>NC_141004.1:62394872-62994872 GCF_052327205.1 Somniosus microcephalus
GTTCCAGCAAGGACTTGGGACTCTAAAAGGAGTAACAGCAATGATAAAAATTGAAGATAACGCAAACCCAAAATTTTTTAAGGCCAGACCGGTACCGTACGCGATCCGCCCAGCCGTCGAAGCAGAGCTGGAGTGTCTGGAGCGTTCGGGTGTGCTGTCCAAGGTGGACTGGAGCGAGTGGGCCACACCTGTTAAGTCTGTGTGTTCTAGTTGTAATTACTAACACAGACTACAAGATTAAAGTTCAACAGGTCTTTACTGGTTGGAGGTCAGGACTACTACTAAATACAATATTACTACACAGTGCTTATATACCGGTGGTCACCACCGGTATTACGTATACAGCAGCCAGAGAAAGTAGTACATCTCTTAAGGTGGAACAGGCTTAAGTTCTCTTAAGGTGGAACAGGTTACATACACCACAACACCCATCGTTCCTGTAATGAGGAAATCATTGAGCAGAATGCCTGGGGAGCCGAAGAAGGTTCGCATCTGTGGGGACTTTAAGGTAACTGTGAACCCAGTCCTGCACACAGTACAATATCCACTTCCACGGATAGAAGATATTTTCGCCTCATTATCTGGAGGGAAACGCTTTACGAAGATTGATCTGGCCCAAGCGTATCTACAAATGGAGGTAGAAGAAGCATCTAGAAAATACCTGACGATAAACACTCACAAAGGTCTTTACCAGTACAACCGACTGGTATTCGGGGTAGCATCAGCTCCGGCTATTTGGCAGAGGGTGATGGAACAAGTCCTGCAAGGGATCCCGGGGACCCAGTGTTATTTGGACGACATCCTGGTTACGGGCGAAAATGACAGTGAACACCTTGCCAACCTGGAGCAGGTGCTCACTGGATTACAAGAATATGGGCTACGAGCCAACCGCCCCAAATGTGAGTTTTTCAGGAAACAAATCTCGTATTGTGGCCACATGATTGATGAAGAGGGGTTACATAAGTCCCCAGACAAGATTGAGGCAGTAGTCAAGGCTCCAGCACCAGAAAATGTGTCGCAACTGAGGTCATTCCTCGGGTTGGTGAACTACTACCATAAGTTCTTGCCAAATTTATCTACAATTCTGCACCCACTGAACGCCCTGCTGCAAACTGGAGTAGCATGGAAATGCAGTGATGAGTGTAAGCGTGCCTTTCAGAAATGTAACTGCCTAATCACTTCAAAAGAAGTATTGGCCCACTACAATCCAACACTACCAATTCGGTTGGCATGTGATGTGTCTCCCTACGGCATTGGAGCGGTGCTGTCACACAAATTCCTTGACGGTTCAGAGAGGCCAATAGCCTTTGCATCGCGCTCGTTAACCTCAGCCGAGAGTAACTATGCCCAGACTGACAGGGAGGCCCTCAGCCTGGTGTGGGGGGTGAAGACGTTCAATCACTATCTGCACGGATAGAAATTCACCCTACTGACTGATCACCAGCCTCTTGTCTCCATTTTTAACCCAAAGAAGGGCGTTCCGGTGATGACGGCGCAACGGCTGCAAAGATGGTCCCTTTTTCTAGGGGCACATCAATACGACATAGAGTACAAGGGTACGAAACAGCATGGAAATGCTGATGGGCTGTCGCGCCTGCCGTTGCCTATGGTGGAGGAAGCACCTGCAGTGGACCCTGTTGAGATATTCCATTTGACCATAGTCGAATGTCTACCTGTTACAAACTCAAGTATAGAGAAGGAAACCCGAAATGACCCGACACTCTCTCAGGTCTATGATTTGACGGTAAAGGGATGGCCAGCACATGGCGACTCACTGTTGCCAGCATTCTCGCCAAGGAGAGAACAGCTGTCAGTGTGCCGGGGGACCTTGATGTGTGGATCCCGAGTGGTAATTCCACCCAAGTTGAGAGATAGAGTGCTCAATGAGCTTCATGAGGGTCATCTGGGAGGGGGAAAAATGAAGAGCCTAGCCAGGGCGTTTGTGTGGTGGCCAGGATTTGATAAAGAAATCGAGGATATGACCAAGAGATGCACAGGATGCCAGAAAGTCCAAAATGCTCCACTACAGGCCCCGCTACACCCATGGGAGTGGCCCTCATCTCCATGGCAATGGGTACACATTGATTTTGCTGGTCCATTTATGGACTCAATGTTTTTAATCACTGTGGATGCACATTCGAAATGGCCAGAGGTCATCAAAATGTCCTCCACCACCACGGAGAAAACTATTGCAGTCCTACGGACCATCTTCGCCAGGAATGGCTTGCCAGAACAGATTTGCTCCGACAATGGACCACAGTTTGTGTCCGAGGATTTCCGGAGGTTTTTGAGGAATAATGGGGTAAAACATTACACATCTGCCCCATATCATCCAGCCACAAATGGATTGGCTGAGAGGTTTGTTCAGACCTTTAAAAAAGCAATAAAGGCGATGTATAATGACAACATACCACTACAACACAAGGTGGATAATTTCTTGTTTGCTTACCGGAATGCGACACATGCAGTCACCAACCAAGCTCCAGCCATAATGTTCTTTAGCCGAAGGTTAAGATGTCGCCTGGATTTGTTCAAACCAAACATAAGACGATATGTTGAGGATAAGCAATTCCAGCACATCAATGAGGAGCCAACCAGGAGCTTCAAGATAGGGCAACCAGTCTTGGCCCGCGACTACCGAACAGAAAAATGGCAGCCAGGAACGATATGCACACAGCAGGGACCACTAATGTACACAGTGGACGTTGGAGAGAGCATCATGAGACGCCATGCTGACCAGATTCTAGAATCACAGGAACAAGTCAAACCCATACCACGAGCATGCGCACCTGATGATGAACCCGAAGTACAGATTGCGTCTACCTCAGAATCAGTGGTATTGGAAGCTGACGAACCAACCAATGACAATGAGCCAGAATCGACTCCGCCGCAAGAACAGGATACTCGAGAAAGGGGCTATCCAGATAGGATCAGGAAGCCTCCTCAAAGACTGAATTTATAAATGATTACTTCAGTTGATGTATATAGTACAGAGAAAATTGTAATTGTAATTAGTTATTATTTAATTGTTAAATGAATGTTATGTACTGTTTATCTAAAAGGGGAGGAATTGTTGTGTATGTGCCTTTAAGAGAGAACTGCTTTTATACTGTAGTACCGGCAGTGAGCACACCTGTATATAAAGCCGTAGCAGGCTTCTGTACTTTCAGTTCCAGCATACCCTCTGTTCAGTAAACACCTGTTATTACCGTTCTCCTGCAGTCCGTGTGCTATTGATACGCGGACACTACATAATGCATGCAAGTTCTTTTGAGAGCTCCTTTATTACGGTCATTACCTGTTTAAATAAATAGGTTATTGACCATGTTAAAACAGAGCGCAAAGGAATTTTACACAAATGCATGAAGCAGTATGTAACCTGAAGAAATAAACCCCGGGTGTGAAATATTGTGCAAATCAATTATATACACTGAATAAACAGAGGGACAAATGATCAAAATAAATCAACAGTCTTCAGGACTTCAGTATTGCTGCTGAAATTTCCAAATATACACCATTTATTAAATATCCAGCTCCCCCAGCACTGCATGTGATTGGAGATGCGAATGGCTTTCAGAATTTCTCGAAGAATGCCTCTTTTATATCACACTCTGAACAGAAGGGGGAACAGACTAAAGTATGTTACAGTGAGCTGAAAATAAGCCCAAACTCCTGCTAGTGGTGGCTACACAAGCTTCGAGTAGCAGAAAGCTCAGTAATAAATCGAAGCACATGAAGATTCATAAAGCATTCCAACCAGCTGAGAGTACTAAAATAAAATTAAAATAAAAATGCAAGATGCTATGGAAGACATTTCACAAAGCTTATTAGACCAAAGCAAAACGGGAAAGCTGGAAATTATTCCAGTGATTCATAAAAAGGTCAGAAGCAAGATCTCGAGAATTGCAGATCTGATATTGGGACACTAATACTGGAATAATATTTGAATCGATTATATATATTTGAGTGGATTATAAAAGAAGCAGGTCTGGAACATAAGAACATATGAAATAGGAGCAGGAGTAGGCCATTCGGCCCCTCGAGCCTGCTCCGCCATTTAACGAGATCATGGCTGATCAGCCAAATTCAGTATCCTGTCCCTGCCTTCTCCCCATATCCCTTGATCCCTTTAGCCTCAAGAAATATATCCAACTCCTTCTTGAATATATTTAGTGAATTGGCCTCAACTGCCCTGTGTGGCAGAGAATTCCACAGGTTCACCACTCTCTGGGTAAAGAAATTCCTCCTCATCTCAGTCCTAAATGGCTTACCCCTTACCCTTAGACTGCGACCCCTGGTTCTGGACTCCCCCGCCATCGGGAACATCTTTCCTGCATCTAGTCTGTCTAGTCTGTTGTATCCATGTGTTAATAGAGACACGGAAGGCAGGAGTTGGTTTCACAGGTGTTTACTGAACAAAGTCTGGAGGTGAACGAACAGATACAAGACAATATACAGGCTTATATAGCCCGAGTGGCCATTACCGGCATTACAGTACACAGGGGGCTCTTAAAAGCACATACACCACAATTCCTCCCCTTTTAGACAACCAGTACATAATATTTTAAGTAATCATTAATTAACATGTTACAAGAACAATAATCTACACATTTGCTGCAGTTAATCAATTATAAGTCAGTCTCTCTGGAGGCTTCCTGACTCGGTCCGGATAACGCCTCGGTGGTGTAGTAGTTTCTGGTGGTGTAGTAGGTTCTTTAGGCAAGGCTGATTCGGCTTGAATGCCAGTGCCGGGTTCATCTGGTTCCAGTATCACCGGATCGGAGGTAGATACTATGGGTATCTCTACTTCATCATTAGGCGTATAGAATTGTGGTGTAGGTTGTCCCTTTTCGGATGACTCTATGATCTGGTCAGCATGGTGCCTTATTGTGCTTTCTCCAATGTCCACGGTATACATCAGCAGTCCTAGTCATGTGCAAATAGTTCCAGGCTGCCATTTCTCGGTACGGTAGTCCCGGGCCAAAACTTGTTGACCTATCTGGAAGGTTCTAGTTGGCCTTTCATTCATGCCTTGAAATTGCCGGTTCTCCACGTCCCTTCTGATGTTTGGCTTGATCAAGTCCAGCCGGCATCTTAGGCTTCTATTGAAGAACATCATGGCAGGAGTTTGGTTTGTAACCACATGTGTTGCATTCCTGTATGCAAACAAGAAGTTATCTACCTTATGCTGAAGTTTTATGTCTTCATTACCCATGGCCTTTATGGCCTTCTTGAAGGTCTGGACAAACCTTTCAGCCAATCCATTGGTGGCGGGATGGTATGGGGCGGACATGTAGTGCTTAACCCCATTGTTTTTTAAGTACTTCCTGAATTCTTTGGACACAAATTGCGGTCCATTATCAGAACAGATCTGTTCAGGCAGCCCATTCCTGGCAAATATGGTCCTTAATACTGTGATGGTTTTTTCCGTGGTGGTGGAGGACATCTTTATTACCTCCGGCCACTTGGAGTGTGCATCAACCGCGATTAAGAACATTGAGTCCATAAGCAGACCAGCAAAGTCGATGTGTACCCTTTGCCATGGAGATGAGGGCCACTCCCATGGATGTAGAGGGGCTTGTGGTGGGGCGTTTTGGACCTTCTGGCATCCTAGGCAGCTCTTGGTCATTTCTTCGATGTCTCCATCGATACCTGGCCACCACACAAACGCTCTGGCTAGGTTCTTCATTTTCACTCCACCCAGATGCCCCTCGTGAAGCTCCTTTAGCACTTTATGCTGGAGTTTGGGTGGAATCACCACTCTGGATCCACACATCAAGGTTCCTCGGCACACTGACAGCTGTTCTCTTCTTTGCGAGAATGCTGGCAACAGTGGTTCGCCATGTGCTGGCCATCCCTTCACCGTTAAATCGTAGACTCGTGAGAGAGTCGGGTCATTTTTCGTTTCCTTTTCAATGGCAGAATTTGTTACTGGTAGACATTCCATGATGGTTGAGTGGAACATCTCCACTGGGTCTACTGTAGATGCCTCTTCTACCGTTGGCAACGGTAGGCGCGATAAACCGTCAGCATTCCCATGCTGTTTTGATCCTTTGTATTCTATGTCATATTGGTGTGCCCCTAGGAAAAGGGACCACCTCTGTAGCCTTTGCGCTGTCATAATGGGAACACCCTTTTTAGGGTTGAATATGGAGACGAGGGGTTGATGGTCAGTCAACAAGGTAAATTTTTGTCCGTGTAGGTAATGGTTGAATTTCTTCACTCCCCATACCGGGCTGAGTGCTTCCCTATCGATCTGGGCATAGTTACGCTCAGCTGAGTTCAATGAGCGTGACGCAAAAGCTATCGGCCGCTCCGAGCCATCAGGGAATCTATGCGATAATACCGCTCCTTCGCCATAAGGGGATGCATCGCACGCCAGTCTGATTGGCAGTGATGGGTTGTAATGAGCCAAAACTTCCTTGGACGTGATCAAGCCTTTGCCTTTATGGAAGGCACGTTTACAGTCTTCGCTCCATTTCCAAATTACTCCTGTTTGTAGCAGTTCGTTAAGAGGGTGCAGAAGAGTTGACAAGTTCGGTAAAAATTTATGATAGTAATTTATCAATCCCAGGAACGACCTTAATTGTGAGATATTTTCAGGTGCTGGGGCTTTTATGACCGCTTCAATTTTTTCAGGTGACTTATGCAACCCTTCCTCGTTAATTATGTGGCCACAATATGATATTTGTTTCTGGAAAAATTCGCACTTGGGGCGATTTGCTCGTAGGCCCCATTCTCTCAGCCTAGTGAGCACCTGCTCCAAATTGGCAAGGTGCTCGTTGTCATTTTCTCCTGTTACAAGGATGTCGTCTCCGTAGCATTGAGTCCCCGGAATCCCTTGGAGGACTTGCTCCATAGCTCTTTGCCAGATAGCTGGAGCTGATGCTACTCCGAAAACCAGTCGATTGTACTGGTACAGGCCTTTGTGTGTATTTATCGTGAGATACTTTTTAGAGGCCTCTTCAACCTCCATCTGTAGATATGCCTGTGCCAAGTCAATTTTGGTGAAACGTTTCCCTCCGGATAGTGAGGCGAAAATATCTTCTATCCTCGGAAGAGGATACTGTACCGTGTGAAGGACCGGGTTTACAGTCACCTTGAAGTCCCCACAGATGCGAATTTTTCTCTGTTCTTCAGATTTATCATTATTCAACGTTTTCTTCATGACCGGGACGATGGGTGTTGCCCACTCGCTCCAATCTATCTTGGATAATACGCCTGCCTTTTCCAAATTCTCCAGCTCTGCCTCGACTGCTGGACGAATTGCGTATGGCACCGGCCTTGCCTTAAAAAACTTGGGAATTGCCGCATCTTCCACTTTTATTGAGGCGGTGATGCCTTTCAAGGTTCCTAGTTTCTGTTGAAACACTTCCTTGGCGTTGGCCAAGATGTATTTTAATCGTTCAGGTATGACGTCATCATCATTTTTTTCCTTACTGGTCACTGTCAGTGCCTGAATGGAGTGCCAGTCTAAACGTATCTTCCTGATCCATTCACGTCCCAATAGCGGTGGACCACCATCTTGCAGAACGTATAAACACAACTTCTGTATTTCCTTGCCGTTGTATACAACAGGCACCCTTATTTTCCCTTTGGGGTATACTTTCTGCCCCGTATATGTTTTCAAGATAATGGATGTGTCTTTCAAAGGTATATGCGGAAATAGCCGCTCGTAATCCCGTCGACTTATGACGGTCAGAGCTGATCCTGTATCTAGCTCCATTTTAACTGGGGACCCCGCTATCGTGAGGGTAACCCAAATGGTCTGGTAATCTTCTTTGGCAATTACATTATGTAATTTGAGACAGCTTAGTCTCTTGTTTCCGGAGTCGCTATCGCTCTTCTGGTCTTCGGAGCTACTGTCCGTCATCATTTGTACCTTTCTGTACTTTTCCTTATTGATTTTTTTCCTGTCTGTGGATTTTTTGTGTCCAGATCGGCATACACGTGCAATGTGTCCAATCTTTCCGCATTGCCTGCATGCTTTGTCCTTGAACCAGCAGTCCCTCTGGTCATGGGTGGATCTGCCGCAGCGATAACATCTCTCGAAACCGTGTGTCATTTCATGGGTGCCGAAGTCTTGTGTCTTTTGCTGTATCTCTGCAGCTCCTCTTGTGGCTGCTTCGTATGATACAGCCACACTGAAAGCCTTGTCCAGTGTCAAATCTTTCTCAGAAAGTAGCCTTTTCTGTGTTCCTTCACTTAGGAGACTGCAGACGAATTTGTCTCGAAGAGAATCTGCCAGTCCTGCCCCGAATTGGCAGTGCTTTGATAGCTTCCTTAATTCGGTGAGGTAATCAGCGTTACTTTCATTCTTGTGCTGATTCCTCTTGAAGAATTTGAATCGTTCCACTATCAGCAGCAGTGTTGGGTTTAAGTGCTCCTGTAGGGTATCAACAATCTCCTTAAAATTCTTGTCCTTTGGTTTGGCTGGAGTGATTAAGTTTTGTAACAGCCCGTATGTCCTTGCGCCCATTAGATTTAGAAGTACTGATGCTTTTTTATCATTTTCTATTCCATTTGCTGTGCAATATACCTCCACTCTTTCCACATATGTGGTCCAATCCTCTATATCGTTATCGAAAGCATTAATATTGCCAGCCTTAGGCATCCTGAAAAAAAATGGCGCCTCCCGCGCTTTCCTTTCTTCCCTGCAGAAAAAAATGGCGCTTCCCGCGCTTTCCCGCTGCTGCTGCTGTTGACAACGCTGATTTCCTCGGTTTTTATTTACAGGTGGAGACTCGTTCCCGCCGGACTCCCTGGGACTTATCCCTCCCTCTGCTTGGTCCGAACACCGACCTGCTTTGCAGTGCCGGCCGTCTCCCGAGTGCTCCACCCCTCTGTCTCTGTTTGCCTCCGCCTTCGCTGCTCGGCCCCGCTGCAGAGCCAGCCGATCGAGCCCCAGCCCGCCGCCCAGGAAGGATTATTGCAGTACCTGCCACCAGCTCAGCTAGCTGGTGAAACCACAGTTTTTTTTTTTTTCTTTCTTGATTTTCTTCGACTTTCGTCTGAGGAATCGATCTCCTTGAGGTGCTGCCGAATTGCAGGTAAGTCCGTTTCCAATTCGTCGCCACTGTTGTATCCGTGTGTTAATAGAGACACGGAAGGCAGGATTTGGTTTCACAGGTGTTTACTGAACAAAGTCTGGAGGTGAACTAACAGATACAAGACAATATACAGGCTTATATAGCCCGAGTGGCCATTACCGGCATTACAGTACACAGGGGGCTCTTAAAGGCACATACACCACATAGTCCTGTTAGAATTTTATAAGTTTCAATGAGATCCCCTCTCATTCTTCTAAACTCCAGTGAATATAAGCCTAATCGACCCAATCTCTCCTCATACGTCATTCCTGCCATCCCAGGTATCAATCTGGTGAATCTTTGCTGCACTCTCTCCATGGCAAGAACATCCTTCCTCAGATAAGGCGACCAAAACTGTACACAATACTCAAGGTGTGGTCTCACCAAGGCCCTGTACAACTGCAGCAAGACTTCCTTGTTCCTGTACTCAAATCCTCTCGCTATGAAGGCCAACATACCTTTTGCCTTCTTAACCACCTTCTGCACCTGCATGCTTACCTTCAGCGACTGGTGCACAAGGACACCCAGGTCTCATTGCATGTAAGTTACACGGTTCTCAAAATTCCTGCCCTCCCCAAGTTATGGGTCAAGGGACCCTGTTTTTGGACAAGTTATTAAAAGCAGTGTACCAAAAATGGCTTCTGTAAACCTCGTGACCGATATTGACAGGATTTTTAAAACCAGGGCTCTGCCAGCAAGCAGCCCTGGAGACGAAACATTAAACTGCAGGAATCCGTGCGAACAGAGACTCTGTGGAGCCCAGCCAGACAAAGTAAACACAGAATACGCATTTGTTTGAATCAAATCGAATCAAGCTAGATGGGCCTATAATGGTGGCCATTAGCTTCCTGCATGTTTAATCGATAACAGCTCACAGTAGCCATCAAGGTAGGATGAGGACAATCAAGTCTCATCCATGACAATACAACCAGGACATCGGGGCCATCAAGCGCGGAAACGGCCATCTAAAACCAGTTAACATAGATTGCTATAATCATTTTAAACGAGCCCGCCTAAATTGGACAAAAGATTGACCTGATTTGGCGCGCAGATAACGGCCTTCGACGGGAGTATAATTGTAGGCCCATTGGTAGCCACGTTCTCTTCCTCCTGCGCTTGCTACCTGGCCACTGCCCGTGTCTTCCCCAAATCCATCAGGGACGCCCGGTACAGCACCGGGCAAACACGGGCAGACCAGGCCAGATGAGACGAGACGAGATGAGATGAGATGAGACGAGACGAATTGGAAGAAGATTGAAGAACGCTTCGAATAATCGGGCCTTCAATCCAGCTTACTTGCAAATATCTTCATGCAAAATCCAACTGCCACCCGAAGAAGAACCATCATCCCTGCGAGGTAAAGTACCCAAGCAAAGATTTATATCTCGGGGTACTTTACCGGGACGATGCCATTGCAGCGCCCTGAGACCACGTGACGATGACAGGCCCCAGAGAGCACAAAGAGCGAACCCCCAAAAAAAACCGCAACAGGCTTAATCGACAGGTTTTTGAACTGTCAAAGGAACCCCATTGGTGAGCATGAATTCCTGGCCCCTCTTAGCTTAATCTAGTTAGGTATTATAGGTGGGATAAGGGTTAAGGGATTTTATTAATGTGTGTTGTTCCCTCGATGTGCCGTGTGTTTCCCATTCCCATTTAAGTGTATTCTTTTGATAAGCCTGTAACCACATAGTGATTTTTCAGTATTTGTAATTTTTATTCCTGTTTTAATAAAGCTTACGGTTTCTTGCACCAAACCAATTGTCTACTTGTTTTCTGTATCGCCGCCTGTACCTAAGTCCAGTGTCGAGAACCCAGGGGTGTGGGAGCGATTCGAACCGCTCACAGGCAGTCAGGGACATAACTAACTGGGCACACGCCACCCCCTACAGCCTACACTGCACTTCCCCTTTTCCCAATCTATTGCCTTTCCGATAATAATCTGTCTTCCTGTTTTTGCCACCGAAGTGGATAACCTCGCATTTATCTACATTATACTGCATTTGCCATGCATTTGCCCAATCACCCAACCTGTCCAAATCGTACTGGAGTTTCTCTGCATCCTCCTCATAACACACACACACACCCAGCTTTGTGTCATCTGCAAACTTGGAGATATTACATCTAGTTCCCTCATCTAGATCATTTATTTATTTTGTGAATAGCTGGGGTCCTAGCACCAATCCCTGCGGGACCCCACTAGTCACTGCCTGCCACTCAGAAAAAGACCTGTTTCTTCCAACTCTTTGCTTCCTGTCTGCCAACCAGTTGTCTATCCAAGACAGTACCTTACCCCCAATCCCATGTGCTTCAACTTTACACGCTAATCTCTTATGCGGGACCTTATCGAAAGCTTTCTGAAAGTCCAAATACACCACATCCACTGGTTCTCCCTTATCTATTCTACCAGTTACATCCTCAAAAAATTCCAGTAGATTAGTCAAGCATGATTTACCTTTTGTAAATCCATGTTGACTTTGTCTGATCTTGTCTCTGTTTTCCAAGTGCTCTGCTATTACATCTTTTATAATGGACTCGAGCATTTTCCCCACTACCGATGTCAGGCTTACCGGTCTATAATTCCCCGTTTTCTCTCTACCATCCTTCTTAAGTAGCGGGGTTACATTAGCTATCCTCCAATCCATGGGAACTGTTCCAGAGTCTGTAGAATTTTGGAAGATGACCAGCAATGCATCTATTATTTCTAGGGCCACTTCCTTAAGTACCCTAGGATGTAGATTATCAGGCTCTGGGGATTTATCAGCCTTCAATCCCGTCAATTTCCCTAACACCATTTCCCTACAAATACTGATTTCATTCAATTCCTCTCTCTCATTAGACCCTATGTTCCCTGTCATCTCTGGGAGATTATTTGTGTCCTCCTTTGTGAAGACAGAACCAAAGTATGTATTTAATTGGTCTTCCATTTCTTTGTTCCCCATTATAAATACCCCTGATTCTGACTGCAAGGGACCTACGCTTGACTTCACCAATCATCTTCTCTTCAAATATCTACAGAAGCTTTTACAGTCAGTATGTATGTTCCCTGCAAGCTTACTCTCATAATCTATTTTCCCCCTCTTAATTAATCCTTTTGTCCTCATTTGCTGAATCTTAAACTGCTCCCAACCCTCAGGTTTGCTGCTTTTTCTGGCCAAATTATATGTCCTCTCCTTGGATCTTATGCTAGCCCTAATTTCCCTTGTTAGCCACGGTTGAGTCACCTTTTTTGTTTTATTTTTATGCCAAACATGGAGGAAAAAATTCTGTAGTTCATCCATGCGATCTTTAAATGTTTGCCATTGCCTATCCACCATCAACCCTTTAAGTAACGTTCCCCAATCCATCCTAGCCAACTCGTGCCTCATAGCATCATAATTTCCTTTATTTAAATTCAGTACCCTAGTCTCTGAGTCAACTACTTCACTCTCCATTTTAATGATCATATTATGATCGCTCCTCCCCAAGGGGCCTCGCACAACAAGATTGCTATTTAGTCCTTTCTCATTACATAATACCCAGCCTAAGATGGCCTGATCTCTAGTTGGCTCCTCGACATATTGGTCAAGGAAACCATACCATATACACACTAGGAATTCCTCCTCCACAGTATTGTTACTAATTTGGTTAGCCCATGTATACACTTTAGGAATTCCTCCTCCTCCACAGTATTGTTACTAATTTGGTTAGCCCAATTCCCAGGGCTGATAATCTACATCATAGGCTACTTAAGGAAGTGGCCCTAGAAATGGTAGATGCATTGCTGGTCATCTTCCAAAATTCTATAGACTCTGGCACAGTTCCCATGGCTTGGAGGGTAGCTAATGTAACCCCACTATTTAAAAGAGGTGGTAGAGAGAAAACAGGGAATTATAGACTGGTAAGCCTGACATCGGTAGTGAGGAAAATGCTAGAGTCCATTATAAAGATGTAACAGCAGAGCACTTGGAAAACAGTGACAGGATCAGACAAAGTCAACATGGATTTACAAAAGGTAAATTGTGCTTGACTAATCTACTGGAATTTTTTGAGGATGTAACTGGTAGAATAGATAAGGGAGAACCAGTGGATGTGGTGTATTTGGACTTTCAGAAGGCTTTCGATAAGGTCCCGCATAAGAAATTAGCGTGTAAAGTTAAAGCACATGGGATTGAGGGTAAGGTACTGGCTTGGATAGACAACTGGTTGGCAGACAGGAAGCAAAGAGTTGGAATAAACGGGTCTTTTTCTGAGTGGCAGGCAGTGACTAGTGGAGTACCACAGGGATCGGTGCTAGGACCCCAGCTATTCACAATATATATTAATGATTTAGACGAGGGAACTAGATGCAATATCCCCAAGTTTTCAGATGACACAAAGCTGGGTGGGCATGAGTGCTGTGAGGAGGATGCAGAGAAACTCCAGTATGATTTGGACAGGTTGGGTGATTGGGCAGAAGCATGGCAGCTGCAGTATAATGTGGATAAATGCAAGGTTATCCACTTCGGTGGCAAAAACAGGAAGGCAGATTATTATCTGAACGGCAATAGATTGGAAAAGGGGAAGTGCAATGAGACCTGGGTGTCCTTGTACACCAGTCGCTGACGGTAAGCATGCAGGTGCAGCAGGCGGTTAAGAAGGCAAATGGTATGTCGGCCTTCATAGCGAGAGGATCCGAGTACAGGAGCAAGGATGTCTTGCTGCAGTTGTACAGGGCCTTGGTGAGACCACACCTTGAGTATTGTGTGCAGTTTTGGTTGCCTTATCTGAGGAAGGATGTTCTTGCCATGGAGGGAGTGCAGCGAAGATTCACCAGACTGATACCTGGGATGGCAGGAATGATGTATGAGGAGAGATTGGATCGACTGGGCTTATATTCGCTGGAGTTTAGAAGAATGAGAGGGGATCTCACTGAAACTTTCAAAATTCTAACAGGACTAGACAGACTAGATGCAGGAAGGATGTTCCTGATGACAGGGGAGTCCAGAACCAGGGGTCACAGTCTAAGGATAAGGGGTAAGCCATTTAGGACAGAGATGAGGAGGAATTTCTTCACACAGAGAGTGGTGAACCTGTGGAATTCTCTACCACAAAAGGCAGTTGAGGCCAGTTCATTAAATATATTCAAGAAGGAGTGAGATATATTTCTTGAGGCTAAAGGGATCAAGGGATATGGGGAGAAAGCAGGGACAGGGTACTGAATTTGGATGATCAGCCATGATCTCATTGAATGGCGGAGCAGGCTCGAGGGGCCGAATGGCCTACTCCTGCTCCTATCTTCTATGTTTCTATGTTTCTATCATCGACCTCAGCTCCACCTTCCCACCCGGTCCCCAGCATCCAGTAAACAACTAAATCTAAGACCAAATGGCAAAATAATATTTCAATTCTTAGAGAATCCATTATGAAGACTGACTAGTTACAATTTCTAATATTGTTGCTGGGCTTATCTGATAATTTATGAGCAAAGTCAGTGTGACATAAATCATATAATGATAACTGCAAGGTAAGGCATTAAGGACAGGCAACAGTAAATGCACATGCAAAGTAATAACCAATTGAGGCTGATAAGGAAAAGCGTTTAGAAGCGATCATTGATCATACCTCAGGGGCATCTGGACAGGGTGATGCAGTTATTAATCAGACAAATTGGGTACAGATGGGCATCTAGAGGGCATTGGGTTTCAAGTCAGAACTGGTTATACTGATCAATGTTAAGGCCAGTTCTAGAATATGCAATGACGTTCTGGCCAGCACACCTCAAAGAGGATATAGATACATCTGAAAGAGTTCAGAGAAGACTAACCAGGATGATCCTAGGTCTGAGGGGACTAAGTTATGAAGGAAGGCTCAAACGACTAAACTTATTTTCACTGAAGAAAAGATTGAGGGGACACATTATACGGATCTTTAAAATAATGACAGTTCTCTATAAGATTGAAGCAAACGTGCTGTTTATTTTCCACTTGTGGGGGAGTCCAGAACTAGGCATAATGGCCCAGAAATTCGGGTTGGGGGCTTCCCGTGGGTGCAAGCCCCCGACCTGCACTTAACTTGCGCGCCCGCAGTTGAGCTATAGGGCCCCGTGAAATTCCGCTCCGGGGCCTGGCCCAGCTGCCGGCGCACTGTGCTTGCGTGTCCCAGGGGCGTAGTTAGTGCGATGCGTCCCCTGGGATCATGTGAGCCATGGGCAGCCAATCGGAGGAGGGAAAAGCCCATTCATAAGATTGACAGGAAGACCTGTCAAAACTTATAAATACTACGGGCCCCAAAATAGCAGTAAACCTTCAAATAATTTTTTTTTTAAATCACACTTTTTAAACCTATATATATAAAAGGATATGTCTCTCTGTCTGTCTCTCTGTCTCTCTGTCTGTCTCTCTGTCCCTCTGTCTGTCTCTCTGTCCGGCTATACAATCAAAAGTTATAGAGCGTACCTACACATATGTTATATCAAAAGAAAGCTCATCATTAGGGGACTCTTGTAGGTGTATTTACTTTTTGCTCGGACAAAAATTGTGCCGACGGTCGGACAAAAATTGTCCCGACGGTATCCAAAAAACGTTCAAAATTCCGCTCATTATCCGCTCATTTGCATTGAGTGGGGGTGGGCTCATTGTGTGTGCGGGCGGGCCATCCTACAGTTGAGTGACGTGATGATTGACCAATCCTACAGTTCAGTGACCTGACTGTTGACACAATGCGTGTGTGGGCGGGCCTTATCATTCTGAACCGAGGTGAGTGGCCGCCATCTTAATTCCAAACTGTTCATTTCTTTTTCCCACTTTCTGCGTGTTTCTTTTCAAATCTACATTTCCAGCAAAAAAAAAGTTGCTTTTAAAACACAAATTGTTTTTAAAAAAAGTTAATTCATTTGTAAATCTTTTCTCTAACATCTAGAATTTTCCTACCTTTCACCATTTTTCGAGGCCTGTAAGCCTGGGCCTCTGTTGCCCAGCCACGCCCGAGATAGGCACCTCCCGTCGCGCTCAACAAGCGGCTCGCGATCGCCGCCATCTTTGTGAATTCTGGAGGGGGCGGGCCTAAGCCGAGCGTCGCCACCGCTGCCATCTTAGTAAAGGCGGGTGGGGCAGGAGTCAGCGCGCGCGACTTGAGTCCGGCCGGGCCTCACGCGGTAGGTTGCGCGGCAGCGTCTCTCTCTCTGCTCTTGAAGCCGGCTCGGGTAGGGGGCGGGGCTTGGGATTCGGCAGATCGGGGCTCGGGGGGGCGGGGCTTGGGACATCAGGCCTCGGGAGATCGGGGGGAAGATCCTCGGGAGATTGGGGGGGCAGGCTCAGGAGATCGGGGGGCGGGGCTCGGGAGATCGGGGGCGGGGCTCGGGAGATCGGGCCTCAGGAGATCGGGGCTCGGGAGGGCGGGGGCGGGGCTTGGGAGATCGGGGGCGGGGCTCGGGAGATCGGGCCTCGGGAGATTGGGGCTCGGGAGATCGGGGGGCGGGGCTCGGGAGATCGGGCCTCGGGAGATCGGGCCTCAGGAGGGCGGGGGGCGGGGCTCGGGAGATCAGGGCTCGGGAGATCGGGGGGGCGGGGCTCGGGAGATTGGGGCTTGGGAGATCGGGGCGGGACTTGGGGAGGTGGGGGCGGGGCTCGTGGAAGCGGGGGGCGGGGCTCGGGGAAGCGGGGGGCGGGGCTCTGGCTGACGGGGCGCTCCCCTCCCCCCCTCTCCCCACTCTCCCCCTCTCCCCCTCCTTCCCCCCTCCCCCTCCTTCCCCCCTCCCCCTTCTTCCCCCCTCCCCCTCCCCCTTCATCCCCCCTCCCCCTCCTCCCTCTTCTTCCCCCCTCCTCCCCTTCTTCCCCCCTACCCCGCTCCCCATTTTTCCCCCCTCCCCCTCCCCCTTCTTCCCCCCTCCCCCCACCCCCTTCTTCCCCCCTCCCCGCTCCACCTTCTTCCCCCCTCCCCCCTCCCCTTCCCCTTCTTCCCCCTCCCCCTGCTTCCCCGCTCCCCCTGCTTCCCCGCTCCCCCTGCTTCCCCCCTCCCCCTTCTTCCCCCTCCCCCTTTCCCTGCTTCCCGCCTCCCCCTTCTTCCCCCTCCCCCTTCTTCCCCCTCCCCCTCCCCCTTCTTCCCCCCTCCCCCTTCTTCCCCCCTCCCCCTCCCCCTTCTTCCCCATCCCCCTTCTTCCCCCCTCCCTCTCCCCCTTCTTACCCCCCTCCCCCTTCTTCCCCCTCCACCCTTCTTCCCCCCTCCCCCTGCTGCCCCCGTCCCCCCTCCCCCTTCTTCCCCCCTCCCCTTCTTCCCCCTCCCCCTTCTTCCCCCCCTCCCCCTCCCCCTTCTTCCCCCTCCTCCCTTCTTCCCCCCTCCCCCTTCTTCCCCCCGTCCCCCTCCCCCTTCTTCCCCCCTCCCCCTTCTTCCCCCCTCCCCCTCCCCTTCTTCCCCCTCCCCCTGCCCCTCCCCTTCTTCCCCCTCCCCCTTCTTCCCCTCCCCCTTTTGCCCCCTCCCCCTTCTTCCCCCTCCCCTTCTTCCCCCTCCCCCTCCCCCTTCCCCTCCCCCTTCTTCCCCCCCTCCCCGTCCCCCTTCCCCCTCTCCCCCTTCTTCCCCCCTCCCCCCCTTCTTCCCCCCTCCCCCTTCTTCCCCCCCTCTTCCCCCCCTTCCCCCCTCCCCCTTCTTCCCCCTCCCCCTTCTTCACCCCTTCTTCCCCCTCCCCCTTCTTCCCCCCCTTCTTCCCCCCTCCCCCTTATTCCCCCCTCCCCCTTATTCCCCCCTCCCCCTTTCCTCCCCCTTTCCTCCCCCTCCCCCTTTCCTCCCCCCTCCCCCTTTCCTCCCCCCTTCCCCAGTCGCTCTCTCTCTTCCCCCCAGTCGCTCTCTCTCTTCCCCCCAGTCGCGCTCTCTCTTCCCTCCAGTCGCGCTCTCTCTTCCCTCCAGTCACGCTCTCTCTTCCCCCCAGTTGCTCTCTCTCTTCCCCCCAGTCGCTCTCTCTCTTCCCCCCAGCCTCAGATAAGATTAGCAATTAGAAGAAAACCATTTCCCCCACAGGGCAGTGGGCATGTAGAAGAGATTCACAGAGAAGGATCCATGGGCACCTTCCAAAACGAGCTGCATCAATAACTGCTGAGAAAGGGATTGAGGGGAACAGAAACATTGGTAGCATTACTTTTTTTCCCCACAGAAAAGTTAGGGACAGAAACTTAGGATTCAACACATCTTGATGGTGCAGTTGTCTGGGGTGGATAGGTTCAATGAATGCCGGTAATCACACCTAATTACTTTTCCTCTTTTTACAGCGCTACAGGTTACCTCTTCCTTGTATAGGCATTTTACCTTCGTTAGAGATTAAGGCCGGAATTTTCCTGAGCTGAGCGTATGGGTTTGGTGGGGTGGGCGCGGATCAGCAGTTAAATTCGAAGAAATTGACAGCACTTCGGGAACCCGCCGTCATCCCGCCGACTTCTGCATTTAACTCGGGCGTGTTTGGAGGCGTGCTACGGACCCGCTCGGGAGAGGTGGGCGACCTCATTGAAGTACATAAATGCTTGTTGTGAGACCCTTAAGAGGCTTTTTAACAGCAGGTTTTGGCTTTAACTTCTGGAGCTCAGGATTCACGCACCTCGGGAAGCTCGCCTGTGAAGGGGAGACAGAAGCTCAGTGGCCATTGTGCGAGGAGAAGGAGGAGGAACAGGTGGAAGATGAGGAGGAGGAGAAGGAGGGACCTGAGGAGGAGATGGCACCAGCAGCGGCACACATTGCTGCCCGGGAGGCCCGGGATGGCCACATCATGGCCAGATTTACTGAACTTGCTCCAATGCAACCACATGCCTGCCACATGCTGTACTAAGTCCACCCCCCCCACCCACATCACCATAAAGCATCCCTACAATGACCAAGCCATTCCTTTCACCCAAATCCCATTGATGAAGGTTAAGTAATGTCTCACCATTCACTCCAAGTGACAAAGTCACTTCCCAAGTAGCAGGCAAAAATGGACAAGACTAGAAAGTGGTGCAAAGAAATACATTTATCTGTGTCATAAATATAACTGAAACTTATCACTAACATTTGTTCATACACCCATGTGCATCTCGGATTGTGTCTTTTTCCTTTTCTGCGTGCTTTTACGAGGTGCAACCACTGTGGCTTCAGCAGAGCTAGAGGCAGGCTGCTCACTGCTTAGACACCTTTGGCGGGTGTCCTCTGGATGTTGGAGCCTGTGAGGGCCCCGCCAAAGACTGTTCCTCCTGCAGGATCCAAGGAAGCATGTGGGGCACTGACTGAGGGTGTGGCAATGGGGGAGAAGTGTAAGCACTTTGAGAAGAGCCCCCACTTCCATGTCCCTTCTCACCATCATCCCTCTCATGGGCCACCCGCACTTCCCTGCTAGCAAGGAGCTGGAGAGCACATTGCTGCACAGCAGTGGGGCGATGTTAATATCCCTCCTAGAGATGAGGTCTATGAGCATCTGCCACCTGTTGTCCACAGCAAGCATGTGCTCATGTGACTGGCGCATTTGCTGCTCCAGGCAGGTGGCCATCCTCTCCATGGAACAACACATCGTCGTCATCGCCTGCGAGATGGTGGTGCTCAGGGGTTCTCAGCCACAGGGGTCGGCACAAACCCGATGGGGCAAATGGCCTCCTTCTATGCCGTTATGACTCTATGGCTCATGTTGGAGATGGACTCCTCCATTCTCTGTACAGTATCACACACTGCAGCTGCAAAAGATGCCAGAGCCTCGTGCAATTCTTGCTGCCCCTCCATGATCACCCTCTTTCTCGATGGCCCCCGAGGCTCAGCATCTGCATACAGCTCAGCAGAGCTTGGAGTGTCCTGCGCCCTCCGACGAAGAGTCTCCACTGCTGTCCCTGTCAACACCATCTGCTCTTGCTCACTTGTGATGCGAGAGATACCAGGTGACAACACTACTCTATCTTGTGTAGGACCCATCGAGGTTTGCGTATCTGGGCTGGGGTTGGGTGCGCATGGGTCTGCTGATGGTGCACCCTCAGAGAGTGAAGCTTCCTCTGAGAAGTTGTCTTCCTCCTGCGGCTGGACAGCGGGGTGGGGGGGGCGGCGGGCACTTGATGGTTTAAGAATGGGCAATGTTATCATTATGCACGTGATGACATTTCACTGGCTGCTGACATCAGTCACCATATGAGTGACTGCTGTATGTCATGTGGCTGTATGAGATGTAATTCTGTCACCAGGTTGCTGGGATGTCCCCCTCTCTCCGTCTCCCACTGCCAGCAGCTCTGCAACTCCAGAGATCTCTACGGCCTCCTCCTCTGCTGGAGTCAATTGAATGAAGGCTGGACGGCCACCTCCAGTTCTCTGCCTCTCCCTGTTGTCTGGGCTCTCTTCTCCTGCAAGGAGGGAAAGAAGAGAACTTTGAGTGAGAGTGGTGGATTGAGTGTAAGGAATGGATGGGCTACATCTGTAGAGGGTGACTATGAGGGAGTGGTGTGACATTGCCAAATTGTGGTGTTCCTTGCTATGATTGCATTAGGATGCGGGTGAGTGGTAGGGGTGATTAGTCAGATGGAGACGGGGATGGGTGGACCTGCAAGGCAGGTTGGTGTGAGGAATGATGTGCAGGAGTAGGCTTGGGAAGGCAGAGTGATGGGATTGTGGTGACAGACACATCAGGATGTAGCTGAGTGTGGCATTGCACTCACCTTTCCTGACCTCATGAGATCATTGAATCTTTTCCTGCACTGGGTCCACGTCCTCCTGACAACATCCCTGATCTGTTCTGCAATCTCCAACAATGCCCTTTTTGTGTCTTTGGGTGGTCTTTTGCGCCTATCACCAGGGAAGAGGACCTCCCTGAGTGCTCTTACTGCCTGCACCAGAACATCGAGGAAGGTAGTGTTAAATCTTGATGCGGCCCTCTGCCTTTGTGTCTCCATGACCCACACTTTTATCAGCTTTACAATGCTACTCAGACCTCTGGGAATCACCTTCAACACTCCTACATCAACCTTCAAATGAGATGTGTGCAAGGCTGCTTTAAATATCGACATCATCAGACACACTCCATTTAATTGGGCCAGGAAACATGCATGACTGCTTTAATTGCCATTAAGTAAAAGTCACATTGAAGAACCCGCTGTCCACAACATCAGGTTCCTGACCCGCTATGCGGCCCTCACGCATGCAACCCAACTCCAAGGTAAAGATCCTGGCCTAAGATTGAGATATAGTAAAATAATTTATTCATATTAAGTTCCATTATATACACTTTATTAGGTGGCAGCCATGGCTTAGTGGTAGCATTCTTGCCTCTGTGTCAGAAAGTTGTGGGTTCAAGTCCCACTCCCAAGACTTGAGCACAAAATCTAGTACTGAGGGGGTGCTGCACTGTCGGATGGTGCCGTCTTTTGGAAGCGACGTTAAACCGAGGCCCTGTCTGGTGTCTCAGGTGAATGTAAAAGTTCCTGTCACACTATTTTGAAGAAGAGCAGGGGGGTTCTCCTCGGTGTCCTGGTCAATATTTATCCCTCAACTAACATCACTGAAAAACAGATTATCTGGTCATTATCACATTGCTGTTTGTAGGAGCTTGCTGTGCACAAATTGGCTGCCACGTCTCCTACATTACAACAGTAACTGCCCTTCAAAAAGTTCTTCATGGGCTATAAAGCATTTTGGGACGTCCTGAGGTCGTGAAAGATGCTATATAAATGCAAATCTTTCTTTTCTTTCTATTAGTGCTATAGTCAAAAAAATTAAACCTAAAATCCTGCAGAGGCAGCTGCCAGGCAATATCTGTAGAATGTCAACAAATCTGTAAGGCTGTAACTGTCGTCATTTAAAATAGCCTTGGCTAGTTCTAATCTTCTCATGGAGACATCTATATGTTTATTCTTTCCTGTACATGTAAGTAGATAAGGTAGTTTATGTTATATCCTGAGATCATGCTGTGGAGACATTTTTGAGTCTTTGCTATGTTGAGTTAATAATATCTAAAGTAAAACCAAGAGTGAAGGCCATGTAAGAGGTGATGTAATGGCCTTTTAGCTGAGCTTAAAAGCGAGACCGTTATAATGTGAGGTTAGGAGCAATCGGAAGGAGGAAGTTAAGTTTAACTGGCAGTAACGTGCTGTTCTTGCGACATCTTATGTAATTTGGGATAAAAACAAAAACACTCAGCATCATGTGGAGAGAGAAACAGAGCTAACGGGCTGAATTTTGCCGGCACTCAGAGGGCGGGTTTGGAGGCGGATCCACTGTCAAAATCAAAAAGATTGACAGCGGGCCAGTATCCCGCTCTGAACCCGCCTCCTTCTCAGTTTCCCAAGTACCGTTTCTGCCTGGGCTTTGCAGACATGGCACTAAGCGACGGGTGATTCAATTGTGCTTGTTAAGAGGGTGTTTAAAGTAATGTAATCCCTATTTTCCCAGCTCCAAAGCATTTTGCCAAGTTTTCCATGAGGTTCCTGTCGCTCGGGGATCACGCCAGGTAAGTATGTCAGGTTCTGAACAACGCTCCATTTCTTTCAATAGGTGGCAGCTGCAAAAGTGATTTAAAACCTCCCATTTTACAGCTGGTCACTTTCCACTCTCAGAAGCTTCAGGCTTCAGTATTTAGAACCCACTTTTGAGCTTTATGCACTTTTGAAGTGTTTGGAGTAATCTCTCTATCCACTGTCACCTCATTGGAACAACCTCTCCCACCACTGACAGATTACTTCTGTCATCTCAACCTCACCTGCCATCTATTCCATCAGCATCGGTGCCCTTGAAAAAATCTCACCTTGGTCCTCAGAATCCTAAAACGATCAGCCCCAACACCAGCAGCACCAGGCACACCAGCAGCACCAACATCCACACCAACCTTCTCCACAATCAACTGATGCTGCGCTGGACGCAGGGCATCATCACCCGACCACATTGCTGCCCGTGATGCCAGCAATGTCCAGATTAGCTTCATTTAACACTGTACACCCTGGCTGCCACATGATGCACCAGATTGGCACCACCCCACACCAGCACCATAAAGCATCCCTACAATGTCCAAGTCATTCCTTTCACACTCATTGGTGGGGGGGGGGGGGGGCGGCTGGCGTTATGTCTCACCATTCACTGCACCTCACGAAGACATTGTCCAAGAAGGCAAAGTGGTGACAATAAGGATTTCAATGTTTGACAACACATTAACAGAAAGTTTACATGGCCATTGGCTAAAACAACCAAGTGCCTACCCTAGTGTGTTAGTTGTTATGATTGCACTAGGATGAGGGTGAGTGTGAGGGGTGGCTAGTGAGATGGGGATGTGATGATGTTGATATAAAGAGAGGGATGGGTGGAGGTCCAAGGTAGGTTGGTGTGAGTAAGGATGTGAAGGAGCAGGGTAGGGAAGGCAGAGTGATGGGGATGTGATGAGAGGCACAGCAGGATGAGGTTGAGTGTGGCTTTGCAGTAACATTTTGTGATCTACTGAGATCATTGAAAGGTTTGTGCCACTGCAGCCTGGTCCTCCTGACCACATCTCTGCTTGAGCCCTCCTGTGCAATGTGCAACCAGGCTGCATTAATCTCCTGGGGAGGTCTCTTCTGCCCATTGGAAGGGAAGAGGACCTCCCTGCATGCTGTGACTCCCTCCATAAGCATATGGAGGGAGTCATGGGAGAGCCTGGGTGCAGCCAGGCACCTTTGTGCAGTGCTTGTCAGTGTTTGCAGCACCTCAATGCTGTAGAACACTGACGGCACAACTGTCAAAAAAAATGTGGACATGGTCCCTTTAAGGAAACCGGCTGATGGCACGTCATCAGATGACGTCATCAGACCCGCTTCCTTTTAATTGGCCGGGAACCTCGCAGGGCGGGACTTAACAAGCCCAGTCAGGGGAAAATCATTCGGAGGAGGCGGGATGAAGATGGGTGCGAGTTTGAGGCCGCTGTCTGCTCTGGCCGCACCGGACTCGCCACGGCTGGCGAAATCATGGCCAACATTTCAGGTTGATGACGTTTAAACATTAAACCTGTTTCTCCCTCCACAGATGCTGCCTGACCGGCTGAGTATTTCCAGCACTTTCTGTTTTTACTTCAGATATCCAGCATGTGTAACGTAATCTCGGTGTTGGCTGCGAGCGCGGTGGTTCAAATAACCCTTAATAAAGCTCCAACTACTTTGACTCCGTGTTTTGAACTCCTTAATAATACATGGATAGGACCAATGTTCCCGCTAATTTGTTTTGGGCGGCAAGCCCCTTTAACCGGCTGCAAGACCCTTTCAAATATCGGTGCTTGCGTGGTTATTCCATTGTAAAGCCTAACTGGAACACTGGATAGGACTGCAGCCTTTGTCTACATACTATATCAAAATGCATTCCTAACCCATTTCTTATTCTAATGAGCATGATTTGAAATTGAAACACTTAAAAACACCTTGATCCATCCACTTGGTTTATCCAGCAGAATACTTAAATTGGACAAGTAGTACATAGTGATTCAAGTTAGCTTTACACATCTCTTACAAGCTTGAAATATGCACTCTTAATTCAAATAATATTCTAAACTGCTTGAAATTTTAGTCTCATGCTCTTAGGTATCATGTGATCTGTTCTGAGGATATTGCAACCTTCTAACGCACTCAAAGCCAATCATTATTCTATACCATATTCACAAAACTCTTTATCCAGTCAGCAATGAAACAATCTAAAAACAATTTGCTGGAACAAGTCTCAATCTCACTGTCTTTTTACCCCGAAGTTTTATTCTTGAGAAATTTGCATTGGTAAGAACATTGTATTCACAGTAATCTCAATATTTCTTGGCTTTATCCGACCTTCACAATCTCATTAAAATCTTTTAAATTCCGTTTCCTGAGGTTGTCTCAATACCTGTGGAGCAAAACCAAATTAAAGCTCAATTTGTAATGACAGTTCTACCCTACACACAAATGTTTTGTTGCAATAAGGAAGACAATGGTTTTCGCGTTCTTCTGAAAAGGGTATTATATAAACACGACCTCTCTCATACATTTCCCCCCCAAGCTTATTATCTATTGTTGGAACTTTTCGTACTTGTCTGGCACATTAAGCCCTTCAAATCGAACAAGCTAGAGCTGTTGCTGAAAATATTGGGCAGCCTACTTATCAAAGCAAGATAATTGGCAAAGACACTGTGGGCTCTTTATCAAGGAACATTTATCATCTATGATAATGAAAATGAAAATGTGTTCAGCGATCAGTGTACAGAATGCAAAGTCATGACTATGTAAAGTCTGATTCGGATTCAGAAACACGGCATTGAAGTGTTAAGCTGCAAAATGAGTATCTCAATTTTCATCAAAAGAACACAAATAATACAGCATCAGCAAGATCTCAATTTCCACCTCATCCTATACTTGTGTCCAAATTTTGCACCTTTATTTTTTTTCTCTAGTACTGCTTCCCAATGACATACTTTTGCTTTCAGTCAGGATACATATCTTTGTACCACAGACGACCACTAACTTTGAACCACTTGCAGGTGAGAATGCTGCGGACAGTTCCACCTACCTCCAACCTCCTGCCCCCCCTCAATTTTGGAAGAGGAAAAGCCCAAAATCTGAATGTTAGCTGAACCTGAGATTGGAACTCAAGTCTGTACCTTGAATCCTTTACCTCTTTCTCTGCCGTGATTACCTAGTTAACTTTTACAATAGACAGGATTACTAGCTCAAGACCTTGTTGCCCTCTGTGGCCTGGACCTGCAGCCAGCAGGAGTACATTTACATGCACAACAGATGGGCTGACAACATAAGGCCAAATGCTCGTCATACCCCTTGTATAAATTTACAGGTCTACAGCAGATATCCTTTCAGACTTACAAACAGAAAATACTGCAGATGCTGGAAATCTGAAATAAAATAAGAAAATGCTGAAGAAACACAGAAAGTCAGGCAGCATC
The DNA here is from genome assembly GCF_052327205.1 of Somniosus microcephalus. Lineage (NCBI taxonomy): Eukaryota > Metazoa > Chordata > Chondrichthyes > Squaliformes > Somniosidae > Somniosus > Somniosus microcephalus. Next base: position 62,420,787 of record NC_141004.1, read on the forward strand.
TGTGAAGAGAGAAACAGAGTTAACGTTTCAGGTCGATGACCTTTCGTCACACTGTTCTGACGAAAGGTCATCAACCTGAAACGTTAACTCTGTTTTTATTTCATCCTTTCAGACTTAATGGCACAGGTCACTCCTGTAAGTGGACAGCATGTCCCCTACGATCAGGAGTACCACCTGACTCTCCAATATCTACTTAGAAAATAGGGTGACCGGGGGGTCAGAGCAATAGAAGTGTTGTCACGTCTACTGGATATTATGATCTACACCGGTGCTGCCATGTGCATTCCCTTGTCTTTTTGGAAGGCAGACTGAGAAACACTCCTGCGAACTGCAGTCCTTTATAAGAAAGGAAGATCTTGCATTTATATATCCTGAAACACTTCATATCCATCGCATTTCTTTTGAAGTGGTCACTATTACATAGGGGAAAGTAGCAGCCAATATTGCACACAGAAAAATCCTCTGAGCAGCAAATGAGATGAACAATTAGTGAATTTAAAATAACAACAGAAAATGCTGGAAAAACTCAGCAGGTCAGGCAACATCTGTGGAGAGAAATTAGAGTCAACGTTTCGGGTCGAAACCCTTTTTCAAAACTGGAAAGGAAATAAAATGGATCGAAGGCAGGGCTGCAATAAAACAAAAGAAGTAAAGAGGTATTCAAAACCAGACGAGATGGTAATAGGACAATGGAGACAAAAGACGGCTCAGATTAGGTGTGAAGTGTACTGGCAGGATGAGAGACAGCTACCATGTGGGAGAGAGAGAAAAAAAAGGAGGAAGGGGGGGGAAAGGGAAGACCCAAAACAAAGGGATGGAAAAAAAATAAAAGTAAAAATGTACTAGGGGCCGAGGTTATGATCTGAAATTGTTGAACTCGATATTGAGTCCGGAAGGCTGCAAAGTGCCTAATCGGAAGATGAGGTGCTGTCTCTCATCCTGCCAGTACACTTCACACCTAATCCGAGCCATCTTTTGTCTCCACTGTCCTATTACCATCTCGTCTGGTTTTGAATACCTCTTTACTTCTTTTGTTCTATCGCAGCCCTGCCTTCGATCCATTTTATTTCCTTTCCAGTTTTGACAAAGGGGTTCGACCCGAAATGTTGACTCTAATTTCTCTCCACGGATGTTGCCTGGCCTGCTGAGTTTTTCCAGCATTTTCTGTTGTTATTTCGGATTTCCAGCATCTGTAGTATTTTGCTATCGAGTTAGTTAATTTATTTTTGCTTGTGTTTGTTCAGGGGTGGACGTTGATCAGAACGCCCTGCTCTTCTTTGAATAATTCCATGAAAGGGTTCACCCCACCTCAACCACCAGAACCCATAGGTGAGGGCATCTGCACTCCTTCTGTTTACCACCTCCTGCCGTGCCTGCTGCACATTAGGGCTTAGATTTTACACTTTGGTAGAATTCTGGTGCATCCTTGACTAAAAGTAACTCTTAATTTTTTCCAAAAAAATGTGACTTTTGCAGGCCTGGGGAACTGAACTGATCAAATTTCAGATTTAAATCTCCCTCTCTGCATACCATATCAAAGCTGGAAGCCAGAAACATACTTTGTTGCTAGGACCCAAATGACAGGAAATACATCGGATGATGGAATCCCATCATTTACATTCCCTTTAGATACACCCACCCATATTTTGATAGGTGAATTCTACACCCCCCCACCCCCATCACTTCTGGCTGGACATGTCAGAAGTGGCAGTAAGGGCAGGGAGCCGGAAGAACAGCTCCTGAAGGATTTCCCAGCCCAGACTGCTGGAGGTACACAGGAAAGCTGGGCTAAACCTGCCTTATCTCTATTAAGGTGCGGGGGCTTAGGCCTCTGGTGCTAAAATGGCCACTTTCCTCAGAGCCACTGCCTCCAGCAGGACTTCAAGGCTCTCTTCAGTGAGGAGGGCCGTTGCCAATGCTCCTCCAGCCACCTTCCTAAACAGCGATCTGTCTGCTCCAAAAACACCTTCGAAGTACTGTTGCATTCCAGATTTTCTGCCCAGCCCCAGAGGTGCCGCAGCATTCCCTGCAGACAGGTGCATAGGTAAATGGTTTAAAAAGACCTGGCCTCACTGAACCCAGTGGGATCAAGTTGCATGCAATCAGCTCAGGTGTGCATGAGAGGGCAGGCCATTGTTTGCCCTGATCTGGTAATTGGTTCTATTGACGGTTACCTACATCAATGCGCATTACTGTGCATTTTTCCACATCAAAGGGGGTCATTTTAATCTAATCTGCCTGGCGGGAACGGGCCAAGTTCAATAGAGTGTAATATTGGGTGGGGTGTAAAAAGGTGTCCAACACAAACTCTCCCCATTCCCACTGGGCGGGTTAGGTTAAAATGACCCCTTAAATCTTATGCACCATTACTTTGCCACTCCATGTAATTTGGACAGATCCCTTTGATTGTTTTCAGTTACCTGGCCACATGATTTGATGTCATCGATACGAGTACAGTGTAAGAGTAGGAAAGTCAGCACCATCTTTTTGTTAGACAATTTTTACTCTTCATTTCAAAGCTAACCTTCAATCCAGTTCGACACCACAGCCCTGAAATTACAAGGATCTAGCGGTGGGGGAATAAAAAAGGTTACCTGGGTAGGCAAGGGTAGAATTTGGGCGGGACCTGGTTGCATCGAGTAACCACTCCATTTTCCATCCACTTAAAATTCCACCAGAAATGGGTCTGGCACATATTACATCTGCCGGCATATGAGCGGGCATACATAGGAACGTTGGATCAGGAGGAGGCCATTCAGCCCTTCCATCATGTTCCACCATTCAATTAGATCATGGCTGATCTGTACCTTAACTTCAATTACCCACCTTGGTTCCATACCGTTTATTATCCTTACTTAACAAAAATCTATCAATCTCAGTTTTGAAATTTTTAATTGACCCCCAGCCTCAACAGCTTCTGGGAAAGAGACAGTTCCAGGTTTCCACTACCCCTTGTGTGAGGAAGTGCTTTCTCCCATCACCCCTGAATGGCCCAGCTCTAATTTTAAGGTTATTCCCCCTTTGTTCTAGACTCCCTCAGCAGAGGAAATAATTGCTCTCTATCTATCCTGTCAAATTCTTTAATCATCTTAAACACCTGAATTAGTTCACCCCTTAATCTTCTAAACACTCATGCTGACACTGAAATCACCAGCTGCAGCCAAGTGTGAGGAAATCTTTGCATCTGTGATGGGACAAGTGGATCAATATTTAAAGTAGAGGAAGATAGAGAACTATAGCGAGAGAGTGGGGCAGTGCAATTAGTTTAGGATGTTCTAGCACACAGCCGACAGAGGCCTGAACAGCCAAATAGCCTCCTTCTGTGCTGTAAACGTCTATGGTTCTGTGATGTGATTGTGACCATTGAAAAAATAGAAAGTACAGTGATTAATTAATCACAATTTTATTCTGCTTTCTCAATTTTTCTCAGCTAAGTTGCTCCCTCTCCTCCTGAACACATCTGATCTCATCTTCACCCAATACCCAACCTCATGTAGTAGGACTACTAGATACTGATCAGGAAGACATATCCTCTCTGACTTTCCTTTTCCTTAGCCCCTCGGACCAGCTATGGCACTCCTAACTGAGATCCGCTAACTCAGAACAGAAAGATTTGCATTTATATAGCGCTTTTCATGATCCCAGGACATTCCAAAGCCCTTTACAGCCAATTAAGTACTTGTGAAAAGTAGTCGCTGTTGTAATGTATGAAAACATGACAGCCAATTTCCGCACAGCAAACAGTAATGGCCAGATCTTTGATTTTAGGTGTTGGTTGAGGGATAAATGCTGGCCATGAAACCAGGAAACCGCCCCTGTTCTGCTTTGAATGGTGCCATGGGATCTTTCACAGCCACCTGAGAGGACAGATAAGGCCTCGGTTTAAAATCTCACTGGAAGTTGGCATCTCCGACAATGCAGCACTCCCTCAGCATTGCACTGAAGTGCCAGCCTAGGTTTTGCGCTCAGGCCTCTGGACTGAGGCTTGAACGCACAACCCTCTGACTCATAGGTGAGAGAGTGCTAGCACTGAGTCAAGGCTGACACCCGGTACAGACTGAATCAACTCACAACCTTAACAGTTGCAGCCATTTGGAGAGACAGATAGAAGTTGCAATTATAAAATTGTTCATTTTCAGGGGCAAAGCAATGCTCTTGACAACCTCAAAATCTTTTAAAGCATGGAATTTCGGTAATTTATTCACATTTGACTCACTCCATGCTGATGCACCATGTGTTCCTCTGCTGTGAAACAATGTCACTTAAATTAAAAGGATATTATCTGCGTCAAGACCTCATGTAACTAACAGCATCTGTTCAATGTTATTCCAACCTTACTTATATGTTGTTAAACAACTACTTAATAATAGACAAACTGGAACAAAAAAAGGTAGCTCACTGGAGCTGGTCTGACATTGAGAACTGGGATTGTTGCAAAGGAACACTACCTCCTCGACAACAAATATATCCAACTGCACAGTGGGGATACTGAAGAAATATATTAAAACATCGCTAGATAGGAGAGTGGATGGTTCAGTGAGTTGAAGCATTGTCCTTTCATATCTGGTATCTGGGTTCAAATACTTCCCAGACTGATGAACCAAGTTGCCTCCTCTATCTGGTAGCTGTATCAACCCCCCTCCCCCCCTCCCCCACCCGCCCTCCTAAATGTAGTGAGTAGAGACCCATCTCATTTCAGTTCAGTTTATTCCAGTTTGCCACGAATGGGGATCTTGCTGAAAGAGGGGTAGATTTTAACATTGTGCGATAGTGTAAGACACATGATAGCGAATCGGCAGCCCGTTATACATCTCTCCCGATTTTTATTTCAATTGACTTCAAGGTCTATCCCAGGATGGCTAGTGTAGTGTATGTAACCGTTCCACCTTTAAGAGAACTATTTTAAGGGTTGCACTACTTTATCTTGGCTGCTGTATATTGTAATACCGGTGGTGACCACACCGGTATATAAGTGCTGTGTAATGATTTATTGGGCAGTTCCGCCCTGACCTTCGACTAGTAAAGTCCTGTTAAAATTTACTCTTGTGGTCTGTGTAGTAATTCTCATTATAACACACAGACGTAACAGTGGCGACGAGTACGATCTTACCCTGCGGCAGAGATACATCCAAGGCAGTTTAACGGGCGTCGAGAGGAGGCATCCGTCCTCATCATTCTGCTGAGAAAAGACTCGGGTCTGCAGAGCAAAGGAAGAATTCTGACACGAAGCCTTCCATCAGCAACAGGCAGTGATCATTCCTTCTATCACGGTGGTGGGTAAGCCGATCAGCGACGAGCAGCTAGTCGGCCACGTTGACTGTGAAGTAGGGGAGGGAAAAACGGAGGATATAAGGGCGGAGAACTCGACCACGGCCAGGGAAAAGAGCCGGACAGAAGTCGGGGCCAGAGGCGCTGAGACTGGGGCAGCGTAAGGCACGGGAGCCGCGGTGACTGCAAACGCAGCCGGTGCGAAAGACCGGGCTGCAAGCGGGCTGGGAGACGCAACAGCGTCGAGAGAGAGCTCGACCGCGACCGGTGAGAAAGGCCGGGCAGCTACCGAGGCCGCAAGGCGCAGCGACCGGGACGTCGTAAGGCGCGGGAGAAAATAGCGGGCTGGGAGACGCAACAGCGTCGAGAGAGAGCTCGACCGCGACCGGTGAGAAAGGCCAGGCAGCTACCGAGGCCGCGAGGCGCAGCGACCGGGATGTCGTAAGGCGCGGGAGAAATTTTTTTTTAAAAAACCGCGGAGAACTCAGCCGCAGCCGGGGGGAAAGGACCGGACTGCAAGAGGGGCTGGGGACTGCAAGAGCGATTTGAAAACCGCTGGGGAGGGCGAACGCAGCAATACGGCAATCGCCATTACAGCCAGCGGGGGAGAAAGACAAACGCGGGAAGCCGCCATTTTCGTAGGCGGGGAAGAAGACAAGCGCGGGAAACCGCCATTTTGAAAAAAAAAGTTAAAGAAAAATTTCTTTTTGTTTCTCAAGAAGATTGCGAGGATGCCTAAGCGTGGTAACATCAACGATTTCGATCCCGATGTTGAAGATTGGGCCACGTATGTAGAACGCATAGAGATATATTGTAAGGCAAATAAAATATCAGATGAAGATAAAGCACTAACCTTACTAAACTCAATGGGTGCGAAGACATACGGGCTATTGAAGCATCTTCTATCACCAGCTAAACCGGCGGATCAGACTTTCGCTAAAATTGTTGCTGTCCTGAAAAATCATTTGAACCCCACACCACTGATGTTGGCGGAATGATTTAAATTTTATGCGAGAACGCAACTGAAAGAGGAAAGCAACGCGGAGTATTTAATTGAACTGCGGAAGCTAGCGAAATACTGTCAGTTTGGGGAAAGTCTGACAGAGGCACTGAGAGACAAATTCTTGTGTGGATTGTCGAAAGAAGGAACACAAAAGCGGCTGCTTGAAGAGAATGATCTTACACTTGATAAGGCTGTCACTATTGCAGCATCGCACGAAGCTGCAGCGAGAGGCACTGCGGAAATGCAGCTGAAGGCAGCGGTGCTCAGCGTAGATCAGATGGCTTTGAGTACAACGAAATGTTATCGTTGTGGGAAGACAACACACGATCAGAACCAATGCTGGTTTAAAAACCAGGAATGTAGAAAATGTGGCAAGCTTGGTCACATAGCTAAAGTATGCCGGTCAGGAAAGAAGACCAGCAACAAAAAGTCACCGCAGGAAAAGTGCAGAAAGGTACATAAGGTGGCTGAGAAGAGTTCGGATGAACAGAATTCGGATTCAGACTCCAACAGCAAGGAACTGGGTAGTCTGAGAATTCACAATGTGAGTAAGGAAGCTGACCGACAAACTATCTGGGTCACACTGCAGATAGCAGGGGTACACGTGAAGATGGAATTGGACACCGGATCGGCGTTGATGGTCATGAATAAGCAAGATTACAAAAAGTTATTCACACATATTCCCCTACGGGATACGGAGATAGTATTGCAGACATACACGGGGCAAAAAGTATACCCCATCGGAAAGATAAAAGTCAAGGTGACACACAAGGGCAAAGAACACCAAGGAATGGACTTATATGTACTACCTGAGGGAGGTCCACCACTTCTGGGACGGGAGTGGATCAGGAAAATAAATATGGACTGGCACTCCCTAAAAGCAATGACGGTAGATTCCGGAAAAAAAAAGATGTCAAACCTGAACGATTGTCCAGAATATTGGATGAGGCTAAAGAGGTGTTCCAACAGGGACTGGGAACACTAAGAGGAATTAAGGCAAAAATCAAGATTGCAGAACATGCAAACCCAAAATTTTTCAAAGCCAGACCGGTACCTTATGCGATACGACCTGCTGTGGAAGCTGAGCTGGAAGGGCTAGAACGTTCAGGAGTACTGTCTAAGGTGGACTGGAGTGAGTGGGCCACGCCCATTGTTCCCGTCATGAAGCGTTCATCGAGTAACAAGCCAGGGGAACCGGGGAAGGTCCGCATCTGTGGAGACTTCAAGATCACAGTTAATCCGATGCTTCACACGGTGCAATATCCGCTTCCGCGGATTGAGGATATCTTTGCTTCATTGTCTGGCGGGAAACACTTCACCAAGATAGACCTGGCGCAAGCGTACTCACAGATGGAAGTTGAGGAAGAGTCGCGCCAGTATCTCACAATCAACACGCACAGAGGCTTGTATCGATATAATAGACTGGTTTTTGGAGTGGCTTCAGCTCCAGCAATTTGGCAGAGGGCCATGGAGCAGGTATTACAGGGAATTCCAAACACTCAATGTTACTTGGACGATATCCTGATTACAGGAGATGACGATGAGGAACACCTTGCAAATTTGAAACTGGTGCTCAGCAGATTGCAGGAATATGGACTTCGAGTTAATCGGCAGAAATGTGAGTTCTTTCAGAAACGGATCTCGTACTGTGGTCATGTCATTGACCAGGAGGGGCTGCACAAGTCACCTGACAAGATCGAAGCTGTTGTGAAGGCTCCCGCTCCGGAAAATGTATCCCAGTTGAGGTCGTTCCTAGGGTTGATGAACTATTACCATAAGTTTCTGCCAAATCTATCCACGGTGCTGCACCCGCTGAATGCTCTTTTGCAGAAAGAAGTACCATGGAAGTGGAGCAAGGACTGTAAGAAGGCCTTTCGCAAAAGCAAGGCATTGATCACCTCAGAGGAAGTGTTGGCTCATTTCAACCCAACGCTATCTATTCGTTTAGCTTGTGATGCTTCTCCTTATGGTATTGGAGCAGTACTCTCACACAAGTTGCCAAATGGCTTGAAAAGGCCAGTCGCATTTGCATCCAGATCATTGACCTCCACTGAGCGCAACTATGCTCAGATTGATAGGGAAGCTCTCAGCCTGGTGTGGGGAGTAAAAAAGTTTAATCATTACCTGCAGGGCCAGAAGTTTACACTGCTGACAGACCACCAGCCGTTGGTATCCATATTCAACCCTAAAAAGGGCGTTTCCATTATGACAGCGCAAAGGCTACAGAGGTGGTCCCTTTTCTTAGGGGCACACCAATATGACATAGAATACAAAGGATCAAAGCAGCATGGGAATGCTGACGGGTTATCGCGCCTACCGTTGCCAACGGTAGAAGAGGCACCTACAGTGGACCCAGTGGAGATGTTCCACTCAACCATAGTGGAATGTCTACCAGTAACAAATTCTACCATTGAAAAGGAGACGAGAAATGACCCGACTCTCTCACGAGTCTACGATTTAACGGTGAAGGGATGGCCAGCACATGGCGAACCACTGTTGCCAGCATTCTCACAAAGAAGAGAACAGCTGTCAGTGTGCCGAGGGACTTTGGTGTGTGGATCCAGAGTGGTGATTCCACCCAAACTCCAGCATAAAGTGCTAAAGGAGCTTCACGAGGGGCATCTGGGTGGAGTGAAAATGAAGAACCTAGCCAGAGCGTTTGTATGGTGGCCAGGTATCGATGGAAACATCAAAGAAATGACCAAGAGCTGTCTAGGATGCCAGAAGGACCAAAACGCCCCACCACAAGCCCCTCTACATCCATGGGAGTGGCCCTCATCTCCATGGCAAAGGGTACATATCGACTTTGCTGGTCCATTTATGGACTCAATGTTCTTAATCGCGGTGGATGCACACTCCAAGTGGCCGGAGGTAATAAAGATGTCCCCCACCACCACGGAAAAAACCATCACAGTATTAAGGAACATATTTGCCAGGAATGGGCTGCCGGAACAGATCTGTTCTGATAATGGACCGCAATTTGTGTCCGAAGAATTCAGGAAGTTCTTAAAAAACAATGGGGTTAAGCACTACACGTCCGCCCCATACCATCCCGCCACCAATGGATTAGCTGAAAGGTTTGTCCAGACCTTCAAGAAGGCCATAAAGGCCATGGGTAATGAAGACATAAATCTACAACATAAGGTAGATAACTTCTTGTTGGCGTACAGGAATGCAACACATGTGGTTACAAACCAAACTCCCGCCATGATGTTTTTCAATAGAAGACTAAGATGCCGGCTGGATTTGATCAAGCCAAACATCAGAAGGGACGTAGAGAATCGGCAATTTCAAGGCATGAATGAAAGGCCAACTAGAACCTTCCAGATAGGTCAACAAGTTTTGGCCCGGGACTACCGTACCGAGAAATGGCAGCCTGGAACTATTTGCACATGACTAGGACCGCTGATGTATACCGTGGACATTGGTGAAAGCATAATAAGGCGCCATGTTGACCAGATCATAGAGTCATCCAAAAAGGGACAACCTACTCCACAACTCTATACGCCTAATGATGAAGCAGAGATACCCATAGTATCTACCTCCGATCCGGTGATACTGGAATCAGATGAACCCGGCACTGGCATTGAAGCCGAATCGACCTTGCCAAAAGAACCTACTACACCACCGAAAACTACTACACCACCGAGGCGTTATCCGGACCGAGTCAGGAAGCCTCCAGAGAGACTGAATCTGTGAACTGTTGTTACATGAAGTTGTGTATATATGTTATGTTATGTTTAATGGGGAACATATACTGTTAAGCTAAAAAGGGAGGATTGTAGTGTATGTAACCGTGGCACCTTTAAGAGAACTATTTTAAGGGTTGCACTACTTTATCTTGGCTGCTGTATACTGTAATACCGGTGGTGACCACACCGGTATATAAGTGCTGTGTAATGATTTATTGGGCAGTTCCGCCCTGACCTTCAACTAGTAAAGTCCTGTTAAAATTTACTCTTGTGATCTGCGTAGTAATTCTCATTATAACACACAGACTTAACAGCTAGAGTGAGAAATTTCAGAAAAGTCTACATCAGTGAGATGGATGAGGGAGCTCTTTTGAGATTGAGGTAAAGGCGCATTGTTGGGGCAACGTAGAGATTGTTTATCGTACATTTAGCTCATGCTGTAGCTGCTGATGGGGAATAACAATTCGAGCACAGTCACTCCCATATTGATAAGCACTAAAGTTCAACTTCCTTCTGTGTCACCCATCTCTGCATCAAAACAAACATTTTCTAAACTACCAGAGTTATTGAAAATGATCTGGGGCACTCCGATGATAGTGTCGATATGTCGAGCTGAGGATTTTGTGCTTGCAAATGGCCAAATCTCCAATTTGAGCCAAGGAGCTAATCTGGGAGAGCAGGGAGTTTCCCAGAGGGAGGAAATCAAAATGAGCTTCAACCCGAATCATTTTCAATCGTCTCCCAGTTGCTTGTTGCAAAGCCCGGGAGCAGGTGGCCTGCACATCCTCACAGCTAAGGAATACTGGGGTAGAAATTCAGGCACGCCAATGTTGGAGATTGTGGAGGTACAGGGTACATCCCCCACATCATTCACCCCACCATTGATGGCCGTGCCTTCGGCAGTCCAGCTCTGGGATGTCCTCCCTAAAGACCTCCTCCTCGCCACCTCTCTCCTCTTTTAAGACGCTCCTTAAAGTCTGCCTCTTTGACCAAGCTTTTGGTCACCTGTTCTAATGTTCTTTGGCTCGGTGTCTATTTCTGTCTGGTTCACCTGCTGTGAAGAGCCTTAAACTACGTTAAAGGCGCTATATATAAATGCAAGTTGTCGTTACATTCCCTGCATCCGAATGTGGAGGCCCGAGTCACCCCCGCTATTGGGCCTCAGGCCTCATCTCAATGGAGCCGGCATGGTGAGAACAGGTAGCCATCGAAGGGGAAGCTAAGATCGGGTCGGTGTAAGCCCACCCCAAGCCAGATAATAGAGGAAAATCCAGACCATAATACTCCACCTCAGTTGTTTACAGTCAGTGCACCCCAAAAAGTAATTCATTGTGTGAAGCACATTGACAGGTTTTGATGAGATGATAAGGCGTTATAGAAATGCATGTGTTATAACGAAAATTAGGCTTGAACAGTTGAAACTTCTTGCAAACCTGAAGATGCCAATTCAATAATCTGGGGGTGGGGGGGAGGGAGTTAGCGATTATCAGGCTACAGGACGATATAGATGGGTTGATCAGACAGGCAGAACAGTGGCAAATGGAATTTAACCCTGAAAAGTGTGAGGTGATGCATTTTGGGAGGACTAACAAGGCAAGGGAATACACAATGAATGGTAGGACCATAGGAAGGACAGAGGATCAGAGGGACCTTGGTGTGCATGTATATAGATCCCTGAAGGCAGCAGGACAGGTAGATAAGGTGGTTAAAAAGGCATATGGGATACTTGCCTTCATTAGCCGAGGCATAGAATATAAGAGCAGGGAGGTTATGATGGAGCTGTACAAAACACTAGTTAGGCCACAGCTGGAATACTGTGTGCAGTTCTGGTTGCCACACTATAGGAGGGATGTGATTGCATTGGAGAGGGTGCAGAGGAGATTCACCAGGATGTTACCTGGGCTGGAGTGCTCCAGCTATGAAGAGAGACTGGACAGGCTGGGGTTGTTTTCCTTAGAGCAGAGAAGGCTGAGGGGGGACCTGATTGAGGTGTACAAAATTATGAGGGGCATAGATAGGGTAGATAAAAAGGAACTTTTCCCCTTAGTAGAGGGGTCACTAACCAGGGGGCATAGTTTCAAGGTAAGGGGCAGGCGGTTTAGTGGGGATTTGAGGAAAAACTTTTTCACCCAGAGGGTGGTTGGAATCTGGAACTCACTGCCTGAAAGGGTGGTAGAGGCAGGAACCCTCACAACATTCAAGAAGCATTTAGATGAGCACTTGAAATGGCATAGCATACAAGGCTATGGACCAAGTGCTGGAAAATGGGATTAGAATAGACAGGGCTTGATGGCTGTCGCGGACACGATGGGCCAAAGGGCCTCTTTCTGTGCTGTATAACTCTATGGGGTCGATTTTGTGGAACCTGTCGGGAAGAAGGCGGGACTTCCCCTTTCGGGTTTCTGACCCGCCTACTTCGACGTCCGGCCAATCCGCGCGATTTTAACTCGGTTGACCTTGTTGAGCCCGCCCCGTGGGCTCAGCATTCCAATTAAGGGCCACCCGGCAACAGGTGACATCACAGACTGCAATTTCATCTGTCAAGAGTTCTTGACAGATGAAATATCAGTGTTTTACAACTGTTTGAAGCTGTGAAACACTGACAGTTTGAGTTCTACCATGAGTCCTTCTGCACAGACTCAGTTAGGACTCACACCGGCACTCAAAGCTGAAGGCTGTCACTTTTGACAGATCGCAGTCGCTCAGCTTTAAGTGCCGGCTGACTGATGGGCTCCTGACGGCTACAGGAAGAAAGGCTGTGAAGGTAAGTAAAGGTAAGTAAAAGTTCTTTACACACTTTAGACACACCAAACACACTTATCTTTGCACTCATGCACCCATCACTCACCTGAGCACTGACATCGCGACCCCTCCAACTCCTTCAACCCGATGGCCCGCCGCTCCAACCTGGCGTGGTTTGGAGCCGTCGGGAAACCCACACGACACCCCTCAAAATGGGAATTAGGCTAAAAACTGCCTGTTAACTACCTGTTAACAGGCAGTTAATTGGCACTAATCCCTTCCCGCCTGGTTTCGGCGGGTCCTAGTGCGGGGTGGGTACCCGCCGCCCCTGAAACTTGCGTGGGGCGGGGTTTTGGCCGGGATGGTGTCGGGACCCCCAAATTCGGGATTTCCCCCCCTCCACATGCCTGAAACCCTGCCTGACGGTTCCCCGAAAATCTAGCCCATGACTCTATCAGAGTTGAGCATTTTTTTTAAACCACATTAAACAGAAGTTTGCGTCACAGTTGATTAGTCCTACCAGCGTCAGAGCTGACATATGTTTAGTGGCGTGAGCTCTGAGCTGTCTTATCTCTTTCTGAGTCTCATTCTTCTATGCAGCTTCCAGTGCTTCTCTCACTGTGCATTCCTGCTCCACGAGTGTAGTGCTGATTCCCGACACCAGATTCAGGCTACAGTTATTCGATAACTGCAGCGATGGTGTAAATTAAAAGTGGTTTGCAATGGCTGTAGTGCAAATACACCCCAAGATACACCTCATGATACAGCACACTTTGTGCAAAAGACACACTATTCTCATTCAAATCTAAAACCGTGTAACAAGCACTGCTAATTCAGTACATTCGAAATACCACCGTATAGAAACAGTAAGGCTGTGAGCTGACCTTTCTGTATTGCATGCTCGTCAATTTAGTCTAACAGATTATACATATTCAGGGTAATATTTCAGACCTGAAAAAAAACATTCGATCATGGTTCTCCAATAGCCGCCCATTGCTGTGAATCATCAGTACAGGCCAGCTTAACTCCTCCAGCAACACCAATGAGATAATTGAGCAACACTCAGCTGTCTGTCATGCATTATGTCAGGCCTGTGTGGGAACACAGCATCGGCGGCAGTTACACCGGCGGCAGTGAGTCAGGAGCAGCCCGACCAGAGCGGGCCTGTGTGGGAACACAGCATCGGCAGCAGTTACACCGGCGGCAGTGAGTCAGGAGCAGCCCGACCAGAGCGGGCCTGTGTGGGAACACAGCATCGGAGGCAGTTACACCGGCGGCAGTGAGTCAGGAGCAGCCCGACCAGAGCGGGCCTGTGTGGGAACACAGCATCGGCGGCAGTTACACCGGCGGCAGTGAGTCAGGAGCAGCCCGACCAGTTCAACAGCAGGGGAGAGAGGTAAAAAGTAACCAAAGTGTGACGTCACCAGGAAGCAGGTAAGTGATTGGTTGGTGAGTATTTGGTTGGTGAGTATTTCTCTTTTTTTAAACTTTAACTCTGGTTTATAGTTTCTAAGGTCTCTCTGGTGTAACAGGGACTGTTGGTAAACCAGTTAACTGTAGTGTAATTAGTGGGATTGATTGATTTAATTTAAATTCAATTAATTAAAGGGTAAGTCATGGCAGGACAGCCGGGCCCCATGATCTGCTCCTCCTGCGATATGTGGGATATCAGGGACACTTCCTGTGTCCCTGACAACTACATGTGCAGGAAATGCATCCAGCTGCAGCTAATGACAGACCGCATTGCGGCACTGGAGCTGCGATTGGACACATACTGGAGCATTCACGATGCTCAGGACATCGTGAATAGCACATTTACGGAGTTGGACACACCGCAGGTAGAGGTTGGACAGGGAGAAAGGGAACGGGTGACCAACAGGCAGAGTACTAGGCGCAGGCAGGTAGTGCAGGGGTCCCCTGTGGCCATCCCCCTCTCCAACAGATACACCACTTTGAGTACTGTTGGGGGGGATGGCTTATCAGAGGAAGGCAGCAGCAGCCAACTTCCTGGCACCAGGGGTGGCTCTGCTGCACAGAATGGGAGGAAAAAGAGGGGTAGAGCTATAGTAATAGGGGATTCAATTGTAAGGGGAATAGATAGGCATTTCTGCAGCCGCAAACAAGACTCCAGGATGGTGTGTTGCCTCCCTGGTGCAAGGGTCAAGGATGTCTCCGAGCGACTCCAGAACATCTTGGAAGGGGTGGGTGAACAGCCAGTTGTCGTGGTGCATATACGCACCAACGATATAGGTAAAAAGCGGGATGAGGTCCTAAAAGCGGAGTATAGGGAGTTAGGAGATAAATTAAAAAACAGGACCTCAAAGGTAGTAATCTCAGGATTGCTACCAGTGCCACGTGCTAGTCAGAGTAGAAATAGAAGGATACTTCAGATGAATACGTGGCTAGAGGAATGGTGCCAGGGGGAGGGATTCAAGTTCCTGGGACATTGGAACCGGTTCTGGGGGAGGTGGGACCAGTTCAAACCGGACGGTTTGCACCTGGGCAGGGCTGGAACCAATGTCCTAGGGGGAGTGTTTGCTAGTGCTGTGGGGGAGGGTTTAAACTAAAATGACAGGGGGTTGGGAACCTGAGCAGGGAGACAGAGGAAAGGGAAACAAGGATAAAAGCAAAAGATAGGAAGGAGAAAAACAAAAGTGGCAGTCAGAGAAATCAACGGTTTAAATCAAACATGGCCACAGTAAATAATAATTCTAATAGGTCTAAGAGCGTTAAAAAAACAAGCCTGAAGGCTTTGTGTCTTAATGCGAGGAGCATTTGTAATAAGGTGGATGAATTGGCTGCGCAAATAGAAGTAAACAAATATGATTTGGTTGGGATTACGGAAACGTGGCTCAAGGAAGGCCAGGACTGGGAACTCAACATCCAGGGGTATTCGATATTCAGGAAAGATAGGCAAAAAGGAAAGGGAGGTGGGGTAGCATTACTGGCTAAAGAAGGGATTAACACAATTGTAATGAAGGATATTAGCTCTGATGAGGTGGAATCTGTATGGGTAGAATTGAGAAATACTAAGGGGAAAAAAACATTAGTGGGAGTGGTTTATAGACCTCCAAACAGTAAGGCGGAGGTTGGGGATGGCATTAAAAGAGAAATTAAAGAAGCGCAATAAGGGCACAGCAGTCATCATGGGTGACTTTAATCTACATATAGATTGGGCCAACCAAATGAGTAACAATACCGTGGAGGAGGAATTCCTGGAGTGTTTACGGGATGGTTTCCTGGACCTATATGTCGAGGAACCAACCAGAGATCAGGCCATCTTAGACTGGGTATTATGTAACGAGAAAGGATTAATTAGCAATCTTGTTGTAAAAGGCCCCTTGGGTCGGAGCGATCATAATATGAACGAATTCTTCATTAAGATGGAGAATGAAGTAGTTGACTCGGAGACTAGGGTCCTCAATTTAAATAAAGGAAACTATGATGGTCTGAGGAGCAAGTTGGGTAGGATTGATTGGGGAATGGCACTCAAAGGGTTGATGGTGGATAGGCAATGGCAAACATTCAAAGACCGAATGGATGAACTACAGAATTTGTTCATCCCAGTTTGGCATAAAAATAAAACAAAAAAGGTGACCCATCCTTGGCTAACAAGGGAAATTAGGGATAGCATAAGGTTCAAAGAGAGGGCATATAAATTGGCCAGAAAAAGCAATAACCCTGAGGATTGGGAGCAGTTTAGGATTCAACAAAGGAGGACAAAGGGATTAATTAAGAAAGGGAAAATAGAATATGAGAGTAAGCTTGCAGGGAACATAAAAACTGACTGTAAAAGCTTTTATAGATATGTGAAGAGAAAAAGATTGGTGAAGTCAAGCGTAGGTCCCTTGCAGTCAGAATCGGGGGAATTTATAATGGGGAACAAAGAAATGGCAGGCCAACTAAATACATATTTTGGTTCTGTCTTCACAAAGGAGGACACAAATAACCTCCCAGAGATGCCGGGGAACATAGGGTCTGATGAAAGGGTGGAACTGAAAGAAATTAGTATTTGTAGGGAAATGGTGTTAGGAAAATTGATGGGACTGAAGGCCAATAAATCCCCAGGGCCTGATAATCTACATCCCAGGGTACTTAAGGAAGTGGCCCTAAAAATAGTAGATGCATTGCTGGTCATCTTCCAGAACTCGATATACTCTGGAACGGTACCCATGGATTGGCGGGTAGCTAATGTTACCCCACTATTCAAAAAAGGTGGTAGAGAAAAGGCGGGGAATTATAGACTGGTGAGCTTGACATTGGTAGTGGGGAAAATGCTAGAGTCCATTATAAAAGATGT
Organism: Somniosus microcephalus; assembly: GCF_052327205.1. Lineage (NCBI taxonomy): Eukaryota > Metazoa > Chordata > Chondrichthyes > Squaliformes > Somniosidae > Somniosus > Somniosus microcephalus. The sequence continues at coordinate 62,437,792 of NC_141004.1, forward strand.
AATAGCAGAGCACTTGGAAAGCAGTGACTGGATCGGACAAAGTCAACATGGATTTACAAAAGGTAAATCATGCTTGACTAATCTACTGGAATTTTTTGAGGATGTAACTGGTAAAATAGATAAGGGAGAACCAGTGGATGTGGTGTATTTGGACTTTCAGAAGGCTTTCGATAAGGTCCCGCATAAGAGATTAGCATGCAAAATTAAGGCACGTGGGATTGGGGGCAAGGTATTGACTTGGATAGAGAACTGGTTGGCGGACAGAAAGCAAAGAGTTGGAATAAACGGGTCGTTTTCCGAGTGGCAGGCAGTGACTAGTGGGGTACCGCAAGGATCGGTCCTAGGACCCCAGCTGTTCACAATATATATTAATGATCTGGACGAGGGAATTGGATGTAACATCTCCAAATTTGCAGACGACACAAAGCTGGGTGGGAGGGTATGCTGTGAGGAGGATGTCGTGAAACTCCAGCACGATTTGGACAGGTTGGGTGATTGGGCAGAAACATGGCAAATGCACTATAATGTGGATAAATGTGAGGTTATCCACTTTGGTGGCAAAAACAGGAAGGCAGATTATTATTTGAATGGTAATAGATTGGGAGAAGGGGAAGTGCAAAGAGACCTGGGTGTTCTTGTACACCAGTCGCTGAAGGTAAGCATGCAGGTGCAGCAGACGGTTAAGAAGGCAAATGGTATGTTGGCCTTCGTAGCAAGAGGGTTCGAGTACAAGAACAAGGATGTCTTGCTGCAGTTGTACAGGGCCTTGGTGAGACCACACCTTGAGTATTGTGTGCAGTTTTGGTCACCTTACCTGAGGAAGGACGTTCTTGCCATGGAAGGAGTGCAGCGAAGATTCACCAGGCTGATACCTGGGATGGCAGGAATGACGTATGAGGAGAGATTGTGTCGATTGGGCTTACACTCACTGGAGTTTAGAAGATTGAGAGGGGATCTCATCGAAACCTATAAAATTCTGTCAGGCCTGGACAGACTAGATGCAGGAAGGATGTTTCTGATGGCTGGGGAGTCAAGAACCAGGGGTCATAGTCTAAGGATAAGGGGTAAGCCATTTAGGACTGAAATGAGGAGGAATTTCTTCACCCAGAGAGTGGTGAACCTGTGGAATTCTCTGCCACAGAGGGCAGTGGAGGCCAGTTCATTAAGTATATTCAAGAAAGAGTTGGATATATTTCTTAAGGCTAAAGGGATCAAGGGATATGGGGAGAAGGCAGGGACAGGGTACTGAATTTGGATGATCAGCCACGATCTCATTGAATGGTGGAGCAGGCTCGAAGGGCCGAATGGCCTACTCCTGCTCCTATCTTCTATGTTTCTATGTTTCTATTAGGTATTTCATGTTATTGTATAACCCTATCACTTATCACCCTAAAGACTGCAACCCGTTTAGCTGAACTGGCAATTGTAGATGCAAGCCAGAGTGAAGAACTCACTGAGGAATCTCCCTGGCCAGATGTCTCTTATCAAAATATTGGGGTATAAATTAATTGTGGGCGATAGCGCAGGACGGGCGATAGTGAATCAGCAGCTCGTTTCGCACTCCGCCCGATTTTCTTTCCCATGGACTTCAATGGGGCGGACTATAAACCAGGCTGCCGATTCGCTGCCACCCACAATGCATTTATATCCCAACGACATGATTCAAAAGGAAACATTCGAATGAATGTCACATTGCTCACTAATTCCCAAGTTCCATAGACTAGAGTTAGCCTAAAGCATTTCTGCAAAAGAACTGCTGTTGCAAAGAAAATCTTCCCAAATGTGTCACAAATATCTTCCTGCAGTATCAGGCTGATGTCCTACAAATCCAGACTTAATTCAAGATGTCCAGCTTTCTGTGTCAACTGATGAAACCCTTTGATATTCATGGGACCCAACTACCTTCGTAGATCTCACATTCTCAGGCCAAAGTGATGGAAGGGTCTGGCATGGTGTTGTGACGGACCTAGAAGCTGTGGAGTCTTGTAGCATTGTACTGATTGGTGCTCTAATCCAGAAACCCACTGTGTCATTTTGACAAACACTGGCATGGTGAGTTATAGGAAGAAATTGTGCGACAATTTGCCAAAGGCCAAGCCATGAGTCAAAGCCTTTCTGATCCATGACCTTTGCCGTTTGCTGGTCAATGTTCTTAAATTAGCTTTAAAGTTCTCCATTGTCAGTACAAATGCTATTGATTCCATCACTCACTGAAAAGCCCTGTTTAAATATGCATGTGAACGGAATTGTAGTTTTTGATTGAATGGGAATGAGTCCTGACTGTGGCAGGAAGCTTCAGTTATTAAAACAGTTGACATCTTGCTTACAGTGTGGTTGATGCTACTTCACAGGAGTTTTGCTCATTGAACAAGCAACTGGAAAGAAATGTAAAGACCTGCATAATCATATTGACAATGAAGTAAAGAGGAGCAGTTTATTTTGTACTTGAACTTCTAGGTGAAACAATTATTTGTCTTGTAGAGAAAAAAATATATAAGACTGGGTTCTAGGCATACCTACCTGCACATTTCAAAATAATTGTAGTCAATGCCAGAATTCAATCTGAGGGGAAGCTAGGGGAGTAGCTTGTTATATTGGGGCTAGTTACTGCACTGATGCTCTGATTGCCATTCAACAAGCATCGCAACTGAAAAATCACTTAACAAAATATCAGTCTTTTGAAGTCGATGAAATGTTAGTCGACTGTTCAGCACATGTCATTGATGTAGAAGTCATTCACCCAACAGAAAGGGTGAATGTTCTTCCAGCTTTGAGAACAAAATGTTGGCGATCTTCAGGTTCAGCAATACATAAGAGAGCATCAACCATGGCCTAAATTTTCAGGCTGTGATTTTGGCCGTAGCAGCGTGAGAGGCCGGTGATGAAAGGTTCTTCTTCCCGATGAAAATCTCCACTGGTCAGAAAAAAGGAGAACAGGAATGTCCAAGGAAACACGGCTCAAAACTTTGATTTGTGAACAATGGCCCATTTCAAATGAGGTGAAGTTCTATTGTTTTGTTCTTTTGCCAATAAAGTAAGTTCATCAATTCTAACTCTTCAACTGACATTTTTAAAACTTGATTTCACATCTCATTTGACTTTCTAATGAAAAAGAATCCAAAAAGCACCAAATTTACTAAACTGAGAAATTACTAAAAGTAAACACCAAAACTGGAAAAGTAAAGAAACCAGAAACTGTGAGGAGGATGCTGAGAAACTACAGGATGATTTGGACAGGTTGGGTGATTGGGCAGCAGCATGGCAGATGCAATATAACATGGATAAATGCGAGGTTATCCACTTTGGTGGCAAAAACAGGAAGGCAGATTATTATTTGAATGGCAATAGATTGGGAGAAGGGGAAGTGCAACGAGACCTGGGTGTCCTTGTGCACCAGTCGCTGAAGGTAAGCATGCAGGTGCAGCAGGCGGTTAAGAAGGCAAATGGTATGTTGGCCTTCGTAGCGAGAGGGTTTGAGTACAGGAACAAGGATGTCTTGCTGCAGTTGTACAGGGCCTTGGTGAGACCACATCTTGAGTATTGTGTGCAGTTTTGGTCGCCTTATCTGAGGAAGGATGTTCTTGCCATGGAAGGAGTTCAGCGAAGATTCACCAGGCTGATACCTGGGATGGCAGGAATGACGTATGAGGAGAGATTGGGTCAATTGGGCTTAAACTCGCTGGAGTTTAGAAGAATGAGAGGGGATTTCATTGAAACTTATAAAATTCTGACAGGACTGGACAGACTAGATGCAGGAAGGATGTTCCCGATGGTCGGGGAGTCCAGAACCAGGGGTCACAGTCTAAGGATAAGGGGTAAGCCATTTAGGACAGAAATGAGGAGGAATTTCTTCACCCAGAGAGTGGTGAACCTGTGGAATTCTCTACCACAGAAGGCAGTAGAGGCCAATTCATTAAATATATTCAATAAGGAGTTGGATATATTTCTTAAGGCTAAAGGGATCAAGGGATATGGGGAGAAATAGGGACAGGGTACTGAATTTGGATGATCAGCCATGATCACATTGAATGGCGGAGCAGGCTCGAGGGGCCGAATGGCCTACTCCTGCTCCTATCTTCTATGTTTCTATGTTAGCATCTATTTATAATAATCCACTTCATGCCAAAATGAAGTTAGTCCTTTCATCTATTTTAAAGCACAAGGTCATACTTCCATTCTAACATACAATGTTACCGTTGTCAATTGAACCCATAACAAGTCTGTAATTCAAGCGGCAATTCTTGCTGGGTGAATTGTTATTTGTGAATCTGAGTTTGATAGATTTTTGTTAACCAAAAGATATTGAGGGATATGGGGTAAAGGTGGGTATATGGAGTTAGGTCACAGATCAGCCATGATCTCATTGAATGGTGGAACAGGCTCGAGGGGCTAAATGACCTACTCCTGTTTCTATATTCCTAAATGAAACCGAGGCGTCAAAATCACTGGGGCCTCTTTGTCACCGGAATTGGTGGCTGACCAGCGCGCTCCAAACTTCGAAACTGGCCCCAATGACTTCCATCTCATCCGCCGGGGCTGAAGTTGAACCCATTGCTTAGAGATGAAAGGCCCATGTGTAAAAAGAATATAGAGGCATTGGAGAAGAGGCAAAAAAGATTTACAAGGATGATACCAGAACTGAGAGGTTAGAACTATCAGGGAAGACTGAACAGGCTGGGGCTCTTTTCACTAGAGGTCTTTAAAATTAGGAAGGGATTCAATAGCGCAGACATAGAGAAGGTGTTTCCTCTTGTGGGAGAGTCTAAAACTGGAGGCCATAAATATAAGACAGTCACTAATAAATCCAATAAGGAATTCAGGAGAATCCTCTTTACTCAGAGTGGTTAGAATATGGAACTTGCTACCATGTGGAGTAGTTTAGATGAATAGCATTGATGCCTTTAAAGAGAAGCTAGAGAATTATATGATAATTATTGTAAGTGATAGTTGGATATGCTGATAGGGTTAAATGAAGTAGAGTAGGAGGAGGCTCGTGTGGAACATAAACACCGGCACAGACCAGTTGGGCCGAATGGCCTGTTTCTGTGGTGTAAGTACTATGCAACCAGTCACTGCCCAAGATAAACTGGAGATAAATGGCAAATTTCCAAATCTCTTGTGAGCATGTAACAGACAATCACAGACATGCTGCCTGTGTGTAACCAATACATACTTGTAGTGGGTGACCTACTTCACAACAGGTGAGGACTCTGAAAATACATCCTTCAGTGTACATCACACAGAGAGTGGGTATATTCAGGTAATAGTAACAAGTTATAATTGGGGCACAAGGAGATTTTCAGCCAGGAGAAAGATTCCACCTTTAAGCTTTCATTCAGATCCTTCGACGGGCCGAACGGCCTTCTTCTGTGCTGTAACCATTCTATGATTCTATGAATTCAGTGCATTCAACTGGTTGTTGAAATATTTGATGACCTACTTGCGAAAATTCAACCGTCAGTGCCTAGGCCAGAAGTAAAGGGACTCACATACAGCAGCTGGCTGTCCCACAGAATATTTGTTATCTTTCGTCCTCTCCAAGGGTTCATTATCCAAGAAAGTGCCATTGGCTGGATATCAGGGCAGCCCAATTTTACAAATGGGGCCTCAAACCGTCATTAGGCCCCCGATCTGCATATGCAAAGGGCCAATAACACCTGTTTTAGGTGCGGACCCTGGACACCACTTTTGATGCCTATACCAATATATGGATGCCTTTGTGCCCGTTTTACTCCTGTAAAATGATGTGCGGTGTTATCGAATTTCTAGGCCATAGAATCAGTAGGTCAACAGGTGATCGCTGGGCCCATCAGGCCTATTCTAGTTCTTTCAATAAAGCTGTCTACTCGAATCCTATTTCCCTGTCTTTTCCTAGTATCCTGTTAAATTCTTTCCTTCAGAAAAAATTATTCAATCCATTTTTAAATGATGTAGCCTTTGCCTCAATAGTTACTTGTGGTGATGCATTCCATGTCCGAATAGCCCTTTGGGAAAAAACATTTCTTCTAATTTCCTCCTCCAAGTGCTAATCATGTCCTTGTTGCTGATTTCCCAAACAATCTTTCACTATCAAATCGCTCAAAACTTTCATTATTTTGAAAACCTCTAATACATCCCTCCTACCTTAAGTAAAAAAGGGCTCCATTTTTAAAAAACTTTTTCTTCATAATCTCTCTGTCGTGCTTCAGAATTTTTTGGTCATTTTTCCATAGAAACTGTTATGTTCATAAATAAGGAGACATTTTCATTATGAACAGCTAGCTTGAGCTAGTCATTTATTCAGCCATGTGGACTAGTGTACAGGCATCCATCTTGACTACTGCCTTGTGGGTAGCCCCCTACTAAACATACAGCTCCACCTAGTGTACCATTGTAGAATGACATGCTACTGATCATTACATCCCCCTTTCTTAGAGGTTAAACAAAATCAATATCAATCAATATCAATCAATCATAACAACATAAACATCTTCACAACAGTCAACACATTTTCAAAGCTTTACTTTATGAACTCTAAGCTTTTCATTCTTTTATATAGTTTTCTTTATACTCAAAGATTAAGTCTATCAGGCTTTTTTACTTCACGTGTGGATCTTCTCAGCACAGATAAGTCTGATGTGTTTTCATGAGAGCCTGTATGTGTGTTTGATTGTTCTGGTGGTGAGTGACAAGATTCAGTTGCGGCATTGTCATCAATTTGCTCCTGGATAGTTTCTTGTGTTTTCAGGAGGGAACGGCGGTTCCTCCTGAGAATCTGTCCTTCCTCAGTTCTAACAGTGTATGACCTTGGTCCTACTTCCTCAAGAACTGTAGCTTTCCTGTTCCATGCATCTGGATCCTCAATCCTGACAACATCATCCCTTGTCAATGGTTTTAGAGTTTTGGATGACTTGTCATAGTATGATTTCTGTTTCAGCTTTAACAGTTGAAGTCTCTGTCTCAGTTCCTTACTCTGCTTTTCTTTTGCACAGCAGGGTAGCATGGTACACAACTTGCGACCCATTAGGAGCTCAGCAGGTGAAGAACCACAGTCTAAAGGGGAGGCTCGGTAGCTCAGCAGGGCGAGATAAGGATCAGACTTGCTTTCTGTTGCTTTCTTCAGTAGCTGTTTGAGAACTTGAACACCTTTCTCTGCCTTACCATTCGACTGAGCATACAGAGGACTGGATGTGATGTGTTGAAAGTCATAATGTGCTGCAAACTGTTGCCACTCCTTACAGTTGAAGCACGGACCATTGTCGCTAACGGCAATCCTGGGAATTCCATGTCTGGCGAAGATGGATTTAACATGCATTATGACATTGCTTGCTGATGTGCTTGAGAGCAGCGCCATCTCAGGATAGTTAGAATGGTAGTCAATCTCTATTAGATAGTCTTTACCATTCAAATCAAAGAGGTCCATAGCAACCTTTTTCCATGGTGCTGTTGGTAAGTCAGCTACTATCATTGGTTCCTTTGCTTGTTTGTTTTGGTGTTTCTGACATGTCTCACATATGCCTATCATGTTCTCAATGTCCTTATTTATGCCAGGCCAACAAACAGTGTCTCTTGCTCTCCTTTTGCATTTTTCAATTCCGAGGTGTCCCTCATGAATCCTTTTGAGCATGTCTTGATGTAGAGCCTGTGGAATGACTATTCTGTTCTGTTTTAGTAATAGTCCACTTGCGACACTTAACTCTGACCTGATGTGATAGTACTTTGGACAGGAACCTTTTGGTCAACCATGGTGAATGTTCTCTATTACTGTTTGTAACACTGTGGCCTAGAAATTGAGTTTGCGCTGCGCCAGGGCTTTAGCGCCGGAAGTTAGCGCCGGCGCTAATTCCCTTTGCGCGCGCCAAAAATTCAGTAGCACCGCGCCCAAACTGCTGCCGGCGCTACTGAAGGGTTTTAGCGCCTGAAAACTGGCGCAACGCGCCGCATTGCGGCGCAATTCCGGCGCTGCGGCGCCCGCTGTGGTGCGGCAGGCTCGGGAAGTGCAGCCCTCCTCCTTCCGTTAAGGAGGAGCTGCCTGCACCCGGCCGCGGCCCGCGCAAATCTCTGCAAAAATGAGCCCGGCACCTCGGACAAGTGCCGGGCTTGCATCTGTTCCGGTGGGGGGGCGGGGAGAAGTCCGGGGAGGGAGCTGCGGGCAGGCGGCCGGCGGGAAAGCGGCCGGCCGCCGCGCCTCCTTAAAGCGCCGGCGCAGACTCCGGCAACACTCGTTTGCCGGAGTCTTAGTTGCGGCTGCCACTGGCGAGGCGGCCGCAACTGAATTTCGGCTTGGGGCCAGGTTACCACGGCAACCGGGACGCTGCGCACACCGATGACGTCATCGGTGCCGGCGCAGCGCTACCGGTCTACCGCCGCGGAAGGGCCCCAGGCAATTTAGGAACCGGTGCCAATTGCAGCGCTAGGCCCTCTAGCGCCGCAAAATCGGCGCTAAGGGCACTGAATTTCTAGGCCTGTATCTTTTACTGTTTCTTCTGCTATTTGCTTTGATTTTGTGTCTGACACGGGCAGTGCAGCAGTGACTATATTCACATGAATATCCACGTCTTCCTCAGTAGAGCTCACATGACTCATTGTGGGTGCTCGGGATAATGCATCTGCTAACACTATGTGTTGCCTGGTGTGTAGATCAGTTCAAAGTCATATCTTTGCAGCTTCATCATGAGTCGTTTAATCCTTGGAGACATCTCATTCAGATTTTTTTTTATGATGGCAACCAGTGGGCAGTGGTCAGTCTCAACTGTGAAGGTGGGAAGTCCATATATGTAGCCATGGAACTTTTCTAGTCCAACTACCAAGCCTAGACATTCCTTTTCAATCTGGGCGTATCGACACTCAGAGTCAGTCATAGACCTGGAGGCATAGGCAACAGGCTTCCAATCTTCACCCTCTGCTTGTAGCAAGACCGTGCCTAGGCCATCTTTTGATGCATCCGTTGACACTTTGATTCTCTTTGTTGGGTCAAAGAAGGTGAGTACAGGTGTGGTTGTCAGCACTGTTTTGAGGTTCATCCACTCTTGTTCATGTCTTTCTGTCCATGCAAACTCATTTGTTTTATGTAGCAGGTCTCGCAGACGGGCTGTCTTGGCTGACAAGTTAGGAATGAACTTTCCAATGAAGTTTATCATCCCCATGATGCATAGCACTCCTTTTTTATCAGTGGGTCGGGGCATGTTGAGTATGGTGTTTACTTTTTCCATAGCTGGCTCTATTCCTTTACCAGATAGATTATCTCCTAGGAAAGTGACTTCCTGGACGCCAAACTGACACTTGGCTTTGTTGAGCTTCAGTCCATTCCGGCGTATGCTCTGTAGCACTTTAGTCAGTCTCTCATTGTGTTCTTTCAGTGTGGAGCCCCAGATGATGATGTCATCAACATAGACCCGAACTCCTTCCAGACCTTCAATTATGTGTTCCATCGCTCTATGAAAGATTTCAGATGCAGATATTATCCCGAAAGGCATTCTGAGGAAACAATACCTGCCAAATGGTGTGTTGAAGGTACAGTATTTGGTGCTCTCTTCATCCAGTTTTAGTTGTCAAAATCCTTGTGAGGCGTCGAGCTTTGTGAAGTATCTGGACCCTGACATTTCACTGGTGATTTCTTCTCGCTTGGGAATCTGGTAGTGTTCACGTTTTATGTTTGCATTTAAGTCCTTTGGATCCATGCATACTCTTAGATCATTGTTCTTTTTCTTTACACATACCATGGAGTTAACCCAGTCTGTTGGCTCTTCGACTTTCCTGATAACTCCTAGTGTGGTCATTCTGTCCAGTTCTTTCTTGAGCCGGTCACGCAGGGGTGCTGGAACTCTCCGTGGAGCATGTACCACTGGCTGAGCATCCCCCTTTAGCTGGATCTTGTAAGTGAATGGTAGAACTCCAAATCCTTTGAACACATCCTGGAAATTATTCACTATAGAATCCAGTGCGTCATCTGGCCTGCTTATGGCACAGTTTATACGGTAGACTCTCTTGGCCAGTTCTAAGTCCTCACAAGCTTTGTCACCTAGTAGTGAATCAAGTCCTTCAGCCACAACAGAAAACATGAGATGATGCACTTTGTCTTTGACTGTCACTTTATGTGTGCATACACCTAAGCTATCTATTTTCTGTCCATTATAGTTCTTCAGTCGTACTGACTTTTTCTGTATTTTGGGCTTTTCTTTCATATTTTTAATGTCACTCATACTGATTAAGTTTGCTTTTGTCCCAGTGTCTAGTTTCAATGTAACTAATGCTCCATTTACCTGCAGTGGCATCATCCATTTGTCCTCTTTTACTGCATTAACTTTATGTTCAGCATTGTCCATTCCTGAGTGCTGTACATTTTCTGTATCCTTTTCTATATTGTCACATGACACCATTCCTACAAAAAATGTCTCACTTAAATCAGTGTCCTCAATCACATTGACTTGTTGCCCTTTCTTTGTTTTTACTTTTGAAAAGCATTGTTTGGCAAAGTGATTCTTTCCATTATATTTTGTGCACATTTTTCCAAACACTGGGCATTGTCTTGACTGGTGCTGGTAACCACAGTGTTTACAATTTAAAATTCTATCCTCCGATTGCTTTTCATTTCTGTTCTGCCCATGTTTCTTCCCCTCGTAGGACACAGCACCGACAGCAGCACTATCACTTACTACAGTCGTATTATTATTAATTTCACTGAAAGTCTTTGCGTGCTGTTGAGCTAGCTCACTGGCATGGCATATTTTCACAGCTTTCTCCAATGTTAGTTCAGTTTCTCTCAACAAACCTTCCCTGACCTTTTTATCATGAATACCAAACACAATCTGGTCACGAATCATGGATGATTTCAGTTCAGAGAAATTACATGTCTGTGCTTTCAGTTTCAGATCGGTCACAAAGCTATCAAAAGTCTCATTTTGCTGCTGTGTCCGTGAACGGAACACGTACCTCTCATAGGTCTCGTTCTTTTTGGGAGAACAATGTGTATCAAACTTCTTTAGCACATCGTCCATTTTTTCTCTGTCCTCCTCTTGATCAAATACAAACGTATTAAATACCTCTATCGCCTGCGGGCCTGCAACCGTGAGCAGTAACGCTATTTTCCTTGTGTCTGGCATCGTACCGAACCCGATGGCAGTAATGTAGAGTTCGAATTGTTGTTTGAAAGTCCGCCAATTGCAGTCAACATTCCCCATGAGTTTCAAACCCTCCAGTGGCTTCAAATTCTCCATGTCGCATTTCACAATATTCAGCAGATATTACCAATCCTGGTACCATGTTATATGTTCATAAATAAATAGACGTTTTCATTATGAACAGCTAGCTTGAGCTCGTCATTTATTCAGCCATGTGGACTAGTGTACAGGCATCCATCTTGACTACTGCCTTGTGGGTAGCCCCCTACTAAACATACAGCTCCACCTAGCGTACCATTGTAGAATGACATGTTACTGATCATTACAGAAATGATTTGGAGAAGATTTCCATTCAGGTGTTTGCAACACTCGCATTCCTGGTGTCAGTCCAGAGCATGAGCAATACGTTAACAATAAGAAGACTACGGGAAATTGTACTGAATGGGTGTGCTGATGGAGACCCTAATGAAACTAAGAGTCAGCTAACGGAGCGTGTTGGAAGTCTATGAAGTATAAATTTGTCTTGGGCGGATAGTGAATCGACATTCCATTTTGCACTCCGCCTGATTTTCTTTTCCATTCGATTTGCTGTTGCTCCTTTTGCACTACCTTCCAAGACCGATTTATACCCCTGTATCTCTTTAAAAAGTTCTCTCCTTGCTGCTTGGTGGACACAATGGACACTTAGAAAAAGGTGATAGAGAAAGGGGCAAATCTCCTTCTAATTTTGCTTGCTGGTGGGGTAAATCGATGGGGGTGGGATGCACATGAGGCTCAAGTTGGAAAACTAAGGATGTACATGGTTGGAAGAGGTTGCTGAGGTAGCTGGGTTGGGCCATGGAGGAATTTGAAGATGAGAATGAGGGTTTTAAATGCAATGTGTGGAGGGAACAAGGAGTCAGTATAGGTCAATTATGATGGGGGCAATGGACAGGCAGGATTCAGTGCTGAGCCTTATATGCACAGCTGAGTTTTAGACAAATTGGAGCTCACGGAGAGTGGAAGACAATAGGCCAGCAAGGAGGGTATTAGAGAAATTGGGCTAAAAATTGAGTAGTGCCCCAATTGAGGCGCTAACTTCGCCGGGACGCTAACCCGGAAAAATTAGCACCCCCGCGCCAGAAATTGAGTGGTTGCGCCCCAAGAGGGAAGCGGGTCGCTACTGGAAGTGCCCCGCCTCCCTTTTGGGGCACTGCGAGTGAATATCGTGGCGCTACGTGCCGCAGCACCACATGCTGCGGCACGTCACGCTGCGGTACTGCAGGCCTTCCTCCCCTTCTTAAAGGGGAGGGGCCTTGTGCAGCGCAACCTGGTGCCCAGCTGGGCCCCCGGGGATCGGGAGTGCAGGCAAAAGAGCCTAGCACCCAAGAGAAGTGCCGGGCTCTTGGAGTGCAGCCAGCACACTGCGGGGGGGGGGTTTCAGGAGGTCTGGGACAGGAGCGCAGGCAGGTGCTGGCAGGCGGCCAGCAACAAAAATGGCCGCCCCGCACCTCGCCTTTAAATTGTGCCTCCCCAGCCACAGGTACGCCCCCCTGACCCTGTCGGACATAGCGTCCAGCGGTAAGTCAGGGGGCGCTCCCGAAGATCGTTGCCGGGGCGTGAGTGGGGCGCTGCGCACACCAATGACATCATCGCCAGTGGCGCAGCGCCGCAGGGCGCTACCGGTTAGCGCCACCACTAACCTCCCGCTGAACTTTGCGGGAGGCGTGGGCAGTGCTGCGCCCGGGCACTAGTTGGTTTGCGCCCCACTTAGTGCCCTCTTAAGGCACTAACGGTTGGCGCTACCAACTGAATTTTTCCCCCATTGAGTCTAGAGGTGACAAATGAGTAGATAAGGGTTTCACCAGTGGTAGGAGTGTAGATAAGCAATGTTGTAGAGGTAGAAGTAAGTGGTCTTGATAGATAGGACACAGTATTTGAAGCTCAGCTCTGAGTTGAACAGAATGTCAGTTTCAGAAAATGGAGATCCTGTCTGACCAACTTCCCTGACTTTTTTGAAGGAGTGACATCAGTAGATTTTAGGAGTACCACGGAACTACACCTGATCATTATGGAATCCCATTAATCAATGCTTCCGACCGGAGGGAATGCCCAGCTGTTATAGTTGCCCCCAGTTATCTGACGGCAAACCAATTTTCTATCCAACTCAAACTTGTCCTTTAATTTTCTGAGCTTTCACTTTAGCTCCAGGGCTGCCTTGAGGAATCCTGTTAAATGTTTTCAAGAATTCAAGGTGAAATATCTATTGCTATACTTTTGCCACCCCATCTCCACTACATCCTCAAAAGCTTTTAATAAATTAATTTGTTACAAATTGCCTTGCATAAACCAAAACTGACTTTAATTTATTGCACTCGGTCTCCGTAGATGATTCTTATTTAGTTTCTTTGCAATAAATGTTTGCACATAATCCCTTCCTTCCTCTATTACCAGTGACAAAATCTTAGCTTTCAAACCATGATCTCTGGAATTCTCTTCCTAAATCGCTCTGCCTTGCTCTATTTCTATTCACCTTCAAAATCCTCCAAAAACGAAGCCTTTGGCCATCTTTTCAACCTTCTCTCTAACACGCCTAGCTTCCTTTCACTCTTGAAGTACTTTGTGACATTATGCTATGTTGCTAAGTTAACTTATAATTCCTAAGGGTAACACTCCGATCTGTAAGTTTCACTGTCTAGCAACGACTTGCATTTATATGGCGCTTTTAATGTAAAAATAAACTTCCTAAGGCACTTCACAAATGGAAATAGATAGCATATTGACTCCTACCTCTATATAACCAAACAGAAGAGAGCTGCACTTTCCAAGTCTCTGACACTTGTGCAAAATTAGGGATATGTTGTGTTTTAGACCAACATCTAACTAAGACACAAGTAAGGCTGCTTGCACCTCATTAACTTCCGTTTTTTTTAAATCAGTGTCAGATTGAGTCAATGCCATTTTGGGGTCATTATAAAGACACTCTCCAGAGACACGAACTGTGATGCAAATCATTGCAAAGGGGCAGTGATTTTTAACAATAGTTGCCTCATTAAATTGAGAGTAAGCTGGATAATTGAAGGACCGACGGTGAAGGTTGAGTCTGCACCAGCTTTCATCCTGTCAGGCTTCCTGCAAGCAAACTGCAAGAATTACTTCTTCCAAAGGGGAGGGACACTCGATTGCTGAATTTAATCATTTCACCACCTTATTCATTGCACTCTCCGTTTAATCTATATGATGATTCTTGGATTTTAAAAATTCTCTGCTTGGATTTTTTTTTTCTTGGGCCAACTGGATCGCCATAACACATGTGTATATTGTGCTTAGAATTATGGATAATGACTCCCCCGTGGACTCACAGTGCCCATGAAATTTGGTAGGTTAGTGCTTCCAGTTAGCGCCCGGCCACGGCGAATCAAACGCCACACACGACCTTCAGTGGTGAATTAGCGCTAGCACTAACTGTTAGCGCCTAGGCCTTTAGCGTCTCTCACATGGTGACGTCAATGCGTGTTAACGGCCCCAATGCAAAATTGCCTTTCGCCCCCCTGCTTTAGCACCTCGCGCTGACCACGCCGGTCAGAGGAGGTGTTGTGCGCTCGGAAGTGCGCTGCAGGAGTGGTAATTAAAGGGAATGCTTCCGTGTCGCTTGAACGTCGCGAAAAAGGCGCTTTCAGTGATCGCACCGTTTATTACTGGCACCAGTCTGTTGCCTGCACAAAATTTTTTACACCTTTTTCTCAAACATCTCCAAATGCTGCACTTTCTGAAAGTGATGGGGGCTGCAATGGCAGTCGCCCAGGTCGCGTTGAAAAACACCACTGATGACTATGAGGTTATGCAGCGTGATTGGCCCTTCCCTTTCAGAGATGGAAGCAGCCTGTGTGATTAACGAGTGCCGTGTGGACTGCGCATGACCTTCTTTATCGGTCTGCCAATAGCGCCCCACTTTCAGAGGTTAGCGTCCTAAGTTAAGAGTGTAGCGCTTGATTTAGCGCCCCACTCCCCTCTTGGAGTGTTAACAATGAGTTTTGTGGGCGTCAACAATGATTAACACCTGGTGCTATTTCTTCAACTTTTAAAGTTTTAGCGCCCTAAACGGGGCGATACCGAATTTCTCCCCCACAACAGTTTCTGTCCAAAGCTTTCCTCAACACAAAAGTCTCATTTAAATAATGATAGTGTCTTAGGAGATCTGCTTTCCACCAGGCCTCAGAGCACATACATTACCACTTTTCATAAGCTTGAGCTCTGCTGCCCGTGTCCTAACTCGCACCAAGTCCCGTTCACCCACCACCCCTGCTCTCACTGACCTGTATTGGCTCCCGGTCCACCAACACCTTGAATTTAAAATTCTCATCCTCTTGTTCAAACCCCTCTGTGGCCTTGCCCCTCCCTATCTCTAGAACCACCTCCAGCCCTACAACCCTCCGAGATCTCTGCTTTCCTCAAATTCTGGCCTCTAGTGCATCCCCAACTTCCTTCACCCCACCATTGGCGGCCGTGCCTTCAGCTTTCTAAACCTCAAGCTCTGGAATTCCCTCCCTAAATCTCTTCGCCTCTCCATCTCTCTCCTCCTTCAAGACACTCCTTAAAACCTAGCTCTGTCCTACCTCTTTCACTTGTCCGAATGTCTCTTTCTTTGGCTCAGAGTCAAGTTTTGTCTGATTACGCTCCTGTGAACCTCCTTGGGACATTAAAGGTGCTATATAAATGCAAGTTGTTGTTGTTGAATTTCAGAACCGTTAAGCAGCTCCCTAGAATTTTATAGTGCCTCAGGGCCACTTTCTGCAGCAGGAGTACATTGATTCAATGCCCGGGTGCTAGAGCTGCAGAGAGGACACCCAACCACTGCAGCATAGTGAGAGCAGGCGATAACCAGGGGCACAAAGTTTGGATGCTACAGATACAGAACGTTGGTGCAGAAAGAACAAAGTTACATTGAGAACCAACAGAGAATGTGATTCAAGCCTACTCCAGTGAAGAAGTTCTTCACAGACGAAGTGCTCTTCATGATCTTCAGCTGACCGGAAAACAATTCATTATTTTCTTCTGCAGTCTGGATGTTGTGACTGGGACTTTCTCTGGGTTCAGCTCTCACTCAAAGCACATAGAAAGCAGAAAAAACGTTGACCGTGAGTAATTCGGCAGTGATTTATCTGGTCGCAGAACGCTAGAGGCTGTCTTTAAATGATCTGTGCTACTAAGGTTTACTGCCTTGTGCCAATCCACCAAACAGGGACAGAGCAGAGGGACATGTTAAAGTAGGACTGTGACTTTAAATCTGATGTTTTCTTGGCTATTGATGAAAATTAATTGAAAGTTTTTTTAACCAAGATCTCCACATCATGAAGCACAGAAATGCATGGGTTAAAATCCAGACGCCTGTTTTCAAAAGTTAACTTTTGGTGTCTGTTTTAAATTTAAGAAATTTCCAGACAACCCACTCAAAAACTGAACAACCTAGAAATTCATTGACACCGTGTTAGTTTTACAGGCATGAAACAGACATCTAAGCATCCAATATGGCGGGCGGCGTGAGCGCAAACGTTCTGCGCTGGAGGTGCAGTGGCCGCCATATTGGCAAAGGTGTCCAGGGCCCAATGCCTGAAATAGGCATTAGCCCCTTTGCATATGCAAACAGGACGCCGAACATCTGTTTCATGACCCCTTCTTGAAATTTGGCTGCATTGCAGGGTCAGCTACACCACCAAAAGGTAAGTTCTTAAAAAAATACTTAGCTGAATGTAGAGCCGGAAGGAGCAGGAGTGGTCCGCGCAGCACCGCAGGAGTCCGGAAGACCGTTGCTGGTCCCCGCTCAGTCCCCTCCTAATCGTCTCGCCACGTCTCCCGATCGGCTTTCTCCCTCCCAGGACCTACCTTAGATCCACTGCCAGCAACACAGTGGACCGAAATTTAAATCCACTTCACCGGTGAGCTGCCTGGCGTTTTTTTTTACACAGCAGGCATCTGCAGCTCGCCGATCTAAATTAAATGAGGCCTGAGGCCCAATATCAAGTGGCCCAATATCAAGTGGGCCTCAGGCCTAGTCATTCCGACACAGGGATAATTTCTTGTGCCCAGTTTGTGCCAGCAGGCTGGTGCTATCCAATTTCACCCTCAACTTAGCCAATCTAAGAAGAGGTAGGTGGCAATCTACAAATTAGAGCTGCCAATCTGTAAAAGAGGACTGAAGGAATAAAGTAGACAGCAGACAGCTATACAAGACTATTTTACCGCTAATAAACTCAAATGGACTGTCTGACAATTCGGGCTTTCTCCCAACAGCTATTATTCATGTGCACAGTTTACATAAGTGGACTCGTGTTTCTGATGAACTGAGAGTTGCATGACGTGAATGGCTTAGCATCCTACAGGATCAAAAAAATTACCTTGCTATTTTGCATCTGAGATTTTATGCTCATCGCATTTTCCTGTCTATCTTGAAAGGCAAAAAAAACACTTGATCAGACCATGTTGTTCAGGCTCAATGGACAGCAAAATTTATTTACAGCAAACGTGATTATACAGAAGCAAAAGACTGCAAAACATACTGCAAGGAACCCAATAGCACTTACATAATATTAAAACTGTTCTGAAAAATCGTAATTAAAAATCTTAGCAGCTCATTCCAGAATCCATGAATTCAGTCTCTGATGAATGTTCTGTGGCAAACATTTCAACGGAGCCTCTTCCCAATACCTCACACATGGAAACAGAAACAGGAGGTCAAACAAGAGACTAAAGATCCTTGAAAATATCACAACTGTTAAAACAAATCTAAAGCACAGATTTTGACAAACAGATCATGGAGGTTATTTCTAAATAGTCAGGCGATCATGGTATTAATAATTAATATATAGTTAGGTAGGATGCAAACAGCAAACCCTTAGCACTACCTCAGATAGAGCACCTACAGCACAAGTGAGTCTATTAAACTACAGTGGAGTGTTGCTATTACACTGCCTCAGATTTAAATTCCATGCCATTTAATGTTATGTTTACTGCGGTAGTTAGTGAGATTCCGACCACACATCCGCAGCATAACAAAGACCGCCTATTTCCACCTCCGTAACATCGCCCGTCTCCGCCCTTGCCTCAGCTCATCCACTGCTGTAACCCTCATCCCTTTGTTACCTCTAGACTTGACTATTCCAATGCACTCCTGGCTGGCCTCCCACATTCTACCCTACGTAAACTTGAGGTGATCCAAAACTCGGCTGCCCGTGTCCTAATTCGCACCAAGTCCCACTTGCTCATTACCCCTGTGCTCGCTGACCTACATTGGCTCACAGTTAAGCAACGCCTCGATTTCAAAATTCTCATCCTTGTTTTCAAAGCTCTCCATGGCCTTGCCCCTCCCTATCTAGGTAATCTCCTTCAGCCCCACAACCCCGCAAGATATCTGCGCTCCTCTAATTCTGCCCTCTTGAGCATCCCTGATTATAATCACTCAACCATTGGTGCCCATGCCTTCTGTTGCCTAGGCCATAAGCTCTGGAATTCCCTCCCTAAACCTCTCCGCCTCGCTACAACAACAACAAATTGTAATTATATAGTGCCTTTAACGTAGTAAAACATCCCAAGGCGCTGCACAGGAGTATTTTAAGACAAAAAATTTGACACCGAGTGCATTGGAATAGTCAAGTCTAGAGGTAACAAAGGCATGGATGAGGGTTTCAGCAGTGGATGAGCTTAGGCAAGGGCAGAGATGGGCGATGTTACGGAGGTGGAAGTAGGTGGCCTTTGTTATGCTGCGGATATGTGGTCGGAAGCTCATTTCAGGGTCAAGTATGACACCAAGGTTGCGAACTGTGTGGTTCAGCCTCAGACAGATGTTAAGGAGAGGGATGGAGTCAGTGGCTAGGGAACAGAGTTTGTGGCAGGGACCGAAAACAATGGCTTCGGTCTTCCCAACAGTTAATTGGAGAACATTTTTGCTGACCCAGAACTGTATGTCAGACAAGCAGTCTGACAATTTAGACACCGTGGAGGGGTTGAGAGAAGAGGTAGTAAGGTAGTTTTTTTTTTGTTTTAGGCAGTCCCTCGGAAACGAGGATGACTTGCTTCCACATTAAAAATGAGTTTGCAGGTGACTGATGAGTCCAATGCGGGACCTACAGTCTCTGTCACAGGTGGGGCAGACAGTGGTTGAAGGGGCAGGTGGGTGGGGGGCTTGGGTTGACGTGCGCTCCTTCCGCTGCCTGCGCTTGGCTTCCGCTTGCACCCGGCGAAGAGACTCGAGGTGTTTGGCACCTTCCCGGATGCTTCTCCTCCACTTTGTGCGGTCTTGGGCCAGGGATTCCTAGGTGTCGGTGGGGATGTTACACTTTTTCAAGGAGGCTTTGAGGGTGTCCTTGAAGCGCTTCCTCTGCCCACCTGGGGCTCTCTTGCCATGCCGGAGCTCCGAATAGAGCGCTTGTTTTGGGAGTCTCGTATCGGGCATGCGGACAATGTGACCTGTCCATCGGAGCTGATTGAGCATGGTCAGAGCTTCGATGCTGGGGATGTTGGCCTGAGCAAGAATACTGACGTTGGTGCGCCTATCCTGCCAATGGATTCGCAGGATCTTGCGGAGGCAGCGTTGGTGGTACCTCTCCAGTGCTTTGAGGTGCCTGCTGTACATGGTCCATGTCTCTGAGGCATACAGCAGGGCAGGTATCACTGCTGCCCTGTAGACCATGAGCTTAGTGCCGGGTTTGAGGTCCTGGTCTTCAAACACTCTCTTCCTCAGGCGACCGAATGCTGCACTGGCACACTGAAGGCGGTGTTGGACTTCGTCGTTAACGTCTGCCCTTGTTGACAGTAGGCTCCCAAGGTATGGAAAGTGGTCCACGTTGTCCAAGGCCTTGTCGTGGATTTTGATAATCGGGGGGCAGCACTGTGTGACGGGGGCAGGTTGGTAGAGGACCTTTGTCTTACGGATGTTTAGTGTAAGGCCCATGCTCTCATATGCTTCGGTGAAGGTGTTTTTGATGGTTTGTGTTGTATCCGTGTGTTAATAGAGACATGGAAGGCAGGAGTAGGTTTCACAGGTGTTTACTGAACAAAGTCTGGAGGTGAACTAACAGATACAAGACAATATACAGGTTTATATAGCCCGAGTGGCCATTACCGGCATTACAGTACACCGGGGGCTCTTAAAGGCACATACACCACAATTCCTCCCCTTTTAGACAACCAGTACATAATATTCTAAGTAATCATTAATTAACATGTTACAAGAACAATAATCTACACATTGCTGCAGTTAATCAATTATAAGTCAGTCTTTCTGGAGGCTTTCTGACTCGGTCCGGATAACGCCTCGGTGGTGCAGTAGTTTCTGGTGGTGTAGTAGGTTCTTTTGGCAAGGCTGATTCGGCTTGAATGCCAGTGTCGGGTTCATCTGGTTCCAGTATCACCGGATCGGAGGTAGATACTATGGGTATCTCTACTTCACCATTAGGCGTATAGAGTTGTGGTGTCGGTTGTCCCTTTTCGGATGACTCTATGGTCTGGTCAGCATGGCGCCTTATTATGCTTTCTCCAATGTCCACGGTATACATCAGCGGTCCTAGTCGTGTGCAAATAGTTCCAGGCTGCCATTTCTCGGTACGGTAGTCCCGGGCCAAAACTTGTTGACCTATCTGGAAGGTTCTAGTTGGCCTTTCATTCATGCCTTGAAATTGCCGGTTCTCCACATCCCTTCTGATGTTTGGCTTGATCAAATCCAGCCGGCATCTTAGGTTTCTATTGAAGAACATCATGGCGGGAGTTTGGTTTGTATCCACATGTGTTGCATTCCTGTATGCAAACAAGAAGTTATCTACCTTATGCTGAAGTTTTATGTCTTCATTACCCATGGCCTTTATGGCCTTCTTGAAGGTCTGGACAAACCTTTCAGCCAATCCATTGGTGGCGGGATGGTATGGGGCGGACGTGTAGTGCTTAACCCCATTGTTTTTAAGAACTTCCTGAATTCTTCGGACACAAATTGCGGTCCATTATCAGAACAGATCTGTTCAGGCAGCCCATTCCTGGCAAATATGGTCCTTAATACTGTGATGGTTTTTTCCGTGGTGGTGGAGGACATCTTTATTACCTCCGGCCACTTGGAATGTGCATCAACCGCGATTAAGAACATTGAGTCCATAAATGGACCAGCAAAGTCGATGTGTACCCTTTGCCATGGAGATGAGGGCCACTCCCATGGATGTAGAGGGGCTTGTGGTGGGGCGTTTTGGACCTTCTGGCATCCTAGGCAGCTCTTGGTCATTTCTTCGATGTCTCCATCGATACCTGGCCACCACACAAACGCTCTGGCTAGGTTCTTCATTTTCACTCCACCCAGATGCCCCTCGTGAAGCTCCTTTAGCACTTTATCCTGGAGTTTGGGTGGAATCACCACTCTGGATCCACACATCAAGGTTCCTCAGCACACTGACAGCTGTTCTCTTCTTTGCGAGAATGCTGGCAACAGTGGTTCGCCATGTGCTGGCCATCCCTTCACCATTAAATCGTAGACTCGTGAGAGAGTCGGGTCATTTCTCGTTTCCTTTTCAATGGCAGAATTTGTTACTGGTAGACATTCCGCTATGGTTGAGTGGAACATCTCCACTGGGTCCGTTTCCAATTCGTCGCCACTGTTGTATCTGTGTGTTAATAGAGACACGGAAGGCAGGAGTAGGTTTCACAGGTGTTTACTGAACAAAGTCTGGAGGTGAACTAACAGATACAAGACAATATACAGGCTTATATAGCCCGAGTGGCCATTACCGGCATTACAGTACACAGGGGGCTCTTAAAGGCACATACACCACAATTTGGAGTTCGACCTCCGAGTGAGCGTAGACGCAAGCATCGTCTGCATACTGTAATTCGATGACAGAGGATGGGACGACCTTGGATCTGGACTGGAGGCGACAGAGGTTGAACAGTTTCCCGTTTGTTCTGTAAATTAGCTCCACTCCAGTGGGGAGCTTACTGAGGATGAGATGGAGCATTGCAGCAAGGAAGATTGAGAAGAGCGTTGGTGCGATGACACAGCATTGCTTGACACCGGTTCGTACGTGAATTGGGTTTGTGGTGGAACCGTTGGTCAGGATCACGGCTTGCATGTCGTCGTGAAGCAGGCGGAGGATAGTGACAAACTTTTGAGGGCAGCCGAATTTGAGGAGGACACTCCATAATCCTTCACGGTTGACAGTGTCGAAGGCCCTTGTGAGATCAAAGAAGGCCATGTACAGTGGTTGGTGCTGTTCCCTGCATTTCTCTTGTAATTGACGTGCGGTGATGATCATGTCCATTGTGCCCCTTAGTGGGCGGAATCTGCATTGCGACTCTGGGAGGAGCTCTTCAGCCACTGGGAGAAGGCGATTGAGGAAGATTCTTGCGATGACTTTCCCTGTGGCAGATAGCAGGGAAACTCCTCTGTAATTACCGCAATCGGACTTGTCACCTTTCTTGAAGATGGTCACAATTACGGCATCTCTGAGATCCCCTGGCATGCTCTCCTCCTTCCAGATAAGGGAAATGAGTTCATGAATTCGCGCCAGTAGTGCTTCTCCGCCATGCTTTAGTGCCTCGGCGGGGATTCCATCTGCTCCTGAGGCCTTGTTGTTCTTCAGTTGTCGGATGGCCTTTTCAACCTCATGCCGGGCTGGGGTTGTGCTGAGATGGTGGCGGGTAGCATGCGGTGGGATGGAGCTGAGGACACTCGTGTCAAAGACAGAGTCATGGTTAAGGAGATCTTCGAAGTGCTCCTTCCAGCGGGCACTGACTGCTTCCCTGTCCTTGATGAGTACCTCTCTGTTCTTGGCCCGCAGTGGGGAAGGGCCTTGGGTGCTTGGGCCATAGATGGTCTTGACTGCGCTAAAGAATCCATGCACGTCGTGGTTGTCGGCTAGCTGCTGGATCTCCTGCGCTTTCTCCACCCACCATCTGTTCTTTAGGTCGTGAGTTTTTTGTTGGACCTCGGCCTTCAGGCTTCTGTAGAGCTGCTTTCTTGCTCTCGAGTTCTGTTGCTGTTTCCAGGTCAGAAATGCCTTGCGTTTGCGGCTTATTAGCTCCTGGATCTCCTGGTCATTCTCGTCGAACCAGTCTTGGTGTTTCCTGGTTGAGTGACCGAGCGTCTCTTCACAGGTGCTGATTATGGAGGCCTTGAGTGCAGACCAGATGCTGTAAGGTAGAGCTGGGTGTCATCAGCGTACATGTGGAAACTGATGCTGTGTTTTCGGATGATGTCGCCAAGGGGCAACATGTAGATGAGAAATAGGAGGGGATCAAGGATAGATCTTTGAGGGACACCAGAGGTAACGATGCGGGAGTGGAAAGAGAAGCCATTGTACGTGATTCTCTGGTTACGATTAGATAGATAAGAATGGAACCAGGCGAGTGCAGTCCCACCCATCTGGACAACGGTGGAGAGGCATTGGAGAAGGATGGAGTGGTCAGCCATATCAAAGGCTGCAGACAAGTCAAGAAGGACGAGGAGGGATAGTTTACTTTTGTCACAGTCACAAAGGATGTCATTTGTGACTTTGATGAGAACCGTTTCAGTACTGTGGCAAGGGTGGAAACCTGATTGGAGGGATTCAAACATGGAATTGGGGGAAAGATGGGCACTGATTTGGGAGGCGACAACACGTTCAAGGACTTTGAAGAGGAAAGGGAGGTTGGAGATGGGGCGATAGTTTGTAAGGACGGAGGGATCAAGGTTTGTTTTTTGAGGAGAGGGGTGATGACGGCAGATTTGAGGGAGAGGGGGACAGTACCTGAGGAGAGAGAACCATTAACAATATCAGCTAACATGGGAGTCAGAAAAAGGAGAAGGGTGGTCAGCAGTTTGGTGGGAATAGAGTCGAGGGAGCAGGAGGTGGGTCTCATGGACAAGGTGAGCATGGAGAGGTCATGAGGGGAGATCGGAGAGAAACTGGAGAAAGATGTGAGTTCAGGGCTTGGACAGGGGGAACCTTAGAGGAAGTTTGGCCCAGTGGGCTAGGGGAAGGAAGGGAAGTGGCAGAGACAGCTGAACGGATGGTCTCAATCTTAGAGACAAAGAAGTCCATGAGCTCCTCACACTTGTTATCGGAGGTGAGGGTGGAGGAGACAGGGGAGAGGGGTTTAAGAAGACGGTTAGCAGTTGAGAATAGGAGCTGGAGTTTATCTTTGCATTCCAGAATGATTCTGGAATAGTGAGCAATTTTGGCAGACGAGAGCAGGACCCGATAATGCTTTATGTGGTCCAGCCAGATCTGGCGGTGAATGGCTAAACCAGTTGTCCACCATATCCGTTCGAGTCTGCGTCCCTTGGACATAAGGGAGCGAAGATGAGGGCCATACCAGGGGGAGCGGCCAGGGTGTGAGAGGGTAATTGTTTTAGTGGAGACTAGGGCATCAAACGTAGTGGTGAGGGTGTGGTTGAGCAGATCGGTAGCTGCAGAAGTGTCATGGTGAATGGAGGGCCAGAGGCTGCACAGTTGGGATTTCATAAGTGGAGTTGTAAGAGAGTTGGGAGAGAGTTTTTTCCAGGGGCGGACACAGAAGGAAGTAGGGTTGGGGGGGTGGGGGGTGGGTGGAAGGGAGATGTGGGTGGAGAGCGATATGAGGGAATGGTCAGAGATGGTCTTATGTGCAATTGACATAATGGAAGTAGCGAGGCCACGAGAAATGGCAAGGTCGAGGGGGTGGCCGTGAATATGGGTTGGGGAGTTTACATGGAGGGAGAGACTAAGGGATGATAGGATGCGAGTGAACTCAGAGGGGAGAGAGCATGATGAATTGAGATGGATGTTGAAATCACTGAGGATGAGCTACCTCTCTTTCCTCCTTTAAGACGCTCCTTAAAACCTACCTCTTTGACCAAGCTTTTGGTCGCTTGCCCTAATTTCTCCTTATGTGGTTCGGTGTCAAATTTTTTGTCTTTTAATACTCCTGTGAAGTGCCTTGGGACATTTTACTACGTTAAAGGCACTATATAAATACAAGTTGTTGTTGTTTGTTGTTTGCTGATTTACACCTGGCAAAGACCTAAAATACACACATTGGAATTTCAACTGGTGTGAAACTTCTTTCGTGATTCAGCATTCAAAGTCTCATCTTATTCCCTGGCCGACAATCTTGCAGACATTAATACTTCATGAACATGATATAATTTCTGATGCAATTACACCACAAAGCTAAGCTCGATGCCTCCACGGAGAGGCAGATATCTCCAGACAGCTTAGTATATTTTTTTCGAGACAGGAAGGCAAAGGATCTCTTTTTTTAAAATACAGATGCCTGAAGCCAATATTAATCTGTCTATCTACATCAAATCATCAACAAAAATTGCAATGCAGAAATATTACTGCTTGAGGCGTGACAGAGTCGTGTTTACATACCAGGATGTTCTTCCAGGTTTCAAGAGTTTATCTTGTTAGGCCGTTCTAAAATCTGCAATGAATTCTTATTTCACATTTATTATTTAACAACATGACACATGGTTGGACAGGTCCACTTTACATTGAGCATGCTCACAGCTCCTATGTTCTGCTTAATTAGGCAGTTCTTTCTCACTAGGTACATTATAGTGTAAAATATGTGTTATTCTTCACACAGGCTTCCAGACTGAAGAACCATTCTCCTCTATCGTGATCTTATGCTGCATGTTCCTACTACTGTTGTGCAAGAAGTGTTCCACTCACATACCAAGCCTCGTGCAGAAAACTACAGATCGCAGAGTCAGACAGAATTGGTTAAAATAAAAGCAAAATACTCCCGCTGGAAATCTGAAATAAAAATAGCAAGTGCTGGAAACACTCAGCCGGTCAGGCAGCACCTGTGGAGAGAGACAGAGTTAACGTTTCAGGCCGATGACCTTTCATTAGAATTGGCTAAAACATCGGCATCATGACATCCAAGGCTAAGAGTTTGTAACCAGGTTCGACATTCTGTGTGTAGAATTGTATACCATGTGCACAGTTGCTAAAGGAATCTCCTCCAGCCCTACAATCCTCCGCGATATCTGCGCACCTACAATTCTGGCCTCTTGAGCATCCCCGATTTCAATCACTCCACCATTGGCGGCCGTGCCTTCAGCTGCCTAGGCCCTAAGCTCTGGAATTCCCTCCCTAAACCTCTCTGCCCCCCCTACCCCTCTTTCCTCCTTTAAGACGCGTTGTAAATCGTAACTCTTTGACCAAGCATCTGTCCTAATATCTCCTTATGCGTGTAAGACATGCGGAATTATCCCTCGCCCTGTCCAACAGGTTATAGAGTTCGGACTTGAGACTTATGAGAAATTATACCAGACACGCGGGTTCTGTTTTTAACCTTTTATTGTTCCTAAGACAGATTCA
The DNA here is from genome assembly GCF_052327205.1 of Somniosus microcephalus. Taxonomy (NCBI): domain Eukaryota; kingdom Metazoa; phylum Chordata; class Chondrichthyes; order Squaliformes; family Somniosidae; genus Somniosus; species Somniosus microcephalus. The sequence goes on from NC_141004.1 coordinate 62,464,193, forward strand.
AAACCCCAACCACTGTTCGAGCAGTCCACCAATAATATTACAGGAAATCATGCATACAACCACCTGCCGATGATCAGTCCAGCGTTGATTGTAGGTCCTCAGAAGTGAAAAGACCGGCCAGGCCCTTCCTTCCTCTGACTGCAGCCTGATCCTCGTAGGTGAGATGACTGGCCAAGCCACCTTCTTCTGACTGCAGTGCCGATAATCTTTAGCCACTGTGTTTTATACAGCTTTCCTTGCCTTTTGCAGTAAATCAATCATTCGGAGATTGTGAAATGTTCCTCTAATGTTCGGTCTGAGCTGTTTGAGATGTCAAACTTTCACACTCACACATCCTGTGTGACTATTATTCAGTTTGTCCTTATCACAGCCCAAAATTGTTCATTCACTCCTAAAGTATACAAAGGTGGCAGAAAACCACTCGGTTTGGTTCATGAGTTACGTCGTATTCTGTATTTCAAAACTTCAGAGATTTGACTTCTCACCTCAGAAAAGTCACCAGAGACACATGTCTACAAAACTAAGGGGGTTTGTTTATCTCTGGTGTCTCTAACTGCCTCCTGCAGTCACAACCATGTTTCCTGCCTTAACAGTGAAAGACTGCTTGTTACATTCACCAATTTTATTTCACTTTGAAAAACCCTTTTTGCCTGGCAAAGCATTTCAAGAAATATTAATAATTAAGGGTCTGTATTGTTGTGTCTGTACCTATGCCGTTATACCTAGACACAATTAGTGCTCAGAAAGTACCCCGAGATTGCAAAAATGAGGCTTCTTTATTGAAAAGGAAAGTTCTGGAGAGTACAGAACAAAGAGAACAAAAACCCAACCAAGAGAACAAACCCAACCATTTATCTGCGGTGACAGCGCCAACGCAGGTGGGAGGAGAACACATAGTACATAACATATTCCTCCCCTCTTAAATGAAATGTCCCCATTATTCCGCAACAGGAAAGTTACTTTCAATGCACTCAACTAACCAAAGGTAGAGGTAGACTGCCTCAAACCCTGACTTTACCCTGGGGCTTATTCTGCCCCAGTCTTGTGGGTAAGTCGCTAAGCCTACAGATCCAAGCATCTTGGATGCTGCCGCTCTCTGACAGGATACCGGCGGTCATCGCTGGCTTCCACAGCAGTAGGCATTGACACAGGCCTGGATGGAGAAGGTGCCTGTGTCAGTCGAAAGTCAGGAGTTTGCACAGGTGGAACAGTCTCTTTGACTTCCTGTGTTGGAGAAGAGCACTGTGGCGAAGGATGCTGGTTTGCGGTATCATCCGGAAACAGTTCAGGCCAACCAGCCATTGGAGCCTCTGTGGCTGTCTCTGCTCCTAGCAACAGTTGATCAGTGTGTCTTCTCCAGACAACGTCCTCAGCAGTCTCAACCGTGTAAGACACAGGGCCCGTCTGCACGATCACCGTAGCAGGAACCCATTTCGGTCCAGTGTTGTAGTTTCGAGCTAGGACGTGCTCTCCAAGATGAAACTGTCTCTCCTTGGCTCTTTTCTCTCTTCTTTCAAATTGAGCTTGTTGTTGACGATGGACAACCTGCTCTGCCCTTGGAGGTTTGAGTAAGTCAAAACTTGTCCGCAACTGCCTCTTCATCATGAGCGAAGCGGGGGAAGTTTTGGTTGTGGCATGCGGCTCGTTCCTGTAGGACAACAGGAAGCTGTTCAGGCATTGGTAGATTGAGCCCCGACCTTGCAATGCATTCAAGGCGTGCTTCAAAGTTTGCACGAACCTTTCTGCCAGGCCGTTAGTAGAGGGATGATAGGGCACAGACCTGATGTGTTGGACACCATTCACTTGCAGGAAGGTTGCAAACTCCTGTGATACAAATTGTGGACCGTTGTCACTTACGAGTTGTTCCGGTGAGCCATAACAGCTGAACATCTCACCAAGTTTCTCAATTGTTTTCTCCGCTGTGGTAGACCTCATCGCAGCGACCTCCGGCCACTTGCTACGAGCATCCACAACCACCATAAACATATTCTCTTCGAAAGGACCGACGAAGTCCACATGTACTTGCTGCCACACTTCTTCAGGCCAATCCCAGGGGTGTAGGGTTGCCAGCTGTGGAACATTCCGGACCCTTTGACACGGGGAACATGTTTTGCCTTTCTCCTCAATATTTCCATCGCGACCTGGCCACCAGAAGTAGCTTCTTGCCATTTCCTTCATCCGAACCATCCCACTGTGGCCTGTATGAAGTTGTTGCAGTACAGGTTCCCTCAGAGGTGGCGGAATGATGACACGGCGTCCCCAGAGAAGACAACCTGCCTGGACGGAGAGCTCATTTCTTTTAGAAATGTAAGGTTTCAAACTAGGAGAATCTCCTATAGCTCTCCCTCGAATGACATCGTCCATTACCTCAGACAGGACTGGATCGTTGCGGGTGTACCTTCGCACCTGAACTGCAGTGACAGGTGCTCCCTCCACTTGTCTAAAGTAGAAGATGTCTATCTGACGAGGCTCTGGGGGAGTAACAGGCAAGGGGAGCCTCGAGAGACCGTCTGCATTGCCGTGCAAGTCTGATTTGCGATATTTGATGTCGTATGTGTGTCCTGACAACAGTAAAGCCCACCTTTGCATCCTGCTTGCAGCAAGAGACGGAATTCTGGTGTGGAGCCCGAAGATTGAAGTCAATGGACAGTGGTCCGTCAGGAGTGTAAACCTTCTCCCAAACAGGTACTGATGAAATTTTCGAATTCCAAAAACGATTCCCAAGGCATCGCGCTCAATCTGTGCATAGTTACTCTCGGCCTTGTTCAAGGTGCGTGATGCGAAGGCGATAGGTTTCTCTTCACCAGAAGGCATGATGTGGGATATGACTGCTCCCACACCATATGGTGATGCATCACATGCTAGCTGCACGGGTAGCTTTGGGTCGAAGTTTGTCAGGACCTCCGAATTCAGCAATGCTTTCTTTGCTTGGACGAAAGCTTCATTGCACAGTTCAGTCCATTTCCATGTTTTGCCTTGACATAGCAATATTGCTGAAGCCGCTACATCAGTTGCTAAGTCTGGAATAAACTTTCCATATTAGTTAAGTAGCCCCAGGAATGAACGTAACTGGCTCACATTCTGGGGTGCTGGGGCCTCCACGATCGCCTTGACCTTTGACGGCGCCTTGTGCAGGCCAGTAGCGTCAATCACATGCCCCAGGTACTCAACTGAAGACTGAAAGAATTCACATTTGTCCTTACGAACACTGAGTCCGTACTCTTTCAGTCGCTGTAGTGTCGCGTCCAAGTTCAGAAGATGATCCTCCTCATTTGTCCCAGTGACAAGGATGTCGTCCAGGTAGCACTGGACTCCTGGCAGTCCACTCAAAATCTGATCCATTGCCCTTTGGAATAGAGCAGGGGCCAACGTAATTCCAAACGAAAGGCGGCAGTATCTGTATAGCCCCTTGTGTGTCACAATTGTCAGCAGCTCCTTTGATTTGTCATCGACATGCATTTGTAGATAAGCCTGGCATAAGTCTATTTTGCTGAACTTTTGCCCTCCGGCCAGGCCCGTAAAAAGATCACCAATGAGGGGAAGAGGGTACTGTTCCGCAGACAGCACCGGGTTAATAGTCACTTTAAAATCCCCGCAGATTCGAATAGATCCATCCTTTTTCATGACAGGAACAATGGGTGTGGCCCATTTGCTAACACTCACAGGCTCCAGGACTCCATTCTCGACTAAGGCCTCCAAGGTAGCCTCAACTTTTGGCCTAGTTGCATAGGGTACAGGTCGGGCTTTGTGAAACTTCAGCTTGCTGTCAGGTTTAATGTTCAGTCTCACGCTGATCTTTTTCATGCTCCCAAGTTCACCATTGAAGAGTTCTGCATGTTTGTTTAAAACTGCTGTCAGACCTGACTCCCCTTTTGACATCATGTGGACTGCAGGCCAGTCCAGCGTGATTTTCTCTAGCCATGCATGTCCCAGTAGAGATGGGTAATTTCCCTTTACCACATATAGTGGCAATTTCGCAGTCTTTCCGTTCAATTTAACTGTCACCTCAATGGCGCCTCTCATGGCCACAGGTTCGCCGGTATAGGTCTTTAGCACAATGTTTGTTGGCTGAAGGGTAAGATGCTTTAACATTTTGTTGTAGACAGTGTCTGAAACAAGGGACACAGCCGCGCCTGTGTCCACCTCCATCCGCACTGATTGTCCCTCCACCAGTGGTGACACCCAGTAGCCATTTGGACCACCTGCAACCGTCAGTATGTGCACCTCTTCCTCCTCAGAGATGTTGCTCCCCTCTGTTTTGCTTGTTCCATCATGCTGCACTGAATGAACACTCTTTTTCTTCTCTTGTCCAAATACAAACATTTCGCTTTCATGCTTCCCAGCTCTGTCTGTTTCTTTTTACCTCGACAAGCACGTTCAATGTGACCCTTTTTGCCACAATTTCGGCATTCCAGCTCCATACACCAGCAGTCATTAGCGTGATGGCCCGTTTTCCCACAACGGTAACATATGCCGTTCCGTGCACCTTTAGGCTCAGACGACACCTTGTGAACTCTCCCTGTTGAACTAAACTGGTGAGCCTCCTTTTCCGCCATCTCCATGGAGACAATAACTTCAATGGCCTTTTCAAGAGTAAAGTTGTCCTCAGTAAGAAGGCGCTTCTGTGTGGCTGCACTTTGCAGACCACACACAAGTCTTTCTCTAATGGTGTCATTCAGCACCTCCTTGAAGTCACAGTGTTCTGACAAACTTTTCAAAGCAGCAACAAACATAGTCATTGTTTCCCCCTCCTCTTGATTCCGTTTGTGAAATCTAAATCTCTCAGCAATAACCAGAGGTTTCGGTGAAAAATGTGCTCAAAGAATTTCCACTAGTTGTTTATATGTTTTAGTTCCTGGCTTAACTGGCTGTACAAGGCTGCGCAGTAAATTGAATGTCTTTGCTCCCAATATAAAAGATAGGCATGACCTTATCGTTTGCCACTGCATTCGCCAAAACAAAATAGTCAAAACATTCTGTATAAGCGCTCCATTGCTCAACATTTTCATCAAAATCACCGATGTTTCCGAATATAGTAGCCATCTCACGTTTCAAATTTTAATTTCTGTTTACTCACTGCACCCATAACATTAATGTAATGCTGCAATCTCTGTTCCGAGTGTTTTGTAGTCGAAAACAAGAAAGTTCCCACAACGCAGATTCATCCCATCCTTGTCGCCACTTTGTTGTGTCTGTACCTATGCCGTTATACCTAGACACAATTAGTGCTCAGAAAGTACCCCGAGATTGCAAACATGAGGCTTCTTTATTCAAAAGGAAAGTTCTGGAGAGTACAGAACAAAGAGAACAAAAACCCAACCAAGAGAACAAACCCAACCATTTATCTGCTGTGACAGCGCCACCGCAGGTGGGAGGAGAACACATAATACATAACATGTATATTCTTTCTACATGTGGCTCAGTGTCAAATTTTGTTTGATAACGGTCCTGTGAAGTGCCTTACAACATTTTACAAGTTGTTGTTTTTGTTCTTTCCATGTCCAGAGGAAGGTTTGATACCTTTTCAATCTAAGGGAAATGTTATGAGGGTGAGGACTTGGCCAAGTGTCGAGGCCAGAGGCTGGAACCAAATCTGTTAGGAATTCAGGACAGCTTTAGGCTTTTGAGAAGCTTTGGGTGATCAGATGTCTCTATATTGTGCTCTTGTAGGAATGTCTAGTTCCTAGCAAGAGACTGAGGTCAACTCAGGCGATCAAACAAACGATGTTTAATGAAAAAATAACAGAGTTTAACAAATAAATGCAAGAGATCTACGTATACAGGTCTAGTCAGTTCGGAGGCTCCACGAGGACTGCCAGGGCAGTCCCGTGGTTGGCGTCATGACGTCATCACGTTTTTCCCGCCGGAGGGAGATCACGTGATGAACGACGTGACGTCATCACGTTTGCCCGCGCTCTTAAAGGGACCGCGCTCTGTACATGCAAACAGTAATTACAAAGATACAGACTCAGGCTGTAGCTAACATATTGTTAAAGGGAATTATATACAGTTGATTGGAGTCGCTTAGTGGCTCCGCCACACTCTCTTTTACAAAAATTATTCCAGTAAGTCAAGTAATAAAATTATTGTATGTGTACGTTACAAAATATGGGTGATTATTTATAAATGTGGGCGTCATCAGCAAAATGATATGTGAGTTGGAACATCTGCTGCTTCTCAATATCTTCAAAGGCATTAGGAATTCCAAAAAGATTACAAAGCTCATGTTTTGAGTTTAATAAAATGGGTCCCTTTGTTTGCTGCAACAGCTTAGCCCATTCTTTTCTAACCTCCCCTTTAATTCTTTCTGTGATTATCTTAAATGTACGGCCTCTTGTTACCCCATCCTCGCCAACCGTTGGAAACAATCCATCAGTATTTCTCCGCTATCATAACTCTTCATAATCCTGAAGGCGTTCAAGAGATTTTACATTGCTTTGTTGAATAAACATGTTGTGATTTCCATTTGCTTATATTGTACACTGATCTGTTATCTGTAATGAAGTGGTGACATTTAAATGTAAATTATTGCAGGGGAAGGAGACACTACGAATTTCCATTTGGCCCACGTACAATACACACACAGAGAAAACAACATCAAGGCAGCAGCACCGAACAGCAGCACACCAATATAATATTACATTTATTTAATCTTATTATTAAAATATATGAGACTTATATTGTTGAGTACTTTATCAGATCTCCCATGTTTTTTATACCATATTCTCCAAGTGCTTTATCCAGACCATATCACACAAAAACAGCCATTGTGGCACAAAGAAATGTGTGTTTCTTTTTAAAATACGTTTGCTTTCCTTCCCATTCAAGAGCTTTTCTGCTTATGTATGTTATTATTATGACACAAATGATCCGAAAGCAGAATTTAAATACCTTGACATTTGTTTTTCTTGGCCTCAGGTGTTAGCCGAGGCTCAGTCATAGAGTCATAGAGTCATAGAGTTATACAGCACAGAAAGAGGCCCTTTGGCCCATCGCATCCGCGCCGGCCATCAAGTCCTGTCTAATCTAATCCCATTTTCCAGCATTTGGTCCGTAGCCTTGTATGCTATGGCATTTCAAGTGCTCATCCAAATGCTTCTTGAATGTTGTGAGGGTTCCTGCCTCTACCACCCTTTCAGGCAGTGAGTTCCAGATTCCAACCACCCCCTGGGTGAAAATGTTCTTCCTCAAATCCCCTCAAAACCTCCTGCCCCTTACCTTGAATCTATGCCCCCTTGTTATTGACCCCTCTACTAAGGGGAAAAGTTCCTTAATATCTACCCTATCTATGCCCCTCATAATTTTGTACACCTCAATCAGGTCCCCCCTCAGCCTTCTCTGCTCCAAGGAAAACAACCCCAGCCTGTCCAGTCTTTCTTCATAGCTGAAGCACTCCAGCCCAGGTAACATCCTGGTAAATCTCCTCTGCACCCTCTCCAAAGCAATCACATCCTTCCTATAGTGTGGCGACCAGAACTGCACACAGTACTCCAGCTGTGGCCTTACCAGCATTTTGTACAGCTCCATCATAACCTCCCTGCTCTTATATTCTATGCCTCGGCTAATGAAGGCAAGTATCCCATATGCCTTTTTAACCACCTTATCCACCTGTTCTGCTGCCTTCAGGGATCTATGTACATGCACACCAAGGTCCCTCTGATCCTCTGTCTTTCCTAGGGTCTTACCATTCATTGTGTATTCCCTTGCCTTGTTAGTCCGTCCAAAATGCATCACCTCACACTTTTCAGGGTTAAATTCCATTTGCCACTGTTCCGCCCATCTGACCAACCCATCTATATCGTCCTGTAGCCTGAGGCTTCCCTCCTCGCTATTTACCACCCCACCAATTTTCGTGTCATTTGCGAACTTACTGATCATACCCTTTACAGCACTCCAGCCTCTGATTCAGAACGTTGTGGGTTTAAGCCCCACTCTGTGAGACTTGAGTGCATAATCTAGGCTGACACTTCAGTGTAGCACTGATGGAGTGCTGCACTCTCTTTCGAATGAGACGTTAAACCATGCTTCCCACTGCTCAATGTGATTTTCACGCACCCACCTATATATAAGGGCTAACATATTTTATGCCACCAGGCCTGTCCTCTAGTAACGGAGGGAGGTGGGGACAGGGCAGAACACATCATTGAGCACAAAGTATGTCCCTGCTTGCTGCAAATCCACCAGAAAACTGAAAGCACTGGACCATAAAGCCTCGATCTCAGTGTCCAGCCTCACATATGTAATACCCACTGGAAATGTTATGTACGCTAAGTATGGTTATCAATCTTTAACTTAGACACTGTATTATCATTGTTATAAATCCCTGGGTTAAAGTTGCCCATGTGAAGGTACGGCAAGAACTTTTAAGGACACAATGTGACTAAGAGCAGACTTTCCATAATTCTGCACCAGTATCAACTGTTGCAGACAGTGAGGCTGCGCAGTCTCCAGGCAGAAACCCCAGGAGGAAGGGGTGGAGTCGGGTTTTTCGAGCAGGAAACGGGAGCGACTGGAAGAAAAGAGGGCAGGAGCTCTGAAAAGAGGGCTCAGGAGGCAAATGGCTGCCGCATCCCGTCCCGGGCTTCCAAACTCGGCCGCCGCCCTTCGTATTAGTAGCTCTGCATCCAGAACTCAAAGTGGGATTCAGTGATCGTGAAGAGAATTCAACGAAGGGGTTCGGAGTCGTAAGTCTTGCAGACATTATACATACCATGAGCTCCAACTTAAGCGCGCCAACGAAAGAGTGCACTCGAATTTGGACACAGGGACAGATTCTCCTTTGAATCCATATAAATGGAGAATGTATGTTTATTATGTCTAGATTCATTCTAATGTATGCAAATGTCTAATTTAGGTCATTGACCCGTAATCTTCTTATACTGTCTGACGTTAAAACTATAAAGTAAGATCATTAGAATTAAGCCATTGTAGTAGTGATCTCCTTACTGGACTATAGAATACTGTCTACAACAGAGACTACATCTCACATATATCTAGAGAACCGTGAAGGGGTTACATTTTAGGGGCTCGTCCGGGATTGTGGTCTATTTATGTCAGTAAACTAACAGTATTGAATGCTCATTGCTAAGAGAGTGGTTTGTGGTTTCTACTGGGCTGTTTGAGCATAAAAGATGGATGTTATTGAGGTTGAAGCTTGGTGCAAACGGAAGCAGATAGCTACTACCCATGCAATTGTGCTGAATGGTGTTGCTAACGATGACCCTGATGATGTCTTGCTAAGGGCTCTGAATTGTGTCAAAGCCTTTGGAAAGGTTAGGATAGTTGAGCGCTGCTTGGATACAGCTACCAAGAAGCAGTTTGTGTTGATCCAGACATCAGAGAACCTGAGAGGTCATGGTTTACCTGAGGCAGTTGGGCTTTCTGAAGAGGCTGGTCCCTGGCCAGTTCAGTTTGTCCCTATTACTACTAAGGAAGAAGAAGGGTTTCAGACCAAGTTGTTGTCATTCTTGAGACAAGAAGGAAAGACTGTTGCTGATGTCAAAGGTCTGATAGGTCCTTCGGCCCTGGATATGAACACTCAGTTGGTCAGTGCCATTAGTTCTCTGGTGGATAAATGCACCAATCTGCCCTTCGAGGCTCAGGGATACCGTAAGCTCCGTATGTTCTCAGGAGTGAGACCAACTCCCAGTGGGGAAGAGGAGTACGACGCCTGGGCTGAGCAGACCCTGCCTCTGCTAGAGGAATGGCAGTGCCGTGACAATGTGAAGAGGCAGAGAATAGTAGAAAGCCTTAAGGGTCCTGCTGCTGACATTGTAAGATTCTTAAAGGCGCAGAACACCTCTGCTACTTCCTTTGACTACATGCAGGCTCCAGAAACTGCCTTTGGAACTACTGAAACCATTTCAGATTTGATGGTCAGATTCAGAAGCACATTCCAGTGCGAGGGAAAGAAGCTGTCCAGTTATCTGCTGAGAATAGACAAACTGCTGCATTGTATGTTACGGAAAAGAGGGATTGAGTTGCCTGAAATGAATCGATTCCGCATTGAACAGGTTGTGCGAGGTGCATTGCTCGAAGATGTGACTGCTCTTCGCATACGCATGACCCATAAGTTGCGAGATCCACCTACCTTCACTGAGCTGCTAAGGGAAGTCAGAGAGGAGGAGGATATGCTTCAGGCCCGGAATGTAGCAAAGAGTGCTGTGATGTCCAAGCTTGTGACTCCTGTTACAGTTCCTACTCCTAAGGGTGATGTCAACCCTGAGATGGAGCAGCTGAAGAAGGAAATAAATGTCATGAGAGCCGAAATGGCATATTTTCGGTCTAAGCCCAACACAGAAAGGGATGACGCACGGGTGCAAAAGGTTGAACACCCTGCGAAGTCTAACAGCAAAATGAATGATTCCTCTAAAGGATATCCCCATGAAGGAGATAGACCTGGAGTCTTTTGTTATAACTGTGGAAAGGTTGGACATTTCAAGCGAGAATGTAGAGGTGGGGAAAATCTAAAAAAAGTAAATGACCGTCTCATAAAACTTACCAAGAAGTCGGGAAACTACAAAGGGGCACAGTAACGGAACGGCCTGCTGTCCCTGTAGTTAAGACACGTTCCGCTAAGTGCAATAATAGACGAGGGGATATGAAAGACATCATACCTGAAGGTTTAGTAGGGCCAAGTTCTGCTGTATCAATACAGATTGAAGGCATTTATACTAAAGCTATCCTCGACACGGGTTCTCAGGTTACCATACTGTACAGATCCTTCTATGACCGATAGCTGACGCATTTGCCGTTAACCCCAATCAGTCTTCTGCAGATCTGGGGCCTTAGTCCTGCTGATTGCCCATATGATGGCTATTTGTCGCTGAGGTTGGAGTTCTTGGAAGCTGATGTAGGGACCACTGAGACCATTGATGCACTTGTGTTGGTTTGCCCTGACCCCATGGTGAAAGGTGAGGTTTCCATACTGGTTGGCAGTAATACACCCATAGTGAGACGACTCCTGACAAGCTGCAAAGAGCAGGGAGGTGAAAACTTCTTGAGCACCAGACACATTCACCCTGTTTTCAAAAAGGCTTTTGAGAAACTGCCTGAACTTTCTTCCGACGTAGATGATAGCAAAAGAGGAACTGTGTGGTACGTTCGAGCCAAACCTATCACCCTGCGTCCTGGAGGAGTGGCTAGAATCCCTGGGATACCAAAATTCCCTGGAACGCCAGGTACTGAAGCCATTCTGATAGAGTCACCTGATGATCTTGCAGAAGAGTCACGGTTTCCAAATGAGCTTCTGGTGAGACCAGAGTTGCAGACCCCGACAGCTGTGATGTCAAGGAGAGTTACAGTGACCGTGGGGAATATGTCAGGCAAAGGAATCACATTGAGGAAAGGAATGCCGATTGCGCATCTGTTTCCTGTAAATGTACTGTCGTCACATGTGAAGGAAGAGTCCAAAGTTAACTCAACCGGAGATCTGACACCCTCCTCCTTCAACTTTGGAGATTCACTCGTTCCTAAAGAATGGAAGGATCGATTAGTCAGGAAGATGATGGAGCGGAGAGGAGTTTTCTTTACTCATGAGTTTGATTTTGGTTGTAGTAAGAGTACTCGCCATTCTATCAGAATTACCGAGGATAAACCCTTTTGGGAGAGGTCTCGACGGCTGGCACCAGCTGACATTGAAGCAGTGAGACAGCACCTGTCGCAGTTAAAAGAAGCTGAGATCATTACCGAGTCCAGGAGTCCTTATGCATCTCCTATAGTGGTGGTGAGGAAAAACAACGGAAAGATTCGGATGTGTGTGGACTTTAGGACGCTTAACAGACGTACTATTCCCGACCAATACACCGTTCCAAGAATTGAGGATGCATTGGCTTGTCTTAATGGAAGCAAGTGGTTCAGTGTGTTGGATCTCAGAAGTGGATACTACCAAATACCGATGAGTGAATCGCACAAAGAAAAGACAGCCTTTATATGTCCAGTTGGGTTCTACCAATTTGAAAGGATGCCACAGGGAGTTTCAGGCACTCCAGCAACTTTTCAAAGAATAATGGAACAAACAGTTGGGGACATGAACTTGCTCGAAGTATTGGTGTACTTGGATGATATCATTGTGTTTGGGGCAACCCTTGAAGAACACGAAGCTCGGTTGCTGAAAGTGATTGGTCGCCTGGAGGATGAAGGTCTCAAGCTATCATTGGACAAGTGTCAGTTTTGCCAAACATCCGTGTCCTATGTGGGGCATATTGTATCACAGGATGGAGTAGCCACAGATCCATCCAAGATTGAAGCTGTTACCACATGGCCCAAACCGAACACAGTGACTGCCTTGCGGTCATTTCTTGGGTTCTGCAGATATTACAGGTGCTTTGTGCAGGATTACTCCAAAGTGGCCCATCCTCTGAATCAGCTGCTGGCTGGTTACCTCCCACCAGCCGAGGGGAAGAAAAAGGCTGAAGGTAAAGAGAACAAGGACTACTTCAAACCCTCTGAGCCTTTTGGTGTTAGATGGGATGAGAAATGCGAAGAGGCCTTCCACACCTTAAAGCAAAGTCTTACTCAAGCCCCCGTGTTGGCTTTTGCAAACCCACAGCTGCCATATGTGCTACACATGGATGCCAGTCAAGAAGGGTTGGGTGGTGTGTTGTGTCAGGACCAAGGAGCAGGGCTGAGACCTGTAGCATTCATCAGTCGCAGTCTTACGCCATCAGAGCGTAACTACCCAGCTCATAAGCTAGAATTCTTGGCGTTGAAGTGGGGGGTGGTGGATAAGCTGCAGGATTATCTGTATGGAGTGAAGTTTGAAGTGAGGACAGACAATAATTCATTAACCTATGTGTTGACTTCGGCAAAACTTGATGCCACCGGCCACCGCTGGCTTGCTGCACTATCTGCTTACGACTTTAGTCTCAGGTACAGACCTGTGAACCAGAACATTGACGCAGATGCTCTGTCTCGTCACCCACACTACCAGAAACCAGAGTGGAAAGATGTTGCTTCAGCAGATGTGAAAGTAATGTCAGATGTCCGTGGTATCTGGACCAAAGAATTCATTTCATGCCCGAGAGATTGACCACTTGGGAGCGTCAATGCATGCTGTTCCCCAGGCATTTTGCAACCTTTCCAGTTTGGATGTACAAAACTTACCTATGTTGTGTTCATCTGAAATATCCAAAGCACAGAATCACAGAATCACAGAAACCCCACAGTGCAGATAGAGGCCATTTCGGCCCATCGAGCCTGCACCGACACATATCCCACCCGATCCCCGTAACCCCTACACCAACACATATCCCACCCTATCCCCGTAACCCCACGTATTTAATCCCCCTAACACTAAGGGTCAATTTTATCATAGCCAATCAACCTAACCCGCACATCTTTGGACTGTGGGAGGAAACCGGAGCACCCGGAGGAAACCCACGCAAACACGGGGAGAATGTGCAAACTCCACACAGACAGTCGCCCGAGGCCGGATTCGAACCCGGGTCCCTGGCGCTGTGAGGCAACAGTGCTAACCACTATGCCACCGTGCTGCCAACAGGAGGATCCCTGTATTCATGAGGTGTTTTCAGCTCTCCGTCTGGGTGATATTACACAGATCGACAAATCAAAACATCCTGACTGTCGTCTGCTCCTAAGAGAATGGGACCACTTGGAAATTAAAGAGGGAGTGTTGTGTAGAATCACTCACCCACCCACTAAACCATGTCATTCACAGTTGGTCCTGCCTGAAAAGTACAGGGAAATAGTGATGAAGTCTTTGCATGATGACGCAGGTCATCTGGGAGTAGATAAGACCTATGGGTTGGTCAAGGACAGATTCTATTGGCCGTGTATGAAGTCTGCGGTTGAGGAGTTCTGCAAGTCCTGTGCACGTTGTGTCCAGAGAAAGACTTTACCTAAAAGAGTTGCTCCTCTGCTTCACTTGCAAAGTGATGGACCTCTAGACCTTGTCTGTATGGATTTTCTGTCCATCGAACCCAATTCCAGCAATACCGCAAATGTCTTGGTCATTACAGATCATTATACTCGCTACGCCCAAGCTTTTCCCACAAAGGATCAGAAAGCATCCACCGTTGCCAAAGTGTTGTGGGAGAAATACTTCATCCACTATGGACTGCCAAAGCAAATACACAGTGATCAAGGTAGAGACTTTGAAAGTAGACTTATACATAAGTTGTTGTCCATGCTCGGGATTGAGAAGTCAAGAACAACTCCATACCATCCTCAGGGAGATCCTCAACCTGAGCGGTTTAACCGTACTTTGTTCGACATGCTTGGAACGCTGGATTCAAAGCGAAAGAACAAGTGGAGTCGGCACATTTGACATCTTGTTCATTCTTATAATTGTACCCGAAATGACGCTACTGGTTTTTCACCGTACTACCTCATGTTTGGACGTGAAGCGAGGATGCCGGTGGATTTGTGTTTCGGAGTATCCAGTGATGGCACATCACAGAGAACTTACCTCAAGTATGTATCTGACATGAGAAAGGAATTGCAAGCTGCTTATGAACTTGCTGAGTCTGTTTCTGCCAAACAGAATAAAGGAAATAAGCAGAGGTATGACCAGAAGATCCGGTTTTCCCAACTCATGCCTGGTGACCGAGTTCTCATACGGAACCTAGGACTTCAAGGGAAACATAAGTTAGCAGACCGCTGGGCTTCTACACCTTACATTGTTGAAAGTCAAATGTCACAACTACCTGTGTTTCGGCTAAAACCTGCAGGTGGGAATGGACCCATAAAAATACTGCACCGGAATCATATCCTGCCATTGGGACAGCAAGTGCGTCTGGATCCGCCAGCGGATAATGAGCCGACACCGAGTAGGAGAACCCTGCAGAGAAGAAGAAGGAAAAAAACGAGAAACCAGGAAAACTTTGTTCCAGAAGACAGAAAACCCATGACACAGTGTGTGGATCATGAGGAACCTGATGAGTCGGAAGATGAAGAATGGGATCTAAGGTACGACCTCCCAGAAAGACGCATAAGACAGAATCTGGATGAATTGTCTGAACCATTTAGCTCAGACTTGGACATGGTCTGGGAAGAACCAGATGCTTCCGAGAAGGAGATAAAAGAGACTGAAAGGCATGATAACAAAGGAACCAACGCCTCCAACGTAGTTGAAGGAACTGAAGACCGGGTATCCGAAATAAGGAGCTCACAGCGAGTTAAGAAGGTTTCTGAAAGATTGACATACAGTACACTAGGAGTGCCAAGTGTAATGATAGCCCCTACGGTTCGATATGTTACCTCCCTTTATACATGGTTGGGAAGCATGCAACCACTTATGTGTAAAGTTCATTAGTCATGGGGACATGCCTATATTTGGTAGGGGGGGAGTGTAATACCCACTGGAAATGTTATGTACGCTAAGTATGGTTATCAATCTTTAACTTAGACACTGTATTATCATTGTTATAAATCCCTGGGTTAAAGTTGCCCATGTGAAGGTACGGCAAGAACTTTTAAGGACACAATGTGACTAAGAGCAGACTTTCCATAATTCTGCACCAGTATCAACTGTTGCAGACAGTGAGGCTGCGCAGTCTCCAGGCAGAAACCCCAGGAGGAAGGGGTGGAGTCGGGTTTTTCGAGCAGGAAACGGGAGCGACTGGAAGAAAAGAGGGCAGGAGCTCTGAAAAGAGGGCTCAGGAGGCAAATGGCTGCTGCATCCCGTCCCGGGCTTCCAAACTCGGCCGCCGCCCTTAGTATTAGTAGCTCTGCATCCAGAACTCAAAGTGGGATTCAGTGATCGTGAAGAGAATTCAACGAAGGGGTTCGGAGTCGTAAGTCTTGCAGACATTATACATACCATGAGCTCCAACTTAAGCGTGCCAACGAAAGAGTGCATTCGAATTTGGACACAGGGACAGATTCTCCTTTGAATCCATATAAATGGAGAATGTATGTTTATTATGTCTAGATTCATTCTAATGTATGCAAATGTCTAATTTAGGTCATTGACGTAAAGTCTGTAGGTATTATGGCGAATTAATACACAGACTACAAGAGTAACTTTAACAGGACTTTACTATTCGAAGGTCAGGGCGAATCTGCCCAATAAATCCTGACACAGCACTTATATACCGGTGTGGTCACCGTCGGTATTACAGTATACAGCAGCCAAGATCAAATAGTGCCACACCTAAAATAGTTCTCTTAAAGGGGGACGGTTACATACAATAGTTCTCTTAAAGGTAGAACAGTTACATACACTACAATCCTCCCTTTTTAGCTTACAACATACTTATTCCCCATTAAACATAACATATATTCACTTCATGTAAAAACAGTTCACAGATATAGTCTCTGCGGAAAACAGTTCACAGATTTAATCTCTGCGGAAAACAGTTCACAGATTCAGTCTCTGCGGGAAACAGTTCACAGATTCAGTCTCTGTGGAGGCGTCTCCTGTGCTTCTTGACTCGGTCCGGACAACGCCTCCGTGGTGTAGCAGTTCCTTGTGGTGTAGTCGGTTCACGTTGCTGGAGTGACTCATCCAATAGTCCTTCCCTAACTTAACAGCTTGAACTTCCGTCACTTCTGAACCAGCATTGTTGACTTTTACAAACAGCTAGATTGCCTTGGGAAGTTTCTCTACTTCCCAACTGATTTGGCTCCGTTCGGAGGGACCACGTGCGTGATCTGGTAGAGGTGATAATGGTTCAGATGGTCATCGTCTTCTGCTTCGTCTTTTCCTTTTCTGCTTCCTGGAGACTCTCTGGGCTCCACTGTCAGCTGCCAGCTGCATGCACAGTTCCTCCCTCTCATCCTCCTTTTCCCGTAGTAGCGCCACCATCTCCCGATGTTCCTTAGACTTTAGGTGATTCATCATGGTTTCGGCACTTTGGGAGTTTTCAGCACAAGCTGGGCAGACCAGGTCATCGTAATATTCAGTGTCGCTCAACAGGTCATGGTAATATTTGGTGTCGTCCTGAGCTAGACCAGCGAGAGGGTCTTCTATTTCCTCCTTACCCAGCTGGACGTTAGCCAACTTTTGTTCCAAATCCAGACATCTTTCCTGAAGAGACTTCTTCATGCGTTCAGCTTCATCCCGCTTTTCCTGGGCTTCCTGCAAGTCTTTTACTAATGACCTCATTTGTGATTTTAATACTTCAACTTCATTCGGAGATTGATTGATCGGACTATTCAATCCTTCTACTGAAGTAGCTGTTTCAGCATTCCGCTGTTCTACATTGACGCGAGTCAGCGTACTTTTGGCATCCAAGGGCTGCTCTGCTGCAGTCTTCTCAGTCTGTGTTGCCACCTCGGCTATTTCAATAACTTTTGAGAGCTCCGAACCCCTTTTCTTTGAAGATTGAGGCTCGTGTTCAAGTTTTTTCCATTTTAGAGTCTTGTCCCTCAGCATATGAAGGAGTTGGCTGACTGTTAATTCTTCTGCCATCATCCGTTTCCCATTAGCTGCAGGGCTGTTTATAACCTTGCCCTGGGGCTCCTTTGCTGTTTCTACTTCGCCATCATCCGCAGCCTCCACCATTCGAATTTCCACAACTGAATCGTCCGGTGATGCTGCACCCAACTTCAGTAGGAGCTCGGAAGTCATGTCGACCAACTCAGCCTTTTCTGCCTGCAACCTGCTAACAAGCGCCTTCAGTTGCTGAACATCATGTTCCACCAGATTAGAGCACGCACCTTCAGAACCCGAATCAGCTTTGATTCGTTTGGCCTCCTCGCGCAGACGGTTTGTGTGCTCCTGCTCCCTTTTCTCCCTCAGCTGCTTCTGTTGTCTTTCCAGATTCTCCCATTCGGTGTCCAAGAACTTTTGCATTGCTTTCATCTCTTGCTCGAGACGGCAACTCAATTGTTCTAATTGCTGTCGTAATTTGCAATGGAGTTGAGTTCGAGCTCGGTGTTCCTCAGTAATGTATATGTCTGTAACCTGGACAGACTCAGAATTCGCTGTCAAACTATGTTGTTGTTGTTCAGTGGAATTCTGTTCTGCAACTTTGTTCTCCTCTAGAGCATAAGCATTTATGCACGCCTTCGTTTTTCCAACCTTAGTCAGCAAGTCCATTTTAGACTTGTCTTTCGTACTTGGGCTGGTCTTATCGTCATCCGTTTCAGAGTCTGAGCTGATTGTCTGCACTGAGTCCTCACTCGTTATTGCTTTTAGGTAGTGCCATTCCATGTTTATTTTCTTGATCCACTCCCGTCCTAGAAGTGGTGGTCCTCCCTCAGGTAGTACATATAAATCCATTCCTGGGTGTTCTTTGCCCCTGTCTCTCACCTTGACTCTTATCTTTCCCATGGGGTATACTTTATGCCCCGTGTATGTCTGCAATACAAACTTAGTATCTCTCAAGGGTATATGTGAGAATAGCCGGTTGTAATCCTTTCGATTTATGACTGATAGGGCTGATCCTGTGTCCAATTCCATTTTCACTTGGACTCCGGCTATTTTTAGCATGACCCATATAGTTTGTCGGTCGGTTTCTTTACTCACATTGTGAATTTTCAGACTACCCAGTTCCTGGCCGTTTGGGTCTGAATCCGAATTCTGTTCATCTGAACTCTTCTCAGCCACCTTGTGTACCTTGTTGTACTTTTCCTGCGGTGACTTTTTTTTGTTGTTGTTGGTCTTCTTCCCTGACCGGCATACCTTAGCTATGTGACCAAGCTTGCCACATTTTCTACATTCCTGGTTTTTAAACCAGCATTGGTTCTGGTCGTGTGTTGTCTTCCCACAACGATAACATTTCGATGTACCCGAAGTAATTTGATCCACACTGAGTACCGCTGCCTTCAGCTGCATTTCCGCTGTGCCTCTCGCTGTGGCTTCATGCGATGCTGCAATAAGGACAGCCCTATCAAGTGTAAGATCGTTCTCTTCGAGCAGACGCTTTTGTGTTCCTTCCTTCGACAACCCGCACACGAACTTGTCTCTCAATGCCTCTGTCAGATTTTCCCCAAACTGGCAGTATTTCACTAGCCTACGCAGTTCGACCAAGTATTCCGCGTTGCTTTCCTCTTTCCGTTGTGTTCTCGCATAGAATTTGAATCGTTCCACCAACATCAGTGGTGTGGGGTTCAAATGATCCTTCAGGGCAGTAACAATATTAGCGAAAGTCTGATCCGCCGGTTTAGCTGGTGATAGAAGATGCTTCAATAGCCCGTAGGTCTTGGCCCCCATTGCATTTAATAAGGTGAGAGCTTTATCATCATCTGCTATTTTATTGGCCTCACAATATATCTCAATACGTTCTACGTACGTGGCCCAATCTTCCACCTCGGAATCGAAGTTGTTGATGTTACCATGCTTAGGCATCTTCACTATCTCTCACTATCTTTCTGCGAAACAACAACGAATTTGTTCGTTAACTTTTTTTTTCCAAAATGGCGGTTTCCCGCGCTTGTCTTCTTCCCCGCCTACTGGCAAAATGGTGGTTTCCCGCACTTGTCTTCTTCCCCGCCTACTGGCAAAATGGCGGTTTCCCGCGCTTGTCTTCTCCTGGCGGGAGGGTAAGCTTTTTCCCTCGGGCGACGACCGCTGGCTTTCGGGGTTCGCAGCCTGCGCGTCGGCTTCAGTGCGTTCTTTGTTCCCTTTTCTCGGCAGGGCAACTGGCGCTGGGGACAACCCGTTGATGGCGAACAGTTCCAGCCGCGGGCTGGATCTCGCTCAGTCTCCCTCGCTCGGGCTCTGTCTCTCCCGCTCGCTCGGGCTCTGTCTCTCCCTCAGCGGCTTCCAATCGCGCCTCCCAGCCCTCTCGCAGTCCGGTGCTTTCCTCCCCGGCTGCGGCTGAGTTCTCCGTGATTTATTTATTTTTATATCTTCCCGCGCCTTACGATCCCGGTCACAGCGCTTCGTGGCCTCGGTCGCTGCCCGGCCTTTTTCACTCCAATCGTGCCTCCCAGCCCTCTCGCAGTCCGGTGCTTTCCTCCCCGGCTGCGGCTGAGTTCCCCGCGGTTTATTTATTTTTATATCTTCCCGCGCCTTACGATCCCGGTCGCAGCGCCTCGTGGCCTCGGTAGCTGCCCGGCCTTTTTCGCCGGTCGCGGTCTAGTTGTCTCACGATGCCATTGCGTCTCCCAGCCCGCTTGTACCGCGGCTTCCGTGCTCCACGCTGCCCCAGTCTCAGCGCCTCTGGGCCCGACTTCTGTCCGGCTCCTTTCCCCCGACTGTGGTTGAGTTCACCGCCCTTATCCTCCGTTTATTTTTTTATTTTCCCTTTACTCACAGTCACCGTGACCGACTTGCTTCTCGTGCTGATCGGCTCACTCACCACCGTGGCAGAAGGGACAATCAGTGCCTGTTGCTGATGGAAGGCTTCGTGTCTGAATTCTTCCTTCTTCCTTGCTCTGCAGACTCGAGTTTTCTCTCAGCAGAACGACGAGGGCGGGTGCCTCTTCTCGACGCTCGTTAACTGCTTCGGAAGTATTGTTGCCGCAGGGTAAGATCGAACTCGTCGCCACTGTAAAGTCTGTAGGTATTATGGCGAATTAATACACAGACTACAAGAGTAACTTTAACAGGACTTTACTATTCGAAGGTCAGGGCGAATCTGCCCAATAAATCCTGACACAGCACTTATATACCGGTGTGGTCACCGTCGGTATTACAGTATACAGCAGCCAAGATCAAATAGTGCCACACCTAAAATAGTTCTCTTAAAGGGGGACGGTTACATACAATAGTTCTCTTAAAGGTAGAACAGTTACATACACTACAATTGACCCGTAATCTTCTTATACTGTCTGACGTTAAAACTATAAAGTAAGATAATTAGAATTAAGCCATTGTAGTAGTGATCTCCTTCCTGGACTATAGAATACTGTCTACAACAGAGACCACATCTCACATAAATCTAGAGAACCGTGAAGGGGTTACACATATGAAATACCCTCTCAGGTGGAAGTAAAAGATCCCATGGCGGTATTTGAAGAAGAGCAGGGGAGATGTCCTGGCCAACAAGTACATTGCTATTCTTCATTGCATTACAAGGTCATTCAAAACAACTTTACAGTGGGTGAAGGCACTGCACAGCGTAACAATAAATCATACAGACCAGGACAGTCCCAAGTTCTCAGAATTCTGTAGAAGTAACTGAACTCAGTCAGAATACCAGTAGGGAGATATATGTTGTCATCGAGTGAGGATGGCATCAGGCTTGACCATGGTAAAATAGCCTACTGATACTCAGGTCTAGGTTTTCCAATTGGGACAACTCCAAAGGGGCAGGACTTTCATAGCCTGCCAGCACCCCTGTCAGCCAGTGTTCTAATCAGTCAAATGCCACGAACATGGCAAAGGCCATGTTTCCCACTGCTCAATGTGATTTTCACGCACCCACCTATATATAAGGGCTAACATATTTTATGCCACCAGCCCTGTCCTCCAGAGAAGGAGGGAGGTGGGGATGGAGCAGAACACATCACTGAGCACAAAGTATGTCCCTGCCTGCTGCTGGAAAACAGGGAGCACTGGACCATAAAGCCTAGATCTCAGTGTCCAGCCTCACATATGAGATATGGTCACTAGGGTGTGATATTGGAAAGTGGCCAACATCTCTGTAATTGTATCCCTGAGTCATCAGCGTCAGGAGAGGAGGGGACAGAATCAGGGAAAGAGTCATTCTGAGGTATGTATTCAGAAAACAGCAAAGGCTTCCATCAGATATCGTCCCCAGTTAGAACTGCAATTTATAATAGTCATTCCATTGGTGATTGTACTGATTAAAGAGTAAACGTAATGATTATTTATTGTACCTTACAGGTAACTATGAATATGAGAAGAATTATTATCTGTACCTGTTGTGTTAAAAGAAAGACTTGCATTTATATAGCGCCTTTCACGACCACCGGACATCTCAAAGCGCTTTACAGCCATTGAAGTACTTTTGAAGTGGAGTCACTGTTGTAATGTGGGAAATGCAGCAGCCAATTTGCACACAGCAAGGTCCCACAAACAGCAATGTGATAAAACCAGGTCATCTGTTTTTTTTTTGTTATGTTGGTTGAGGGATAAATATTGGCCAGGACACTGGGATAACTCTCCTGCTGCTCTTCGAAATAGTGCTGTGGGGTCTTTTACATCCACCCGAAAGAGCAGACAGGGCCTCGGTTTAATGCCTCATCCGAAAGACGGCACCTCTGACAGTGCAGCACTCCCTCAGCACTGCACTGGAGTGTCAGCCTAGCTTTATGTGCTGAAGTCCCTGGAGTGGGACTTTGAACCCAAAGACTTCTGACTCAGAGGCGAGGGTGCTACCCACTGAGCCATAGCTTGGTGACTAGCTCATTAATCAGACCACAGCAATCTTGGAGCAGATGATAACCAATAATAATATTAGAGAATGTTAAAAATACACAGCAAATCCTCTGAAAAAAGTAAAGACTGGTTAATGCTTTGGGTTGAGATCCTAAGTCAGAATGGATGAACATTAGCATCTCGTTCTCTTTAAGATGCTGTCTGACCTGCTGTGTATTCACAGCTTTCGTTTCATCTCACGATGGTTAATGTCCATTTCCCTTTAAGATTTTAATTTTAAGGCTGAAACCTGGTCTGATCGGAGTTTGTTTTGACATATTTTATTAGTTCGAAACCTACCAGTTTTAAGAAGCTAAAGTCAGCCGATTGCGAGGTACCAGTATTTTGTGGGACATCTTTAACGTGCACTTCAAGCAAAGGTATTAGACTTGAAGACCAATATCTCAGAATGTTCCACATGGGCAATTGATTTAATGGAATGAGCAAATGAACTTGATAGCCATCTGGAAAACTAAACATGGTAAATTCCTGAACTCTGCCAACACGGCAAAATGACCAATGAACATACAAAATAATGAAAAAAAACAGGGAAAAAAACTATCTGGTCCATCAAGCTCATCGCTTCCAGACATGGTGCAGCCTCGTCCAACACCAAATCCTCACATCTCCTGGAGAAGGGCAAAAAAATGAAAAAACTTATAGTCAATTTAGGAAAAAAAACTCTGGGAAATTCCTCTACGACTCTCAAAGGCAATCAAGCAAGCTCCAAGAGACCACAGTAACTTGAGTTTCCTTATTTTCTGCTACCTTTTAATCAACCCATTATAACTTGAACTGTCCTCAAGAACTTATCC
The DNA here is from genome assembly GCF_052327205.1 of Somniosus microcephalus. NCBI lineage: Eukaryota > Metazoa > Chordata > Chondrichthyes > Squaliformes > Somniosidae > Somniosus > Somniosus microcephalus. Next base: position 62,487,242 of record NC_141004.1, read on the forward strand.
AATTGCCTTTTGAAAGACTGCAGAGAACCCATTTCATTGCACATTTGGTAATCTGTTCCAGAGGTCAATGAATCTGTGAAATGAATTACTTCCTAACATCTAACCCAACTCTTTGGTTACATATTTTATAATCATGCCCACTAGTTCTGTCATCTCTGTCCATCTTAAATAGCCTATCCAATGAGACAGACTCTAGTAGGTTCTGACAAAAGGTCATCGACCTGAAAAGTTCTCTCCACAGATGCTGCCTGACCTGCTGAGTATTTCCAGCATTTTCTGTTTTTATTTGGGACTGAATCTATTCCTTTTATCATTTTAAAACCCTCAATCATATCTCCTCTAAGCCAGTATATCTCTAATTAAGTTAGGCCTAGACAGGTTTGGAATCCTGATTAGAAAGTGGGACTGCGACTGCTTTAGTCATCCCCCTAACTAATTCCTCCTTCCGTACTTATCTTGCTCGCTGCTAGGAACTATCTGCAAAACTCTGAGAGAAAGTTTCAAAGGGAAATTGAAAACAATGGGCAAGAGATAAGCATCATGCTTGTTCATTTGTTTTTCAAAGCCGCACTTCTGCAGTTAGCTGTGTAAGTTGGCATTGAAAGGGTTGTCCGACTATGGTCTGTTGTGTCTGTACCTGTGCCGTTATACTTAAACACAATTAGTGCTCAGAACCCCAAGATTACAAACATGCTGCTTCTTTATTCAAAAGGAAAGTTCCGGAGAAAGTACAGAACAAAAGAGAACAAATGCAACCATTCATCTGCTGTGAAAGCGCCACTGCAGGTGGGAGGAGAACACATAATTCATAACATATTCCTCCCCTCTTAAACGAAATGTCCACATTATTCCTCAACGGGTAAGTTACTTTCAATGCACTCAACTAACCAAGGGTAGAGGTAGACTGCCTCAAACCCTGACTTTACCCTGGGGTTTATTCTGCCCCAGTCTTGTGGGTAAGTCGCTAAGCCTACAGATCCAAGCGTCTTGGAGACCGCTGCTCTCTGACAGGATAACGGCGGTCATTGCTGGCTTCCACAGCAGTAGGCATTGACACAGGCCTGGATGGAGAAGGTGCCTGTGTCAGTCGAAAGTCAGGAGTTTGCACAGGTGGAACAGTCTCTTTGACTTCCTGTGTTGGAGAAGAGCACTGTGGCGAAGGATGCTGGTTTGCGGTATCATCCGGAAACAGTTCAGGCCAACCAGCCGTTGGAGCCTCTGTGGCTGTCTCTGCTCCTAGCAACAGTTGATCAGTGTGTCTTCTCCAGATGACGTCCTCAGCAGTCTCAACCGTGTAATACACAGGGCCCGTCTGCGCGATCACCGTAGCAGGAATCCATTTCGGTCCAGTGTTGTAGTTTCGAGCTAGGACGTGTTCTCCGGGATGAAACCATCTCTCCTTGGTTCTTTTCTCTCTTCTTTCAATTTGAGCTTGTTGTTGATGTTGGACAACCTGCTCTGCCCTTGGAGGTTTGAGTAAGTCAAAACTTGTCCGCAACTGCCTCTTCATCATGAGCGAAGCGGGGGAAGTTATAGTTGTGGCATGTGGCTCGTTCCTGTAGGACGACAGGAAGCTGTTCAGATGTTGGTGGATTGAGCCCTGACCTTGCGATGCCTTCAAGGCGTGCTTCAAAGTTTGCACGAATCTTTCTGCCAGGCCGTTAGTAGAGGGATGGTAGGGCGCAGACCTGATGTGTTGGACACCATTCACTTGCAGGAAGGTTGCAAACTCCTGTGACACAAATTGTGGATCGTTGTCACTTACGAGTTGTTCCGGTGAGCCATAACGGCTGAACATCTCACCAAGTTTCTCAATTGTTTTCTCTGCCTTGGTAGACCTCATCACAGTGACCTCCGGCCACTTGCTACAAGTGTCCACAACCACCATAAACATCTTCTCTTCGAAAGGACCGGTGAAGTCTACATGTACGCGCTGCCACACTTCTTCAGGCCAATCCCAGGGGTGTAGGGTTGCCAGCTGTGGAACATTCCGGACCCTTTGACACGGGGAACATGTCTTGGCTTTCTCCTCAATATTTCCATCGAGACCTGGCCACCAGAAGTAGCTTCTTGCCATTTCCTTCTTCCGAACCATCCCACTGTGGCCTGTATGAAGTTGTTGCAGTATAGGTTCCCTCAGAGGTGGTGGAATGATGACACGGCATCCCCAGAGAAGACAACCCGCCTGGATGGAGAGCTCATTTCTTTTTGAAACGTAAGGTTTCGAACTAGGAGAATCTCCTGTAGCTCTCCCTCAAATGACATTGTCCATTACCTCAGACAGGACTGGATCATTGCAGGTGTGCCTTCGCACCTGAGCTGCATTGACAGGTGCTCCCTCCACTTGTCTGAAGTAGAAGATGTCTATCTGGCGAGGCTCTGGGGGAGTAACAGGCAAGGGCAGCCTCGAGAGACCGTCTGCATTGCCGTGCAAGTCTGATTTGCGATATTTGATGTCGTATGTGTCTCCCGACAACAGTTAACCCCACCTTTGCATCCTGCTTGCAGCAAGAGACGGAATTCCGGTGTGGGGCCCGAAGATTGAAGTCAATGGATGGTGGTCCGTCAGGAGTGTGAACCTTCCCCCAAACAGGTACTGATGAAATTTTCGAATTCCAAAAACGATTCCCAAGGCCTCGTGCTCAATCTGTGCATAATTACTCTCGGCCTTGTTCAAGGTGCGTGATGCGAAGGCGATAGGTTTCTCTTCACCAGAAGGCATGATGTGGGATATGACTGCTCCCACACCATATGGTGATGCATCACATGCTAGCTGCACGGGTAGCTTTGGGTCGAAGTGTGTCAGGACCTCCAACTTCAGCAATGCTTTCTTTGCTTGGGTGAAAGCTTCGTTGCACAGTTCAGTCCATTTCCATGTTTTGCCTTGATATAGCAACTGATGTAGTGGCTTCAGCAATGTTGCTAAGTCTGGAATAAACTTTCCATAGTAGTTAAGTAGCCCACGAATGAACGTAACTGGCTCACATTCTGGGGTGCTGGGGCCTCCACGATCACGTTGACCTTTGATGGCGCCTTGTGCAGGCCGGTAGCGTCAATCACATGCCCCAGGTACTCAACTGAAGACTGAAAGAATTCACATTTGTCGTTATGAACTTGGAGTCCGTACTTTTTCAGTCGCTGTAGTGTGGCATCCAAGTTCAGAAGATGATCCTCCTCATTTGTCCCAGTGACAAGGATGTCGTCCAGGTAGCACTGGACTCCTGGCAGTCCACTCAAAATTTGATCCATTGCCCTTTGAAATAGAGCAGGGGCCGACGTAATTCCAAACGGAAGGCGGCAGAACCTGTATAGCCCCTTGTGTGTCACAATTGTCAGCAGCTCCTTTGATTTGTCATCGACATGCATTTGTAGATAAGCCTGGCATAAGTCTATTTTGCTGAACTTTTTCCCTCCAGCCAGGCCCGTAAAGAGATCACCAATGAGGGGAAGAGGGTACTGTTCCGCAGACAACACCGGGTTAATAGTCACTTTAAAATCCCCGCAGATTCATAAGAACATAAGAACATAAGAAATAGGAGCAGGAGTTGGCCAATTGGCCCCTCGAGCCTGCTCCGCCATTCAATAAGATCATGGCTGATCTGATCCTAACCGCCAATCCACTATGACAGGACTATCTCCTGAATCTAACAGAATTAGACACACGAAACAGGAGCAGGATCAGGCTACACGGCCCCTGGGCCCGCTCCGCTACCCACAGGGCCATGACCGATCCGCACCTAAACTCATGTCCAAATTCCTGCCCGCTCCCCGTAACCCTTAATTCCCTTTTCTTCTAGGAAACTGTCTATTTCTGTTTTAAATTTATGTAATGATGTAGCTTCGACAGCTTTTTGGGGCAACATATTCCATGGACCTACCACCCTCTGAGTGAAGTAGTTCCTCCTCATCTCAGTTTTGAAAGAGCAGCCCCTTATTCTAAGACTATGCCCCCTAGTTCTAGTTTCACCCATCATCTGGAACATCCTCCCCGCATCCACCCGATCCAACCCCTTCACAATCTTATATGTTTCAATAAGATCGCCTCTCATTCTTCTGAACTCCAATGAGTAGAGTCCCAATCTACTCAACCTCTCCTCGTATGTCCATCCCCTCATCCCCGGGATTAACCGAGTGAACCTTCTTTGTACTGACTCGAGAGCAAGTATGTCTTTTCTTAAGTATGGACACCAAAACTGTATGCAGTATTCCAGGTGCGGTCTCACCAATACCTTGTACAACTGAAGCAATACCTCCCTATTTTTATATTCTATCCCCCTAGCAATGAAAGCCAACATTCCATTGGCCTTCTTAATCACTTGCTGCACCTGCATACTAACCTTTTGAGTTTCGTGCACCAGGACCCCCAGATCCCTTTGTACTTCAGTACTTTCCAGTTTCTTGCCATTAAGATAATAACTTGCTCTACGATTTTTCCTGCCAAAGTGCATAACCTCACACTTTCCAGTATTGTATTCCATCTGCCAAGTCTCTGCCCACTTACTTAGCCTGTCTATGTCCCCTTGCAGGTTTTTTATGTCCTCCTCTCTCACTACTTTCCCTCCCATCTTAGTATCATCTGCAAACTTTGATATGTTACACTCGGTCCCCTCCTCCAAATCGTTAATATAGATTGTAAAGAGTTGGGGACCCAGCACTGACCCCTGCGGAACACCACTGGTTACTGATTGCCAGTCTGAGAATGAACCATTTATCCCAACTCTCTGCCTTCTGTTAGATAGCCAATCCTCTATCCATGCCAGAATATTACCCCCAATCCCGTGATTTTTTATCTTAAGCAATAATCTTTTGTGTGGCACCTTGTCAAATGCCTTTTGGAAGTCTAAATACACTACGTCCACTGGTTCACCTTTATCCACCCTGTATGTTATTTCCTCAAAGAACTCCAGCAAATTTGTCAAACATGACTTCCCTTTCATAAAACCATGCTGACTTTGTCTTATTAAACTATGATTATCCAAATGTCCTGTTACTGTCTCCTTAATAATGGACTCCAAAATTTTACCTACCACAGATGTTAGGCTAACCGGTCTATAGTTTCCAGCCTTCTGTCTACTGCCCTTTTTAAATAAGGGTGTTACATTAGCAGTTTTCCAGTCTGCTGGGACCTTTGCTGAGTCCAGGGAGTTTTGGAAGATTATTACCAATGCATCCACAATCCCTACCGCCACTTCCCTCAAGACCCTTGGATGTAAGCCATCAGGTCCAGGCGATTTGTCCGCCTTGAGTCCCATTATTTTACCGAGTACCACTTCCTTAGTGATTTTGATCGTGTTTATCTCCTCCCCCCCTATAGCCCCCTGCTTGTCCAGTGTTGGGATATTCTTGGTGTCCTCTACTGTAAAGACTGATACAAAATATTCATTCAGTGTTTTTGCCATCTCCATATTTCCCACCATTAATTTCCCGGTCTCATCCTCTAAGGGACCAACATTTACTTTAGCCACCCTTTTTCTTTTTATATAACTATAAAAACTCTTACTATCTGTTTTTATATTTTTTGCTAATTTACTTTCATAATCTATCTTCCCTTTCCTAATCAATCTTTTTGTTATCGAATAGATCCATCCTTTTTCAGGACAGGAACAATGGGTGTGGCCCATTTGCTCACGCTCACAGGCTCCAGGACTCCATTCTCGACTAAGGCCTCCAAGTTAGCCTCAACGTTTGGTCTAATTGCATAGGGTACAGGTCGGGCTTTGTGAACTTCGGCTTGCTGTCAGGTTTAATATCCAGTCTCACGCTGATCTTTTTCATGCTCTCAAGTTCACCATTGAAGAGTTCTGCATGTTTGTTTAGAACTGCAGTCAGACCTGACTCCCCTTTTGACATCATGCGGACTGCAAGCCAGTCCAGCATGATTTTCTCTAGCCACGTACGTCCCAGTAGAGATGGGTAATTTCCCTTTACCACATAGAGTGGCAGTTTCGCAGTCTGTCCATTCAATTTAACTGTCACCTCAATGGCGCCTCTCATGGCCACAGGTTCGCCAGTATACATCTTTAGCACAATGTTTGTTGGCTGAAGGGTAAGATGCTTTAGCATTTTGTTGCAGACAGTGTCTGAAACAAGTGACACAGCCACGCCTGTGTCCACCTCCATCCGCTCTGATTGTCCCTCCACCAGTGGTGACATCCAGTAGCCATTTGGACCACCTGCAACCGTCAGTATGTGCACCTCTTCCTCCTCAGAGGTGTCGCTCCCCTCTGTTTTGCTTGTTCCATCATGCTGCACTGAATGAACACTCTTTTTCTTCACTTGTCCAAATACAGATATTTTGTTTTCATGCTTCCCAGCTCTGTCTGTTCTTTTTTTACCTCTACAGGCACGTTCAATGTGACCCTTTTTGCCACAGTTTCGGCATTCCAGCTCCGTACACCAGCAGTCATTAGCGTGATGGCCCGTTTTCCCACAATGGTAACATGTGCCGTTCCACGCACCTTTAGGCTCAGACGACACCTTGTGAACTCTCCCTGTTGAACTAAACTGGTGAGCCTCCTTTTCCGCCATCTCCATGGAGACACTAACTTCAATGGCCTTTTCAAGAGTAAAGTTGTCCTCAGTAAGAAGGCGCTTCTGTGTGGCTGCATTTTGCAGACCACACACAAGTCTGTCTCTAATGGTGTCGTTCAGCACCTCCTTGAACTTGCAGTGTTCTGACAACCTTTTCAAAGCAGGAATAAACATAGTTACTGTTTCCCCCTCCACTTGATTCCGTTTGTGAAATCTAAATCTCTCAGCAATAACCAGAGGTCTCGGTGAAAAATGTGCTCCAAGAATTTCCACTAGTTGTTTATGTATTTTAGTTCCTGGCTTAACTGGCTGTACAAGGCTGTGCAGTAAATTGAATGTCTTTGCTCCCATTATACTCAAAAAGGTAGGCACGACCTTATTGCTTGCCACCGCATTTGCCAAAACAAAATAGTCAAAATTTTCCATATAAGCGCTCCATTGCTCAACATTTTCATCAAAATCACCGATGTTTCTGAATATAGTAGCCATCTCACGTTTCAAATTTTAATTTCTGTTTACTCACTGCACCCGTAACGTTAATGTAATGCTGCAATCTCTGTTCCGAGTGTTTAGTAGTTGAAAACAAGAAAGTTCCCACAACACAGATTCATTCCATCCTCGTCGCCACTTTGTTGTGTCTGTACCTGTGCCATTATACTTAAACACAATTAGTGCTCAGAACCCCGAGGTTACAAACATGCTGCTTCTTTATTCAAAAGGAAAGTTCCGGAGAAGTACAGAACAAAAGAGCAAAAACCCAACCATTCATCTGCTGTGACAGCGCCACCGCAGGTGGGAGGAGAACACACAATACATAACATGGTCGACCATCTCTAGTAAGATATTTAAGAAGAAAGCATCCACTGCTACTAGTCCTACTGTATCAAGTAAAATTAAGAAGGAGTTCCAAGCATAGACTAACTTATTCCTGCATTATTTAATTGTAAGTAATTAGCTGAACAACAATTCCTTCATGCCAATGGGTAAGGAGATTCATGCAAATCAAGTAGCTTCCTTATGGCCTTCCATTCTTCTCATTACCTGTATATCAAATGCCTTACACCACACCAATTAGATATCTATATATCATTTTTATTAAATGCGTTTCCATGTTATATAATGAGCTGCTTGCACATGATCAAATATCTCCTTAAGTTATAAATTGTACTGAAGTATGAGATGAACTTGTCTCCTCTTGTCACTGAGAATTATACAATATTTGTTCTGGACATTATGGACATTTTTACATGTAGATAGCACCCTCTGGTGGTGGTTATTGTGTTAGCAGTGTGTTTGTATGAAGCAGAGATCATTTGACCTTTCTACCTTTCTTCCTGTGTGAGAGGTCATTTGGCCTTCCTACCTTTCTTCCTGTGTGACCCAGGAAGTAGAATCCCAGGAAGTAGAATTCCAGGAAGAACCTGAACTGAGTAATGGAGAATTCCATGAGGGTGTCACAATCCAATGTAATCTGAGCTCATATGTTCGGCCAGATACAATATCTGTGAGTATCTTTGTCTATTAGCATGACAGCAACTTTGTCAGTGTAGTATTTTGATAACACTATGTTTGTAAAAGGTTAATATTTAATAGTTACAGAAGTTAGTCCAAATGTTAGTCAGTTATACAATTAGTCTATTCTACTGTTGTAAATATGTTATATCTTATGTAATATCGAATGTATAATACTCAGTTTATGTACAAAACATACTTTGTCTTTGTTTACAGTTTCACAAATTTGTTCAAGTAAAGCTTCAAACAGCAAACGGCTTCACGAGGAATTATTTTGAATACGTGTTTAACTTGCTGGATAACTAGATAGGAGCACGTCTAGCGAGGCCAGTACAGTGAAAAGATATCAGTGAAAAGATAGCAATACGGCTAGCTGTGAAGAGCGGAGCAGGAGGAACCCAGTGTAAGCCTTAACCTCGTAGAGCACACGTACCTCACATCAACATGTCAGAAGATAATAACGATAATGCTTTGCAGCAAGGAGAAGACCTAAAACAGGCAGACGAAACTGTAGAAGGTGACAATCGGTCTATGAGCTCCGGTCGCGTCAGATCGCAAGCTGGTTCATGGTCATCAGGTGGTTCTAGAGTAAGCATAGCCATCGCTAAAGCACGGGCTAAGCTAGTAGCAGCTCAAGCCAGAGCTGCGCATGCGAACAGTGAAATAGAAATAAAAGTAAGACAGGCCCATCTTCAAGCTGAATCCCAAGCTGAACAGGCCCGTCTCCAAGCCGACCAAGTTGAATCCCAGGCCGAACAGGCCCGTCTCCAAGCTGAACAGGCCCGTCACCAAGCTGAATCCCAAGCTGAGCAGGCCCGTCACCAAGTTGAACGCCAAGCTGAACAGGCGTGTCTCCAAGTCACATTAGACACTCTGCAGCAACAAAAAGAGATAGATGCTGCATTAGCTGAGACACAAGTATTCGAGGCAATTTTGGAGGGAGCTGGTCCCGAGACAGCTTACAAACCTTTAATTCCCATTTCGTGGCAGAGTCCACAACAGCGCACCATAGATTACGTGAGCGACCATGCTGACACACAGTTTACAAGAGAAAGGGATGAAGGCCCGCACATCTTTACAGACGCAAGCACTTCGTATAACATGCCACAAGTTGCCAACCAAGGTCAAAGCAGACAGCGTGCCTCAAGCCACAGTCTCCCCCAGCAGAACGGAAGACACGGTGCAGAGGAATAGGACGCTGAATAGAGAAAGTCAGCGGCAAATCCCCTCTCGGTTACTTGAGACCCCCAACAGAGCCCCTAGCCAAGGCAACCCTGGCACAGGCCCCAGCACCTATGACCTTGCCAAATACCTTGCACGCACCCAGCTGGTGACTTCGGGGTTAATCAAGTTTGATGACAGGCTGGAGAATTATCGGGCTTGGAAGTCCTGCTTCCACGATGCCATATCGGGCTTAGACCTGTCGGCAGGAGAAGAGCTCGGCCTCCTTATCAAATGGCTCGGCCCAGAGTCCACCGGACAGGCCGACAGGATAAAAGCGGCCAACGTGGGGCAGCTGCCAGAGGGGTTGAAGATGGCTTGGGCGAGGCTGGAAGAAAGCTACGGCTTGCCCGAAGCCATTGAAAGGGCTCTCTTTGACAGGTTGGAGAGCTTTCCGAGGTTGACGAGTAAGGAACCCCAGAAGCTCCGCGACCTTGGAGATCTGCTGTCGGAACTCGAAGCCGCAAAGCAGGACGGCTACCTACCCGGTCTATCGTACTTAGACACTTCCAGAGGGGTAAGTCCCATCATTGAGAAGCTTCCATTTAACCTGCAGGAGAAGTGGATAACGTTTGGATCAAAGTTCAAGCTAAAGCACAACGTGGCCTTCCCACCATTCTCTGCGTTTGTCAAATTCATCCGTAAAGAAGCCAAAGCCAGGAACGACCCCAGCTTTAACCTCTTCTCCTCCCACCCAGCACTTGCCAGAAGAGACAAGTTCGACAGACATGGAAAGTCACCAATATCTGTCCACAAAATGCAAGTGTGCTCAACTGAGCACACAAAGATTCAGAAGAAACCTGAGGATATGAGCAAACAATGCCCAATCCACAACAAGCCCCATCCATTAAAGAAGTGCAGAGGCTTCAGGGAGATGTCCCTGGAAGATTGGAAACAATATCTCAAAGAGAACTTTATATGTTTCAAGTGCTGCTCTTCCACGCGCCATCTCACCAAGAACTGCAAGGTAGATGCAAAATGCACTGAATGTGAAAGCGATCGGCACATTTCAGCACTCCACCCAGGCCCAGCGCCTTGGAAGTCAGAGTCGCTTCCTCCCGCCTCCGAGCACGGCGGGGAGAGTGAGGGAGCTGCCGGTCCAGAGATTACATCCAAGTGCACCGAGGTGTGTGGAGAAGGAGTGAGCGCAAGAGCATGCTCCAAGATATGCCTCGTTAATGTGTACCCGATAGGATGTCGCCAGGAATCTGAGAAGATGTATGCCATGCTAGACGAACAAAGCAATCGTTCTCTAGCAAGATCCGAATTCTTCAACGTCTTCAAGGTCAAAGGAAGTCCGTCGCCTTACACGCTGAAGACATGTGCTGGACTTTCAGAGACAGCCGGCAGGAGGGCCTGCGGTTACGTTGTTGAGTCAGCCGACGGGAAGATTAGCCTTCCCCTTCCTACACTCATCGAATGTAATCAAGTCCCCGACAACCGTACTGAGATTCCCACTCCGAATGCAGCTCGTCATCACCGTCATCTGAGACGCATTGCAGACGAGATCCCACCTCTTGATCCAGATGCAGGCATACTTCTGTTGTTGGGAAGAGACATCCTGAGGGTACATAAGATAAGGGAACAGATCAACGGTCCACATGACGCCCCTTTCGCCCAAAGGCTGGACCTCGGCTGGGTCGTTGTTGGAGACGTGTGTCTCAAGGGTGCTCACAAGCCATCTCAGGTGAGCACACTCAAGACTTCCATCTTGGAGAATGGTCGTCCAAGCTACCTTACCCCATGCAGTAGTCAGATCCGAGTGACAGAGAAGTTCAGTCATACGGCTCAGCCTCAGAAAACCCCAGCGCTGATCTCCACAGACAGCACACAGATGATGCTCACTGGAGAGAACGCGGGTCAGTCAGTCTTCCGTCGCACCGCCAATGACCACAAACTTGCTCCATCGATTGACGACATGAGGTTCCTCCAGATTATGGACAATGAGGTCTCTCGAGACAGCTCTAACAGCTGGGTTGCACCCTTACCCTTCGGGAACCCCAGACGACGGCTGCCGAACAACAGGGGGTATGCCTATAATCGTCTTAACTCACTCCGTCGCACACTAGAGAAGCCAGAGATGAAAGCACACTTCCTAGAATTTGTCAAGAAAATGCTTGTCAACGATCATGCAGAGGTAGCTCCTTCACTCCAGGAAGGCCAAGAGTGTTGGTACCTCCCTTCCTTCGGAGTCTATCACCCCAAAAAGCCGGAACAGATCCGCGTGGTGTTTGACTCCAGTGCACCATATCAGGGAGTCTCTCTCAACGACGTACTCCTCACTGGGCCCGATCTTAACAACAGCCTCTTGGGAGTGCTCATGAGATTCAGGAAAGAGCCCGTCGCCATCACTGCTGATATCCAGCACATGTTTCATTGCTTTGTGGTGAGAGAAGACCACAGAGACTTCCTCCGCTTCCTGTGGTATCGCAACAACGACCCCAATAGAGACATTGTGGACTACAGAATGCGTGTCCATGTCTTCGGGAATAGCCCGTCCCTTGCTGTCACCATATACGGACTGAGGAGGGCTGCCAAGGAAGAAGACGACGACTTTGGCAGCGATGTGAGAGGGTTCATCGAACGAGAGTTCTATGTCGACGGCGCACTGAAGTCATTCCCGACCGAAGCAGAGGCCATCAGTACCCTCGGACGAGCCCAGGAACTACTTGCACTATCCAACCTCAGGCTGCACAAGATAGCCTCTAACAGACCAACAGTGATGGAGGCATTCCCCCTTGAAGATCATGCTAAGGGCGTCAAAGACCTAGACCTCTTCACTGATGACCTCCCCTTACAGCGTAGCCTAGGAGTGTCTTGGAACATAGCAACAGACACGTTCACGTTCCAAGTCTTAGATGCCAAGAAACCCTTCACACGTAGAGGAGTGCTCTCTACAGTCAACAGCCTATACGACCCTCTCGGCTTCTTAGCCCCTGTCATCATACAAGGCAGGCTGCTCCTCAGGGAACTCTCCACACGCGCTGAAAAGTGGGATTCACCTCTCCCCGAAGAGATGGAAGCAGAGTGGGACAGATGGAGAGACTCACTCCAAGACTTACAGGAGATCCGAATACCTCGCTGCTATTCGTCTTTCTCTCCCTTAAATGCCCAATTCAAAGAGCTTTGTGTCTTTGCAGACGCATCCGCTAAGGCCATTGCAAGTGTGGCTTATCTGAAGGTCACCACTCAAGATGGACAAAGCAAAATCGGCTTCATCTTTGATAGAGGCAAGTTGGCACCCCAGCCAGACCTCACCATACCCAGATTGGAACTGTGCGTAGCAGAACGCAACCTACCTCCTCACAGCAGTCTACGGAAGCTGCATCCTATCGCCGACACCGACGGACTGTCTCTGAGGTGGTTCTTCCTTTGTCGCCAGAGGACCCCAGTGACAAGTCGAGTTCAGCCTATGTGGAGTCGTTAACGACCCCAGACGGGGAGTGTTCTGGACATTATGGACATTTTTACATGCAGATAGCACCCTCTGGTGGTGGTTATTGTGTTAGCAGTGTGTTTGTATGAAGCAGAGGTCATTTGACCTTTCTACCTTTCTTCCTGTGTGAGAGGTCATTTGGCCTTCCTACCTTTCTTCCTGTGTGACCCAGGAAGTAGAATCCCCGGAAGTAGAATTCCAGGAAGAACCTGAACTGAGTAATGGAGAATTCTATGAGGGTTTCACAATCCAATGTAATCTGAGCTCAAATGTTAGGCCAGACGCAATATCTGTGAGTATCTTTGTCTATTAGCATGACAGCAACTTTGTCAGTGTAGTATTTTGATAACACTATGTTTATAAAAGGTTAATATTTAATAGTTACAGAAGTTAGCCCAAATGTTAGTTAGTTATACAATTAGTCTATTCTATTGTTGTAAATATGTTATATCTTATGTAATTTAGAATGTATAGTACTCAGTTTATGTACAAAACATACTTTGTCTTTGTTTACAGTTTCACAAATTTGTTCAAGTAAAGCTTCAAACAGCAAATGGCTTCACGAGGAATTATTTTGAATAAGTATTTAACTTGCTGGATAACTAGATAGGAGCACGTCTAGCGAGGCCAGTACCATATTACTTATCCTTTATTCCAGAGTTATATCTAAAGCAGTATGTGCTTGCAGGGACTGTGAAGAGACTCACTGTGGGTAAAAACGAATCGAAGAATGCAGATAACAAACTGTTTATTAGTATTCACCCCAGCTCACACTATTAACTTTTATACTGTCCAATTTCTAGACTTAGGCCTGAATTTAAATCGGGAGGCGGGTTGAGAGCAGGGGTGGGGGGTGGGGGCTTGGAAGTGGAGAATGGGTTTCCCACAGGCCCGGCTGAATTTAACACCAGGGCTTGATTTGCAGTGGAAACCTTTGCTTCCCGCCCGCAGCCAGATTGAGAGGCCATTCGGGACCGAGCCGGGGCCAGAGCGGTCGATCGGGGGCCGGAGGAACAGGGGTAGGGTCTGGACCAATCAGGGGCCGGAGGAGCAGTGGGGGTGGGGATTGAGACTGATCGGAGAGCCAGAGGAGCAGGGGAGGGCTAGCTGATGTTCGGAGGGCCAGGAACAGCTGATCGGGGGGTGCTGGGTGATCATCGGGGGGCTGGGAGCGGCAGATTGGGGGGTCGGCGGAAGGGGCAGAGCAGCGTGATCGGGGGGGCCGGAGGACCATGGGCGGGAGGCCTGGTGGGGGGGATCGGAGGCCTGGTGGGGGGAACTCTGATTACAGAGGGTGGGTTAGGTAGGGAAGCAGGGTCCAGGAGTTAAGTGTAAAGGCACCTCCCTCCTGGATCCAGCAGTCCTCACCTTAATTCAGCTGGTGAATTTCAATGGCCTTCAAAACCCGACCAGCTACAGCTAACTTTAAAATAGAATTCAAATCTGAGGCATGGCAGCCTCATTATAATATTTAAATGGGCATCCTGCCTCCTGGGAGCGGATTGGCTGCCCACCCCCCGTCCCGCCTCCATTAAAACCAGAGGTTGGGGGTCGGGATTCAGACTTTTAACACTTTGGCCGGAATTTTCTTCACCTGGGTGGGTCAGACGCGGTCGGTGTGGCGAGTCGGGACCCCATTCTTCTGTTCATCCCACTCCTCAGAGCGACTTTCCCTTAATGGTGCTTATTGCGCGTTTCCCGGCCCTATTAAATGGTGCGGGCCTGATGACATCATCGATGACTCATTTCCAGCGGGGTATTGAAAGGAGCCATGGCCACATTGCATTTGAAGGTTCATCTAGGATTGTACAGGCAGCACATATCACCATCTGATTGTTGCTCAGCCTTGCAGACATGGCTTCTCAGAGACAGAGGGCTGCACCCAGGTTCTCAGGTAACTCCCTCCATATGCTTGTGGAGGGAGTGAGAGCACGCAGGAAGGTCCTCTTCCTTTCTGATGGGCACAAGAGACATAGAAACATAGAAGATAGGAGCAGGAGTAGGCCATTCGGCCCCTCGAGCATGCTCCGCCATTCAATGCGATCATGGCTGATCATCCAAATTCAGTACCCTGTCCCTGCCTTCTCCCCATATCCCTTGATCCCTTTAGCCTTAAGAAATATATCCAACTCCTTCTTGAATATATTTAATGTATTGGCCTCTACTGCCTTCTGTGGTAGAGAATTCCACAGGTTCACCACTCTCTTGGTGAAGAAATTCCTCCTCATCTCTGTCCTAAATGGCTTACTCCTTATCCTTAGACTGTGACCCCTGGTTCTGGATTCCCCGACCATCGGGAACATCCTTCCTGCATCTAGTCTGTCTAGTCCTGTTAGAATTTTATAAGTTTCAATGAGATCCCCTCTCATTCTTCTAAACTCCAGCGAGTATAAGCCCAATCGACCCAATCTCTCCTCATACGTCATTCCTGCCATCCCAGGAATCAGCCTGGTGAATCTTCGCTGAACTCCTTCCATGGCAAGTACATCCTTCCTCAGATAAGGCGACCAAAACTGCACACAATACTCAAGGTGTGGACTCACCAAGGCCCTGTACAACTGCAGCAAGACATCCTTGTTCCTGTACTCAAAACCTCTCGCTACAAAGGCCAACATACCATTTGCCTTCTTAGCCGCCTGCTGCACCTGCATGCTTACCTTCAGCGACTGGTGCACAAGGACACCCAGGTCTCGTTGCACTTCCCCTTCTCCCAATCTATTGCCATTCAGATAATAATCTGCCTTCCTGCTTTTGACACCAAAGTGGATAACCTTGTATTCATCCACGTTATATTGCATCTGCCATGCTTCTGCCCAATCACCCAACCTGTCCAAATCATACTGGAGTTTCTCGGCGTCCTCCTCACAGCACACACGCCCATCCAGATTTGTGTCACCTGCAAACTTGGAGATATTACATCTAGTTCCCTCGTCTAGATCATTAATATATATTGTGAATAGCTGGGGTCCAAAGACCGATCCCTGCGGTACCCCACTAGTCACTGCCTGTCACTCGGAAAAAGACCCGTTTATTCCAACTCTTTGCTTTCTGTCTGCCAACCAGTTCTCTATCCAAGTCAATACCTTGCCCCCAATCCCATGTGCCTTAACTTTACACGCTAATCTCTTATGCGGGACCTTATCGAAAGCCTTTTGAAAGTCCAGATAAACCACATCCACTAGTTCTCCCTTATCTATTTTACCAGTTACATCCTCAAAAAATTCCAGTAGATTAATCAAGCACGATTTACCTTTTGTAAATCCATGTTGACTTTGTCTGATCCTGTCACTGTTTTCCAAGTGCTCTGCTATTACATCTTTTATAATGGACTCTAGCATTTTCCCCACTACTGATGTCAGGCTTACCGGTCTGTAATTCCCCATTTTCTCTCTACCACCTTTTTTGAATAGTGGGGTAAAATTAGCTACCCTCCAATCCATGGGTACTGTTCAAGATTCCATTGAAAGTTGGAAGATGATCAGCAATGCATCTACTATTTCTAGGGCCAGTTCCTTAAGTACCCTAGTGTTAGGGAATATATATATTATATTAATAACATAGATTTTAATATGATTAAACTAATGATTTATAGAAATCTGATTATGCTTAAGCTGACCACATGTCAAAGGATGGTGTGATGTATCAGATCCAATCACAGCTGGTAATTGTGGTGTATGTAACCTGTTCCACCTTAAGAGAACTTAAGCCTGTTCCACCTTAAGAGATGTACTATTTTCTCTGGCTGCTGTATACATAATACCGGTGGTGACCACACCGGTATATAAGCACTGTGTAGTAATATTGTATTCAGTATAGTCCCTACCTCCAACCAGTAAAGACCTGTTGAATTTACTCTTGTAGTCTGTGTAGTAATTATCACTATAACACACAGACTTAACAGTGGCGACGAGTCCGATTCTTACCCTGCGGCAGTTATTTCCACGGCGGCTTCGTCCACAGACAGGACGTCGAAGAGAGGTTTCCACCCTCATCACCTTACTGGAAGACACGTCGAGCGGCAGGCATCGAGAAACCGGAGTGCAGAAGACATCCTGACCTCGAAGCCTCCATCAGCGACTGTCAGCTTCTTCTTTCTACCTCGGTGGTGGGTAAGCCGGGCAGCGACGCGACAGAAAGTCAACCGCGTTGGCTGTACAGACGGGGCTGGGAAGACGGAGGAATAAGGGCGGTGAGATCGATCGCGACCGGAGATAAGGGCCGGGCCGCTTTCGAGCGAGAGGCGCAGCGCGGGGACATCGATCGCGACCGGAGATAAGGGCCGCATTCGGGCTAAAAGGCGCAGCGTCTGGGGAAACTGAAGGCGCGAGAGCCGCGGTGAAGCGGAGACAGCATCGGGGGACGGTTGAAGACCGCCAAGCGCGGGAAAACCGCCATTTTGTGGGCGGAGGACGACGACAAGAGCGGGAAGCCGCCATCTTGGATAACATAAAAATAAAATAAATTGCAACGATGCCTAAACATGGGAACATTAATACCTTTGATAGTGACATCGAAGATTGGGCCATGTATGTAGAACGCATACAAAATTATTGTAAGGCAAATAAAATTCCTGATGCAGATAAAGCACTAACATTATTAAATTTAATGGGTGCGAAGACATACGGGCAATTGAAACACCTTGTATCACCAGATGAACCGGCGGATAAGACGTTCGAGGAGATTGTTACTGTCCTGAAAAATCATCTAAACCCCACGCCGCTGATGCTAGCGGAACGATTTAAATTTTACAACAGAAGGCAGCTGCAGAATGAAAGCAATGCTGAGTATTTGATGGAATTACGTAAGCTAGGAAAATATTGTCAGTTTGGAACGGGACTGACAGAGGCACTACAAGATAAATTTGTGTGTGGTTTATTTAAACAGGATACACAAAAGCGACTGCTCGAGGAGAATGAGCTGACGCTTGAGAAGGCGGTCACTATGGCAGCAGCACACGAAGCCGCAGCGAGAGGCACGGCAGTAATGCAGCTACGGTCACCAGAACTCAGTACAAACAAATTGGGTTTGAGTTCTGTCAAATGTTATCGTTGTGGAAAGACAACGCACGATCAGAACCAGTGTTGGTTTAAAAACCAAGAATGCAGAATGTGTGGCAGGCTTGGCCACATAGCTAAAGTATGCCGGTCAGGAAAGAAGACCAGCAACAAAAAGTCACCGCAAGGAAAATACGCAAAGGTACACAAGGTGACAAAGAACAGTTTGACCGAACAGAAGTCAGATTCAGACGCTAGCAGTAATGAACTGGATAGCTTAAGAGTACACAACGTTGGTAAGGATGCAGATCTCCAGACAATTTGGGTCACTCTTCAGATAGCAGGAGTCCAAGTAAAAATGGAATTGGACACTGGATCGGCATTGACGGTCATGAATAAGAAAGATTACAGAAGGTTATTCCAACATATTCCCCTACAGGATACGGAGATTATATTGAAAACATACACGGGGCAAAGAGTGTACCCCATCGGAAAAATAGAGGCAGAAGTGGTCCACAAGGGCGAAGAAAGCCAAGTAATGGACTTATATGTGCTACCTGAAGGAGGTCCACCACTACTAGGACGGGAGTGGATTAGGAAAATGAATATGGACTGGCACTCCTTGAAGGCACTAACGGTAGATTCCGGGGAAACAGATGTCAAACCTAAACGATTGTTCAGAATATTGGATGATGCTAAAGAGGTGTTCCAGCAGGGACTGGGAACACTGAGAGGAATTACGGCAAACATCAAGATTGATGAACATGCACAACCAAAATTTTTTAAAGCCAGACCGGTACCCTATGCAATACGACCTACTGTTGAAGCGGAACTGGAAGCACTAGAACGTTCAGGTGTACTGTCTAAGGTAGATTGGAGTGAGTGGGCTACGCCCATTGTTCCCGTTATGAAACGTCCTGCGAGCAACAAGCCAGGAGATCCAGGGAAGGTTCGCATCTGTGGAGATTTCAAAATCACCGTTAATCCGGTGCTTCACGCGGTGCAGTATCCGCTTCCACGGATTGAGGATATTTTCGCTTCATTGTCTGGCGGGAAACACTTCACCAAGATAGACCTGGCGCAGGCGTACTTGCAGATGGAGGTTGAGGAAGAGTCACGCCAATACCTCACGATCAACACGCATCGAGGGTTGTACCGGTATAATAGGCTGGTTTTTGGAGTGGCATCGGCTCCAGCAATTTGGCAGAGGGCCATGGAGCAGGTATTACAGGGAATTCCAGGCACACAATGTTACCTGGACGATATTCTGATCACAGGTGATGGTGATGAACAACATCTCGCAAACTTGGAACTGGTGCTCAACAGACTGAAAGAGTATGGACTTAGAGTAAATCGGCAGGAATGTGAGTTCTCTCAGAAGCGGATCTCGTACTGTGGCCATGTCATTGACCGGGAGGGGCTTCATAAGTCTCCTGACAAGATAGCGGCAGTTGTAAAGGCTCCCGCTCCGGAGAATGTCTCTCAGTTGAGGTCGTTTCTAGGATTAATTAACTATTACCATAAATTTCTGCCAAATCTATCCACGGTACTGCACCCGTTAAACGCTCTTTTACAGAAAGGGGTACCATGGGAATGGAGCGAAAACTGTAAGAAGGCATTTTGCAAAAGCAAAGAATTGATCACCTCAGAGGACGTGTTGGCTCACTTCAACCCGACACTGCCTATTCGGTTGGCTTGTGATGCTTCTCCATAGGGTATTGGGGCAGTACTCTCACACAAGTTGCCAAATGGCACGGAAAGGCCAGTCGCGTTTGCATCCAGACCATTGACCTCCGCTGAGCGCAACTATGCGCAGATCGATAGGGAGGCTCTTAGCCTTGTATGGGGAGTGAAGAAGTTTAATCATTACCTGCAGGGCCAAAAATTCACACTTCTGACAGACCATCAACCGTTGGTATCCATTTTTAACCCTAAAAAGGTGTTTCGGTGATGACAGCGCAGCGTCTCCAGAGATGGTCTCTTTTCCAAGGGGCACATCAATATCAAATAGAATTCAAAGGTACGAAACAGCATGGCAATGCTGATGGGCTGTCGCGCCTGCCACTACCTGAAGAAGAAGAAACGACGGAAGTTGACCCTGTTGAGTTATTTCATTCGACCATCATCGAGTGTTTACCAGTCACCAATGCAAGTATTGAAAGAGAAACCAGGAACGACCCGACACTGTCCAGAGTCTACGAGGTGACAGTGAAAGGATGGCCAACACGGGGTGATCCTCTGTTACCGGCATTTTCGGCAAGGCGAGACCAGCTGTCCGTCTGCCATGGTACCTTGATGTACGGGACAAGAGTGATTATTCCTCCCAAGTTAAGGGAAAGAGTTTTAAACGAACTGCATGAAGGTCATCTGGGGGGAGTTAAAATGAAAAGTCTTGCGAGGGCTTATGTATGGTGGCCGGGTATTGACCAACAGATTGAGGAGTTAACGAAAAGCTGCGCTGGGTGCCAAAAAGTGCAAAATGCACCGCTACACCCATGGGAATGGCCTTCAGTCCCATGGCAACGCGTACACATTGACTTTGCTGGTCCATTCATGGACTCCATGTTCCTAATCACGGTGGACGCACATTCCAAATGGCCAGAAGTCATCAAGATGAATACCACTACTTCAGAAAAGACAATTGTGGTGTTAAGAACAATATTCGCAAGGAACGGATTGCCAGAACAGATCTGTTCGGACAATGGACCACAGTTTGTATCGGAAGAATTCCGACAATTCTTAAAGAAGAATGGAGTAAAACATTATACCTCTGCCCCATATCATCCGGCGACAAACGGGTTGGCTGAAAGATTTGTCCAGACATTCAAAAAGGCAATTAAGGCCATGAACGATGATCAGATTCCGCTGCAACACAAGGTCGACAAGTTCCTGATGTCATATCGAAACGCCGATCATGCAGTGACTAACCAAAGTCCTGCCATGATGTTTTATAACAGGAGGTTGCGGTCCAAGTTGGACTTGTTAAAACCAAATGTGCGGAGGGAAGTGGAAAACAAACAGTTTCGGCATATTAACAACAAGACCACTCGAACTTTCGACGTAGGACAACCAGTGTTGGCAAGGGGCTATGGAAACGAAAAATGGCAGTCCGGAACAATTCGGGCCAGACAAGGACCTCTGATGTACACAGTAGATATTGGTCATAATGTGATAAGGCGTCATGCGGATCAACTGGTAGAGTCGAGAGCAAGGGTCGAACCCATGGTTGTGACAGAGACAACTGTGGAAGACGTTAATGAACCTGAAGCATCTACCTCGGCAGGGAATGTACTTGATGATGATGATACCCAATACATTGGAAACCAAATAGAGGAGGCACCTCAACAACAAGAATCAGAGACTACTGAGAGGCGTTATCCAAGCCGCATCAGAAAGCCTCCTGAGAGACTGAACCTTTGAACTGTTATACCTGAAGTTATATATGTATATATGTTATTATGTTATGTTAAATGGGGATATGACTGTTAAGCTAAAAAGGGAGGATTGTGGTGTATGTAACCTGTTCCACCTTAAGAGAACTTAAGCCTGTTCCACCTTAAGAGATGTACTACTTTCTCTGTCTGCTGTATACGTAATACCGGTGGTGACCACACCGGTATATAAGCACTGTGTAGTAATATTGTATTCAGTATAGTCCCTACCTCCAACCAGTAAAGACCTGTTGAATTTACTCTTGTAGTCTGTGTAGTAATTATCACTATAACACACAGACTTAACAGTAATGTCACATCGGCTGACTTAAAAACTGAGAACAATGAAAATGCTGATCTAAGCTTAACTTTGAAAATGCTGATCTAAGCTTAATACTGAAAGTGCTGATTTAGCTTAAACAGAGAACAAAGGAATGATTGATGTGCCAGAGATCCAATCAGTGTGATGTAGTTGAACCAACCATAGCTCTGCATGCAGGCTGCTGAACCAATGGTAATAAAGGGGGCGGGTACATCTGCTGCTGTATAAAAACCAGCCATTTTGAATATGATGTTAGTCGGATGAAGGAAGTCAAACAGTGTAAATCAAGTGATGCAATAAATCGACTATTTAAAACTTACCACCGGACTCGCAAACTTTAATTTTAGTGTGTTGACCTCAGATCAGTGTGGTCCACTGAAATTAATTACCTGATCTAACAATTTGGCACTGCGAGCAGGGTTGCTGAAGGAAGAGACTGAATCTAAGACACCAGACCCATATTGGAGGTAAGGACTCCTCGTTATAAAAGTCCTCGGTTGGTTGTCTAGTCATCTCCCCTCCACACAACTCCGCAAACCTCCCGGGTAGCGAACCCTCTGGGTGGTAGACGGCCTCAAGGTCCCATATAGAGTTCTAACTTCGGCGGTGTTATTTAATTAAGCCTACGACTCGAGACCCCCAAGTAAAGTAATCGATATTATGGCATCACTCGATAAACCTACAACTATTAAAGGGGGGCGTGCCCCACCTGAGATTTCAGAAGATGAAATTCTGTGGGAGTTGAAAGACTATATAGAATTACAGTTTGACTTACCTAAAACCTGGTTCGAAATCGAACAAAAGTACAGTACCTCCTCCGGACAATGGTCTTTGGATGACATAAAAAGGGTCTGGGGAAAAACGACCCGTATGAAAGATAAAAGACGGATCAGATGGTCCTTGGCACTTATGGGCCAAATCCGACGGCGAAATGAGATTAAGACAAACTCCCAACACGATCACGACTTGACCAATGCAAAAGAGCAGAAAGATGCGATTTATGAACAATTGAAAAAGAAAATAAATGAGCTTGAAAAGTCAGAAGTGGAAGTTAAAAAACTTAAAGATGAGCTTGAAAAGTCAGAAGTGGAAGTTAAAAAACTTAAAGGTGAAGTTCAGGACTGTAAAAAACAATTGGATAAACAACCGATAGTACCGGTAGTCCAAGAAAAGGGAAAATGTGTCGGGACCTGGAAGGGTTACCCAGATCTAAATGAAATAAAGGAGGAAGGTCGTGGGAGACAAAGACAAGAAGCAGGTCAAGAGACCGAATCGGGATCCTCTAGTAATGTCAGTGAAAGTGAAGAGAAAACAGGACCCCATTTGGCCCCGTTGAGACAGAAAAGGAAAAGAGTAGAAAAGGAGTATGAGAAGAAAGAAGATGGGGAAGAAAGGGCGAAGTACCAACTCCACCTGTGGGACGGAGTCCAAATTCTGATTGTAATGATACCCAGGAGAGAGGGAAATAAGTTACACAGCAAAGTAAAGACTGGCCTGGGAAATGATGAGCAAGAATTAGATGCCGGATGGGATGCGATCCAACAGTGGTTACAAGTGATTAGCCCTACAAAAACGGATTGGGGAAAGATCATAGCCTGTCAACAGAAAGGGACGGAGGAAGTGTTAGAGTACGACGGGCAATTTAAAACTAACTGGTTGGAACACTCGGGGCTGAACACAGCAGAGATAAAGAAGGAAAAAGATCTAATTTGCAGGCTAACCAATCTGAAAACTCAGCAAAGGAAGAAAAAAAACAGGGATTTGGAAAGCCAGGAAATGCTGAGATGCCGATGGAAAAAGAGGGAAAAAAAAGAGAAACTTAAAGTTTCACTGACATGGAAGTTATTAACATCTGTGCTGAGACAAATAAAACACAAGATTTGCTGAGTGAAAGGAACCTTGAAAAATGACTATGAATGTTTATGAAGTTACAGTATTTCTTTTGTCTGATTAGATGTTCTTTAAAAGAAAGATTCTGTTATGTGTGTTTTAGCTCCACCCACTTCTCTGTGTTAAAAGCGTTTAAATCTTTTGTCTTGTCTTGGGTTTCGAAATTTTAAGAATGTGCGAATAAGATTGTGCCCCAAGAATTGAAAAAAAAAACCTTTGAAATAATTTAAGTTAAGCTGGTGTGTAAAAACTGAGAAGAGCAACAAAAAGTTTGCTTAACAAAAGATTGCGATAGATTTTTGTACTTGCAGTGCAAACTGTACAATGTTACATTAAGTTTCAGTCTAAGGTTTAACCTTGGAGTCCCGGTTGCTATGGTGAAATCTTCTAAAGCAGTTTGATTTGATTTGTTTAAATGTGAAAAACTAATTTTTCTCCAGTTATGTTTTTACAGTATTTTGGAAAGACATTTGAAGAAAGGACAATAAGAAATATGACGTAATTTACTGTTTTCCGCAAGAATGTGCTATTTTGTTTTGTTTTATCTATTCTGTTCGTCTAAGTGTGAAAACACAACTGTCTTTTTCGATCAGGAAAGTTTTTTTTAATTTACGTGAAGTGACGCAATTACGCCTGATAATGTTTTACTCCACCTTCTTAAAAACCTGCAAAGGAGTAACTCCTTTCCACTGACAGCTGTTTAAGTTCACCAAGCAACAACTTTAGTATGAAATTTAAAGATATGGGACATTATTAAATTTAAGTTTCTTAATTTTAAGTTAATATTTCCCCACAGTGATAGAAGGAAAATTATGATTTGATAAATGGAAGTTATCTTGTAAACTAATTGTATGATAATGTGCAACATGAACTTGTACTGGTAGTGCTAGATTTAACCGATACGGCTTTACCTATGTGGTGTTCTAAGAAAACTCAATAATTATACCAACACCTCCTAACTCAAGTGTTAAAACAAGGCACTACTGAATGGGCTCCTAGGGTTGGTATTGGTAATACCGTAATGGCACCCCAAGCCCAAGGATGAGAGGTGTAATTACACTACTGAATGGGCTCCTAGGGTTGGTATTGGTAATACCGTAATGGCACCCCAAGCCCAAGACACTACTGAATGGGCTCCTAGGGTTGGTATTGGTAATACCGTAATGGCACCCCAAGCCCAAGACACTACTGAATGGGCTCCTAGGGTTGGTATTGGTAATACCGTAATGGCACCCCAAGCCCAAGACACTACTGAATGGGCTCCTAGGGTTGGTATTGGTAATACCATAATGGCACCCCAAGCCCAAGGCACTACTGAATGGGCTCCTAGGGTTGGTATTGGTAATACCGTAATGGCACCCCAAGCCCAAGGATGAGAGGTGTACCGAATACAGAATATTGGGGTAGTGAAGGACGGAATGCACATATCCCACATGCAATTAAAGGAAAGTGATTGAGAGTGTAAGATTGAAACAGGAGAATTACACTACTGAATGAGAACTTGCAAAATGCTCTCAGGCAGTTTAAAAGAGCAGAAACAAAACTGAAAAAAAAATCAGTCTGAACTCGATGATCTGAAACAAGAAGAAAATAATTTGAACGACCGCTTACTAAATCTCCAGGTAGATTGCCAGACCAAGGAAGAACTGGTTTCAGACTTGGAGAATAAATTAATGAAGTCAAAGCAGAATGAAAATTCTCTTGCCTCCCTTCTAGCTGAGAAGGAAGATGCTTTACTTGAAAAAGTTGACAGGTTAAAGCAGTTTTCGGAAAACATTGAGAAAAGTCAGGCAACAATAGAGACCGTGGAAAAAGAAAAGTTGAATCTTGAGAATAACTTTAAGCAACAGATTATGCTTTTAGAGAGCCTAATAGCTGAGAAAACTGCATTAGTGAAAGCTCAACTACAGGAAAGAGCACTTCAGGAGAAAGAAATGGAAGAGATTAATGTAGGGCTAGTTACTGCTAAAAATCAGCTTGAAATCAAGCAGGCTGAAGTGGCCAGATTACAGGCAGAGGGCCAAGAGCTCAGGTCAAAGCTTAAATAGCAGCAAGTAAGACCTTGAAGAAGTATTCAGCCATTAGACGACTACAATCTTTCGATAAGATACCTGAAAGCCCGAGAAAGGCTTGTATCGGATGGTATGGGTGGCATGATAGTGAGATACTGGTATGAGTGTGCAAATGTGATTTGTTACGTATGAAGTAATTACCATCCAGGAATGTATGGTGAGTTTACACTGAAGAACGGGTCTCAGACATGCTCAGTTACTTGACAACAGCAAGACATGAAATGGTTAATGTGGCTCAGGAGAGCGAGACAACTTTTAAAGCATTGACACATACTCCATCGAGAAACTATCTAATTGATGAAACAATCAGAATAGATTTAAACACACTGGTACCTGTTAGAGGGATTGAAATTGAAGTTGAAGTGGAGAGTTACATGGAATCTAGATTGGGACAATTGAGGGCCAAGGAGAAATCATGTTTAGTAAGAATTATCCACAAGGTGGATACAAGTAAAAGAGATCTGGAGAATCTTTTAAATCCATGATGTGTTGATTAGATTTTAAACTGTAATGTCGCTTGAAATGATTGTAAGACTGAATTTAACTGTGACTGTAATAATTGTGTTTTGTAGGTAACAGAGCGTGGGAAAAAACCAGTACGAATCCAGTATGAGGTGATTTTGGTGGTGCCTCCTGTGTCACTACTACTGCAATTGCCATGCTTTACGGGTCTAACAGGACCTGTCCCATCAACCAACATGTTTTTAAGTATGAGCTACACAATTATGTGGCACAATTCGGATACTCGGATATGACATTCCCCTGTTGTTTGTGGGTTTCAGTGAGCTCATGATGTGACTGAACTCCTCCCTAAAGCATTTTTATGTTTTGGAGCAAGACAACACGAGAATAGATATTGAAATTGATAGCATAGGGGACAACTCACATTGGTGGGATATTGGGCTTAATACATCAGCACACCCTGAGATTTCAGAAGATGAAATTCTGTGGGAATTGAAAGACTATATAGAATTACAGTTTGACTTACCTAAAACCTGGTTCGAAATCGAACAAAAGTACAGTACCTCCTCCGGACAATGGTCTTTGGATGACATAAAAAGGGTCTGGGGATGTAGATTATCAGGCCCTGGGGATTTATCGGCCTTCCATCCCATCAATTTCCCTAACACCATTTCCCTACAAATACTGATTTCTTTCAGTTCCTCCCTTTCAGCAGACCCTATGTTCCCCGACATCTCTGGGAGGTTATTTGTGTCCTCCTTTGTGAAGACAGAAACAAAGTATGTATTTAATTGGTTCACCATTTTTTTGTTCTCCATTATAAATTCCCCTGATTCTGACTGCAATGCACCTACGCTTGACTTCACCAATCTTTTTCTCTTCACATATCTATAAAAGCTTTTACAGTCAGTTTTTATGTTCCCTGCAAGCTTACACTCATACTCTATTTTCCCTTTCTTAATCAATCCCTTTGTCCTACTTTGTTGAATCCTAAACTACTCCCAATCCTCAGGTTTACTGCTTTTACTGGCCAATTTATATGCCCTCTCCTTGGATCTTATGCTATCCCTAATTTCTCTTGTTAGCCACGGTTGAGTCACCTTTTTTGTTTTATTTTTATGCCAAACTGGGATGAACAAATTCTGTAGTTCATCCATGCGGTCTTTGAATGTTTGCCATTGCCTATCCACCATCAACCCTTTGAGTGACATTCCCCAATCAATCCTACCCAACTCGCTCCTCATACCATCGTAGTTTCCTTTATTTATATTCAGGACCCTAGTCTCTTAGTCAACCACTTCACTCTCCATCTTAATGAAGAATTCTATCATATTATGATCGACCCGACCCAAGGGGCCTCGTACAACAAGATTGCTAATTAATCCTTTCTCATTACATAATACCAAGTCTAAAATGGCCTGATCTCTAGTTGGTTCCAAGACATATTGGTCCAGGAAACCATCCCGTAAACACTCCAGGAATTCCTCCTCCACAGTATTGTTACTAATTTGGTTAGCCCAATCTATATGTAGATTAAAGTCACCCATGATAACTGCTGTGCCCTTATTGCACGCTTCTCTAATTTCCCTTTTAATGCCATCCCCAACCTCCGCATTACTGTTTGGGGGCCTATATACCACTCCCACTAACGTTTTCTGCCCCTTGGTATTTCTCAGTTCTACCAATATAGATTTCACATCATCAGAGCTAATATCCTTCCTTACAATTGTGTTAATCCCCTCTATAACCAGCAATGCTACCCCACCTCCCTTTCCTTTTTGCCTATCATTCCTGAATATTGAATACCCCTGGATGTTGAGTTCCCAGCCTTGGCCACCCTGGAGCCATGTTTCCGTAATCCCAATCATATCATATTTGTTTACCTCTATTTGCGCAGCTAATTTATCCACCTTATTACGAATGCTCCTCGCATTAAGACACAAAGCCTTCAGGCTTGTTTTGTTAACACACTTAGACCTTTTAGAATTATTATTTGCTGTGGCCATGTTTTATTTAAACCGTTGATTTCTCTGACTGCCACTTTTGTTTTTCTCCTTCCTATCTTTTGCTTTTATCCTTGTATCCCTTTCCTCTGTCTCCCTCCTCAGGTTCCCAACCCCCTGCCATTTTAGTTTAAACTCTCCCCCAGAGCACTAGCAAACACTCCCCCTAGGACATCGGTCCCGGCCCTGCCCAGGTGCAAACCGTTCGGCTTGTACTGGTCCCACCTACCCCAGAACCGGTTCCAATGTCCCAGGAATTTGAATCCCTCCCCCTTGCACCATTCCTTTAACCACATATTCATCTGAACTATCCTTCTATTTCTACTCTGACTAGCACGTGGCACTGGTAGCAATCCTGAGATTACTACCTTTGAGGTCCTATTTTTTAATTTACCTCCTAACTCCCTATATTCAGCTTTTAGGACCTCATCCCATTTTTTACCTATATCGTTGGTACCTATATGCACCACGACAACTGGCTGTTCACCCTCCCCTTCCAAAATGTTCTGCAGCCGCTCTGAGACATCCTTGACCCTTGCACCAGGGAGGCAACACACCATCCTGGAGTATCGTTTGCGGCCGCAGAAACACCTATCTATTCCCGTTACAATAGAATCCCCTATTACTATAGCTCTACCCCTCTTTTTCCTCCCATCCTGTGCAGCAACACCACCCCTGGTGCCAGGAAGTTGGCTGCTGCTGCTTTCCCCTGATAAGCCATCCCCCTCAACAGTATTCAAAGTGGTATATCTGTTTGAGAGGGGGATGTCCACAGGGGACTCCTGCACTACCTGCCTGCGCCTACTACTCTGCCTGTTGGCCACCCATTCCCTTTCTGCCTGTGCAACCTTTACCTACGGTGTGACCAACTGATTAAACGTGATATCCACGATGTCCTCAGCATTGCAAATGATCCAGTATGTATCCAATCGCAGCTCCAGCGCCGCAATACGGTCTGCCAGTAGCTGCAGCTGGATACACAGGAAGTGTCCCGGAGTTCCCACATAGCGCAGGAGGAGCATACCACGGGGCCGAGCTCTCCTGCCATGACTTACCCTTCAATTAATTCAAATTAAATTAAATCAAATCAATCCCAACAATTACACTATAGTTAAATGATATACTTAAGGGCCCTGGTTTACCAACAATCCCCGCTACACCACAGAGACCCTAGAAACTATAAACCACAGTGTTTAAGTTTAAAAAAGAGAGAAATACTCACCAACCAATCACTTACCTGCTTTCTGGTGACATCACACTTCGATTACTTTTTACTTCTCTCCCTCCCTCTGAGCTCGGAGATTGGAGATTGGAGATTGGTAAGCCTACCTGAGCCTCACCGCTGCTTTTATCACCGCCGCCACTGCCTCGTTCCTCGCAGACTTCCCCAGGAGGCCAAAAGAGCCTGGCTGGAGATAGCAGAGGAAGTCAACAGCAGGGATGTGGTGAGGAGGACCTGGGTGCAGTGCCGGAAGGGCTTCAATTATCTCATTAGATCAAGAAAGGTGAGTGCAAAGCCACACTTAACTTCATCCTGCCGTGCCTTTCATCACGTCCCCATCACTCTGCCTTCCCAAGCCTATTCCTGCACATCCTTACACACACCAACATACCTTGCACGTCCACCCATCCCTCTCGCTCTATCGACATAATCACATCTCCATCTGACTAACCTCCCCTCACACTCAGCCTCATTCTAATGCAATCACAGCAAGTAACACCACAGAAGGAGGCCATTTGGCATTGTCACACCACTCCATCATTGTCACCCTCTACAGATCTAACCCATCCATTCCTTATACTCATTCCATCACTCTCACTCAAACTTCTCTTCTTTCCCTCCTTGCAGGAGAAGAGAGCCCACAATAAGAGGGAGAGGGAGAGAACCGGAGGAGGCCCTCCATTATTAGCCACGTTAAATCCAGCAGAGGAGGTGGCACACATGCATGATGATCTTCCTATGATTGCAGACCAGCTGCACATTGAGGGAGTGGAAGCCCTTGTGGTTCACAAACACTCCTGGGTGATGATGGGGTGCCCTGATAGCCACATGTGTGCAGTTGATGATGCCCTGCACCCGTGGGAAGTCAACCAGAGCCGCAAAGCCCAGTGCCCACTCAGTAACACTGGCGCATCAGTGGCATCAGTGGCAAAGTTTGATATCATTGGCTGACTTGTCAAAGAGGGCATCGGTGACCTGTGTGATGCATCTGCGGGCGGCCGACTGCGAGATGCCGCAACTGTCTGCTGCAGAGTCCTGGAAGGAGTCTGAGGTGAAGAAGTTGAGGGTGCTGGTGACTTTGACAGTCACTGGTAAGGCGTGTCCACCAGGTCCTCTGGGCTACAGGTCTTCCTCCAGCAATCTGCAAATGTCTGCGATGACCTGGCGTGACAGCCTGAGCCTCCTTTGACACTGCTGCTCAGTCATGTTGAGGAAGCTCATCCTCCACCTGTATACCCTGTGTTGGGGGTATCGCCTCTGGCGCGGTGCAGTCCTGTGCTAATGCCCTCTGTCCTGTGGAACATCAGGTCGTTGAGGAGAAGGTTGGTTGTGTTGTTTTTGCTGCTGCTGGTGTGCCTGCTGCTGCTGGTGTTATGGCTCATCCTGGTCCGAGTCTGAGGATGTAAAAGATGGCAGGTCAAGTAGAGTTCAGAGAAGCAATCTGCCAATGGTGTGATAGGTAGTAGCAATGAGGTGACAGTGGTTTCCGAATTTGCAGAAAAGACTTGCAACCTCTAGAGACCTACATCTTTACATAAAATGCACTCAGCCACAGCATTTCCCTTAGGCATGTAAAGAGGTATCAGGTGGCAGTATTTATTGTGCTTTCCATGCACTGCAATAATGACTTTGATCAATGGCCACTTAACATCCGCCTCAGCTTGACAGACATGGTTCCCGAGATGCATGATTCCCCTGGTCATACAGTGAAATTAAAAAGGTCTGGTTAAAAGATGGTTAAGGGTCTGATAACAAGCTGATAATCATATAAATTAGGTCTCCAGCCTCTGCTGTTCGGGTCACGGCTGTGCTGACAAATGCGCCCGAGTTAAAGACGCGAGGAGGTGTGATGACGGCAGGTTCCAGACTCGCTCCGATTTACTTCCACTTTTACTCCCAACGCGCCTCCAATCCTGCACACACAGACGCATTAAAATTCCGACCAACTTCCCACCCGACCCTAACCCACCCATTTTTTTCGGTTAAAATTCCAAGTCTGAGCAAGATATGGCTTAAGAAAGGTAGTTCAGTCAATTGAGATGGTTCCCTCCACAAACCTCATCCAATTTGTCCAACCATGGACTTTACCCAACACAGAAGGTGGCCCAGCTTGAGGATGGTAAAATTTTAAGACAAATCTCTGTTAAATTTCTGCCTGAGCTCCTAAAGTGATTCAGAGAAACTTCATGATATCAGTTCCAACCTTATAACCCACACTGTTCGATTCTTACCAGCTCTGTTCCACATCTAGGCCATCTATAATTTCACAATGCAGTGCTGCATTCTTAATAGAATATTTAACCATCTATATTTGCCAGTTTTGTGCTCATTTGACCCTAAATTTAAGCAGATCGTCATTTTTAATCTTGCTACATAGCAACATTGTACTATTCATATATTTTATAATTTTCACTTTAACTGGAGAATGCATTATTTCCATTTAAGGCACCATCAGTGGCAAGCACCTCACCTCTGCCCCAACAATGAGCCATTAAGCCCCACCTCTGAAGAGCACCCCCTTACTGTAGGAATTAGATATTTTTCCATTTCCCACATCCAGTGGCCTCTCTGAGTAAATTTGCACCATTAGACCAAATTAGGGCAATTTCTTTTGTTGTTGTTTTGACTCTATGGACACTTAGAACTGAATTAAGACTGTAAAAGCTCATTTCGTTTGGGCACCTCTCAGTCAAGAAAGAGTGGAGACTTTCACCCCATCAGTCTGGGCTGGATTTGGACCGAGATCGCGGAGGTGAAAGGCTAGTGTTTAACTCACTGCAGCACAGTTTCCATTCTCCATATTAACAACTTGTGACCTTATACTGTACTTATCATTGTACAATAAGAAAAGTGAATTCTCTGACCTCAAGACCTACATATATTCCGGATTTGCTAGCAATGGCCAAATTTGATTTGGATTAGTTAACCTATTTAAAGTTTATTTTAGGTGAGAATTTGCTAGTTTCCTTTCTGCACCAACTTGACATTAGAGGGAGAATGCGGAGCATTGGAGTGGCTCAGCACTACCGTGTCTCCCAGTGAATGTTTCACTGAGTCAGCTACTCATCATTTTAGTGGAATTAGGATAGCAAATTCCCTGGATTTATTTCTGAGGAAATTGCAGCACAAAGGATAGATTGCCTCAAATCTTACAGATGCTCGCAGTCACATGATCCAAACAATTCTTTGACCCCAAAATGGGAGTAAGAGTGACAATCTAATTCAATCTTCTGGTGGGCAATTTAGGAAGGAGGCCGACAAATGCATCAGAGAATTTTGCATCAGGCCTCGCCAATTCAAAATTCCCAACGTTCTGAAGATACAACAGCTCGGATGAACTGAACCAGACTAGTTAAGAAAGATTTATTTGAGGGAGAAATATGACAAGTCTGTCTTTCAACATGATAATGTGTCAGACCTTGAGACCATTTTGGCAGCAATTTTAGTTCTGTATTTAGTGAGAAATCATGACTTAGATTCCAGAGGTTCCTGTTCTGACTATAACAGATGTGTTTTGCTTGGTATCAAATATGGTCAAAGAAAGGAGAGCATTGGCAATCACTCTTCTGATAGAAGCTAAAGACGGTAATCTTTCAGTTTATGCCATGCTGCACAGGGGGCGGGGGGGAGAAGAGTGGAAGAGCAATAGTGATAGAGGATTCATTAGTTAGGGGAACAGATAGGTCTTTCTGTGGATGCAGGCGTGGCTCCAGGATGGTATGTTGCCTCCCTGGTGCCAGGGTCAAGGATGTCACTGAGCGGCT
Source organism: Somniosus microcephalus (assembly GCF_052327205.1). Lineage (NCBI taxonomy): Eukaryota > Metazoa > Chordata > Chondrichthyes > Squaliformes > Somniosidae > Somniosus > Somniosus microcephalus. The sequence continues at coordinate 62,520,102 of NC_141004.1, forward strand.
GCAGGACACTCTGAGGGGGGAGGGTGAACAGCCAGATGTCGTGGTCCATATTGGTACCAACGACATAGGCAGAAAGAGGGGTGAGGTCCTGCAGGCAGGCTGTAGGGAGCTAGGAAAGAGATTAAAAAGCAAGACCTCAAAGGTAGTAATCTCCAGATTACTCCCGATGCCACGTGCTAGTGAGTACAGGTATAGGAGGATAGAACAGATGAATGTGTGGCTGGAGAGATGGTGCAGGAGGGAAGGCTTTAGATTCCTGAGGCATTGGGACTGTTTCTGGGGAAGATGGGACCTGTACAAGCCGGACGGGTTACACCTCAACAGAGCCGGGACCAATATTCCCATGGGGAGGTTTGTTAGTGCTGTTGGGAATGGTTTAAACTAGCTTGGCAGGGGGATGGGCACCAGCAGAAGGAGTAGAAAAAAGGAATAAGGTGCATAAAAGAGTGAGTGTGTTGGATAGTACGAGAGAAGAAAGTAGTACTAAAGGCAGAAATAGTACCATATTAGATAGGAGCAGACTAAGAAAGACTACGAAAAAATCAAAAATGGGTTTAGAATGCATGTACGTAAACGCACAAAGTGTGGTGAATAAGGTTGGTGAGCTACAAGCACAATTAGCTGAGTGGCAATATGATGTTGTGGCAATAACGGAAACGTGGCTTAAAAACAGTGAGGACTGGACACTTAATATTCAAGGGTACAAGGTGTTCAGAAAAGATAGGGAAGGAAAAAAGGGAGGTGGGTGGCAGTGCTGATTAAGGAAGACATTGTAGTGTCGGAAAGGGAGAAAGTTCTTGAGGGGACAAGGACAGAATCCATTTGTTTAGAGTTGAGGAGCAAAAAGGGTATGATCACGCTGTTTGGGGTATTCTATAGGCCTCCAAATAGTGAGAGGGAGGTAGAGGAGCAAATCTGCAGGGAAATCGCAGAGATATGCAAGAGCTATAGAGTGGTGATATTGGAGGACTTTAATTACACAAATATCGATTGGGATAATTATAGAGTTGTAGGAGCCTACGTACTCCTAGCAAAAAATACTGAACTCGGAGAGGTTCAACAGAAAAGGTTTAATTGTTGCGGCTACATGTTGAACACAAAATGGCGTCAGAGACTACACCAAGTCTGACTGCTTTTCATCAGTCCACAGCTTCGACTGCTCCTCCCCCGCTCTGGGCTTAACTATGTTGCAGATCGAGTTTCTTAAAGGTGTGATCCTTCTTAAAGGCATGACGCCTGATTTATAGTCTACGGACCGAAAAGCGGATTGTGTCCTTTCTATGATCGGTACGCCACACAGCTCCCCCCAGAATCCGCTAGTAGGGAGTGTACGAACCGGCGTGGCGGCTTGATGGCACGGCCGGAACGGCTCTTGGCGGTTGGTGTCGGGAGCGGGGCGGTCGGACGCGTCGGGCTCTTAGGCGGTCTGCCCCGCGGTGGGGGTTGGCCCACTTGAACGGGTTCATCGGGCTCTAGGTGCGCCAGCTTGAGCCGGTCGACCGACACCTTGTCAGTTCTGCCGCCCACTTCGAGGAGGAAGAACTTGTTCCCCGTCTGGAGTACCTTGTAGGGTCCATCGTATGGGGGCCATAGAGGTCCTCGGTGGGCGTCATGGTGCACGAAAACAAATTTGGCCATGTGCACGCTAGGTGGTACGCGGGTTGCTGGTTCGCCGTGCCGGCCGGTGGGTACCGGAGCGAACTGTTGTGCTCGGTTGGCGAAAGCGCGGCGTTGCTGGTCAGCCGACCAGGGGGTCGTGGCGGTGGGCAGGAACTCTCCGGGTACGCGCAGCGGCTGGCCGTACACGAGTTCCGCCGCCAAGGATTGCAGGTCTTCCTTGACCGCGGAGCGTAGGCCGAGTAGCACCCACGGGAGGCGGTCGATCCAAGCCTCGTCCTCGAGGCTGGCGTGGAGGGACGTCTTCATGGACCTGTGGAATCGCTCGTACAGTCCGTTGGCTTGGGGGTGGTAAGCCGTGGTGCGGTGAACGGCCACCCCGAGGTTTCAGGCGATGGCGGCCCACAGATCAGAGGTGAACTGCGGGCCTCTATCCAACGTCATGTCGGAGGGGGCGCCGAACCGAGCGACCCAGGTACCGATGAACGCCCTCACGATGTCGGCGGTGGTGGTGGACGTCAGTGGAATGGCCTCGGGCCAGCGGGTGGTACGGTCCACGATTGTCAGCAGGTGCGTGTGACCTTGTGATGGCGGCAGGGGGCCGATGAGGTCGATGTGGACGTGGTCAAACCTTCTTTCTGGCACGGTGAACTCCTCGAGTGGGGCTTTGACGTGCTGGTGGATTTTGGCACGCTGGCAAGCTATGCAGAATCTGGACCAGACGCGCACATCTTTGCGCAGGCCGCGCCAGACAAATCGGTTGGCCACCAGTCTAATGGACGCGCGGGTGCCGGGGTGTGAGAGGCCGTGGACGATGTCGAACACCCGTTTTCGCCAGGATGCCGGGACTACGGGGCGGGGTTGCGCCAAGGAGGTGTCGCATTTGACTGTGACGGCGGATGGGCCACAGGCGACGTCGGTCAGTCGCAGCCCTGGGAGGGTTGTGGGTGCGGAGAGCAGATCGGGGTCGGTGTGTTGCTCCGCTGCCAGTTGAGCATAGTCCACTGCCAGGTGGGCGCCGTGGACGGCGGGGCAGGATAGGCAGTCGGCCACCACGTTGTCTTGACCGGAGACGTGCCGGATGTCCGTGGTGAATTCGGACACCGCGGCGAGCTGGCGTTGTTGCCTGGCTGACCACGGGTCCGCAGATTTCGCCATCGCGAATGTCAGGGGTTTGTGGTCGACAAACGCGGTGAAGGGGCAGCCCTCCAGAAGAAATCTAAAATGGCGGACTGCCGGGTACAGTGCGAGGAGCTCGCGGTCAAAGGCGCTGTATTTGGCCTCCGGGGGGCGCAGTTGGCGGCTGAAAAAGGCCAGCAGTTGCCAGGCCCCGTCGACCCACTGTTCGTACACAGCGCCGACTGTGTGGTCGGAGGCGTCCGTGGTGAGGGCCACCCTGGCATTGGGCTGTGGGTGAGCGAGCATGGTGGCGTCGGCGAGCGCCTTTTTGGTCAAGTCGAAAGCGGTCAACATGTCCGCCGACCACTCGATCGCCATTCTGTCTTTCTTACCCCGGAGGGCTTCGTATAGGGGCTGCATGAGGGAGGCTGCTCCGGGAATGAAGCGGTTGTAAAAGTTGATCATCCCCAAGAACTCCTGGAGGCCTTTGATGGTGGTAGGCCGGGGGAACTGCTGGACGGCTTGCACCTTGGCGGGCAGGGGAATGGCTCCGTCCTGCGTGATGTGGTGGCCGAGAAATTCGATCCTGCTGAGGCCGAATTGGCACTTGGCTGGGCTGATGATGAGCCCGTGCTCACTGAGCCGCTGGAACAGGGTGCGGAAGTGCTCGATGTGTTCCTGCTTGGAGGAACTAGCTACCAGGATGTCATCCAGGTAGACAAAGAGGAACTTCAGGTCCCGGAGGACTGAGTCCATGAGCCGCTAGAAGGCCTGGGCCGCGTTTTTGAGGCCGAAGGGCATTCGGAGGAACTCGAATAGTCCAAAAGGGGTGATTATGGCCATCTTGTGAACGTCCGTGGGGTGGACTGGCACCTGATGGTAACCGCGCACCAGGTCGACTTTGGAGAAGACTGAGCGGCCGGCCAGTCTAGCCGAGAAGTCTTGAATGTGCGGTATGGGGTACCGATCCGGCGTGGTGGCGTCGTTTAGGTGCCGGTAGTCCCCACAGGGGCGCCATCCCCCGTCAGGTTTGGTGACGATGTGGAGTGGGGAGGCCCAGGGGCTGTTGGAGCGGCGGATGATGCCGAGCTGTTCCATTGTGGCGAACTCGGCCCGCGCGATCTCCAACTTGGCTGGGTCCAGCCTGCGGGCGTGGGCATACACCGGTGGGCCTGTGGTGGGGATGAAGTGTTCTACCCCATGCTTAGCAATTTTCGCGGAGAAGGTCGGGTTGGTGAGGGCTGGGAACTCAGCCAGGAGTGCTGAGTAGTCGTCCGTTGAGCGGGCGCAGCACTGCCACGCCATTTCGGCGGGTTGCAGGGGGGCCATGGCGCTCGGGATAGGTGACATGGTGTTCATGTCCACGAGGCGGCGCCGAGGCATGTCGACCAACAGGCAGTGGGTGCACAGGAAATCCGCACCGAGGAGCGGGGAGAGCACCTTGGCGGTGATAAACTCCCAGTGGTAGCAGCGGCCTGCGAGGTCGATGGTGACGGTGCGGGTGCCGTACGTCCGGATGTCGGTGCCGTTGGCGGCAGCCAGCGCAGGGCCGCGGCCGCCTCGCTGGATCTCGAGGGCGGATGCGGGGATGATGCTGTGCTGCGCACCTGTGTCGCATAGGAAACGGCGTCCGGAGGCGCTGTCCGTAACGTACAGCAGCGCGCCTGCTTGCTCCACAGCCATCGTGTAGGCCGGTGTGGGGGCGGTTGGAAACGTGCAGGGATGGCTGCAGCGGTGTGCCCGTGCGCCGAACCGGGTATGGAAGTAGCAGTAGCCCTGGGTCGGAGGGCTTGGGGGACGTGGGGGCCTGGGGGTCCTCGTGGCCGAGCTGTGTGGCCGCGCGATAGAGGGTGGAGCGCGCGCCGATGCTGCGGAGGCCAGGTCGGGGGTGACGGTGTGGTTGGAGCCGACGGACAGGAGCTTATCGGCTTCGTCGGCCAGGACCTCGAGGTCCGTGAGGCTGGACGCCACGATCGCCGGGCGGATGCTGGGAGGTAGTTGGCGGATAAAGAGCGTGCGGAAGAGGGAGCCGGGCGGTTTCTCGTCGGTCAGAGCAAGCATGTGTGAGAGGAAGTCTGACGGCGTGGAGTCACCGAGGCCCGGGAGGTCGAGGAGGTGGCAGTTGCGCAAAAATTGGGAGGCTGTGAATTTTTTAAGGAGCGCGGCCTTGATATGTGCGTACTTGCCTTCCTCCGGAGGGTTTTGTAGTGTTGTCCAGACTTTCGTGATTGTGGAGCTGCCCAGGGAGGCGAGGAGGTAGTCGTACATCGTTGCGTTGGCGGTGATGCCGCGGAGTCGGAATTACGATTCGGCTTGAAGGAACCAGGCGGTGGCCAGGTTCTCCCAGAACTCCGGCAGCTTCACAGAAACTGCGTTTGTGTCAGCCATGGTTACGCTTAGGAGTCGTCCTGAGCGTCGGGGTCACCAATGTAGGAGTCTACGTACTCCTAGCAAAAAAATACTGAACTCGGAGAGGTTCAACAGAAAAGGTTTAATTGTTGTGGCTACATGTTGAACACAAAATGGCGTCAGAGACTACACCAAGTCTGACTGCTTTTCATCAGTCCACAGCTTTGACTGCTCCTCCCCCGCTCTGGGCTTAACTATGTTGCAGATCGAGTTTCTTAAAGGTGTGATCCTTCTTAAAGGCATGACGCCTGATTTATAGTCTACGGACCGAAAAGCGGATTGTGTCCTTTCTGTGATCGGTACGCCACAGGGTAAAGGGAAAGGAGTGGGAGGAATTTCTGAAATGTGTTCAGGAGAATTTCCTTGACCTGTATGTTCTTAGCCCAACTAGGAAGGAGGCATTGCTGGATCTGGTGCTGGGGAATGAGGTGGGCCAGGTCGACCAAGTGTCTGTGGGAGAACACTTGGGTACTAGTGATCATTGTATCATAAGATTTAGATTAGCAATGGAGAGGAGCAAAGAACAATCTAGAGTGGAACTTCTAAACAGGAATAGGGCTGACGTCAATGGGATGCGAAAGGATCTAGTCAGGGCAAAATAGAACGAAAGGCTGACATGAAAAACTGTAATGGAACAATGGGTGATCTTTAAGGAGGAGATGTTCCAAGTACAGGCTCGGTACATTCCAACAAGAGGGAAGGGAACCAAAGCAAGGGCTCCTTGGATGATGAGGGAGATAGAGAAGATGATGAAACAAAAAAAGTGGTTGTATGATGCATGTCAGATGAATTCTTCAAGGGAGAACCAGATCAAATACAATAAGTTGAGAGGGGAAGTGAAGATGAAAATAAGATTGGCAAAGAGAGAATATGAGAGTAGAATGGCGGTTAACATAAAAGGGAACCCAAAAATCTTCTACCGGCATGTTAACAGTAAGCAGGTAGTAAGAGGCGGGGTGGGGCCTATTAGGGACAAAGAAGGTGATATATGCTTAGAGGCGCAGGGCAAGGCTAGAATAGCCAATGAGTACTTTGTATCGGTGTTTACTAAGGAGGTGGATGCTGTCAAAATATTGGTAGAAGTGGAAAAGGTAGAAGCAATTGAAGGGGTGAAAATTGATAGACAGGATGTACTAGAAAGGCTGGGTTTGCTTAGAGTGGATAAGTCGCCTGGTCCAGATGGCTTGCATCCCAGGTTGTTAAGGGAATTGGGGGAGGAGATAGCAGAAGGGTTTGCCATAATTTCCCAATCTTCCCTAGATGCGGGGTGAGGTGCCTGAGGATTGGAAAGTGGCAAATGTGACACCATTGTTGAAGACAAGGTGTAAGGACAATTCTAGTAACTACAGGCTGGTCAGTTTAACATCAGTGGTGGGTAAAGTTTTAGAAATAGTAATCAAGGAAAAAATAACGGGCACTTGGAGAGGTTTAAGCTAATTAAGGAGAGCCAACACAGATTTGTAAAAGGAAGATCGTGTTTGACTAATCTAATTAAAATTTTTGATGAAGTAACAGGGAGGATTGATGAAGGGAATGCAATGGATGTTGTCTACATGGATTTTAGGAAGGCGTTGACAAAGTTTTTCAGACTGGAGGATGGTAGACAGTGGTGTTCCCCAAGGGTCAGTGCTGGGGCTACTGCTTTTTTTGATATATATAAATGACCAGGATATTGGAATACAGAGTAGAATTTCTAAATTTGCCGATGACACCAAACTTGGGGGTGTGGCAAACAGTGAGGAAGATACCAATCGACTGCAGCAGGATATAGAAAGGCTAGCAGAATGGGCAGACAAGTGGCAGATGGAATTTAATACAGAGAAGTGTGAGGTGATGCATTTTGGCAGAAGGAACAGGGAGAAGCAATATACACTTAATGGCACAGTTTTAAAGAGTGTGCAGGGACAGAGGGACCTGGGAGTTAATGTGCATAGGTCCCTGAAGGTGGCAGGACATATTGAGAGAGTGGTTAGCAAAGCATATGGGATCTTGGGCTTCATAAATAGAGGTATTGAGTACAAAAGTAGAGAAGTTATGCTGAACCTTTCTAAAGCACTGGTTAGGCCACAACTGGAGTATTGCGTCCAGTTCTGGTCACCACACTTTAGGAAGGACCTTGAGAGGGTGCAGAGGAGATTTACCCGAATGGTTCCGGGGATGGGGGATCTTAGCTACAAGGACAGGTTGGAGAAGCTGGATTTGTTTTCATTAGAGCAAAGGAGGTTGAGGGGTGATTTGATAGAGGTGTACAAGATTATGACGGGTTTGGATAGGCTAGACGGGGAAAGGCTGTTCCCACTAGTTGATGGTACAAGGACTAGGGGACACAGATTTAAGGTTTTGGGCAAGAGATACAGAGGGGATGTGAGGAAAAACCTTTTTACGGAGTGAGTGATGAGAACCTGGAACTCGCTGCCGACGGAACTGGTGGAAGCGGAGACACTCAATGTTTTCAAGAGGAGACTGGATAGGCACTTGAGGGAAATAAACTTGCAGGGCTACAGGGATAGAGCGGGGGAATGGGACTGACTGGATTACTCTACAGAGAGCTGGCACGGACTCGATGGGCCGAATGGCCTCCTTCTGTGCCATTGTGACTCTATGGCCTAAAAATTCAGTTGCTTTGCGCCTCCCGTTAGCGCCCGGCCGCGATCTTCGGTAGCACCCCCTGACTTACCGCCAGATTCCCAAGTGGGGGACGGACAGACGGGCACATCACAGCAAGCTGATGTCAGAATAGTTTGGAATCTCTCTCATTGACATAGCATGAGTCACTGATAAGGATTCTGATGCTCTAACAGATTGACTTATGATCATCTGCAATTTTCAATGTGCATGTAACCTTGGCCTCACATCCCTAACTCTTTCCTTTACTCCCCCACAGGACCATCGAAAGCCCCCGTCCCCACTATCCAGGAGGAACAGCCTGAGCCTCCAGACTCCTTAGAGGAAGCTGCAACCTCTGAGGGTGCAGCGTCAGCAGAATTCAGCGCACCCAGCACAGACAATCACGCCTCGGTGGGACCTTCACCTGGTGTATCAGAGCTCACAAGTGAGCATCAGCAGATGGTGGAGACAGGGACAGCAGTGGAGAGTCCTCGTCAGAGGGCGCAGGACTCTTCCAGCTCGGTTCAGCTGCATGTCGACCCTGTGCCTCTGGGTTCATCCAGAAGGAGAGCGGTGCTGGAACTCCAGGAACAGGTGCAGCAGTCTCTGGCAGGTTTTGTCTCCAGGGTCGCTGCGAGTGTGGAGTGAATGAAGGAGTCCATTGCGAACATGAGCAGTGCCTTTGTGGAGGCATTAGCGCATGAACGCATCACCGCGGAAAGGATGGCAACCTCCGTGGAAAGGATGGCTACCTCCATGGTAAGGCTGGCTACCATAGAGGAGAGGATGGCTACAGTAGAGGAGAGGATGGCTATGTCAATGCAGGAGCTTAGTCACCAGGGTATTGAAAACATGGTCATTATTCAGAATAGAATGACATCTCTTGAGGAGTGATGGTCAGCTATTGAGCAAACAAACCAGACCTTCATGCAAGTCCTCTGGAGTAGGACTTCCAGTGCAGAAACGGGTCCTCATGGCCCCCCTGCAGTGCAGCAAGGTGCTGTCAAGCCACTTGCTAGCTCTGAAGTGGGGCTGACCCATGAGTGGGATGTTGGTGGCAGACAACAAGGAAGTGGGGGCTCCTCTCCAAGCACTCACATGACCATGCCACAGTAAAGCCCTCGGTCAGAGCCCCACCAGAGTCCTCACCCAACTGAGATGGGCATCTCAGCCCCTGCACAGCTGCAGGAGCAGTAGACTGTTGGTGAGCCCGCACAGGTTTGCCACCCTAGAAGATGCCCGCCAAAGGCGTCGAGACAGGAGCAGCAAGAGAGTGAGCAAGGGGCTTCCACATCTGCTGAAGTCACAGGGGAAGCACCACGTAGGAGCACGCGTAAGAGGAAGATAAAGCACAAGTAGTCACATGGGTAGTCACTTGGGTGCTGTGTTGTTTTGTTCTTGGACCAGCCATCATTGTGATTGTATTATAAAGTGTTTTGATGGCAAACTGTTGAAGTTGTGGCCTGTGTCATTTCGCAAATGGGACTTTCACATTGAGGGCTTAGGGCGCCTTGCGATTGTCAGAATGGTTGTCAGAGTGATAGGATTCCACAGGCTCTTGTCCAATGTCGATGCTCTGGTAAGAAGGAGCGAGACTAAAATGTTTGATTGTGCAGGCTAAGCAAATCTGGCCAGGATGAGTGCATCCCTTGCATCCCAGGCAGCAATGTGGTTGCGCGCTGGCGCCTTCTGGCCTGTGCAGGTGGTTGACTAGCAGCTTGGCGCTCCTGTTGATGCTCCTGCTGTTAGTACTGCTGTTGCTCATGGTTCTACTGCTGCCGTGGCTGGTCTTCATCCGAATCTGATGTCCAAGAGGAAAGGAATTAAATGGTTGCCATGCTTCTGGTATATGCCTCAGTTGAGGAAGCGCTTAGTCAAGGTGGGGAGAGAGGTTTCCCAGGAGGTCACACTGGAGATGGGTGTCAGGCTCCAAACTTTAACAACACTGAGTATGCCTGCTAAAAGTTCCCCCAGACCTGAAACAACAAAGTTCTGCCACCTGCAAATGGTCATTGGTGGAAACGCAGCTGTTAGTAAGCAATCCACCTTTGAGGCCGCCAGCATTACCTGGCGTTCTCCAGAGGAGGCGTGTAGGATGGGGGGAATGTCTAAAAATCGGAAAGGCCTTTCAAAATGGGATTATAGAGGCAATTCAGTGGTTCTTAAGGCCCTTAAGAACCACTGAATTGCCTCTATAATCCCATTTTGAAAGGCCTTTCTGATTTTTAGGTGGGATGGAAAGGGGGTCAGAAAACATGCATTTGGGAAAATTGCTCGGAGGCGGGATGAAGGTGGGATCAGGCCCGCCCGCCATGTTTGGCGATTTTAACAACTCGCTGCCTTCAAATCCGCTTCCAAATCCACCTCCTCAGGGCTGGTAAAATCCAGCCCTAAGACTCACTTAATTAAAACAATACAATAAATCTTCACATAATAATGCAAATTAAAGAACACACTATACTTCCCCACATCAGTGGGTCTTACCTATTCCTCCTGCATTTCTGACCTCTTATTTCCTGTGTAAACTCTTGTAGCTTTCTCTTTAAAATGTTGATTGCCTATGCAGTATGACGTTTCAAGAGCATGTGTCCCAGTCCCTGTATTATCTCTCGCTATTCACAGCCAAAAAAGGATCAAAGACTTTCCAATACATTGGGTATGAGGTTCTTTCCTTGATTGCTGAAGCAGGCTAACAAATTGCTTATTTACAGTCTATGGGGAAACATCATCAAAGTTAGCTCATTAGCATCTTAACTATCTATTGTCGCGACCTTTTAAAAAAAAACTTGTCTGAATACACTATTCCTTTTAAAAACTCAACATTAAAAGTAATTCCTTTTTCCAAAGCTTTATTGTAGAAAAATGGTCAAAGATCTCTTAACATTAACACTCCTGCAACTTAGGCCTCTATTCTGATGTTATCAAAAATATACTTTTGCAAAACAATTGCCTCTGTGATCAAGACCTTGGAGAGGGTGCAGAAGAGTATTACTTGAATGGTACCAGAATGAAGGACTTCCAGTTATGTGGAGGGACTGGAGAAGCTGGGGTGGTTCTCCTTAGAGCAGAGAAGTTTAATAGGAGATTTGATAGAGGTGTTCACAATCATGAAGGGTTTTGATAGAGTAAATAAGGAGAAACTATTTCCAGTGGCAGGAGGGTCGGTAACCAGAGGACACAGATTTAAGGTAATTGGCAAAAGAGCCAGATGCAACAAAAGGAAACTTTTTTTTTACGCGGCGAGTTGTTGTGATCTGGAATGGACTGGCTGAAAGGGCAGTAGAAGCAAATTCAATAGTAGCATTCAAAAGAGAATTGACTAAATCCTTGAAGCGAAAAAAATGACAGGGCTATGGGGAAAGAGCAGGGGAGTGGGATTAATTGGATAGCTCTACCAAAGAGCCGGCACAGGCACGATGGGCCGAATGGCCTCCTTCTGTGCTGTATCATTCTATGGTTCTACGATCTCCAGAGAGGCTTATATTAGTTGGGAATATTCTACATCGGATCTCTATGGGGGAGATGGCGATAAGCAATCTTTTGAGAAGATTACATTAAAGATGATTATAATGAGCTGCTGTGCATTGTTAATTGAATTGGAATCCAGAATGTGCATCATACAATTTAAATAAATGCTCCCCCCCCCTCCCCTATATATGGGCAGGAACACTCCCACAAGTGCCACACAAGTGTCATTGTCTGTAACTAGAGCAAGTGAGTTGGCGCAGAAAAAACTGCCAGAAATTGCAGGGCAATTGCTTACAGATACCCGCTCGTCCTGGTCAGATTTTGTCTTCGCTGGCACATGAATTTTAAACCACCTGCATGTTATAAAGTGTCAGTATTTCATCTCCTTCAGCCTGCCTAAGAGTGAAGAGAATTTCTAGCGGGTTACTGTAACCGATGTCTGTACAGTCAGCAAGTGCCCACCTCAACGGCACTGTTTAGAATTAGAATCGGAATGAAAGTGTTGGTAACTGGAGTGCAACATCGCCTATGCCCCTCCCCTGCTCGCTGTAACCAGCTGGAAACCTCCTTCAATATCGGGCAAAGAGAGAAACAGAGCACTGGTGGTATTAAAACCTACTGCTGATTAAAACTAGAAGGCGGCCAGAAGAATTAATTGGGAGCGTTGTTCCGTAGGACAACAATGATGGGATTTGCCGCAGGAAGTTGAGTGCAACTTGTCTCTCGCCCCAAACATAGCAGGTGCATGCAGTAAGGTTAGAAAGAAAAAAGAAAGATTTGCATCTTTATAGCATCTTTCATGACCTCAGGACATGCCAAAGCACTTCACGGCCAATTCAGTACTTTTGAAGTGTTGGCGCTGCTGTAATGTAGGAAACGCGGCAGCCAATTTGCGCACAGCAAGCTCCCACAAACAGCAATGTGGTAAATGGCCAAATAGCCTGTTTTAGTGATGTTGTTGAGAGATAAATGTTGGCCTGGACACTGGGGAGACCTCTCCTGCTCTTCTTCGAATAGTGCTGTGGGATCTTTACGTCCACCTGAGAGGACAGGAGGTGCCGCGGTTTAACGTCTCATTTGAAAGACGGCACCTCTGACAGTGCAGCACATGCTCAGTACTGCACTGGAGTATCAGCCTAGATTATTAGCTTCTTCTTAGGCAGTCCCTTGGAACCGAGGATGACTTGCTTCCACATTAAAAATGAGTTTGCAGGTGACTGATTAGTCCAATGCGGGACCTACAGTCTCTGTCAAAGGTGGGGCAGATGGTGGTTGAAGGGGTGGATGGATGGGGTGCTTGGGTTGATGTGCACTCCTTGCGCTGCCTGCGCTTGGCTTCCGCTTGCTCCCGGCGAAGAGACTCGAGGTGTTCGGCGCCTTCCCGGATGCTTCTCCTCCACTTTGTGCGGTCTTGGGCCAGGGATTCCCAGGTGTCGGTGGGGATGTTACACTTTTTCAAGGAGGCTTTGAGGATGTCCTCGAAGCATTTCCTCTGCCCACCTGGGGCTCTCTTGCCGTGCCGGAGCTCCGAGTAGAGCGCTTGTTTTGGGAGTCTCTTATCGGGCATGCGGACAATGTGACCCGTCCATCGGAGCTGATTGAGCGTGGTCAGAGCTTCGATGCTGGGGATGTTGGCCTGAGCAAGAACACTGACGTTGGTGCGTCTATCCTGCCAATGGATTTGCAGGATTTTGCGGAGGCAGCATTGGTGGTACCTCTCCAGTGCTTTGCATGATTATATGCTCAAGTCTCATGACTACAAGGCCCCCTCCCCCCCACCACTGAGCCAAGTTTGACACCTAATTATTTCACTCCTTGTATGGTAGTGGCATAGCCATTCATTTTTATATCATAGAATCATAGAATCTTACAGCACAGAAGGTCATTCAACCCATCGTGCCTGTGCCGGCTCTTTGAAAGAGCTTTCCAATTAGTCCCACTTCCCTGCTCTTTCTCCATAGCCCTGCAATTTTCTCCCCTTCAAGTATTTATCACTTTTGAAAGTTACTATTAAATCTTCTTCCACCACCCTTTCAGGCAGCGCATTCCAGATCATAACAACTAATAATAGTAAGCAAGATAATAATAAATCATAATAGGATCACAATAAAAAAATAAAATTCATTTTAATAATTCTATTCTTTTTAAACAAACCACTAAAAGCAATTAATATGTTGGCAAAATATATGAATTTATACAGATGTGCCCCTTTATTTCTGATGATTGATGTTGATTTTAAAATAATGCCAAGCGCAAATTCTAGGCTGTGGAGTCCCAAAGGGTTTTAATAAAACTTAAAAATAGTGACTGGTGCCTCTGACAGTCTGATTACTTGCAAAAGTCTCATTCTAAATTTCCAGAATGGTACATTTAGATCAAAACTTCATGAAGCCGAACAGTCAACTAGAGCATAGGTGTGTATTATGTCAACCTGTTGATTTTGTCCTACATGTATGTACTTAGAATAGATTGAATCGGTGATTAATTTTTGAGAGCTTGTCGAAAATTCAGACATAATTTGTCTAAATTTAATTGGTTAATTTATTTTATTTTATGTTCCATTCCTCATTTATGAGCAACGCTTGAAAGAAATGGTCAGTCCTGTGTTCTGAATCTATGTTTGATCCTGCCATTTCCCTCCCCCACCAATTGTTCAACGGATCTAGGGCTGGAATAGGCAGAAACATGTTCCACATCCCTACCTCCCCCATTTCCCGGTGGGCACACCCACTGCCTAAAAGACGAGCACTCCCTCCCCCCCCTCCCCTATATATGGGCAGGAACACTCCCTCCCCCCCCCCTATATATGGGCAGGAACACTCCCTCCCCCCCCCCTATATATGGGCAGGAACACTCCCCCCCCCTATATATGGGCAGGAACACTCCCCCCCCCTCCCCTATATATGGGCAGGAACACTCCCTCCCCCCCTCCCCTATATATGGGCAGGAACACGCCCTCCCCCCCCCTATATATGGGCAGGAACACTCCCCCCCCTATATATGGGCAGGAACACTCCCCCCCTCCCCTATATATGGGCAGGAACACTCCCCCCCCTCCCCTATATATGGGCAGGAACACTCCCTCCCCCCCCTCCCCTATATATGGGCAGGAACACTCCCTCCCCCCCCCTCCCTTATATATGGGCAGGAACACTCCCCCCCCCCTATATATGGGCAGGAACACTCCCCTCCCCTATATATGGGCAGGAACACTCCCCCCCCCTCCCCTATATATGGGCAGGAACACTCCCCCCCCTCCCCTATATATGGGCAGGAACCTGCAAATCAAGTTTAATTGAGGGGAAATAACAACAGAAAATGCTGGAAAAACTCAGCAGGTCAGGCAACGTCAGTGGAGAGAAATTTGAGTTGACGTTTCGGGTCGAAACCCTTTTTAAAACTGGAAAGGAAATAAAATAGATCGAAGGCAGGGCTGCGATCGAACAAAAGAAGTAAAAGAGACATTAAGAGGTATTCAAAACCAGACGAGATGGTAATAGGCCAGTGGAGACAAAAGACAGCTGAGATTAGGTGTGAAGTGTACTGGCAGGATAAGAGACAGCTGCCAGGTGGGAGAGAGAAAAAAAAGGAAAGGGGGGGGTGGGGAAAGGAGGACCCAAAACAAAGGGGTGGAAAAGAGTATAAGTAAAAAAGTAATAGGGGCCGAGGTTATGATCTGAAATTGTTGAACTCGATATTGAGTCCGGAAGGCTGCAAAGTGCCTAATCGGAAGATGAGGTGCTGTTCCTCAAGTTTACGTTGAGCTTCCATGGAACAATGCAAGAGGCCAAGGACGGTGAGGTCCGAGTGGGAATGGAGCGGTGAATTAAAATGACAGGCGACCGGAAGCTCGGGGTCACCCTTACGGACTGAACGGAGGTGTTCCGCAAAGCAGTCACCCAATCTGTGTTTGGTCTCCCCAATGTAGAGGAGACCGCATCGTGAGCAGCGAATACAGTATACTAGATTGCAAGAAGTACAAGTAAATTGCTGTTTCACCTGGAAGGGGTGTTTGGGGCCCTGGACAGTGGGAAGGGGGGAGGTATAGGGGCAGGTGTTACATCTCCTGCGCTTGCACGGGAAGGTGCCAGGCGAAGGGGAAGGGCTGTTGGGGGTGATAGAGGAGTGGACTAGGGTGCCTCGGAGGGAGCAGTCCCTACGGAATGCTGAAAGGGGAGGGGAGGGGAAGATGCATTTGATAGTGGGATCACTTTGGAGGTAGCGGAAATGGCAGAGGAAGATCCGTTGAATGTGGAGGCTGGTGGGGTGAAAGGTGAGGACAAGGGGAACCCTATCATGGTTCCGGGAGGGAGGGGCAGGGGTGAGGGCAGAAGTGCGGGAGATAGAACGGACACAGTCGAGGGCCACGTCAACTCAAATTTCTCTCCACGGATGTTGCCTGACCTGCTGAGTTTTTCCAGCATTTTCTGTTGTTATTTCAGATTTCCAGCATCTGCAGTATTTTGGTATCTTAATTGAGGGGAATGTGGACTCCACCATATTTCCTGCCTTATATCCTGATGTTGCAGCAATTCTTAGCTCCCAGTCTGGTGAGACTCCCCAGGGGGCCAGCCTCCTGCATTCTACACCCTTGAGGCTGGAAATGTGACTGGGATTGGGGAGCATATCCATGGTGGGACCCACCCTAGTGGAGATTTATTGGAAAATCCAGGCCATAATATCTGACACAAAGGACACGTGGTTTTTTTTGTGGATACAGCATCTGTTAGTGTAGATAGGTTCAATATTTGTTAAAGTTACATTAAATCTGTACAAATTACGATTTTATGTTTTACTAAGGATTCCAGCTTTATATTGAGCAGCACAGCCTCTGCTCACAAGTTCTACCTTGCAGAGCAATGGTCTGTGCATTCTGCATCAAACCAGTTGCCTAATCGCAGCACAGTCAGGTACTAATTATTAAGGGAATGTCTCTAAATCACATTATCAAACTGATATGAAACACTGACACTTATTGAAGCTTCGACAAACTTCCCTGACTATAAGCTCAGACTGTGCGTAATTATGAGTGGTACCCTCTTTCTGAAAGAGTTTGCAGTTGCTCTGATGGTATTTCTTTGCCTAATGCCTGAGGCAATTGGGAGACTTACTAAAGATTGGAAAAAGTATTGGTTATTGCCTATTAGCTTGGGTAGGTTGTCTGTTATTTATCAGTGATGCCATCTTTTAGAAGGGTGCTTTAGTTGTTCTATAACTACCCTCAGCCTCAACAAAATAGAACACTTGTTAAACTACATCCCCTGTAAACTTGAGCTCATCCAAAACTTGTGCCCATATCCTAACTTGCCCCCAGTCCTGCTCACCCATCACCCCTGTGCTTGCTGACTCACATTGGCTCCCGGTCCGGCAACATCTCGATTTAAAAATTCTCATCCTTGTTTTCAAATCCCTCCATGGCCTCGCCCCTCCCTATCTCTGTAACCTCCTCCAGCCCTACAACCCTCTGAGATCTCTGCGTTCCTCCAATTCTGGCCACTTGTACATCCCCAATTCCATCGCTCCACCATTGGTGGCCGTGCCTTTAGCTGCCTAGGCCCTAAGCTCTGGAATTCACTCGCTAAAGCTCTCCACCTCACTCTCCTCTTTTAAGACACTCCTTAAAACCTACCACTTTGACCAAGCTTTTGGTTATATGACCTAATATCTCTTTATGTGGCTCGATGTCAGATTCCATCTGATAAACGCTCCAGTGAAGCACCTTGGGCTGTTTTTACTGCATTATATGAATGCAAGTTGTTGTTGTCATTGTATAGGGCCGTATATAAATGTTCGTACAATATCATAACATTTCCAGCCTAAGGCAGAATAGAAAGCTTCATTAAATTGAATGTTGCATTTCAATAGCCTTCTGACAAAAATGCCTTCTGTCAGATGTCCTATGTCATTTGCTGATATGTTGTGCACCATTTCAATCTACCCAGGCTTTTCAACAGGTTCCCAATTCTGGTTTTAAGCAAGGTCAAACACTCAATCTATGAACAGTGAGAGACTGAATGAAAATGTTTTCGAGTTATAATTTTCCAGCTAAATACATTTCCAAATGAAATGATTGTTACATATTTGTTCTGTACATGAATAGGGCAGGCAAAAATTGATGGCTCGGGTAAAGCAATGCAAAAAGTAAGGTTGACCAACAGAGGGGGTTGTGATCTGATGCTCAGTAATATTGCTCAGTAGCACTGGAAGCAAACAAAAACAGTCGTATCAAACAAAGAATGTGATTAACTTGGAATAACCAAACTGGAATTAACAATAGAATGAGGGGCTCCAGTACAGCAGGAGAGACAGATATTAGGGAGTCATTCAGAACATTTGGATCTGGTAGCCTGGCAATTAGAATTATTCTCTACGTTCCCAGCAGACACCAATGGTCATCTTTATATGGAGCTGATATCAGATTTAGGGTAGACACTTGGGTGTTTTAGCCAATGTTCATGTGAAGTTTCTGTTAATGCACTGCCAAACATTGAAACCTTTATTTTGAACACTTGGCGTTCTTGGACAGATCTCTGTGCACGTTTGGAAGTGGCTTAGTGAGTTGCAGTGAGTGGTGAGACATAACGGTACTCCCCGCAATGGTGATGAGTGTGAAAGGAATGACTTGGACATTGTAGGGATGCTTTATGGTGTTGGTGTGGGATGGTGCCAACCTGGCACATCATGAGGCAGCCAGGGTGTACAGCGTCAAGTGAAGTAAATCTGGCCGTGGTGAGGCCATCCCTGGCGTCCCGGGCAGCAATATGATCGGGTGATGATGCCCTCTGTCCTGTGCTGCATCAGGCGTTTGCGGAGAAGGTTGATGTTGTTGTTGGTGCTGCTGGTGTGCCTGGTGCTGCTGGTGTTGGGGCTGATCATGGTGGGATTCTGAGAACCAAGGTGAGATAGTTTCAAGGGCACCCATGCTGATGTAATAGATGGCAGGTGAGGTTGAGATGACAGACGCGATCTGTCAGTGGTGAGAGAGGTTGTTCCAGTGAGGTGACACTGGATAGAAAGTTTACTCCAAACACTTGCAATCTGCATAAAGCTCAATCTGCCTTCCTAATGCAGTAAGCAATAGCTTCTGAGCTTGGAAAGTGAACAGCTGTGAGATGGGAATTTTTATAGTACATTTGCAGCTGTCAAGTAATGAGATGATTCCATGGCCATTCAACTCCCGCCCTGCTTACCTGACGTGATCCCCAAGCAGCATAGACCCCGTGGGTGACCAGGTAAACCCTGAAGGTGAGCTCAAATTAGTTCTTAATGGTCTGTTAACAAGGTCATAATGATTTGAATTGCCTCCCCCGCCGCTGCGAGTCAGGTCTGCTCAGCGTTGACAGATCCGACATTTGGGAAAGGTACTTGGCGGTGGGTTGACAGCGGGGTCCCAACCCGCTGTCAAAAAAAACCGCCACCAAACACGCCCACTGACCCCCCAAAAAATTCCCCCAATGAGTGTCTTCTTCACCCAAACTGAATGAAGTTTTACCATTCATGTCAGTGAAAGAGCAAGTTAAGGCTGCAGTTTCACAGTAATTTAGGGAAATTGGTGGCAAGGAAAACTCCCAGCTTCTTTTCTCCACTACCAACCCACCTCCACCCTCACCTCCAACAAGTGCAAGGAACTCATGCAGTTCTTTGTCACTAAGACTGAGATGATCTCTGCCATATCCCTCCCTTCCCCTTGTCCACCAAGCCAAACTTCCCCCATGCATCCCCTCGCCCTAGCCCTGAACTTGCATTTTTCTCTAGTTTCTCTCCTATCTCCCCTCATGCCCTCTCCAAGCTCATCTTGTCCATGAGACCCACTTCCTGCTCTCTTGACCTTAGTCCCACTAAAATGCTGACCACCCAACTTCCCTTCTTGGCCCCCATGCTAACTGATATTGTAACTGGTTCCCTCACCTCAGGTACTGTCTCCCTCTCTTTCAAATCTGCTGTCTCAATCCCCCCCCTTAAAAACCCCACTGTCCTTGCAACTACAGCCCAAACTCAAACTTCCATTTCCTCTCCTTGAACATGTTGTCACCTCCCAAATCCGTGCCGATCTTTCCTGCAACTCCATTTTGAACCCCTCCAATCAAGTTTCCACCCCTGTCACAGCAGTGAAACAGCCCTAATCGGAGTCACAAATGATCTTATGTGACTGTGACCATGGTGCACTATCCCTCCTCATCCTTCTTGACCAGTCTGTAGCCTTTGAGACGATTGAACACATTATTCTCCTCCAATGCCTTTCCACTGTTGTCCAGCTGGGTGGGACTGGCCAAGCCAGGTTCCATTCCTATATATTCAGTTGTAGCCAGAGAATCACCTGCAATGGTTTCTTTTTCCACCATTGTACCGTTGCTCTGAAGTCCCCCAAGGATCTATCCTTGGTCCCCTCCTATTTCTCATTGATATGCTACCCCTCAGCAACATCATTCGAAAACACAATGTCAGTGTGAATTTTTTGTCTGATTATGATCCTGTGAAGCGCCTTGGGACATTTTATTACGTTAAAGGCGTTATATAAATGCAAGTTGTTATTGTTGGGACAAGGAAATCAAGAAATATAATGGGCCGGAATTGGCTGAAAAAATAACAGCGTCTGAACGATGTACACCGTTATTAATGTGCAAATCGGCCGGCAACTTTTAGCGAGGAAGAGCTACTCCATGAACTGTGAACCACCACAACTTGTTGGACAATTTGCGCCACTTCGCCGTTAGCTGTGCGAAAACGGCTTCTTGCCCTTAACCTCCCCGTGATTATCATGAAGTTGTTGCATTTGCTCATTAAATGCCCATTAAACTCACCACAGTTATTTAAGTCTAGCAATTACCAGCGTAAGTATCCTTTTAACGGCATGATAATTGTTAGTGACTGCCAATTAACCTCTCTTGCCCAGAAAATAAATAATTATTAGTCTGGAGTCTCGTTCCTTCAGGTTGTGAATTATTTTGGGAGATTTTTAAAATGTCAAATTTTAAGTTCAATTTTTTTTTCTTACTTTTCCTTTCTGTCCCTTTTGCTCTCTCTCTTAATTCAATCTCTCTTTCCCTCTCTTTATTTCTCTTTCTGTACCTGATTTGACATTGAAATCACCCACTCTAATTCACCCTCCTTCTCAGTCCTTCCTGTTTATTTCTCAATCCTTTACATAGATCACCAAGGTCCCAGGTGCCCTGTTGCCCTCACTGCCCTCACTGCACTGTTAGCAGCTCGCACTTTGGGCAAAACATTTTTGAGCTGAAGGGTACAGGACAAAGTCTAACTAACTGTGAGATGCCCCGCTCCAGTAAATTCTGGCCCAAAGTGTTTGAAGCCTTGACCAGTTTAACGGAAATCTGATTATAAAATGCATATTAGTTATATTTTTGTTCTGAATATCGATTTAAATTATCTCCCTTTTTCCTTTGCTCACTGCAGTGTACTTCACAATTCAGTCTTATGAATATGTTAGAGAAGTAAGTGAATCATAGAAACATAGAAGATAGGAGCAGGAGTAGGCCATTCAGCCCCTCGAGCCTGCTCCGCCATTCAATGCGATCATGGCTGATCATCCAAACTCAGTGTAATGATCAATAACATGTCATTGTATAGTGGACACTAGGTGGAGGCATAGAGCTGTGTAGAGCTGTATATAGCTGTATGTATAAGACTACACTACCCAGCTGTATATATATTAAGACTACGTTACCCATGAGGCAATAGGCTACCCACAAGGCAACAGTCAAGATGGAAGCCTCTACAGATACTGTACCTAGTCCACATGTGCTCAATAAAGTAACTAGCAAAAGCTAGCTGTGTTCATAATAAGAATGTCTATTTATTAATGAACATAAGAAGGTACCAGGATGGTGAAGATCTGCTGAAAATTGTGAAAAGCGACATGGAGAATTTGAAGCCACCAGAGCGTTTGAATCTCAAGGGAAATGTCGACTACAATTGGCGGATTTTTAAACAACAATTCGAACTCTACATTGCTGCCATCGGATTCGGTACGAAGCCAGACGCAAGGAAGATAGCGTTGCTGCTTACGGTTGCAGGCCCACAGGCGATAGAGGTATTTAATACATTTGTATTTAATCCAGAGGAGAACAGAGAAAAATTAGAAGATGTGCTAAAAAAATTTGATGCACATTGCTCTCCCAAAAAGAATGAGACGTATGAAAGATACATCTTCCGTTCTCGGACACAGCAACAAAATGAGACTTTTGATAGCTTTATAACTGATCTGAAACTGAAAGCACAGACATGTAATTTCTCTGAGCTGAAATCATCCATGATTCGTGACCAGATTGTGTTTGATATTCATGATAAAAAAGTCAGGGAACGTCTGTTGAGAGAAACCGAACTAAATTTGGAAAATGCAGTGAAAATATGCCAAGCCAGCGAGCTAGCTCGAAAGCACGCGAAGACTTTCAGTGAAATCAATAATGATGCGATTGTAATGAGTGATAATGCTGCTGTCGGTGCTGTGTCCTACAAGGGGAAGAAACGTGGGCAGAACAGAAATGAAAAGCAATCGGAGGATGACATTTTTAATTGTAAACGCTGTGGTTACAAACACCAGTTAAGACAATGCCCAGCGTTTGGAAAAATGTGCACAAAGTGTAATGGAAAGGATCACTTTGCCAAACAATGCTTTTCAAAAGTACAAACTAAGAAAGGGCAACGAGTTAATGTAATTGAGGACACTGATTTAAGTGAGACATTTTTTGTAGGAATGGTGTCATGTGACAATATCAAAAAGGATACAGAAAATGTGCAGCCCTCAGAAATAGACAATGCTGAACATAAAGTTAATGCAGTAAAAGAGGACAAATGGATGATCCCACTGCAGATAAATGGAGCATTAGTTACATTGAAACTGGACACTGGGGCAAAAGCAAACTTAATCAGTATGAGTGACATAAAAAATATGAAAGAAAAGCCCAAAATACAGAAAAAGTCAGTACTACTGAAGAACTATAATGGACAGAAAATAGATAGCTTAGGTGTATGCAGACTTAAAGTGACAGTCAAAGACAAAGTGCATCATCTCATGTTTTCTGTTGTGGCTGAAAGACTTGATTCGATACTAGGTGACAAAGCTTGTGAAGACTTAGAACTGGTCAAGAGAGTATACCGTATAAACTGTGCCATAAGCAGACCAGATGACTCAGGTGATGAAGCAGAGAGCCCATCAAGGATGAAAAGGCCAAAGGGTATCCATGTCTTCAAAAAGCCTAGTTTCTCCAAGAAGAAAGAAAAAGACTTTAAGGTCAAAGAGAAGCCAAAGGAAGAAAAGCACAAAGAGGAAAAACACAAGGAGAAAAAGTCCAAAGATATAACCGCAGCAGATGTTGTTAAGCAGTGGAAAGAGAAAAAAAAAAAGAAGCCTTCACCAGAGCAGAAAGCAGTTCCGGTGGATACTCCTTCTTCCCTCAGGCCAATCTTTGGTGTTCCATTAGCCGAGGCTGCTGAGAGGACTATGCTGTATGATGGGATCCAGCTGCCAGCAGTTTTTCGAGAGTGCATTGACTACATTGAGAGTTATGGCATGAAGAGTGAAGGAAACACTGAAACCCTCTCCAAGCAAAGATCGCAAGGAGACCTCGATCTACACAAGAGCAGATCGATGACAATGCCGCAACTGCATCTTCTCATTCACCGCCAGAACAATCTCATGAAGACACATCAGACTTACCCGTGTTGAGAAGATCCACACGTGAAGTAAAAAAGCCTGATGGACTTAATCTTTGAGTACAATGTAAAGCTTTGAAAATGTGTTGACTGTTTTGAAAATGTTTATGTTAATAGAGCACTAACAAAAGTGTTACTGATATTATCTTTATTGTTTTCTTGAAAGTTGGTTGATATTGAATTTGTTAAACCTCAAAGAAAGGGGGATGTAATGATCAATAACATGTCATTCTATAGTGGACACTAGGTGGAGCCGTAGAGCTGTATATAGCTGTATGTATAAGACTACACTACCCAGCTGTATATATATTAAGACTACATTACCCATGAGGCACTAGGCTACCCACAAGGCAACAGTCAAGATGGAAGCCTCTATAGATACTGTACCTAGTCCACATGTGCTCAATAAAGTGACTAGCAAAAGCTAGCTGCGTTCATAATAAGAATGTCTATTTATTAATGAACATAAGACTCAGAACCCTGTCCCTGCCTTCTCCCCATATCCCTTGATCACTTTAGCCTTAAGAAATATATCTAACTCCTTCTTGAATATATTTAATGAATTAGATTCCACTAGTGCTGCAGGGCACATACTAAAAATAATGCCTCAGAGAAGCATAGAAACATAGAAAAATTGGAGCAAGTGTAGGCCATTCGGCCTTTCGAGCCTGTTCCGCCATTCAATATGATCATGGCTGATCCTCTATCTCAATACCATATTCCCGCTCTCTCCCCATACCCCTTGATGCCTTTGTGTCTAGAAATGATTATACCTTTTGTTGATTTAGAAATAAAGAATTTTTTAAGCCGGTAAACATGCCTTACAAAGACTAATTCATTGAATGCAATGGGAAATAACATCACAAAGTCATTTTTGCGCTAGTTTGTATGTATGGGGGAGACTACTGCAGAATTGTCATGGGGATTATTGTGAAACTGTGGTGGGTGTCACTTTTCCTTTGAAATGTTACTTCCAATCTAGCCAAGGTAGAATCTATTGTCCATTAGTGATCTGGGTCATAAATAAAATGATCAGGAAACCTGTGGTTGGTGCTGCAACATGGTGGCTATACTTTACATCAGGGCCAATTTCCTGAGTAAGGGCTAAGGGCAGGAGCCCCGCTCATCAACCGTGCAATCTATTGGGAAATCCTGGGTAGCACACCACCATTCCCCGATATGCGAGGCCCGTGTCAGCCTGTACTGGGAAAATCCGGCCCATCGTGTGAATAACCATATTCCGGAGTCTCCAAAAAAAGTCCAAACAGATTAAGCATCCCAAAGAAATCTTACGTAAAAGAAAGTTAGGGGCTTTGGTACTTTTCATCTCACATCTTTTCTGTCTCACTCTGTGGTTTAATTCATCTGTCTCTCAATTCGTCATCTTTTAATTTCAAACCTCACTCATTTTAATGAAATGGGAAAACGCAAAGCTGCAACTGTGCAGCAGCTCAATGGCATGGAACGTCCCACCTGAAGTATTAATCCACCTTTGTCTTTTCAGAAATAAAAACAGAAAATGTTGGAAATACTCAGCAGGTTAGGCAGCATCTGTGGAGAGAGAAACAATTAACGTTTCAGGTCGATGACCCTTCGTCAGAACTGGAAAAAGCTGGAGATGGAAGAGGTTTCCGTCCTATCACCAACCTTCCCTTTTGTTCTTTCCTCCCCTCCCCCCTTTCCCTGCCCCTACACTTGCTTAAAAACCTGTTCCATCTCCAGCTTTTTCCAGTTCTGACGAAGGGTCATCGACCTGAAACGTTAACTCTGTTTCTCTCTCTTCATAGATGCTACCTGACCTGCTGAGTATTTCCAGCATTTTCTGTTTTTATTCCAGATTTCCAGCATCCGCAGTATTTTGCTTTGTCTTTTCAGATGCTGATGGACCTCCCACACATTTCCAGCATTGGCTAGTTTTCCTTTTATGCACGCTACTGTTTGCTTTAAAAAAAATCAATTTAATAGAGGTGTTCAAAATGATGAGGGGTTTTGATAGAATACACAGGTTTAAACTGTTTCTAGAGCAGGAGGGTCGATAACCAGAGGGCACAGATTTAAGATAATTGGCAAAAGAACCAGAGGGGAGGTGAGGAGAATTTTTTACGCAGCGAGTTGTTATGATCTGGAATGCGCTGCCTGAAAGGGTGGTGGAAGCAGATTCAATAATAACTTGAAAAAGGGAATTGGATAAATAATTGAAAAGGAAAAATTTGCAAGGCTACGGGGAAAGAGCACGGCAGTGGGCCTAATTGGAGAGTTCTTTCAAAGAGCTGGCACGGGCATCATGGAGCGAATGGCCTCCTTCTGTGCTGTAACATCCTATGGGCTGGATATTCATTGAGGAGTCGGGTAGGAGGCGGGACTACAACTTTCGGGGTTGTAGTCCCGCCTCCATGGAGTTCTAGCCAAGCCACGCGATTTACACTTGATTGACCTTGTTGAGCCTGCCCAGCGGGCTCAGCAGGCCAATTAAGGGCCACTCGGCAACGGGTGATGTCACAGATTGACATTTCATCTGTCAAGACCTTTTGACAGATGAAATATCAGCGTTTGATAGCTGTTTGAAGCTGTCAAACACTGACAATCTGTATTCTAAGTTAATTCCTTCCTCTCAGGATGATTTAGAGATCTCCCTGGAACAGAAAGCTGAATGCTGCAATTTTTGACAGCTCGCAGCCATTCTGCTTTCTGTGCCGGTGAGATGAGGGACTCTCGAGACCTGAAGGAAGGAAGGCTGTAAAGGTAAGTAAAGGTATGTAAAACTTCTTTAAACACTTTACACACACCAAACACACTTACCTTTGCACTCATGCACCCATCACTCACCTGAACACCGGACATCTCGACCCCTCCAAGCCCTTCATCCTGACGATCCGACTCCTCTAACTTGGCGTGGTTTGGAGCCGTCGGGAATCCCACACTTCAACATTAAAAATAGGTATTAGGCTAAAAACTGCCTGTTAACTACCTGTTAACAGGCAGTTAATTGTCACTAATCCCCTTCCCGCCTCGGGGAGGCGGCTCCCAGTGCGGGGCGGGTACCCGCCTCCTTTGAAACTGGCATTGAGGCGGGTTGGGTGCGGGATGGGGGCGGGATCCCCGATTTTGGGATTTAAACTCCCCCACACACCTCCAATCCCGCCTCCATGGCCCAATGAAAATCCTGCCCTTTGATTCTAATTCCTTTTCCTTTGTGCATGCTTCTGACGTTCTGCACTGAAGCTCCCCAGAACTTAATGTACAATTGAAAGTGATGCTTGAGAAATAAAATGTGGAATGACTAAAATGCCAGTGGTAGCAGCCCTTGTTCAACAAAATTCTAATCATAAAACCAGATGTTGGCAAATAACTGCAGCAAATGGGAAAATCAGCCCTGATGTCGGTGCACAAACACTGGTTTTCTATTAGCTTTGAAAAGGAAACACAATAGTATGAATCTACATTAAATGTAAAACAGTTCTGTATGCTCCTGGCATTTCTACTGAAGGCCTATAAATCACATGTATGCCCACGTCAACAAATGATGGATTACCTGACAGTGTTTCAGACTAGTGTTACAGAGATAGTGCATTTGTTGTCATCAGTTATTTGGGAAACATTTACTGCTGTGTAATGTAGAACGTATCACTCGTTCTAAAGGGAGTCACTGATGTTAATTGGATGTAACACAGATTGCTGTTTTGGTGATCTCATATGAATATACTGAATAAATAATTAAAAACCTCCAGTAATTAATCTTCAGCTGAATTGATTATTGCAGTAAAGCATGAACATTTCTTTGTAATTAGCTGGACAAGAAAAAAAATTGGGATTCAGATTCCAGCAACTGATTATTTATTTCAAATTTGACAAGTCTGATCAAGTCGCTAAAATCAAGTCTCTGTCTGTGTCCTGGTGCATTTACTTAAAATGAACAACGGATACAAACATTTTTAGTCCCATGCTTTCAGGGTTTCAGAGTGCTTTCAATGCATTTGGCTAAAGACAATGGTCTCAGAATGAGCTTCCTGGCTTCTGGGCATGGATCCTGGGCCGAAAACTAGGCCCATTTAGATTTTAGTAAATTAGGTTAGGCCAAGCTAGAATCGAACTTTGGTTTTATGAAAGTCAAAATGATTGATATTTTAAAAAGATTCTTTCAGAGAAACAGATAACTGCTATGACATTTCCTTCTTTAAAACTTGTTCTGGTGTCATGATCCCAACATTTTTGTAGTTCTACAACAACTAAATGCCAGCAGAAAGCATGTCGACCAAAGTCTACCACCTGCTGGGTACATGACCTAAACCATCTACAGGAAACTTTTTTTTATCCGGCACGGACGGGACCGACGTGGTGCCGGTTCATCAAAAATTCCGGATAACCGAACGCTATAGTAAAAGATACGGAGCTGAGAGCTCCGTATAAAGCAACAAACCCTGCTTCAGAACAATGGGCACAAGTTGCAAGCGTCTCTGTAGCTTAGCAACAGCTGCAGCTACAGCCTTGCACAGCAACAAATGGAGTAAAAAAAGTAATAAAAGATACCTGAACCTACTCCTGAATTTTGCCAGTTAACCGAGATTTCCGGTTATTTAGGTGTCGGTAAATCGAAAGTTTCCTGTATTGCCTAGGAATGCCTTCAGCATCCATCACAGAAGCCTGCAACATTGCTTGGGAAATCCTTATTCCCTCAGTCAGAGATTCCTCCAGTGTCTATATAAGGAATCTTTGTGCATTCACAGGAAAACATGTGGCTTAGAGTAAGGCCCAAAAGTAGGAACCCATGAAGAAAAGAATCTTGGGATGAAAAGTTTTCATCCCATGGTGCAATTTGAAGACAGCAGGGAGTTATCTTGGTATCCTGGGCAACATTTCCCTCTCAACCAATTCCACTTAAATACAGATGAACTCGTCATTCATTACTGTTAGGGGGAGACTGCTGGCACAGAATGTAGACAATGTTTGCCTACACAACAGCAGTCACCACACTCCCCAAAAAATACAATGTGTGAAATGCTTTGAGTCTTCTGAAGGATGTGGCAAGGTGCTATATAAATGCAAATGTTTTCTTTCTTTTGTTAATACTCGGAGTTCCCATGGTGTTTTCCCAGTCCTGAGCGTGCGGATTTGGGGGGCGGGTCAGCAGTAAAAATTGTGGAAATTGCCAATGCGTCGGGAACCCGCCGTCATCCCACCGGCTTCCGCATTTAACTCGGGCGCGTTTCCCACTGCGCCACGGACCCACTCGGGAGAGGCGGGCGACCTCATTGAAGTACTTAAATGCTTGTTGAGAGACCCTTAAGATGCTTTTTAACAGCAGGTTTTGGCTTTAACTTGTTGCGCATGGGATTCATGCACCTCGGGAACCTCGTCTGTGAAGGGGAGACGGAAGCTCAGTGGCCATTGTGCGAGTCCGTTAAGTGACAGCTGGAAAAAGCACATGGCTGGAATTTTCTGGGGTCCGTGCGGGCACGATTGGAGGCAGGTTGGGTGGCAAATTTGAAATATCTTCCAGGGGGTCAGGAACCCACCATCATCCCGCCCCTACGCGCCTTTCCCTCGGCAGCGACCCGAATGTGATGGCCCCGCCAAAGTCTGCTCCTCCTGCGATTGTGCAGGGACAGACATGGCCATTGTGATCTGAGGAGACATCTGGGGCTCTGACTGAGCGGGGGGGTGGGGGGGAGTGGCAATGGGGGAGAAGTGTGAGCGCTTTGAGAGAAGCCCCCACTTCCATGTCCCCTCTCACCATCATCCCTCTCATAGGCTATCTGCACTTCCCTGCTAGCAAGGAGCTGGAGAGCACCTTGCTGCACAACAGTGAGGCCATGAGGACCCACTTCTATGTTGACATCCCTCCTAGACAGGAGGCCTATGAGCACCTGCCATCTATTCGCCAGAGAGAGCCATCTATTCTCGATAGAGACCATGTGCTCCTGTGAGTGACGCATTAGCTGCTCCATGCAGGTGGCCATCCTATCCATGGAAGAGCCTGCAATCGCCATCATCTGCGACACTGTGGTGCTCATGTTGGAGATGGACTCCTCTATTTCCTGGACATTTGCAGACATCGCGGTTGCAAAACCTGCCAGAGCCTCCTGTGCTTCTTGCTGCACCTCCAGGAATGCCCTTTTTCTGGATGGCCCCCGAGGCTCAGTGTCTGCATGCAGCTGAGCAGAGCTGGGAGTGTCCTGCACCTTCCTACAAGGAGTCTCCATTGCTGTCCCTGTATCCACTATCTGCTCTTGTTCACTTGTGAGTTGTGAGACACCAGGGGCATGATCTTGCCTTTCAGTGCGAGTTGGGAGTGGGTCAGCTGACTTGCGGGTTCTGATCCTGCCCCCAACGACGCCCTGTGGGCTTGCCGGCCACTTAAGAGAAAGCTGGTGTCAGATGACATCAGTTGATGACACGTCACCTGCCGATTTTCTTAAAGGGGACACGCTCATTTTTTTGACAGATGATTTTTCAGTGTTTCACAGCATTGAGGTGCTGCAAACACTGCCAGTCACTGTACAAAGGTGAGCCCTTTCACCCAAGCTCTCCAGAGAATCTCTCCTTAGGATAAAACAGATGGCAGCTGCAAGTGAGGTTACAGAAGCGATCTGACACTGGTGAGAGAGGTTCTCCCAATGAGGTGGGACTACACAAGGGGCTCGATTTTTACTGAGCCGTGGAGTCGGGCTTGGAGGCATGCGGGGGGTTAAAATCGCAAAAACTGGCAGGTGGGAACGCCCCCTCCTGGCCTGGTTCCCGACTCCGAGCAATTTTCACTCAGGCGTGTCTGATGGTCCCGACTCCGTCCCGCATCCAACAGGCGGCACTGGTCTTTAAGGCCCTTAATAACCACCAAATGGACTCTATAATCCTATTTTAACAGGCCCTTGCAACTTTAACCCTTTTCCCACGTAAAACACGCCTGGTGGGAAACACGAATGTGAAACCTGGCGGGAGCACTATTGGATTGCTGACTATCAACTGCAGGTCAACCATTAAAGAGGAGATTTGATCAGCCATCATTTGCAGGTGGCAGGACTTAGTGGTCTCAGGTCTGGGGCAACTTTTACAAGGCTTAACCACACCTGTGGAAGGTTGGAGCCTCCCACCCATCTCCAGTGTGGCCTCCTGGGAAACCCCTCTCGCCACCTTCACTCAGCGCTTCCTCAACAGAGGCATATACCAGAAGCATGGGAGCCATTTATTTCCTTCCCATCTGGGCATTAGAGGAGCTCAAGCACAAGCCGCGGCACCAGCAGAACCAGGAACAACAGCAGCACCAGCAACAACAGCAGCAGCACGAGCGCCAGGCTGCTGCTCACCCACCTGAGGCTGCACAGGCCAGAAGGGGCCAGCGCCTGGAAGCCCGTCGGCGCAGGAGATACCCCCCAAACAGGGTCTACAGATGCAGGGTCACCTATCTCAACATGTCTGAGCAGCAGTGCCAAAGGCAGCTCCGACTTTCGCGAGAGGTAGTGACTGACATCTGCGCAATGCTGCAACAAGACCTGGAGCCCAGAGGACCAGGTGGACAACCCTTACCAGTGGCCATCAAAGTCACCACCGCACTCAACTTTTATGCCTCAGGCTCATTCCAGGGATCAGCAGCAGACATCAGCGGCATCTCCCAGGCGGCCGCACACACTTGCATCACGCAGGTAACCAATGCCCTCTTTGCCCTCGCGCACAATCACATCCATTTCACCAAGGATTGAGCAACTGTCACGCGCGAGCAGTTGGATTAGCTCACCTGGCAGACTTTCCAAGGGTGCAGGACGTCGTTGACTGCACACATGTGGCCCTTAGGGCATCCCATCGCAATCCAGCTATTTTTGTCAACCGCAAGGGCTTCCACTCCCTTAACGTTCAGCTGGTGTGTGACCATAAGAAGGAGATTTTACATGTTTGTGCCATGTACCCTGGCAGTTGCCATGACTCCTTCATACTACGCCAGTCTAGTGTGCCTCCGCTATTCCGTCTGCCAGACCAACTTAACGGATGCCTACTTGGAGACAAGGGCTATCCCCTGAGGACGTGGCTGATGACGCCATTGAGGCCAGCCAACAAAGCTGAGGAGTGCTACAACTCCAGCCACATTTCCACCAGATCCATTATCGAACAAACCATCAGTTTGCTGAAGATAAGAAAATAAGAACATAAGAACATAAGAAATAGGAGCAGGAGTAGGCCAATCGGCCCCTCGAGCCTGCTCCGCCATTCAATAAGATCATGGCTGATCTGATCCTAACTGCCAATCCACTATCACAGAACCATCTCCTGAATCTAACAGAATTAGACACACGAAATAGGAGCAGGATCAGGCTACAGATGCCTGGATAGATCAGGTGGAGCCCTGCAGTGCTCAGCAGCCAGGGTCTCCAGAATCGTCGTGGTTTGCTGTGCACTTCACAACATGGCACAGCGTCGTGGCTTGCAGATTCCTGAGGCCCAAGTGGCACCTCACATCTCCTCCTCCTCCTCATCTGAGGAGGCTGAGGAGGTGGAGGAGGAGGGCGAAAACGAACATCCTGCAGAGGCCCATCAACCAGCAGCAGCGTTACGCGAGAACATTGCTGCCCAGGATGCAAGGAACGCACTCACCCTGGCCAGATTTGCTTAGCCTAGTCAATTAAACACTTTTGCCTCGCAGCTTCTTACCTGAGCATCGACAATGGCCAAGACCCTGCGAATTCCTAGCTATTTGACCAGCATATTGACAATTGCAAGTAATCCTAAGAACCCCCACTTCCTTGAGGTCTGCCACCAACCTCCCTCTCATGGGTCAGCTCCCCCTCCGTGCCTGCAAGTGGCTGGAGAGCACCTTGCTGTACATCAGGGGGGCCATGGGGACACGTATCTGCAATGGCAGTCCAACTCAGGAGGACTTCCATGAAGGTCTGGTTTCTATGTTCAATAGATGCCCATCGCTCCTCAAGAGATGTCATTCTATTCTGACCAATGACCATGTTTTCCATACCCTGGCGACTAAGCTCCTCCATGGCCATAGCCCTCCTCTCCTCTACCGTAGCTATCCTCTCCTGTACGGTAGCCAGCCTTACCACGGAGGTAGCAATCATTTCCACGGAGGTAGCCATCCTTTCCTTGTTGATGCGTTCATGTGCCAATGACTCCACAAAGGCTCTGCTCATGTTTGCTCTGGACTCCTCCATTCGCTCCACACTCGCAGCGGCCCTAGAGACAAAACCTGCCAGAGACTCCTGCATCTGTGCCTGGAGTTCCATCACCTCTGATCTTATGGATGGACCCAGAGGCAGAGGGTCGGCATGCTGCTGAGCCGAGCTGGCAGAGTCCTGCGCCCTCCGACTAGGACTCTCCACTGCTGTCCTTGTCTCCACAATCTGCTGATGCTCACTTGTGAGCTGTGATACACCAGGTGACAACACTACTGTATGTCCCGAAGGTCCCACCGAGGTGTGTGTGTCTGCGCTGGTGCTGGGTGCGCTGAATTCTGCTGACGCTGCGCCCTCAGAGGTTGGAGCTTCCTCTGAGGAGTCTGGCTGCTCAGCCTCTTCTTCCTGGCTAGGGGGGACGGATGCTTGTGATGGTCCTGTGGGGGAGTAAAGGAGAGAGTCAGAGATGTGATGCAAAGGCTACATGCACATAGCTTTTTGCAGATGCTCATAAGTGCATCTGTTACAGCTTCACAATCATTATCAGCGATTCATGCAATGTCAAAGAGAGAGATAGGAAACTTTTCTGTCACCAGTTTGCTGTGTTGCACCCGTCTGTCCGTCTCCCATGCGCGAATCATCCTCAATGCCGATGATTTCCAGGGTGGCCTCCTCCCAGGGGGTCAGGTGGACTATTGAGGGTGGCCTTCCTCCTGTCCTGACTCGCTCTCTCTTGTTGTGAGCTCTCTTTTCCTGCAATGAGGGAGACAAGTGGAGGTTGAGTGAGAATGAAGGAGTGAGTGTAGAGATTGCATATCATAGATACTTAGAAGGAGACAAAGATGGAGTGAGGTTGCAAGACCAAGGTGTGTGTTGTCAGATGTGTTCAAAGCATCAGAGTGATAGGGAGTGTGAGGGTTGCATGGTCGAATGGTTATGTGAATGTGAGCATAGAGAGAGAGGGAATGGGTAAGGGTGCATGGATGTGAGTGTCAAGTGGGATGTGGAGGAAGAGATTGCTAAAGCTGAGTGCTGGTGAGGAAAGGCAATGGGGATCAGATTGAGGGTGATGGGAAATTCATACTCACTTTTCCAGTGCGCTGAAGGTTATGAAATCTTTTCCTGCACTGTGTCCAGGTTCTGCGGGTGACTCCCAAGGAGTTGACCTCCTCAGCCACCTGCATCCACACTGCCTTGGTCTGAGTGGGAGGCCTCTTCCTCCCTGATGAAGGGAACAGGACCTCCCTGAGGGCCCTAGCCCCATCCACCAATGCCTGCAGTGCTGCCTCGTCAAAGCGAGGAGCTGATCTTGCCCTCCCGCTGGTCATGTTTGCTGCAGCTCCCTCACACTGCACAGTCAAGAAGCTTGGCATTCTGCAGAAGAAGCAAGGCTTGCTGTGGACCTTAAATGCAGCAGCAATGATGATGTCACCAGAGGGATCTTTCAGTCATGAGAAACCCATTTGCAAAGGCTTCCCACACGTTGGAAATCAATCAGCTACTTAAGTTAAAATTGCATCAATCTCCCACATCCATTTAGATTAGTGTGGGAAACACGAAATTCGGATAACACGACACCATCCCGCACCTGAGTTAAAATCCCCCCCCAAACACGTCAAACCTTATTACCTACAGAAAAGTCTAAATACATTAAAAATGATTTTCCCAGAATTTTCTTACCTCTAAAACTCACCAGTGTACCATTGAATCCTTCGCACCACTTCTGCAGCACCATCAGTGAAGAAACTTTAGAGTAAACCCACAGCACGCCACACTTACCTGGCGTGGTGTCCGGACGTCGGGAAGCCCGCAGTTGACCTGGCAAAATTGAAAAAGTTTCTTAAATGCCTGTTAACCAACTGTTAACAGGCAGTTAAGTGCCTATAATCCTCTTCCCGCCGCTAGAAACATAGAACATAGAAAAATAGGATTGGAGTGGGCCATTTAGCCCTTTGAGTCTGCTCCACCATTCAATATGACCACGGCTGATCCTCTATCTCAATGCCATATTCCCGCTCTCTTCCCATACCCCTTGATGCCTTTTGTGTCTAGAAATCTATCTACCTCCTTCTTAAATATATTCAATGACTTGGCCTCCACAGCCTTCTGTGGTAGAGAATTCCACAGGTTCACCACCCTCTGAGTGAAGAAATTTCTCCTCATCTCAGTCCTAAATGTCCGACCCCATATCCTGAGACTGTGACCCCTCGTTCTAGACCCCCCAGCCAGGGGAAACATCCCCCCTGCATCCAGTCTGTCTAGCCCTGTCAGAATTTTATATGTTTCAATTAGATCCCCTCTCATTCTTCTAAACTCTAGCGAATACAGGCCTAGTCAACCCATAGAAACATAGAAAAATGGGGGGGGGTGCGGGGGTGGGGCTCTTGATGGACCAGTGGGAGAGTGAAGAGATGAGTTAGATATGTCATATGAATAATGGATACAGATACCATTATGCACATGATGACCATTCAGTGGCTGCATCAGTCCCCATATGAGTGACTGTTGTATGCCATGTAGCTGTATGAGATGTAATTCTGTCACTAGGTTGCTGAGATCTCCCCCTCTCTCTGCTGCTCGGCGACTCCAGAGACTTCCAAGGCAGCCTCCTCTGCTGAAGTTAGGGTGGCCAATGATGGATGGCCTCCTCCGGTTCTCTCCCACTCCCTCTTATTGTGCGCTCTCTTCTGCAAGGAGGGAAAGAAGAGAAGGTTCAGAATGGAATGAGTGTAAGGAATGGGTGGGTTAGATCTTTAGAGGGCGATTACGATGGAGTGGGGTGGCAATGCCAAGTGGCCTCCTTGTGTGTTGTTAGTTGGTATGGTTGCATTAGGATGAGGCAGAGTGTGAGGGGTGGCTAGTACGATGGGGATGTGATAATGTCTATTAATGTGGGCTTAATAGACCCCATAAATGGAATGTTGATCTCAGGAGTGGCATGGTATGAAGAACGGGGTCACGACCCGCCATGGCGACCAATCGCACCCGACCCGCCCAGGTACAGAAAATTCTGGCCATAAATACCCCCACCTTACACCTGCTTCCTTACCTAAGGGAAAGGCTCTTGCTGACTCCATTTTGTGCAGAGATTTAACTGTCAGGTGTTTGCAGGTCATTTCTGCAACCTCAGATACCACTCTCACCACATTGCTAGTCACGATCACAACATTGAGGGATTGGGCCTCCGATTGCCACTTCAACTGCTATCTATTAGATCAGCATGGGTGCTGCTTATGCTGTCTCACCTTGGACCTCAGATCGGACCAGGACGAGCCCCAGCACCAACAGCACCAGCCACAGCAGCAACAACACCAGCAGCAGCAGCAACCACAACAGCAACCTTCTCTTCAGCGACCTGATGCTCCACAGGAGAGAGGGGGTCAGCACAGGGCTGCACCACACCAGAGGTAATAGCCACAACACAGGGTATACAGACAGAGGATGAGCTTCCTGGATATGACTGAGCAGCAGTGCCAAAGGAGGCTCAGGCTATTGCGTCAGGTCGTTGTAGACATTTGTAGCTTGCTGGAACAAGACCTGAAGCCCAGAGCACCTGGTGGACACGCCTTACCAGTGGCTGTCAAAGTCACCACCATCCTCAACTTCTTCGCCTTAGGCTCTTTCCAGGGATCTGCTGCAGACATTTGCAGGATCTCGCAGTCGGCCGCCCACAGATGCATCGCCCAGGTGACCGATGCAATGTTTCACAAGTCAGCCAATTATGTAAACTTTGCCACTGATGAGGCCAGTGTTACTGAGCGGGCGCTCGGCCTAACGGCTCTGGCTGGCTTCCCACAGGTGCAGGCCATCATCGACTGCACACATGTGACCATCAAGGCACCCCCTCATCACCCAGGACTGTTTGTGAACTGCAACGGCTTCCACTCCCTCAATGTGCAGCTCGTCTGCAACCATAAAAAGATCATCAGGAGGAAGGTAAACAATGGTGTTCCCCAGGGGTCGCTTCTAGGACCACTGCTTTTCCTGATATATATTAATGACTTGGATGTGGGTGTACAGGGCACAACTTCAAAATTTGCAGATGATACAAAACTTGGAAGTATAGTGAACAGTGAGGAGGAGAGTGATAGACTTCAAGAGGACATGGACAGGCTGATGGAATGGGCGGACATGTGGCAGATGAAATTTAACGCAGAAAAATGTGAAGTGATACATTTTGGTAGAAAGAATGAAGAAAGGAAATATAAACTAAAGGGTACAATCCTAAAGGGGGTACATGAACAGAGAGACCTGGGGGTATGTGTGCACAAATCGTTGAAGGTGGCAGGGCAGATTGAGAAAGCAGTTAAAAAAGCATACGGGATCCTGGGCTTCATGAATAGAGGCACAAAAGCGTGGAAATGATGAACCTTTATAAAACACTGGTTCGGCCTCAACTGAAGTATTGTGTCCAATTCTGGGCACTGCACTTTAGGAAGGATGTGAAGGCCTTAGAGAGGGTGCAGAAAAGATTTACGAGAATGATTCCAGGGATGAGGGACTTCAGTTACGTGGATAGACCGGAGAAGCTGTGGTTGTTCTTGGAGCAGAGAGGGTTGAGAGGAAATTTGATCGAGGTGTTCAAAACCACGAGGGATCTGGACAGAGTAGATAGAGAGAAACTGTTCCCATTGACAGAAGGGTCAAGAACCAGAGGACACAGATTTAAGGTGATTGGCAGAAGAACCAAAGGCGACATGAGGAAAAACTTTTTTACTCAGCAAGTGGTTTGGATCTGGAATGCAGTGTCTGGAAGGGTATTGGAGGCAGATTAAATCACGGCTTTCAAAAGGGAATAGGATAAGTACCTGAAGGAAAAAATTTGCAGGGCTATGGGGAAAGGGCGGGGGAGTGGGACTAGCTGAAGTGCTCTTGCAGAGAGCCAGCACGGGCTCGACGGGCCGAATGACTTTCTTCCATGCTGTAACAATTCTATGATTCTATTGTTCTATCATGCATGTGTGCGCGACAGGGTCCCTGGCGAGGAGGCTCCATTGTTGTCAACACCGTCTGCTCTTGCTCACTTGTGATGTGTGAGACACCAGGTGACAACTCTACTCTATCTCGCACAGGACCCACTGAGGTGTGCGTACCTGCGCTGGTTCTGGAAGCGCATGGGCTTGCTGACAGTGCGCCCTCAGAGAATGGTGCTACTTCCTGTGGCTGGACAGTGGAGGGCGGCACTTGATGGACCTGTGGGAGAGCAAAGAGAGAATTAGAAGTGTTATGATAAGAATGGGTAACATTACCATTATGCACATTGATGTGCCATCGATAACTCAAAGACAAGGGCCTAGAAATTGGGTTTTGGCGCAGCCAGGGCTTTAGCGCCGGAAGTTAGTGCCGGCACTAATCCCCCTGCGCGCGCCAAAAATTCAGTAGCGCCGCGCCCAAACGGCTGCCGGCGCTACTGGAGGGTTTCAGCGCCTCCCAATGGGCGCTACCTGCCCCATTGCGGCGCTGTTCCGGCGCTGCGGCGCCCGATGCGGTGCGGCAGGCTGGGGAAGTGCAGGCCCCCTCCTTCCGTTAAGGAGGAGCTGCCTGCACCCGGCCGCGGCCCGCGCAAATCTCTGCAAAAATGAGCCCGGCACCTCGGACAAGTGCCGGGCTTGCATCTGTTCCGCGGGGGGGGGGGGAGAAGTCCGGGGAGGGAGCTGCGGGCAGGCGGCCGGCGGGAAAGCGGCCGGCCGCCGCGCCTCCTTAAAGTGCCGGCGCAGACTCCGGCAGCACTCGTTTGCCGGAGTCTTAGTTGCGGCTGCCACTGGCGAGGCGGCCGCAACTGAATTTCGGCTTGGGGCCGGGTTACCATGGCAACCGGGACGCTGCGCACACCGATGACGTCATCGGTGCCGGCGCAGCGCTACCGGTCTACCGCGGCGGAAGGGCCCCAGGCAATTTAGGAAACGGCGCCAATTGCAGCGCTAGGCCCTCTAGCACCGCAAAATCGGCGCTAAGGGCACTGAATTTCTAGGCCAAGGAGTTTAAAAGGATTCAACTAAAGGCTTTTAATCACTAAGAACATTGCAGGTCTTTACACATCGGGTTCGTCTGATAGAATGACTCATACAGCTCTTGAGACCTTTATATGACAAAAGACAGGGGCGTAGCCAATACACACAATAGGAAAAAGGGGCGGTACCCACAATACAAAGCAGGTAAAACACAGGGGCTGATGAAGGCATATATTTCATCACATTCAACCCTTCTACAGATTTAGTCTGTCTGGGGGTGTGATAGTCCTTCCTGAACGCCGCAACAGTACCTCGGGTTCCGACCGGGAGTCCGTGGTGCCCTCCTGGGCATACCCATGTGTTGGGGGTGTTGCAGGTACTTCTGGGGGTGGTGAGCCTGGGGATGGTGGAGGTTCTTCTGGGGGCGGTGGTGATGGGTTGTCGTCGCTTCCTGCCGAGGCGAGGTCCTTTATGGACACGGTGTCCTCACGCCCGTCGGCGTGCTTGACGTACGCGTACTGTGGGTTTGCATGGAGTAGGTGTACTGCCTCCACGAGTGGATCCATTTTGTGGCCCCTCACATGCTTTCGTAATAGGACTGTCCCTGGGGTGGAGAGCCACGAGGGTAGGGACACTCCTGAGGTTGATTTGCGGGGAAAAACAAACATCTTCTCGTGAGGAGTGGCGTTAGTAGCAGTACACAGTAGCAACCTTATCGAGTAGAGTACGTCTGGGAGGACCTCTTGCCAGCGGGAGGTGGGGAGGCCTTTAGACCTTAGTGCTAAGGTGACCGCCTTCCACACTGTCGCGTTCTCCCTCTCCACTTGCCCATTACCCCGGGGGTTATAACTAGTGGTCCGACTCGTGGCTATCCCCTTCAACAGCAGGTATTGGCGCAGTTCGTCGCTCATGAACGACGCCCCCCTGTCAGTGTGGATGTAGTTAGGCATGCCGAACGTGCAAAACAGGTTGCCGAGGCACTTGATGACCGTGGCACTGGTCATGTCTGGGCAGGGGTAGGCGAATGGGAAGCGGGAGTACTCGTCCACAATGTTGAGAAAGTACACATTGCGGTCGGTGGAGGGGAGTGGTCCCTTGAAATCTAAGCTCAGGCGCTCGAATGGCCGTGTAGCTTTGATCAGGTGGGCTCGGTCGGGCCTGAAAAAACGGGGCTTGCATTCCGCACAGGTGCGGCAGTCCCTGGTCATAGACAGGACCTCCT
The DNA here is from genome assembly GCF_052327205.1 of Somniosus microcephalus. Taxonomy (NCBI): domain Eukaryota; kingdom Metazoa; phylum Chordata; class Chondrichthyes; order Squaliformes; family Somniosidae; genus Somniosus; species Somniosus microcephalus. The sequence continues at coordinate 62,559,278 of NC_141004.1, forward strand.
CGATGGAATAGGGCAGGTTACGGGATTTTATAAAGCGGAATAGCCGGGTGACCCCCGGGTGGCAGAGGCCATTGTGGAGGCCCTGTAGCCTGTCCCCCTGGATGGTGGCACACATCCCTCGTGATAGGGCATCGGGGGATTCGTTGAGGGCCCCCGGCCTATATATTATGTCGTACTCAAACGTGGAGAGTTCGATCCGCCACCTGAGAATGTTGTCGTTCTTGATTTTCCCCCTCTGTTTGTTGTTAAACATGAAGGCTACCGACCACTGGTCGGTAAGCAGGGTGAAGCGTTTGCCGGCTAGGCAGTGCCTCCAGTGCCGCACTGCCTCCACTATGGCCTGGGCCTCCTTCTCTACCGAGGAGAGCCTGATCTCGGGCCCTTGGAGGGTTCTTGAGAAAAAGGCTACGGGCCGCCCATCCTGGTTGAGGGTGGCTGCTAAAGCGAAGTTGGAAGCATCGCTTTCGACCTGGAAAGGGATGTTTTCGTCCACTGCCCGCAGCGCGGCCTTCTCAATGTCGTGTTTAATGCTGTTGAAGGCGGCGTGGGCCTCGGCCGTGAGCGGGAAGGACGTTGATTTCAGGAGGGGACGGGCCTTGTCGGAATAACTGGGGACCCATTGGGCGTAATAGGAGAAGAACCCCAGGCACCTTTTCAGGGCTTTGGGAGTGTTTGGTAGGGGTAGCTCCCGTAGGGGGCGCAATCGGTCGGGGTCCGGACCGATTTCCCCGTTTTCCACCACGCAGCCCAGGATACAGAGGCGCGTGGTGCTAAAGACACACTTATCCTCGTTGTAGGTGAGATTGAGTCTGAGGGCGGTTTTCAGAAATCTCGCGAGGTTCGAGTCGTGGTCTTGCTGGTCGTGGCCACAGATGGTGACATTGTCTAGGTATGGGTAGGTGGCTGTTAACTGGTTCTCATCGACCATGCGGTCCATCTCCCGCTGGAAGACCGAGACCCCGTTCGTTACCCCAAAGGGGACTCTGAGGAAGTGGTAGAGGCGTCCGTTCGCCTCGAAGGCGGTGTATGGACGGTCCTCCGGCCTAATGGGGAGCTGGTGGTATGCCGATTTTAGGTCGATGGTGGAAAACACCCGGTATTGCGCGATTTGGTTAACCATATCCGCTATGCGGGGCAGAGGGTAGGCGTCTAGCTGGGTGTATAGATTAACCTTCTGGCTATAATCTATCACCATCCGCTTCTTTTCGCTACCCTTAACTACTACTACCTGGGCGCGCCACGGGCTGGTACTGCATTCAATGATACCCTCCCGCTTGAGTCTTTCCACTTCCGACGCAATGAACCGTCTATCCTCCCAGCTGTACCGCCTACTCTTGGTCGCTATGGGTCGACAGTTGGGTGCGAGGTTGGCGAACAGAGAGGGCGGCTTGACCTTCAGGGTAGCCAGACCGCACACTGTGAGGGGCGGCTGGGACCCACCGTAGGTAAGCGTGATACTTTGGTGGTGGCACTGGAAGTCCAGACCCAAGATCACGCTCACACAGAGATCTGGCATTATCAATAGTTTAAAATCCCTGTAATCAGTGCCTTTTACCGACAACATAACCGCGCAGAAACCTGTAATTTTTGAGGTATGAGTCTTATCAGCCATGGCGATTTTGCCCTGTGTGGGGACTATCGTTAGTGAAAGTCGTTTTACCAGGCTAGGATGAATAAAGCTTTCGGTGCTCCCGCAGTCAATCAAGCATTTAACCTTGTTCCCGTTTACCTCTATGTCCAGCATCGATTTAGACAACGGATGCGGCCTGGATTGATCCACTGTGATCGAGGCCACCAGTGGGTCCTGGAGGTCCGTGTAGTCGGGGCAAGATGGTGGACTCCATGAGGGTGGACAAGATGGCGTCCAAGATGGCCGCCCCCACGGCGCGCACGCGGCGGTGGTGGAGTTGGAGGCGGGGTTCCCTCTGCAGACTTTGCTGAAATGTCCTTTCTTCCCGCATTTAAAACAGGTGGTGCCCTTCGCTGGGCACAGATGCCTGGAGTGTTTGTCCTGGCCGCAGAAGTAGCATTTCGGGCCCCGATGCATCGCGGCAGTAGTGGGGCTCCTGGGTGGAGGCTGGGGCTCCGATGGTGCTGGGCTGGCCTGAGACCTGGGAGGTGAAGATGGCTTCCAAGATGGCGGCCCCCACGGCGCGCACGAGGCGGAGTGGGCCGCGTGGCCTGAGGAACAGGATTCAGAGTTCCTCTGGGCCATATCCAGCGATCGCGCTATACCCATAGCCTGTTTTAAGTCCAGTCCCTCCTTTTCAAACAATTTCTGCCGAATGTAATTAGAACTGAGGCCCACAATAAAGGAGTCTCGGATCAGCTCCTCCGTGTACACGATGGCAGACATGGCCTTACAGTTACAGTCTCTGCCCAGTACTTTTAGGCTTAGCATAAAGTCCTCTAGTGACTCACCATGCCGCTGCGTGCGAGTAGTCAGAAGATGCCTGGCGTACACCTCGTTTATTGGCCGCACGTAGTGGGCCTTCAGAATGGTGCAGGCATCCCCGTAGCTGGTGGCATCTTGGATGAGAGGGGAGACCCGATGGCTCACCCAGTTTCGCAGGATTCCCAGTTTCACGTCTCCGGTGGCGGTTGCGGCTGCGATGGTGGTGGATGAGTTTGCAATGAAAAATTCGAAGCATTGGAACCAGTGTCCGAACTGTGTGGCTGCGTCTGAGGCATGGGGGTCCAGATCCAAGCGCTCTGGTTTCAGGAGTCGATCCATCTTGGTGTTTTAGTGATTAAAATTGATGTGCCATCGATAACTCAAAGACAAGGAGTTTAAAAGGATTCAACTAAAGGCTTTTAATCACTAAGAACATTGCGGGTCTTTACACATCGGGTTCGTCTGATAGAATGACTCATACAGCTCTTGAGACCTTTATATGACAAAAGACAGGGGCGTAGCCAATACACACAATAGGAAAAAGGGGCGGTACCCACAATACAAAGCAGGTAAAACACAGGGGCTGATGAAGGCATATATTTCATCACACACATGATGACATTTCACTGGCTGCTAACATCAGTCACCATATGAGTGACTGCTGTATGCCATGTGGTTGTATGAGATGTAATTCTGTCACCAGGTTGCTGGGAGGTCCCCCTCTCTCCGTCTCTCACCACCAGCAGTTCTGCAACTCAAGAGATCTCTACGGCCTCCTCCTCTGCTGGTGTCAAATTACTGAAGACTGGAGGGCCACCTCCGGTTCTCTGTCTCTCCCTGTTGTTGTGGGCTCTCTTCTCCTGCAAGGAGGGAAAGAAGAGAACTTTGAGTGAGAGTGATGGAATGAGTGTATGGAATGGATGGCTACATCTGTTGAGGGAGCCTATCAGGGATTGGCGTGACATTGCCAAATGGCCTCCTTCTGTGGTGTTACTTTTTTTAAATTTATTCATTCCTCAGATGTGGGCGTCACTGACATGGCCAGCATTTATTGCCCATCCCTAGTTGTCCTTGAGAAGGTGGTGATGAGCCGCCTTCTTGGACAGCTGCAGTCCGTGTGGTGAAGGTACTCCAAAAGTGCTGTTAGGTAGGGAGTTCCAGGATTTTGACCTAGAGACGATGAAGGATCGGCGATATACTTCTAAGTCAGGATGGTGTGTAACTTGTAGGGGAATTTGCAGGTGATGGTGTTCCTATGCGCCTACTGCCCTTGTCCTTCTAGGTTGTAGAGATTGTGGGTTTGGGAGGTGATGCTGAAGAAGCCTTGGCGAGTTGGTGCAGTGCATCTTGTAGATGGTACACACTGCAGCCACGGTACGCCTGTGGTGGAGGGAGTGAATGTTTAAGGTGGTGGATGGGGTGTCAATCAAACAGGCTGCTTTGTCCTGGATGGTATCAAGCTTCTTGAGTATTGATGGAGCTGCACTCATCCAGGCAAGTGGAGAGTAATCCATCACACTCCTGACACTCCTGACTCGTGCCTTTTAGATGGTGGAAAGGCTTTGGGGAGTCAGGATCCCATGAAGTCTCAGGTCAAGCTGATTACCACCTACCATATATACCCAGCCTCTGACTTGCTCTTGGAGCCACACTATTTATGTGGCTGATCCAGTTAAGTTTCTGGTCAATGGTGACCCCCAGGATGTTGATAGTGGGGGATTCAGTGATGGTAATGCCGTTGAATGTCAAGAGGCGATGATTAGACTCTCGCTTGTTGGAGATAGTCATTGCCTGGCATTTGTGTGGCGTGAATGTTACCTGCCACTTATCAGCCCAAGCCCAAATGTCATCCAGATCTTGCTGCATGCGGGCATGGACTACTTCCTTATCTGAGGAGTTGTGAATGGCACTGAACACTGTGCAGTCATCAGCAAACATTCCCACTTCTGACCTTATGATGGAGGGAAGGTCATTGATGAAGCAGCTGAAGATGGTTGGGCCGAGGACACTGCCCTGAGGAACTCCTGCAGCCATGTCCTGGGGTTGAAATGATTGACCTCCAACAACTACAATGATCTTCCTTTGTGCCAGGTATGACTCCAGCCAGTGGAGAGTTTTCCACCTGATTCCCACTGACTTCAATTTTATGAGAGCTCCTTGATGTCACACTTGGTCAAATGCTGCCTTGATGTCAAGGGCAATCACTCTCACCTCACCCCTGCAATTCAGTTCTTAGGCCATAGAGTCATAGGGAAGGATTTTCATTGGGCCGTGAAGGCGGGATTGGAGGCATGTGGGGGGTTTTAAATCGCGAAATAGGGGGACACGAACCCATCCCGCCCCCAACCCACCTCCATGCCAGTTTCAAAGGAGGCGGATACCCGATCTGTGCTGGGATCCGCTTCCCCGAGACGGGAAGGGGATTAGTGTCAATTAACTGCCTGTTAGCAGGTAGTTAACAGGCAGTTTTTAGCCTAATCCCTATTTTTATCCCTGAAGTGTGGGATTCCCGACGGCTCCAAACCACGCCAAGTTAGCGAGGCTGCCCGTCGGGCTGAAGGGCTTGGAGGGTTCGAGATGTCCGGTGTTCAGGTGAGTGATGGGTGCATGAGTACAGAGGTAAGTGTGTTTAGTATGTGTAAAGTGTTTAAAGAAGTTTTACTTACCTTTACTTACCTTTACAGCCTTCCTTCCTTCAGGTCTCGGGAGTCCCTCATCTCACTGGCACAGAAAGCAGAATGGCCGCAAGCTGTCAAAAGTTGCAGCATTCAGCTTTCTGTTCTGGAGAGCTCTCTAAATCAGCCTGAGAGGAAGGAATTAACTTGGAGTATAGATTGTCAGTGTTTGACAGCTTCAAAGAGCTGTCAAACGCTGATATTTCATCTGTCAAAAGCTCTTGACAGATGAAATGTCAATCTGTGACGTCACCTGTTGCCGGGTGACCCTTAATTGGCCTGCTGAGCCCGCTGGGTGGGCTCAACAAGGTCAATCAAGTGAAAATCACGTGGGTTGGCCACAACTCGATGGAGGCGGGACTACAACCCAAAAAGTTGTAGTCCCGCCTCCTACACGCCGCCAGTATCAAAATCCAGCCCTAAGAGTCATAGAGTTATACAGCACTGAAAGAGGCCCTTCGGCCCATCGTGTCCGCACCGGCCATCAAGCCCTGTCTATTCTAATCCCATTTTCCAGCACTTGGTCCGTAGCCTTGTATGCTATGGCGTTTCAAGTGCTCATCTAAATGCTCCTTCAATGTTGTGACGGTTCCTGCCTCTACCACCCTTTCAGGCAGTGAGTTCCAGATTCCAACCACCCTCTGGGTGAAAACGTTTTTCCTCAAATCCCCTCTACCTTGAAACAATGCCCCCTGGTCATTGACCCCTCTACTAAGGGGAAAAGTTCCTTTCTATCTGCCCTATCTATGCCCCATATAATTTTGTACACCTCAATCAGGTCCCCCCTCATCCTTCTCTGCTCTAAGGAAAACAACCCTAGCCTGTCCAGTCTCTCTTCATAGCTGAAGCGTTCCAGCCCAGGTAACATCCTAGTGAATCTCCTCTGCACCCTCTCCAATGCAATCACATCCTTCCTATAGTGTGGCGACCAGATCTGCACACAGTATTCCAGCTGTGGCCTAACTAGTTTTTTGTCCAGCTCCATCATAACCTCCCTGCTCTTATATTCTATGCCTCAGCTAATGAAGTCAAGCATCCCATATGCCTTTTTAACTACCTTATCTACCTGTCCTGCTGCCTTCAGGGATCTATGTACATGCACACCATGGTCCCTCTGATCCTCTGTCCTTCCTAGGGTCCTTCCATTCATTGTGTATTCCCTTGCCTTGTTAGTCCTCCCAAAATGCATCACCTCACAATTTTCAGGGTTAAATTCCATTTGCCACTGTTCTGCCCATCTAACCAACCCGTCTATATCGTCCTGTAGCCTGAGGTTTCCCTTCTCGCTATTTACCACTCCACCAATTTTCGTGTCATCTGCGAATTTATTGATACCTCCTACATTCATATCTAAATCATTAATGTACACTACAAACAGCAAAGGACCCAGCACCGATCCCTGCGGTATACCACTGGACACAGGCTTCCAGTCACAAAAACAATGTTCGACCAGCACCTTCTGCCTCCTGCCACTGAGCCAATTTTGGATCCAATGTGCCAAATTGCCCTGGATCCCATGGGCTCTTACCTTCTTGACCAGTCTCCCATGTGGGACTTTGTCAAAAGCCTTACTGAAGTCCATGTAGACTACATCAACTGCACTACCCTCATCCACACACCTAGTCAGCCCCTCAAAATATTCAATCAAATTGGTTAGACATGATCTCCCATTGACAAAGCCATGCTGACTATCTTTGATTAATCCTTGCCTCTCCAAGTGGAGACTAATTCTGTCTCTCAGAATTTTTTCCAATAATTTCCCTGCCACTGATGTTAGGCTCACTGGCCTGTAATTCCCTAGTTTCTTCCTACTACCCTTCTTGAGTAATGGGACTACGTTAGCTGTTCTCCAGTCCTCTGGCACCTCCCCTGTGGCCAGAAAGGTTCTGAAAATTTGTGTCAGAGCCCCTGCAATCTCCTCCTTTGCCTCACACAGCAGCCTGGGATACATCTCGTCAGGGCCTGGGGGATTTATCCACTTTTAAGCCCGCTAAAACTGCTAGTAGCTCCTCCCTCTCAATAATAATTTGTTGAAGTATATCACAATCCCCCTGCCTGATTTCTATGCCTACATCGTCCTTCTCCATAGTGAACACAGATGCAAAATATTCATTTAAAACCTCACCTACATCTTCCGGCTCTACACACAGATTGCCACTTTGGTCCCTAATGGGCCCTACTCCTTCCCTGGTTATCCTCTTGCCCTTAATATACTTATAAAGCACCTTGGGATTTTCCTTTATTTTGTCCGCCAGTGTTTTTTCATGCCCCCTCTTCGCTCTCCTAATTTCTTTCTTAAGCACCCCCTTGCACTTTCTATACTCCTCTAGGGCTTGCACTGTTTTTAGTCCTTTGTATCTGCCAAAAGCCCCCCTTTTTTTCCTAATCCATTCTTGTATATCCCTTGACATCCAGGGTTCCCTGGGTTTGTTGGTCCCACCCTTGACCTTTACAGGAACATGTTGGCCTTGTACTCTCTCTATTTCCTTTCTGAAAGACTCCCACTGCTCTGATGTGGATTTTCCTACAAGTAGCTGATCCCAGTCCACTTTGGCCAGATCCTGCCTTATCATATTAAAATCGGTCTTCCCCCCAATTTAGAACCTTTATTTCCGGTCCATCTTTGTCCTTTTCCATGACTACCTTAAATCTCACCGAATTATGGTCACTGTCACCTAAATGCTCTCCTAATGACACTTCTACCACTTGCCTGGCTACATTCGCTAGAATTAAGTCCAGTACTGCCCCCTCTCTTGTAGGACTTTCTACATGCTGGCTCAAAAAGCTCTCCTGGATGCACATTAAGAATTCCGTACCCTCTAAGCCTTTCACACTCTGACTATCCCAGTTAATATTGGGGAAGTTGAAATCCCCTACTATTATTACCCTATTATTTCTACACTTCTCTGAGATTTGCCTACATATCTGTTCCTCTATCTCCCCCTGACTGTTTGGGGGCCTATAGTACACTCCCAGCAAAGTGCTTGTCCCCTTTTTGTTTTTAAGTTCTACCCATATGGCCTCATTAGAGGAACCTGCTAGAGGAATCTATCATCCATCCTTACAGCAGTAATTGACTCTTTGATTGATATTGCGACACCCCCTCCTCTTTTACACCCCCTTCTGTCTTGCCTGAAGATTCTATACCCCGGAATATTGAGCTGCCAGTCCTGCCCCTCCCTCAACCATGTCTCTGTGATAGCAATAATACTCCCATGTGTTCATCAACACCTTCAATATATCTGCCTTACTCGCAAGACTCCTTGCATTAAAATAAATGCCATCCAGCCTTGCCATGCTCCCTTGTGCCGTTACATAATTAGGTCCATGCTTGGATTAAGGATGTAATGAGGTCGGGAGCAGAGTGGTCTTGGCAGAACCCAAACTGAACATCAGTGAGCAGGTTATCGGTGAGTAAGTGCCACTTGATAGCACTGTCAACGACACCTTCCATCACTTTGCTGATGATTGAGAGTAGACTGATGGGGCGGTAATTGGCTGGATTGGATTTGTCCTGCTTTTTGCTGACAGGACATACCTGGGCAGTTTTCCACATTGTCGGATAGATGCCAGTATTGTAGCTGTACTGGAACAGCTTGGCTAGAGGCACGGCTAGTTCTGGAGCACAAGTCTTCAGCACGACAGCCGGGATGTTATCGAGGCCCATAGCCTTTGCTGTGTCCAGTGCGTTCAGCCGTTTCTTAATATCATGTGGAGTGAATCGAATTGGCTGAAGACTGGCTTCTGTGATGGTGGGGACCTCAGGAGGAGGCCAATATGAATCATCCAATCGGCACTTCTGGCTGAAGATGGTTGCAAACACTTCAGCCTTGTCTATTGTACTCACGTGCTGGGCTCCGCCATCATTGAGGATGGGGATATTCATGGAGCCTCCTCCTCCCTTAATTGTCCACCGCCATTCACAACTGGATGTGGCAGGACTGCAGGGCTTTGATCTGATCCGTCGGTTGTGGGATCGCTTAGCTCTGTCTATAGCATGCTGCTGCCGCTGTTTAGCATGTATATAGTCCTGTGTTGCAGTTTCCCCAGGTTGGCGCCTCATTTTTTGGTACACCTGGTGCTGCTCCCGGCATGCTCTTCTGCACTCCACATTGAACCAGGCTTGGACCACTGGCTTGATGGTAATGATAGAGTGAGGGATATGCTGGGTCATGAGGTTACAGATTGTGGTGGAATACAACTCTGCTGCTGCTGATGGCCCACAGTACCTCATGGATGCCCAGTTTTGAGCTGCTAGATCTGTTCTGAATCTATCCCATTTAGCACGGCAGTGTTGCCACACAACACGATGGCGGGTGTCCTCAGTGTGAAGACGGGATTTCGTCCCCATTTCAGAGGGCAGTTAAGAGTCAGCCACATTTTTGTCCCCACAAGGGCTGTGCCTAGGGCTGGTCACTGCTGCCAATGCTGTCATGGACAGATGCATCTGCGACAGGTAGATTGGTGAGGACGAGGTCAAGTAGATTTTTCCCTCTTGCTGGTTCTCTCACCACCTGCCGCAGTCCTAGTCTGGCAGCTATGTCCTTCAGGATTCAGCCAGCTCGGTCAGTATTGGTGCTACCGAGTCACTCTTGGTGATGGACATTGAAGTCCCCCACCCAGAGTACATTCTGTGCCCTTGCTACTCTCAGTGCTTCTTCCAAGTGGTGTTCAACATGGAGGAGTACTGATTCATCAGCTGAGGGAGGGCGGTAGGTGGTAATCAGCAGGAGGTTTCCTGGCCCATGCTTGACCGGAGACTTCATGGGGTCCGGAATTAACGTTGAGGACACCCAGGGCCATTCCCTCCCGACTGTATACCACTGTACCACCACCTCTGGTGGGTCTATCCTGCCGGTGGGACAGGGCATACCCAGGGATGTTGATGGAGGAGTCTGGGACATTGGCTGAAAGGTATGATTCTGTGAGTATGACTATGTCAGGCTCTTGCTTGACTGGTCTGTGGGACAGTTCTCCCAATTTTGGCAGCAGTCCCAGATGTTAGTGAGGAAGACTTTGCAGGACCGACCGTGCTGGATGTGCCATTGCCGTGTCCGCCTCGGTGCCGAGTGATCCATTTGGTTTTATTTGTATTATTGTTTTTCATAGTGGTTGTGTACAACTGAGTGTCTTGCTAGGCCATTTCAGAGGGCAGTTAAGAGTCAACCACATTGCTGTGGGTCTGGAGTCACATAGAGACCAGACCGGGTAAGGACGGCAGATTTCTTTCCTTGAAGGACATGAGTGAACCAGATGTTTTTTTTTACGACAATCCGATAGTTTCATGGTTACCATTACTGATTCTAGCTTTCTATTCCAGATTTATTTAATTAACTGAATTTAAATTCAGTTAGATTTGAGCTTACATCTCTGGATCATTAATCCAGGCCTCTAGATCACTAGTCCAGTCACATAACCACTATGCTACCGTTCCCTTGCTGTGAGTGCATTAGGATGAGGGTGAGTGTCAGTGGTGATTAGTCAGATGGGAATGTGAGTAGGTGCATAGACAGAGAGGGATGGGTGGACCTGCAAGGTAGATTGGTGTGAGGAGTGATGTGCAGGAACAGGCTTGGGAAGGCACAGTAATGGGGTTGGGGTGACACGTACATCAGGATGTAGGTGAGTGTGGCATTGCACTCAGCTTTCCTGACCTCATGAGATCATTGAATTTTTACCGGCACTGGATCCACGTCCTCCTGACAGCATTCCTGCTACTGATCTCCTCTGCGATCACCAGCCATGGCCTTTTTTGTCACTTTGGGTGGTCGTTTTCGTCCATCCCCAGGGAAGAGGACCTCCCTGCGTGCTCTTACTGCCTGCACCTCCAGGGAGGCATCTGTGAATCTTGGCGCTGCCCTCTGTCTTTTCTCCATGCCCCACAGATTTGTCAGTCTTATTGCATAATTTAGGGCCCTTGAAGCCACCTTCTGCACTCCTACATCAACCTTCAAATGAGATGTGTGCAAGGCTGCTTTAAATATCAGCGCTGGAAACGTGTCACCGGTGAGGTCATCAGACCCACTCCATTTAACAGGGCCAGGAAAGGTTTAATTGGGGCCATTGAGTTAAACGCGTAGTGCAGAATGCGCTGTTCAAATCTTTGGGTTCCCAACCCGCTATGTGGCCCGCACGCATCCGATCCGACTCCAAGGTGAAGATTCCGGCCTATGGTTTCTCTCTGTTGTCTTGGTGTTGATGTTTCTCGCTCTGTCTCTCCTCTTCGGCTTCTCGCTCTCTAACTCTTCATTTTAATCTCTGCCTCTTTATTGTTTCCTTCTGGGTGGGAGACGGTAGCTCAATAATCATCAATGCCTCGATTTTAAAATTCACATCCTTGTGCTCAAATCCCAACATGGCCTCGCCTCTCCCTATCGCTGAAGCTTCCTCCAGCCCTACGACCCTCTGAGAACTCCGCACTCCTCCAATTCTAGCCTCTTGTGCATCCCCGATTTCCTTCAGTCCACCATTGGCGGCCATGCCTCCAGCTGCCAAAGTCCTAAGCTCTGGAATTCCTCCCTAAACCTCTTTGCCTCTCCAGCTCCCCATACTCCTTTAAGTCGCTCCTTAAAACTACTGCTTTGACCAAGCTTTTGGTCACCTGTCCTAATATCTCTTTATGTGGTTTGGTGTTTTGTCTGATAACAATCCTGTGAAGAACCGTGGGACATTTTTACCATGTTAAAGACCTTATATAAATGAAAGTGCTGCTGTTCTTGTTGTCTAAGCCCAGGCTATTGGAATAGGTTGTGGTCTTCAAGTAAAACCTTTAATGAAAGTATTAATAGACACAAAAAAAAGTTAACAACTATCGTGCTACTGTGAAATTTAAATCAAAAAAAAAATGTTGTTTACAATTATATTTGGACATTAAAAATGTCAGTTATTGAGAAAAATGGTGATTTTTATTTTCCGGAAAGCATTTTGTATGATTTATGGGAAAAGCTAATATAGATAATATAATAATATGTTTACAGGGAGATGTTACGTGTTAGTGATCAGATTAACACTGGAAATTGTGTTAGAGCATCACCTACAGGGGTTACAGGAGAATATAATGGGTAAGTGTAATAGGCACGTCTAAACATTTTTACATTGGTACGCCCATAGGAAATGTTTTCTTAGGAATACAGAATCCGGTTAAGAATTTAATCAATTCTAGATTATTTGAGATCTATGGAATTTGGGTGCAAGATGGTCCATCTGCCATTTCAGGTTAGGATTTAAAAGAAAGATTGCATTCATACTTTAGCATTTTCGTGACCTCAGATATCCCAAAATGCATTACAACCAATGAGGTAAATTTTTGCAGTGTAGTCGCTGTTGTAGTGTAAGAAACACATCAGCCAATTTGCGCACAGCAAGCTCCCACAAACAGCAAAGCGACAATGACCAGATAATCTGTTATTTAGCGATGTTGGTTGAGGGCGAAATATTGGCCAGGACACCAGGTAGAACTCCGCCTGCTCTTCTTTGAATATAAAGATTACACTTTGAAGTATGGCACTGTTTAAAAGTCCATTTGTCACACTTGTCACATGCTAACCGAGCCTTGACTATAATAACCGCTTCATTTCTTTTTTAGTAAAATTACCTAAAAAAAATGAAGAATTCATGCTTCAACTAAAAATGATTCCCCTTAGGAATTTTTAGTTCTCAACGATTTTCCGTTGCAAGAAACAAGTCTGGGCATTTTTACATTGGAACGCCCATAGAAAATGTTTTCATAGGGATACACAATCCACTTAAGAATTTAATCAATTCTAGATTATTTGAGATCGATGGGATTTGGGTGCAAGATGGTCGATCGATCATATCAGGTTAGGATTCAAAAAAAAGAAAGACAAAAAATAGCCAATCCTAGTGTATGTGAATAGCCAATCTTGCTGTCCGTTTGGTATTTATTTTCTTTATCTCTCTCTCTCACTCGCTTAATAAACTATTGAAAATAGTTTTCCTGTCTGAATTTTCCTCCTTTGCCTCATTCTGAAATATTTGAGAAAAACAAACACCTAATAATTATTGGCCCGTATTTTCCGATCGCAGGCTTCCCGCGGGCGGAGGCCAGCGATCTGGAAAAATCTACGCCCTTACCCGAGGGCTCCCGGGACGCACACGCTTCTGCTCCTGGGCCTGGGACTAGGGACAGGGTCACTGGCACGGCTTGTGAAACTAAGCAGGGCTAGGCCTGGTTAGTACCCTGGAGGGGTGACCATCAGGGAAGACCAGGTGCAGAAGGTCACGGAAGGAGCCCCGGGAGGGGCGGCTGGTGAGCAGGCCCAGGCGTTGGGCTGAAGATTGTCGGACAGGAGGAATGGTGGAAATGGAATGGCGGCGTGCACAGACGCAGCGGCTTTGCTTCTCCCAGGATGGTGCTATTTACGTTTAATGTTAATGTTATTTGTACTGGACTCATGGGAGCTTGCAAGATCACATTTCGTTGTCCATGTACTTGTGCATTGTACAATGACAATAAAGTTGAATTATTATTATTATTATTACTCCACATGCACAGGGCCCGGGTATCCCAGAGGCGCAGGCAGTTTGCAGCGTCCCTGGGATCACGTGGGCCCTGGGGAGCCAATCACAGAAGGGAATCTCCCTTCATACACTTGACAGGAAGACCTGTCAAATATATGAATGGAGATCACCCCCAAAATATAGTAAAACTTTAAATACATTTTTTAAAAAACACATTTTTAAAATGACTTGAAATGACAATAAATTAAACATTTTAAACAAAAATGTAATTTTTTGAGAAAAATAATTAAAGATTTTTACGGGGCTAAAAGTAAGCTTACCTTTTTTTAAAGTATTTTTAAATTATAAATCAGTGAAATTTTTAAAAAACTTTTTTCAACTCTTATCCTGCTTTACCAGGTGCAAGAATTGTAAGAGTTTTCTGTGGGCAGAGGGTCTCCAAAAAGTGGAACTCTCCGCCCGCAGAGGCCCTTCTCCAGGGCAGCCGAAGGATCTGTCAAGACTATTCTTGACAGATCGGAAATGCTGGTTATCAGCGCATGCGCTGTGCGTGCCTGAAACCGGCATTTCCGATGTCCCTACGGGTGGGTACACAGCGCGTACACATCCGTAGGGATCAGAATATCTGGGCCATTATATCCTGAGGAATGAGTGGCATTGAGTACTTCACAGACTGTCTACAGAGAAACATGCTGATGCATGCTGGCCATTTTGTTGATCGTGTTCACATTCAGACTGCAGCATGATGGGAACCGTAGCTATAGGTGCCTGCTGGGAAATGCAATTGTTTTCTCTTCAGATACCAGCGATAGCTCTGCTAAGAATATGAGTTCAAGGCCTAGATTAGTCAGCTAGACATTGGGCCAGAACTTCGGGTCCCCACGGGTGAGTAAACGCTGGGTACTCACGCGTAGGCCCAACAAAGGTGCCGGTTTCGTGCATGCACTGCGCATGCACGGGAAACCAGAACTTCCGTTCTCTTGAAGAAAGGGGCTCACAGGTCGAACGCGTGCACCAGAGAGGCAGCGCGTATGCCTGGAACTTCCATTTTTTTTGCAGCTTTCTCCGGGAGGGTAAGTCTCCAAGAGCTACGCTTGTAAAAAGCAGTTGCAAGGCCTGCTTTTAACAAGATAAGTGGTGAATTAAGTTAAATTAAAACATTTTTTCCACAGGTTTATTATTTTTAAATACTTTAAAGAAAGGTAAGTTTATTTTTAGCCCCATTAGAAACTGTAATTAATTTTTTCAAAAATTTAAATTATTGTTTAAAATAGTTATTTTATGTAATTTAGTTATTTTAAAAATGTGATGTTTTTAAAAAATTTATTTGAAGTTTTAGTGATGCTTTGGGGCTGAATTGTATTCATAGATTTGACAGCTCTTCCTGCTCTTCTTGCACTCGCGGGAAGCCTCCGACCCGAATTTCTGGGCAATTTAATATGTATTTTAGTCACAGGGATTGTGACTCTATTCATACACTTTGAACATTAGGCTACAAACCTTATTTCCAATATGATTGTTGGATGAGACATTAAACCAAGGCCCCATCTGGTCTCTCAGGTGGACGTAAAAGATCTCGGCCTAAAAATTCGGTGGTGCCCCGTTTGGGGCGCCAAGCTCGCCTGGGCGCCGGAAGTCCTGCCCCAGAAGGAGCTGGGAGCACCAGCGGGATATTCAGTTTGAGCACCCCAAACGGAAGCGGGGCGCTGCTCGAGGCGCCCCGTGTCCGTCTTGGGGCGCTGAAACTGAATATCGCAGCGCAACGTGCCGCAGTGCCACACGCTGCGGCACGGTGCGCTGCGGTACTGCAGGCCTTCCTCCCCTTCTTAAAGGAGAGGTGCCGGGCTCTCGGGACACAGCCGGCACTGCCAAGGGGGGGGGGGGGGGGATCAGGAGGCCGGGGAGGGCGGTGCGAGGAGGTGATGGCCGCCCCGCACCTCCCCTTTAATTTGCACCACTACCGCCACAGGTAGGCCCCCTGAACCAGTCGCGATTTGCAACCGGCGCTACGGGGGGGGGGGGCACGACCCAATATCGCGTTCGGGGCGGTAGCGGGGCGCTGCGCACACCGATGACGTCATCGGTGGCGGCGCAGTGCTACAGGCTAACGCCGCCATTAGCGCCCCGCTAAATTTCACGGGAGGCATGGCCAGTGGCGCTAAAGCCACTGAGTGCCCTCTTTAGGCGCTAACTGGTGGCGCAGCCCACCGAATTTCTAGGCCCTCATGTCCAACTTCAAAGATGATCAGGGGAGTTCTCTCGGTATCCTGGCCAATATTTATCCCTCAACCAACATCACCAAAAGCAGAAGATCTGGTCATTTATCTTTGATGTTTGTGGGAATTTGATGTCTGCAAATTGGCAGCTGAGTCTTCTAACATACAACAGTAGCTACAAAAGTACTTCATTGGCTGTGAAGCGCTTTGTGATGTCCTGAGGTCGTGAAAGGAGCTTTATAAATTCAAGCTCCTTCTTTTCTTTACTGAGTTTCTCAACTTGTGAGAGTTCAAGATAGGAATTAAAAGGATGAAGGAGAAGGGTTTAAAAAAATATTTTGAGTAATTTTATTCGCTCACCTCTTTCTTTAATTGGTAGTTCATGCCTTTGTTACCTCCAGACTCCACTGTTCCAATGCTGTCCTGGCTGGCCTCCCACCTTGCAACTTCCGTAAACTTGAGCCCATCCAAAATTCTGCTGCCCATATCCTAACTCACACCAAGTCCCATTCACAAGTCACCCCTGTGCTCACTGACCTACATTGGCTTCAGGTCCGGCCATTTTAAAATTCACATCCTTGTTTTCAAATCCCTCCATGGCCTCGCCCCTCTCTATCTCTGTAATCCCTTCCAGCCCTACAAACCTCCAAGATCTCTGCGCTCCTCCAATTCTGGTCTTTGAGCGTCCCGATTTCCTTCGCTCCACCATTGGTGGCCGTGCCTTCAGCTGCCGAGGTCCTAAGCTCTAGAGTTCCCTCCCTAAACCTCTCCACCTCGCTACCTCTCTCTCCTACTTTAAGACATTCCTTAAAACCTACCTCTTTGACCAACTTTTGGCCACCTGTCCTAATGCCTCTTTCTGTGGCTCGTGTCAAATTTTGTCTAATAATGCTCCTGTGAAGCACTGTGGGACATTTTTACTATGTTAAAGACGCTATATAAATACAAGTGCTGCTGTTCTTGTTGTCCAAACCAGGCTATTGGAAGAGCTTGAGGTCTTCAAGTAAAACGTTGAATGAAAACATTAATAGACACTAAAGAATGTTAACAACCATCATGCTGTTGTGAAATTTGTAATTGTTTCTTTATTTTGTTTACAACCATATTTTGGACATTACGAATGTCAGTTATTGAGAAAAATGGTGGATGACTTTTTTTTCTGGGAAGCATTTTGTATGATTTGTGGGCAAAGGTAATATTAGATAATATAATAATATGTTACAGGGGGACGTTAGAGGTTAGTGATCAGATTATCACTGGAAATCGTACTAGAGCATCACCTTCAGGGGTTACAGGGGAATATAATGGGTAAGTGTAATAGGCACGTCTGAACATTTTTACTTTGGAACTTCCCTCCCTAAACCTCTCCACCTCTCTACCTCTCCTTCCTCCTTTAAGACACTACTTAAAAGCCACCTCTTTGACCAAGCTATTGGTCACCAGTCCTAATACAGGAAACTCTTTTTTATCCGGCACCGACGGGACCGGCGTGCTGCCACTTGATCAAAAAGTCCGGTTTACAGAGAGGTATACTTACTAAGGTACAAGAGCCCCGTCCCTGTTGCATGGTAACAGTTGCAGGAACCCCGGTTATACAGCCACAGACCCAGGCGTCCCTGTTGCATGGTAACAGTTGCAGGAACCCCGGTTATACGGCCACAGACCCAGGCGTCCCTGTTGCATGGCAACAGGTGCAGGACACCCGGTTACACGGCCACAGATCCAGGAACTGCAGTTACACGGCCACTAATATGAAGTAAAACTTACCTGAACCTACTCCTGAATTTTGCCGGTTAAGAGAAATTTCCGGTTATTTAGGTGCCGGTAAAAAGAGAGTTTCCTGTATCTCGTTACGTGGCTCAGTATCAATTTATACCTGATTACGCTCATGCGAAGCGCCTTGGACATTTTGCTACGTTAAAAGCCCTACAAAAATGCAAGTTTTGGTTGTTGTTGTGATTGGCTGCCCATTTTTGATTAGTAAATTTTGGTATGGTGATTGGTAGCTTCCCCAACAAATATTGCAGCTGTCCAGGTGGATGCTTGGAGGATCTCCCTACAGTTCATTCTCCTTCACTGGATGGTTTCAACTCCTCAAACAGCTGCTTGGAGTTTTACTCTTGGCCAATGGCTTTTCCCCAACAGAAGCCTGAGTCTTCTGAAAGATGCTTTTTATTTGTTCACTTGATGAATACAAGAACACCTTTGCCTAAAAATTGGATAAGGCCCAAAAATGGGTGGTGTCACGGGCCAGCGCTATTTGCCTGCGTCCATTCTAAGTGGTGCAGGCAGCACACAAAATTCGTGCTGCCTGTTTATTATAATGACGGGAGCACTGGCCTCAGCACCAAACACGTTGCTGATTGGCTTAGCGCTCAATGCGGGGGGTGGGGGGCAATATCGGGTGCCACCTACTGGCCAATAAAGTTTGGCCGAGGCTCTCTCCACTACTTAAAGGGGAGGTGCTTTGTTGCAGAAGCACCTCATTCTCACTCTGGTGCAAGCCATGGCACAGCAACCTAGGGAATGAGCAAGGAGGTTTTCAGATGCTGCACTGGAGGCCGTGGAGCTGGCGGTGCAACGAATATGGGCTGTCCTCTACCTACAGGGAGGCAAGAGGCCAATCCAAGGCCATTTGCAAAAGGTTGGGGGAGGAGATTGCTGACTCCGTCACGGCCACCAGTGTGGTACCAAGGACCTGGATCCAGTGCCGCAAAAAGTTTAATGACCTCACATGAGTGGTCAAGGTGAGTGAAGGCTTCAGCAAATGCCACCTGCACCACAAGCCTCACACACTGCTCAATGCACCGCACCCCCACCACTCACCTACCAACAATCTCTAGCTATCACCACTCATACCTCACAATCATGGCTTCACTTCACCCTCACAACCTTTCCACAGCTGCAAGACTCACACCCACATTTCACACCTTGCACACACTTACAGCTATTCAACTGCAGGCACTTTACCAAACACATTACACCACACTCACTGATACACTTCCCTTTCTCTTGCAGGCCAAGGTGGCACATAACAGGAGGGAGCAACAGCAGAAGAAGCCACAACAGAGTAATCCGTGCTTGAAATTATTGTCGGGGCAGTGACGGAGTCCATGGCCAGTGGAGAAGTTGAAACCGATGCTGATGATGACGGTATGCTCATATCTAATCCTTCTTCTCACACTCCACTTCCCCCTCATCCCACAATCTCTTTTCACTTACAAGCTGCTGATGGTGTATGCATGGATAGCTTGCTTTCCCCACCACAACCTGACCCTTGTACCTTTCTGCTCTCAGATACCCAAGAGCTGCCAGCAGGCCAGCCTGTCTCTCATCTTGGCCAAACTGAAGGAGGAGACGAACAAGAAGAAGAAGAAGAAGAAACACAAACACTGCATTCGACGCTCGCAGACACCAGCTCAGAAAATGGTACTGCGCAGACTTCCGAGGGTAGTACAGAGGCGGGATCTGCACATGGTGAGTCACTGGACAGGACTGGGCTGCAGCCGGGCCAGGGGAAATGGTAGCTTGGGTGCCAGCTCCCCAGAGGGCAAGCTCTCACACGAGTTTTGCTCCACAGGACTCAGATGATGGGGTGACCTTCAGAAGAAGGGTGATGGGCATGCACACGGAAATCCTAGTTGCAATGGCAAGCCTGCCAGAGAGCCTCTTGTCAGTGTCAAGGAGCATGGAGGAGTCCGGCTCCAACATTGCACGGGGCTTTGCACAGAGCTTGGAGCCCATGATTTCTAGGATGGAAATGGTGGGCAACTCCGGGAGAGACCGTGTGGGCCCAGCCATGATGCTGCATGTGATGGGCGATGTCATGGCTTCCATTGCAGCACAGGCGGAAGCGACCCAACGTCTCACTGCTACAGTGGGAGCTCAGACTGCTGCTATCATTGCTGGATTTACGGGTCTCGAAAGGAGCTTGCAGGGTGTCGCAGCGGGCCAGCAATCTGCCCCCCAACAGATTGCTAGGAATACCCAGGCGCCTCCCCGGAGCAGTGGCAGTGGGTCTGTTGGGCAAGAATCTGCTGTCTACTCTCAGGATGACAGCATTCATCCACTGCCACTCTCTTTGCCCCTGCCGCTGCCTATCAGCCAGCCAGCCCAGACTGTTGCCACCCATGCCGAGATGGTGCAGTCTACAGCTGGGCCTTCTAGGTTCAGAGCTGTTCGAGGTCATCGTACAAGGCCATCTGTAGTCTCCCCCCCTGAAAGTCAGCAGCCTTCCACCAGCCACACTGCAGCCACTGGGGTAGCACTGCGTAGAAGCACTAGAGTAGGTAAAGGCACACAAACAACAGACACTAAGAGTTGCACACGGGTGACTAGTTGATATTGTCATATTGATTGTCTTTGGATAAATTGATGATTTTTGTTTGGAATGTGTGTTTTGTGGTGACTCTCATTTCAGCTTTGTGCCCAGGAGGATGCTGTGATGTTCTGTGACTGAGGGATGGTATGATGGGGAAGTGGTGAGCAATGGGGATCTGGGGTTTCATTCACTGGAATCAGAATCTGATGAGGCATCATGGGCAGCCCTTCCAGAATGGGGTTTTGCTGCCTGCCTCCTCCTTCCCTCCCTCCTCCTCCTCTTTCTCTTCCTCATCCTCCTGAGATGGCCCCGCAATCCCTGGTGGCAAGGGCTGCACCCTCATGATGGCCAAGTTGTGGAGGATACAGCAGACCACTATGAAATGGGACACCCACTTCAGCCAGTACTGGAGGGCTCCTTCCGAGCGGTCAAGGCAGCGGAACCATTGCTTAAGCACCCTGATGGTCTGCTCAATGATGTCCCTGGTGGCAGCTTGGCTCTCATTATATGAGTGCTGGCCATGAGTGATGGGGTTGCAGAGGGGAGTCATCAGCCAGGTGCAGAGTGGATAGTCCTAGTCTCCGAGCAGCTGCCCTCTGGTTTGATGTGATGGCTGGAAGGGTGTTGTCTCACCAGACTGGCGCAGGATGAAGGCATCATGACTGCTGCCAGGATAGCGGGCATTCACCACTATGATGCGCTGGGCGTGGTCGCACAACTGCACATTAAGTGAGTGGTAGCCTTTGCGGTTACGAAACATCTCAGGATTGGTATACGGTGCCCGCAAAGCCACGTGGGTGCAGTCAATGGCGCCCTGCACCATGGGGAAGCCAGCTATCCTGTAAAAGCCACATACACGCTCGTTCTGCTTTTCTCTGGTGAGAGAGAAGACAATGAAGTTCCTTTTCTGGGAGTAGAGAGCCTCTGTGACCTCCCGGATGCAGCGATGGACGGCGAACTGGGAAATTTTATTTATGTCTCCTGCATCTTCTCCTCTTCTTCGCTGTGTCCCCTCCCTCTCCTGAAGATACTCGAGCGTGAGAGGGACTGCAAGTAGAGCCCCCATGACTGTGAGCAAATGGTGTAAGCAGAAGCCTTTATATAATTAAGGCGTTTTCCACTTGCAGCAACACTCCCTGTGACCACAGTAACTTTGAAAGCTGCAAGAGTTGCAGAAACTTAGACAGAGACAGCCAAACTGAGAAACCATGTCAGCTGCACGTTGTTGTTGATGATCCCTTTGAATAACCCTGCTGGGGGCTCCTTCCTGCTGCTGAACACTTGGTCAGCTGATCGTGATTGAGAGGGCGGTAAGTGGAGCGGCGACGGCGAAAATGGCAGATCGTGCACCAAGCGAGCATTGCACACTCATTGACGTCACGATCTGCCTCATTTCCATTTCTCTAGCGAGCACTGGCAACGGCAGCGCTGATGACCTGCCGAAAATGATGGCCACCGCGGGACCCACCGGAAGCAGGCGGAAGTGAGTCAGCTGTCATTATTTCAGCAAAACGGGCCTTAGCGGCCGGCACTAAACTCCCAAATTTCTAGGCCCTTCGCTTTACATTTTCCTTCCGGGATTACAGCAGGAACATAATCATTTGTTTCTATAATCTCACAAGATGCTGTACCCCAGAGGCTTTAATGTTTCTGAAAGAAAGCACAAACATTTTCCAGCGCTTTGCCTTGCAGACATAGAATGGATTACATTCGGATTTGGCTCAGGCCTTGGTCAAACAAACCAAAACAAATTGTTCATTCATGACTTCATTCTGCAACAAAAGGCAGATATATGTTTCTTTATAAACAGAATTCTATGTGAATTTATATAGCACAGAGTTTGATTAATTCAAGCAGAATGCACAAAGGAAACAAAAGCCTGCATTTCCACACTCCGTGTGGCATTTAACATAAAGCAGAGAACTGCATCACTCACTATAGCACTGTTCCTCAATATCTTATGTTTGACGCATCTAAATCTGGAATAGGATTGAGAATATTTCATAAATAAACGCATCTTTAGTATCGGAGTACAGTCATTCCCTCCCCAACCGCGGGGGATACGTCCCTAGAAACCCCCGTGGTTAGTAAAACCGCGGTTGGCAAATACAGTATAAATGTTCAAATAACACAATAAAAAAAGAATATAAAAGCAATAAAATCATGTTATTTACCTTAATCCTAAATTAAAAACCGCGCATACGCAAAATTCACTGCCGCGGTTGGCAAAAGTTGTCGCAGAGAGGAAACCGTGTATACTTGAAATCCGCGTGCTGTTGGGGCAGGATTCCTGTATAAACAAATGGGAGGAAGGGATAGTTTACCAACTTACACTTTCACAAGGAATCAATCATCCATTATATCTCAATAGAACACAGGAACTGGAGCTCCTGTCTTGACTCACTGTGTAAATTCCCCATCCTTCACATGGTACTGAGCCACAGAGAAGGAAGGTGCCACCTTTGATCCTGGCCTGTTTTGAGTTAGTCCGCGTTAAATATTCCATTACACCATTTGAAAGAGAACAGAGTCCGCCCAACGTCCAGGCCAACAATTCTCTGCGCCAACATCAAATAAATTGACTTGGTCATTCATCTCATTAATGTTTGCGGGAGGCTGTTGGGGCAGAAAGACCGTCACATTTGCTTAGATAACAGTCACTGCATTTCAACACTAACTAATTGTGTGAAGCACTTTGAGACATTCTCAGCGATGTCACAAGGTGTTACAATAAATGCAAGTAATGTTTATTTACAAAATATTTAACTTGGTAGAAGCTGTACTATTTTTATTCAAAACAGCCAAAGCATTGAATTCCTGTTTCAGATTTTTGCTTGGATACAAGTATCAGCTTGGCCCAGTCACAAGCACTCTTGCCTCAGAGTCACACGGTGTGGGTTCAAGCCGCAGTCCTGAACTAGGGGGCATAACATAGGTTGGCACTTCACTGCAGTGCTGAGGGAGTGCTGCAATATCAGGGGTGTCATCCTTTGGGTGAGACGCAAGACCAAGGTTCCAGTTGCCTCTTCAGGTGGATGATAAAGATATTTTTTTAAATGGCGCTGTTTGAAGAAAAACATGGTGGGGGGGGGAAATTGGCTCGTACCCCTTCTGGAGCTCTAACTTCGCTACTTTTAGTGCCCCGAAAAAATTAGCACCCCCGCGCCCGAAATTCCATGGTAGCACCTCAAGCAATGGCGGGGCGCTACTGGAAGCGCTCCCCCTCCCTCTTGGTGCGCTCCCATTGAATATCACGGCGCTACGTTCAACAGCACCAAGTGCGCAGGCACGTAGCGTCGCGGTACTGCAGGCCTCCCTCCCCTGATTAAAGGGGAGGGACCTAGCGCAGTGCGCACCGGGGCCCTGCTGGACGAGCGGGGAGTGGGGTGCTGGCAAAACAGCCCGGCACTCAAGAGGAGCGCTGGGCTGATGGGTCGCGGACGGCACCCCACAGGAGGAGGCAAGAGGGGGCAGGTACTGGCAGGCGGCCCAAAAAAAAAGCCGCCCGGCACCTGCCCTTTAATTATCGCTGCCCTGTCCGCAAGAACGCCCCCCTGACCCTGTTGGACATAGCGTCCAGCGGTAGGTCAGAGGGCGCGAGCCAAGTTTGCGGCCGGGGCGCTACGCACGACGATGACGTCATCGCCGGAGACGCAGCGCCGCGGGGTGCTACCAGCTACCGGCGCCGCCAATCTCCCGCTGAATTTCGCTAGTTGCAGCCGAATTTTTCCACCATGGAGTTTTTCCAGGGTTCTGGCTGATCTCTCAACCTAAAATAGAGTAACTGGTTATTCATCGCATTGGAACTAGTGGGATCTTGCTGTGCATAAAATGACTACTGGACTTGCCTACATAACAACAATGACTGCATCTCAAACTAAGTCAAAAACTGCAAATGGGCTGTTTAAATGCAAGTCTGTTTTTAAAGTTAGCTCTAAAATATCAATGTATTTTCCTAAAACCTAATGCCATGTGTAGTTTGCCTAGCTGGGGAAAAGATCAGGAGTCTGTCTTGCTGTTATATATTTGACAGAGAGCCATAGATGTGGTCTACTGATTCCTGAGGATCTGAAGATATCGTCTTACCCATGGTTCAATGTTCGCCGTGGTGGAAGAAAGAGGCTAAGAAATTGAAACAAAAAAGGAAAAGGAAAAGCAAATGAGAAAAATGTCAATCTCAAAAACAACAATCTTCATTTATACATCGTGTCTGTAAAGTAAAAAAACGTGTCAAGGTGCTTCACTGGTAGGTGTATGCAAAATGGATGCTGAGCCAGGAAAGTAGGGATTAAGACAGGCGGTCAGAAACTTGGTCAAATGGATGGATTTTGACGAGAGAAATAAGTTGTTTTCTTGCCTGGAATAGCTGCTTCCTGTCCGTCAATCGTCTGATTTTTCATTGCAGCTGGTAAAATTCTTTTGTACAATCTGAGTACCATGTCTTTGAGTGACTACTTAATTGATTAAAACACCAATTCCCTGCTACTTTAGTAATTTTGATTGTCTCTTCGCTCATGCTTAAACTGACACTTATTGCAAAGGTTTCAGCCTGTGAGTTCTTGATTTTTCTGGCAGTTATTCGCTTGGGCTGGATTCACTGCATTCTCTTAGATCAATTGACGAGATAAAACGGGGAAACGGAAGCTCCTCGATAATGGCAGCTCTTTTTGACAGTGCAATATACCACCGAATGCATAAAAGCCACCGTTCACTTTCAGCAATGTGTGTATTATTTTGCACAGGGAAATTCAAGCCCCAGGCTATGAATCACAGATAAAAGTGGAGTTGTCAAAGTTTAAAACCCATCTACGGATGAGTGTACAGCTTGTTGCAGATAATTGGATTTCAAGAGCTCAATAATATAATTTACAATTTGCTTCTATGAAAGTACGGTTTGAAATGACTATGCAGCGATAGTCAACAATGTGTCAACACTTGTATTGGGTTGGCTATAGGTATAAAAAGGGGGGGAGGGGGAAGGAAGGTGACTGCCCTGTTGAGATTCGTATCCACAAAGATGTAAAAAAGCACTATTTGCTATCCACTGACTCCAACTTGTCTTCAATAGTGCTGGGCAAGCAAGTGATTGTACCTTCAACAGGCATCACACGGATTTTCAGAAAACAGAGCGATCACAACATATGAAAGACAAGAATAATTATTCCGTAAAACAACTAATAGGTTTGGGGCTTTGCCAGATTGCCTGTGAGAGGGGTGAGGGGTCAGGGGTCAGGGAGGAATTCTTTTGCTGAAAATCTCCCGAACTGGCCACAGGTATCTGTGTTTCTGCCTCTGTCAGGAGGTGGGGGAGAGGGAGAACTAGTACATGGAGATCAGACGGAAAAAATGGGGTGAGCGATTATAGGCCTCATGGCCTTCTCGTATATTCACCTCCTCCCTTTCATTGTAATAATTACAGATAAGCTCCCAAGAAGAGACAATTCAAATTTCCCTCTGATCACTGAAGGTAATTGGGACAAACACTGCAGGATATCAAACTAATATCACAAGCCATTCTTTTTGAACTGTCACAAAGACCTTCTTCTTCTTCTTCTTAGGCAGTCCCTCGGGACCGAGGATGACTTGCTTCCACATTAAAAATGAGTTCGCAGGTGACTGATGAGTCCAATGTGGGACCTACAGTCTCTGTCACAGGTGGGGCAGGCGGTGGTTGAAGGGGCGGGTGGGTGGGGTGCTTGGGTTGATGTGCGCTCCTTGCGCTGCCTGCGCTTGGCTTCTGCTTGCTTCCGGCGAAGAGACTCGAGGTGTTCGGCGCCTTCCCGGATGCTTCTCCTCCACTTTGTGCGGTCTTGGGCCAGGGATTCCCAGGTGTCGGTGGGGATGTTACACTTTTTCAAGGAGGCTTTGAGGATGTCCTTGAAGCGTTTCCTCTGCCCACCTGGGGCTCTCTTGCCGTGTCGGAGCTCCGAGTAGAGTGCTTGCTTTGGGAGTCTCGTATCGGGCATGCGATGTGGCCCATCCATCGGGAGCTGATCGAGCGCGGTCAAAGCTTGCACATGTGATATCTCTGCAGGGCTGTTCACTTGAGCATTTGATGATCTCCAGGCGCGATTCTCTGATCCCGTGCTCCCAGCCACATTGAAAGAAAGGCGGGTCAAAGGCAGGACTACATTACAGCCGTGGCTCAGTAGACGCAGTCTCACCTCTGAGTCAGAAGGTCGCGTGTTCATGTCTGACTCCAGGGACTCGAGCTCAGAATCTGGGCTGACACTCCAGTGCAATACTGAGGGAGTGCTGCACTGTCAGAGGTGCAGTCTTTCAGATGTTTAACCGAGGCCCCATCTGCCATCTCAGGTGGACGTAAAAGATGCCATGGGTCTATTTGAAGAAGAGCAGGGGAGTTCTCCTCTGTGCCCTGGCCAATATTTAGCTGTCGACAAACATCACAAAAGAAATTATCTGGTCAGTATCACATTGGTGTGGGGGCTTGCTGTGCACAATTTGGCTGCCACATTTCCTACATTACAACTGTGACTACACTTCAAAAGTACTTAATTGGCTGTAAAAAGCTTTAGAATGTCCTGAGGTAGTGAAAGGTGCTTTACAAAGGCAATTATTTTTCTTTCATGGAATTACCCCCGATGTGTATACTTGCCTTAATAACCTGAATCCTGTTCTTAACTAGATATTCAGTAGCTCCATTTTAAAGTGTTGGTCAACATACCACTGTTTAGTTTTTCTGGAATTCTATTCCAGGCAGCCACTATTCGATGGGGGAAAAATTCATCTCATTGGTGGCCTACAAATTTTGGGTCTGCCAGTACTGCAGTTGTAGTCTAAGTTAAAGAATCTGCTTACCTCCGCAAAATGCACGCCTTTCAACATTTTTAAACTCGTGATCATGTCCTCGTTTAGCTTATTTCGCACTAATGAAAATAAATTAAATTTTGTAAGCCTATCTTCACAACTTAAGATGTTTTGGGGGAGAAATTCGGTACCTGAGCGCCTCCCATCAGTGACTCCATGGGGCGCCAGCGGTGCGCTACCGGCTTTGCGACCGGTAAAATTGACGTGGTGGTTTGCGGCGGCGGTAACCACGTGAGCCACGATCTCCTGCGCCCAGAGATCGTGGCGTCATTGCCGTGCGCATTGCCCCAGTAGTGCCACAGACCCAAACTTCGGTTCCGCCCCCTGCATCATCGCCGGGCGACGACACCGACAGCTGCAGGAGGCGTTGTTCGGGAGGCCGGGCGCTTTGGAGGCGCAAATAAAAGGGGAGGTTGGCATGGGTAGGAGGAAAATTTTAACAACGTTGCAAATTATTTTTTTCGATTCCCCCTGAGCTGCGATCGATCAGCCCGGCGCTCTGCTGGTGTGCAAGGGGCTGATTGGGCCAGATCACGGCCGCTGTCGGGGACCAACTAACTGGTCCCAATGCAGAGCCTGCAGCGATGGCCCATCCCTTTAAGGGAGGGACGGAGCCTCGAAACGCGGCAGCGCTGCACGGCCCATTGTGCAGCGCTGCACCACTACCGCCCCGCCTGCTTCCTTTAGCACACCAGGAAGGAAGCAAAGTGCTTGATTTAGTGCTCCACTTCCTTCCTGGGGCGCAAAACCAAATTTTGCAAAAGCTGGGAATCATTAGTGCCTGGAGCTAAGTTCCCCAGCTTTCAAAAGTTACCGTCCCCAATCAGGGCGATACTGAATTTCACCCTCTTTGAATTTTGGAATCATTCTCATCTTTCTCTGAACATTCACCAGCCCGTCAATGTCCAAGGTCACCGATTTGCAATTTTCAATAGACAGAAAGTGATCCCTAAAACAGCAGGAAAATTCTTGGAATCTCATCTAATAATGGAATTTGTGGCCATCAATGTCCATTTGAAGGTTGGGAGCTTAACATTCCATATAATATTCCAACTATGTCCATCCCAATGTTTGGCACATACCTCAAGATGTCTCTCAGTGCCTGACTTGTCTTTTTGACAGCAGCCACATATTGCCTGGATAGTTTCAGTGATTGGTTAAATAACAAATCCAATCTTTTTCTTCTTTTGCCATTGGACACCTATCAGATGTAAAAGAAAAAAAGAAAAGAAAGACTTGCATTTATATAGCGCCTTTCACAAACTCAGAGGCCTTGATTTTAACTGACCCGGGGAGTTTGGATTGGAGGCATGCGGGGGGTTAAAGTCCCGAATTCGGGGGTCCCGCCACCATCCCGCCCCCAACCCGCCTCAATGTAAGTTTCAAAGGAGGCGGGTACCCGCCCCGCACTGGGACCCGCCGACCCGAGGCGGGAAGGGATTAGTGCCAATTAACTGCCTGTTAACAGGTAGTTAACAGGCAGTTTTTAGACTAATCCCTATTTTTAAGGTTGAAGTGTGGGATTCCCGACGGCTCCAAACCACGCCAAGTTAGAGGAGTCGGGCCGTCGGGTTGAAGGACTTGGAGGGGCCGAGATGTCGGTGTTCAGGTGAGTGATGTGTGCATGAGTGCAAAGGTAAGTGTGTTTGGTGTGTCTAAAATGTGTAAGGAAGTTTAAATTACCTGTACTTACCTCTAGGTTTCGGGAGTCCATCATCTAACCGGCACAGAAAGCAGAACGGCTGCGAACTGTCAAAAGTGACAGCCTGCAGCTTTCAGTGCCGGAGAGATTTCTATCTGAGTCTGTGTAGAAGGACTCAGGTTAGAAGTAAGACTGTCAGTGTTTGACAGCTTCAAACAGCTGTGAAACACTGATATTTCATCTGTCAAAACGTCTTGACAGATGAAATTTCAGTCTGTGACATCACCTGTTGCCAGGTGGCCCTTAATTTGCCTGCTGAGCCCGCTGGGCGGGCTCAACAAGGTCAATCAAGTTAAAATCGCGTGGATTGGCCACCTCTTGATGGAGGCGGGACTAAAACCCGAAAGTTGTAGTCCCGCCTCCTTCCCGACTTCTGAGTGAAAATCGCCTCCAGAATGTCCCAAAGCGCTTTACAGCCAATAAAGTGCTTTTGAAGTGTAGTTACTGTTGTAATGTAGGAAATGTGGCAGCTAATTTATATACAGCAAGGTCCCACAATGTGATAATGACCGGATAATGGGGAAAAAATTTGTTAGCGCCGGCGATCGCGAGCTTCAGTTTTAGCGCCCCAAGAGGGAGGTGGAGCGCTAATTCAAGCATTCTACTTCCTTCTTAGAGCGCTAACCCCAAATATCTGGGCGGTGTGTTCTGCAGCGCTACGCACTGGGCCACGTGGTGCTGCTGCATGGAAGGGTTCATCCCCTCGTTAAAGGGTTTGGCCCAAGCCCACAACTCTGCGGGGCCCTACCTGGCCCACTGGGGAGCGGGGTGCCGTGCCAGCAGCCCGGCACACACGAGGAGCGCCGGGCTGTCAGATCACGGCATGGACCCCGCGTTCAAAGAGTCAACGGGCCGCGACAAGTAAGTCAACCGATTTTTTTTCTCCGCCCGCCACCTCCCCTTTAGTTAGCGCCTCGCGAGCCTCCTGCCACTCCGTTCCCACCCCCAGAACCAGTCGCTGTCATCGCCAGGCTCAGATTCAGGGGGCACCGGCCAATATAGCAGCAGGGTGAAAACGGGGCACTGCGCACGGCGATGACGTCTTCATCGCCTGCGCAGCGGAGCAGAGCAGGGCGCAATGGTTACCACCGCCGCTAAACTCCCACTGAAGTTAGCAGGAGTCGTTAGTGGCACCGCGCCCGGGCAAAAAGTCGTTTGCGTCCCGATAGTGCCCCCCCGGGGGTGCTAACAAGAGGCGCAAATTCAGCTAATTTCCAGCCCTATTAATAATCTGTTTTAGTGATGTTGGCAGAGGGGTAAATATTGGCGAGGACACAGGGGAGACCGTCCCTGCTCTTCTTTGATCTGGTGCTATGGGATCTTTTACGTCCACCTGAGAGGGCAAACGGGGCCTCGGTTTGACGTTGAATCTGAAAGACAGAAATGTGCAAACATTTCTAGCACCGGTGAATGTTATCTTATATTTGGAACATATTAAATTCCATCTGCCAGTCTTACCACATCTGCTTAATTGGTTCATATCGGTTTGAAAATTTCTTCTGGACTATACAACTTAACTGGTCCACATTCCTTTGATTGGCATCAATATTACATAAAATTTGCAGCACAGAAACAGGCCCCTCGGCCCAACTGGTCCATGCCGGTGTTTATGCTCCACACGAGCCTCCTCCCACCCTACCTCATCTCACCCTAGCAGCATATCCTTCTATTCCTTTCTCCCTCATATACTTATCTAGCTTCCCCTTAAATACATTTATTCAAATCGCCTCAGCTACACCATGTGGTAGCAAGTTCCACATTCTAACCACTTTCTGGGTAAAGAAGTTTCTCCTGAATTCCGTTTTGGATTTATTAGTGACTATCTTATATTTATGACCCCTCGTTTTAGATTCCCCCACAAGTGGAAACATCTTCCCTATGTCTACCCTATCAAACCCCTTCATGGGTCACGCCTCAGCCTTCTCTTTTCTATAGAAAAGAGCTCCGGCCTGTTCATTCTTTTCTGATAGGTATAACCTCTCAGTTCTGGTATCAATCTTGTAAATCTTGTCAATATCCTTACCATTTGACAACGCATCTTGGTTTCATGAGCAAATTTGAGCATTAGTAAAAAAGTGTTCTTCCAGTGCAGTGCTGAAGGAGTGCTGCACTTGTTGGAGGTGCCGTCTTTCGGATGAGACGTTAAACCGAGGCCCCGTCTGCTCTCTCAGGTGGACGTAAAAGATCCCACGGCACTATTTCGAAGAAGAGCAGAGGAGTTCTCCCCGGTGTCCTGGCCAATATTTATCCTTCAACCAACATAACAAAACCAGATTATCTGGTCATTATCACATTGCTGTTCGTGGGAGCTTGCTGTGCGCAAATTGGCTGCCGCGATTCCCACATTACAACAGTGACTACACTTCAAGAGTACTTCATTGGCTGTAAAGTGCTTTGAGACGTCCGGTGGTCGTGAAAGGTGCTATATAAATGCAAGTCTTTCTTTCATTCATATTGTTCCTAAATAGCGTACGCAACATGGGATCTAAGTATTGTATGATTGGGTGAGAAGAGCAGTGAGCATCAGGAAGGCAAGTTGTCACAGCTTCAGCACATTTCATAGGAGCATTGAGGGGGCAACAGGGCTCTGTACAAGTTAGCAAATGCTTTAGAAAATAAAATAAAAGGTGGTTTGGTCAAAGTAGTGACAGCCTCAGCCAGGGAATTGGTATCCAGGGAATAGCACTAGATGTAAGGAAGAAAGCAAAAGTTAGCTGAGCTGAGTGGGGTGAGTAGTTCCATATTAAATATTTAACAATTGAAAATGCTCACTGGATTGGTGATTGAATGAACAAGGGAAAAATGTTGACTGCAGAGTGCAGGGAATCATTGTGACACATCACCGCAGTCACAACATAGCACCACTCTTAGGTTATTGTGATCATTTTCTGCCACTTTTAATTCTTTTCTTGGTTATTTGCCAGAAGACATCTTCAAGCCAAGCAGGCTGAAATATCTGGGCCAGAGTCCTCTGTGGGTGGCAGCAATGCCAGATGGTGTCATTCGACCACTTACATGCTTATGCCGGATATGGAAAGCCTTGCTTCGATGAAGTTTCCTTTATGAAGATTTTCTTGTTGGAAGCTGCTACAGACCAACCAATAGCTGCTCAATTTAGGGACCTCTAAGCCATAATTAGTAGCCTCCTGTTGCTTTGAGTGATAGTTCAGCTCCCTGTGTAACAGTCTTGTCTACCCACCATGCTGTTCTTGTCTGATCTCCATGTTCTATATGTGCCCAGAAAATCTTCGATAGTGAAGAACAGATTTCCAGGCCATACTGATACTACTCTGGTTCCAGGAACGACTGCTGCCAGATGGGCACCTGACCAACGAGAGGGAAATCAGAAGCCCTCAAAGTAAATGATAGGCCTGAAATTGTCAATGCTCATCCAATGGAAGCTGGTGAGTTTGAGGCCTGAATTTTAATATGGAGGCGGGTTGGGAGCAGGGTGCTGGGTGCAGCTAGAAAGCGGTCGGGAAACCCATTCTAAACGGGTTTACCGCAGGCTCTGCCGAATTTAGTGACGGGGCCTGAGTTGCATTTCAAACCTGTGTTTCCCACCCGCAGCCAGCCAGATGGAGAGGTTGGCTGAACTGTGGGTGGGTAGGCCTGCGGCCCTAGGCCACAGAGAGGGAGGAAGGGCTTGGGTGGGGGCCGGAGGTGGATCAGGGAGAAGGATCGGGGCCGGAGCATCGAGGGAGAGGGGGGGAAGCATCGGGGCTGGCCTGAGCATTATCGGTGGGGTGGGATTGGCGGGGGGGGGGGCGGTGATGTGGGAAGTGGGGAAGCAACGGGGCCGGCTGGGGGATCACCAGTGGGGGAGGGTGAGTCCGTGAAGGCGGTCGGAGGCCTCGTGGGGGTAATCGGAGGCCTCTGTGGGGCCTCCGATCGGGGGTGTGGGTGAAGCAGGGACGCTGGATCCAGGAGGTAAGTGTAAAGGCACTTATCTCCAGGATCCAGCAGTCCTCGTGTTCCTCCAGCTGGGGGGTTCCTCAAGGCCTGAGAAACACGACCAGCCACAGTTAAATTTGCAATGGTGGTTAAATCTCAGGCACGCCAGCCTCATTATAATATTTAAATGGGCGACCGGCCTCCTGGGAGTGGGTTGGCTGCCCGCCCCCTGTCCTGGTAAAACTGGAAGTGGGCGGGTTGGGGTCGGGTTTCAGTTTTTTAACACTTTAACTTCCCACCTGACCCCCGACCCACCTGTTTTTTAGGGTCAAAATCTGCCCCCCGCCCCCCCGGGTGACTTGAACTCAGAATCGCTTGTGATTCAAGCACTCAAATTGTTTGAATGAATGGGCTGTACTGTTATTTCCTCAATTCTAAAGTGTGTACTTTATAACAGAGCAAGGTAGGTAACAGGCTTTATATATTGTTTATATTTCTATCAGTTTAATCATTTTGTTTAAAGCACTTTGTCTTGAGCTTATCCATTATAACAGGAAATGTCAAGGTGAAGCATTACCTTACCGAACTGAAAAGAAATGAAAAGGCTGCTGTTTTATTGCGATTGGTTCGTGTATTATTATGTTATAAAAAGAAATATGGCTCGATTTTTCCATTGGGGTCGGGTTGGGGTGTGTCAGGTGGTTTTCGTGTCAGGACCCCGACTCAGATGTGAAGTGGGAAAAGAGTGCGATTTTCCCCTAATTGGGCACTTGATTTCCAGCGTGTGGGAACCTCTGACCCAATTAGTCTTTCCATCATGAAAGTCGCCTCCGATGATGTCATCAATGCTGCTGGATTTAAGGCCTGCAAAGAAGCCTTGCTTCTTCTGGAGACTGGAAACACTTTGGACATTGTATGAAGGACTTCATTTACCGACCATGTCCACCAGCAAGCAAAAGTGTGCACCTCGCTTTGATGAGCCCTCCCTCCAAGCTCTGGTGCAGGGAGCAAGATCTAATCAGAAGGTGCTCTTCCCTTCCTCAGGGAGAAAGAAGCCACCACAACAGACTAAAGCGGTGTGGCTGCAAGTGGCCCAGGTGGTCAACTTTATGTCAATGTGCAGCAGAACCTGGCTGCAGTGCAGGAAGAGGTTTCATGGGCTTCTCTACACAGGAAAAGTGAGTATGACTTTCCCATCACCCTCAATCTCATCCCCATCGCCTCTCCTCACCAGCACTCTGCTTTGCCAACCTCTTCCTCCACATCCCACTTGACCCTTACATCCCTGCACCCTTACCCATTCCCTCTCCCTCTATGGTCACATTCACTTAACTATTCGAGCATGCAGCCCTCACACTCCCTATTACTGTGACGCAATGACAACAACTTACAACACACAGGGAGGGCCCTTTGTCTCCTTCTAAGCATCTATGCTATGGATTCTCTACACTCACTCCTTCATTCTCACTCAAACTCCACTTGTGTCCCTCATTGCAGGAAAAGAGAGCCCACAATAAGAGGGAAAGAGCGAGGACAGGAAGAGGGTCACCCTCAGTAGCCCAGCTCACCACCTCCGAGGAGGCGGCCCTGGAAATTGCCGGGATCGAGGAGGATTCCCAAGTGGGGGACTGACAGGCGGGCGCATCACAGCAAGCTGGTGACAGAATAGTTTGGCATCTATCTCATGGACATTGCATGACTGACAGATAATGATTTTGATGCTCTAACAGATTGACTTATGATCATCTGCACAATTCAATGTGCATGCAACCTTTACCTCACATCTCTAACTCTTTCCTTTACTCCCCCACAGGACCATCGAGAGCCCCCATCCCCACTGTCCAGGAGGCAGAGCCTGAGCTTCCAGACTCCTCAGAGGAAGCTGCAACCTCTGAGGGTGCTCTGTCAGCAGAATTAAGCGCACCCTGCACCAGCGCAGACACTCGCACCTCGGTGGGACCTTCGGGAGAGTTGAGTTGTCACCTGGTGGAGACAGGAACATCAGTGGAGAGTCCTCGTCGCAATGGAGAGGACGCTCCCAGCTTGGATCCGCTGCATGTCGACCCTGTGCCTCCGGGTCCATCCAGAAGGAGAGCGGTGCTGGAACTCCAGGAACAGGTGCAGGAGTCTCTGGCAGGTTTTGTCTCCAGGTTTGCTGCGAGTGAGGCGTGAATGGAGGCATTGGCGCATGAACACATCACCACGGAAAGGATGGCTACCTCCATGGTAAGGCTGGCTGCCGTAGAGGAGATGATGGCTACGGTAGAGGAGAGGATGGCTAGGTCCATAGAGGAGCTTAGTCGCGAGGGTGTGGAACACATGGTAATTGTTCAGAATAGACTGACATCTCTTGAGGAGCGATGGTCAGCTATTGAGCAAACAAACCAGACCTTCATGCAAGTCCTCTGGAGTAGGACTTCCAGTGCAGAAACGGGTCCTCATGGCCCCCCTACAGTGCAGCAAGGTGCTGTCCAGCCACATGCTAGCTCTGAAGTGGGGCTGACTCATGAGAGGGATGTTGGTGGCATACAACAAGGAAGTGGGGGCTCCTCTCCAAGTGCTCACACGACCATGCCACTGCAGAGCCCTCGGTCAGAGCCCCACCAGAGTCCCCACCCAACTGAGATCGGCGTCTCAACCTCTGCACAGCCGCAGGAGCAGCAGACTGTTGCCGAGCCCTCACAGTTTCGCAACCCCAGAGGATGCCCGCCAAAGGTGTCTAGACAGGAGCAGCAAGAAAGTGAGCAAGTGGCCTCCAAATCTGCTGAAGCCACAGGGGAAGCACCGCGTAGGAGCATGCGTAAGAGGAAGATAATGCACAAGTAGTCACAAGGGTAGTCACTTGGGTGTAATGTTGTGTTTACTTTTGAAAAGCCATCAGTTGCTTATTGTCATAAAACATTCTGATGGCAAACTTTTGCAGTTGTGGCTTGTGTCATTTCGTAAATGGGACTTCCACATTGAGGGCTTAGGGCGACTTGCAATTGTCAGTATGGTGGTCAGAGTGATAGGAATCCGTAGGTTCTTGGCCATTGTCGATGGTCTGATAAGAAGGTGCGAGGCAAAAGTGTTTGATTGTGCAGGCTAAGCAAATCTGGCCAAGATGAGTGGGTCCCTTGCATCCCGGGCAGCAATGTGGTCGCGCACTGGCACCTTCTGGCCTGTGCAGCTTCAGGTGGGTGAGCAGCAGCTTGGCGCTGCTGTTGTTGCTGCTGCTGTTGGTGGTGCTGTTGTTCATGGTTCTGCTGCTGCCGCGGCTGGCCTTCGTCCGAATCTGATATCCAGGAGGAAAGGAAATAAATGGTTCCCATGTATTATGTCCGTGTATAATTAAGACACAGACAGCAGGAGTTGATTATAACACGTCTTAACTGAATGGAGACAAACGGGAAACTGAATCTACAGAAGATTGCTAGCGCCTTTTATACAGGGGTGGTCACTGCCGGTACTGCAGTCTGAGACCAGTTATTCCCTTAAAGGTACATACACAACAATTCCTCCCCTTTTAGATAAACAGTACATAACATTCATTTAACAACTAAATGATAACTAATTACAATCACAATTACGGTTGCTAGATACATTGGTTGATGTTAAGCAATTATAAGTTCAGTCTTTGAGGAGGCTTCCTGATTCTGTCTGGATAACGCCTCTTTGGGGTATCAGGTTCTTCTGGCAAGGTTGAGTCGGGATCAATGTCGTTGTTTGGTTCATCTGCTTCCAATATCACTGATTCTGCGGTAGCTGCAATTGGTACGTCGGTTTCATCGCCAGGTGTATCAGATCGTGGTGTGGAGTTGACGTTTTCCAGTGACTCTAGAATCTGGTCAGCATGGCGTCTTACAATGCTCTCTCCAACGTCCACGGTATACATGAGAGGTCCTTGCCGTGTACAAATCGTTCCTGGCTGCCATTTCTCTGTGCGGTAGTCCCGGGCCAAAACTGGTTGACCTATCTTAAAACTCCTGGTCGGCCTTTCATTCATATTCTGAAACTGCCTGTTCTCCACATCTCTTCGGACGTTTGGCTTAACCAAATCCAAGCGGCATCGTAGTCTTCGATTGAAGAACATCATGGCTGGAGTTTGGCTGGTAACCGCATGTGTCGCATTCCGGTAGGCAAACAAGAAGTTGTCCACCTTGTGTTGTAGGGGTATATCTTCATTACACATTGCCTTGATAGCCTTCTTGAATGTTTGAACAAACCTCTCGGCCAATCCATTAGTGGCTGGATGATATGGGGCAGATGTGTAATGCTTAACACCATTGTTCTTTAAGAACCTCCGGAACTCTTCAGACACAAACTGTGGTCCATTGTCAGAGCAAATCTTTTCAGGCAGCCCATTCCTGGCGAATATGGTTCGTAAGACTGTGATAGTTTTTTCTGTGGTGGTTGAGGACATTTTTATTACCTCTGGCCACTTTGAATGTGCATCCACCGCAATTAAAAACATCGAGTCCATGAAGGGACCAGC
This sequence comes from Somniosus microcephalus, assembly GCF_052327205.1. Classification (NCBI taxonomy): domain Eukaryota; kingdom Metazoa; phylum Chordata; class Chondrichthyes; order Squaliformes; family Somniosidae; genus Somniosus; species Somniosus microcephalus. The sequence continues at coordinate 62,596,264 of NC_141004.1, forward strand.
AAAATACAATGTGCACCCTTTGCCATGGAGATGAGGGCCACTCCCATGGATGTAGAGGGGCTTGTGGTGGGGCGTTTTGGACCTTCTGGCATCCTGTACAGCTCTTGGTCATCTCTTCGATTTCTCTATCGATTCCCGGCCACCACACAAACGCTTTGGCTAAGTTCTTCATTTTTACCCCTCCCAGATGACCCTCATGAAGCTCATTGAGCACTCTATCCTTCAATTTGGGTGGAATTACTACTCTGGATCCACACATCAAGGTTCCTCTGCACACTGACAGCTGTTCTCTTCTCGGCGAGAATGCTGGCAGCAGTGGTTCGCCATGTGCTGGCCATCCCTTCACCGTTAAATCATAGACCCAGGATAGTGTCGGGTCATTTCGTGTTTCCTTTTCTATGTTTGCATTCGTCACAGGGAGACATTTGACTATAGTCGAGTGGAATATCTCCATTGGATCCACTGCAAGTTCTTCTTCCACCGTCGGCAACAGTAGGCGCGACAATCCATCAGCATTTCCATGCTGTTTAGTTCCTTTGTACTCGATGTCATATTGGTGTGCCCCTAGGAAAAGGGACCACCTCTGTAGCCGTTGTGCTGTCATTATCGGTACGCCCTTCTGAGGGTTGAAAATGGAGACAAGAGGTTGATGATCAGTTAGTAGAGTAAATTTTTGACCGTGCAGGTAGTGTGATTGAACTTCTTCACACCCACACTAGGCTGAGGGCCTCTCTGTCAATCTGGGCGTAGTTACGCTCGGCTGAAGTTAACGAGCGTGATGCAAAAGCTATCGGCCTCTCTAAACCATCAAGGAATTTATGTGACAGTACCGCCCCAATGCCGTAGGGAGACGCATCACACGCCAGTCTTATCGGTAGTGATGGGTTGTAGTGAGCCAATACTTCTCTTGAAGTGATTAAGTCCTTACTCTTCTGAAAGGCCCGCTTACAGTCATTGCTCCATTTCCATGCTACTCCCGTTCATAGTAGGGCATTCAGTGGGTGCAGAATTGTGGACAAATTCGGCAAAAACTTATGGTAGTAATTCACCAATCCGAGGAATGACCTCAGTTGCGACACATTTTCAGGCGCTGGGGCCTTAACAACCACTTCAATTTTGTCAGGGGACTTATGTAACCCCTCTTCATCAATCGCGTGGCCACAGTACGATATCTGTTTCTTAAAAAACTCGCACTTGGGGCGGTTGGCTCATAGCCCATGTTCACGTAGTCTAGTGAGCACCTGTTCTAGGTTGTTAAGGTGTTCACTGTCATCTTCACCTGTCACTAGGATGTCGTCCAAGTAACACTGAGTCCCCGGAATCCCTTGCAGGACTTGTTCCATCGGTCTTTGCCATATCGCCGGAGCTGATGCTACTCCGAATACCAATCGATGATACTGGTAAAGACCTTTGTGAGTGTTTATCGTGAGATACTTCCTAGATGATTCTTCAACCTCCATCTGCAAATACGCTTGTGCTAGATCAATTTTTGTAAAACGCTTCCCTCCAGATAGTGAGGCGAAGATGTCTTCTATCCTTGGAAGAGGATATTGTACTGTGTGAAGGACTGGGTTCACCGTCACCTTGAAGACCCCACAGATGCGAACCTTCCTTGGCTCCGCAGACTTATTGCTTAACGTTTTCTTCATGACAGGAACGATGGGTGTCGCCCACTCGCTCCAGTCTACCTTAGACAACACGCCTGCATTCTCCAGATTCTCCAGCTCTGCCTCGACGGCTGGGCGAATTGCATATGGTACCGGTCTTGCTTTGAAAAACTTGGGAATTGCATTCTCTGCTATTTTTATCGAGGCGGTTACGCCTTTAAGAGTGCCCAGTTCTTGTTGAAATACCTCTTTGGCGTTAGCTAAGATTGTTGACAATCGTCCAGGAGTGACGTCTTCATCTTTTTTACCATCCACCATCATTGCATGAATGGAGTGCCAATCTAAGCTTATCTTTCTGATCCATTCACGTCCCAATAACGGTGGTCCACCATCTTGCAGTATGTAGAGATACAATTTCCGTATTTTCTTGCCGTTGTATTTGACAGGCACCCTTATTTTTCCTCTGGGGTACACTTTTTGCCCCGTATACGTCGTCAAGACGATGGATGTCTCTCTCAAGGGTATGTGTGAGAATAGCCGCTCGTAGTCTCGTCGATTCATGAGAGTTAGCGCTGATCCAATTCCATTTTAATTCGGGACCCTGCTATCGTGAGGGTGACCCAAATGGTTCGGTGATCCTCTTTTGCGATTACATTGTGAAGTTTGAGACAGCTTAGTCTCTTGTTCCCGGGTTCACTATCGCTCATCTGGTCTTCGGAACTACTGTCCGTCATCTTTTGTACTTCCTTGTACGGTTCCTTAGTAGCCTTTTTGTTGTCGTTGGTCTTCTCCCCAGACCTGCAAACTCGTGCAATGTGTCCCATCTTTCCGCATTGCCTGCATATTTTGTCCTTGGACCAGCAGTCCTTCTGGTCATGGTTAGTTCTGCCGCAGCGATAACATTTTGCAAATCCCCGTGTCATTTCGTGGGTGCCGTATTCCTGTGGCTTTTGTTGTATTTCCGCAGCTCCCCTGGCTGCTGCTTTGTACGATACTGCCACGCTGAAAGCCTTATCTAGCGTCAGCTCTTTCTCTGAGAGTAACCTCTTCTGGGTTCCTTCACTCAGGAGTCCACAGACAAATTTGTCCCGTAGGGTATCTGCCAGTCCTGCTCCGAACTGGCAGTGCTTTGATAGCTTGCGTAGTTCCGTAAGGTACTCAGCGTTGCTCTCATCTTTATGCTGAGTTCTCCTGTGGAATTTAAATCTTTCTGCTATCAGCAGCGGTGCAGGGTTTAGGTGTTCCTGTAGGATAGCAACAATTTCATTAAAACTCTTCGCCTTCGGTTTGGCTGGAGGAATCAGGTCCCGCAAAAGGCCGTACGTTCTAGCGCCCATTAAGTTTAGCAATACCAATGCCTTTTTCTCATCGGCTATTTCATTTGCCTCGCAATATACCTCAACTCTTTCCACATACGTGGTCCAGTCCTCTATTGCATTATCAAAGGCAGTGATACAGCCAGCCTTCGGCATCTTGAAAATCTAAAATGGCGCCTCCCGCGCTTTGCCTTCTTCCCCGATTTAACAAAATGGCGCCTCACGTGCGTTGCCTTCTTCCCCGCTGATTAAGATGGCACCTCCTGCGCTTTGCCTTCTTCCCCGCTGGATTAAGATGGCACCTCCCGCGCTTTGCCTTCTTCCCCGCTGTTGCTAGTGCTGCTTTCCGCGGTTTCCGTTGCAACCTGCAGCTCCTCGCGGTTTTCTGCGCGTTTAATTTTTTATTTTTTATTTTATTATTTTCCCGTCGTGGAACAACCCTGTGGGACTCTTGCCTCCCTCTTCTCGGGTCCGTACGCTGCCCGGCTTCGTAGCACTGGCCGCGCCCTGTGTGCTCCACCCTCTCTCTCCTCTTCCCGACAACGCTGCTCGGCCCCGTTGCAAGCCACCCGCTCGAGTTCTCGACCGCCGCAGCCCAGGAAGGATCAGTGTACTACCTGCCACCAGCCCGATTAGCTGAAGCACCGTCGACAGGAACCAGGCCCCGCTCTTGACAGCTTCTCCTATAATCTTCAACTCCGCTGACTCAGGGGCGGATGCCCACGGTCGACGCCCATTTCTACTGCTTCTTTCTTCCTTCTGGCCTCGACCTCTGCTCACTTCGCTTCAGGAATGGATCCCATGAGGTGGTGCAGACTGTAGGTAAGTTCGTATCTGCTCGTCGCCAATATTATGTCCGTGTATAATTGAGACACGGACAGCAGGAGTTGATTATAACAAGTCTTTACTGAATGGAGACAATCGGGAAACTGAAACTACAGAAGATTGCTAGCGCCTTTTATACAGGGGTGGTCACTGCCGGTACTGCAGTCTGAGACCAGTTATTCCCTTAAAGGTACATACACAACACCATGCTTCTTGTATATGCCTCAGTTGAGGAAGCGCTCAGTCAAGGTGGCGAGAGGGGTTTCCCAGGAGGTCACTCTGGAGATGGGTGTCAGGCTCCAAACTTCCACAACAATGGGTATGCCTGCTAAAAGTTCCCCCAGACCTGAGACAACAAAGTTCTGCCACCTGCAAATGATGATTGCTGAAAGCTCCTTTTTAATGGTGGAGCTGCAGCTGTTAGTAAGCAGTCCACTTGTGAGGCCAGCAGGATTACCTGGCGTGTTCCAGAGGAGACGTGCAGGACGTGGGAAAAGTGGTAAAATCAGAAAGGCCTCTCAAAATGGGATTATAGAGGCACTTAACTGGTTGTTAAGGGCCTTAAGGGCCTATCCCGCCTCTTGGAGGCAGGATGGAAATGGGGTCAGGAAACAGGCATTTGGGAAAATTGCTCGGAGGCAGGATGGAGGCAGGATCGGGCCCACCCGCCATTTTTTGCGATTTTACCACCTCACACGCCTCCAATCCCGCCTCATCAGGCCTGGCAAAATCGAGCCCATAGTACTTGCATTTATACAGCACCTTATTATGCCCTCAGGACACCCGAAAGCACTGCACATCAATGAATGACTTCATTAAGTGTAGTCAATTGTTATTACGAAAGCAAACACGGTGACCAATTTTGTGCCCAGCAAGGTCCCACAAACAGCGACTGTGACAAATGATCAGCTAAACTGTTTATGTTGCTTTTAGTTGCGGCAGAAATGTTGGTCAGAGCATTGGGAAAACTTCCCTACTGTTCTTTTAATGGTGCCGTGGGCATGCATGCCAACCGAGAAACCCAGTTTCAAAAATGTTAATACATCTCCCAAAAAACCTGACAGACTAAAAACAGACATAAATAAGGAACTTAGGGGGAGAAATTCACTACAGCCCAAGAGTGGGCGCTAACTTTGGAAAAATTTGAGATTTAGCGGCAGGCACTAATGAATCTCGCTGCACGCACAATTCAGTGTCATCGCTCAGTGACGTTAGACTCAAAGCGCTAACCAATATCAGGTGCAGTCTAATCACTGGTCATCATTGCCACAGGCTTTTTCCAGCTCTTAAAAGGAAGGTTCATTCATGCTGCAGAACCTCATTCTCAGCATTGCTGCCTGTGAACCTGTGTCAGCGAGCAGGAGCAGGCAAAGTCCAAGGAGCTGGACGACTCAACCAGCTGTACTCATTGCAGATCCATGCCTCAGGGAGGGAGCCCGTAGATTTTCAGACCAAGCATTAGAGGCGTTGGTGTTCGCTGTGGAGAGACGGAGGGCAATGCTCTACCCGGCAAGTGGCAGGAGGCCCTCGCCGCAAGTCTTCCGCACCATGTGGAGGGAGGTAGTGCAGCACTGTGGTCCCCAGGACCCACACACAGTGCAGGAAGAAATTTTACGACCTCACACGGGTGGTCAGGGTGAGTCAATGCCTCAACAAATGCTCCATACCACCGTCTGAACCACAGTCTGCACACATTGCCCAAAGCACCACAGCCCCAGCACTCACCCACCAACAATCTCCATCTACCAACACTCACACCCACATCTCACACCTTGCACACAATGACAGCTATTCAACTATGGCAGGCACATCACCCAAACACATTGCTCCACACTCACTCACACACTTTCCTTTCTCTTGCAGGCCAAGGTGGCTCACAAGAGGAGGGAGCAAGAGCACACAGACGGGGGAACAAACCAGCACCCAGCCACTGTTTGCGCAGGAAAATAGAGTGCTGGAGATCATTGGGCGCCAGGTGGTGGGCGCCGTGGCCACTGGCGACATTGACCCCCTTGGGGACAACAACCGCCTGTCCCTGAGGGCACCAATCAGAGCGATGTGGGAGAAGAGGAGGAGGAAGAACACACTGCATCACTACATCTCTCACCCGCAGGCACCAGCTCAGATACTGGCACTACGTGTTCTTTAGAGGCTAGTATAGTAGTGGGATCTGCACAGGGTGAGGCACCGGGAACAAGCAGGCTGCAGCAAGTCCAGGGGGAAAGGGTAGCTCGGGTTCCTGCTCCCCGGAGGGCGAGTTCGCACGCGAGTTCTGCTGCACAGGCCTCAGATGAGGACCTTGATGGGAAGGCCTTTAGAAGAAGGGTGATGGGCATGCACACGGGGATGATAGGTGCAATGGCAAGGGTGTCCGAGAACCTCTCAGCAATGGTAAGGAGTGAGGAGGAGTCCGCCTCCAACATTGCACAAGGCTCTGCGCACACCATGGAGCCCATCATTTCCAGTCTGCAAAGGATGGTGGACTCCCAGAGAGACCGTGACGACCCAGACCTGATGCTGCGAGTGATGGGCGATCTGGCAGCTTCCATTGCAGCACAGGCGGAAGTGACGCAACGTCTTAGTGCTGTAATGCAGTCTATGCTTGCTGGTATCCAATCTCAGACTGCTCTCATGCAGTCTCAGCTTGATGCCACTCAAGCTCTGATTGCTGCCATCGTCTACCATCGTCCACCGGGGCTTTCACGGTATCACAGCAGGCCAGCAATCTGTGCTCCAACAGATTGCTAGGGATGCTGAGGTGTTGCCCCAGGGGAGTGGCAGTGGGTCAATGGAGCAGGAACCTGCTGTCCTCTCTCAGGATGACAGCATTCCTGCTCCCACCACTGCCACTCCACCATTGCCCTTGCCGCTGCCTGTCATCCAGCCAGCCTAGACTGCTGCCACCCATGCTGAGGTGGTACAGTCTACAACCGGGCCTTCCAGGCCCACAGCTGGTCAAGGGCGTCCTGCAAGGCCATCTGTAGTCTCCTGTATGGACACTCAGCAGCCTTCCAGCAGCCCTGCTCCAGCCACTGGGTCAACACTTCATAAGAGCACTAGAGTAGGCAAAGACACAGTAACGCAAGGCACTAAGGGATTGCACAAGGGTGAATAGTAAATATTGTTGCTGTAAAGATGTGTTCACTGATTATTGATAAAATTATTAATTCACTTTGGATAATTTTGTACTGTCTCTCATTTCAGCTGTGCGCTGTGATATGGCCTGCAACAGGAATGGAATGATGGGGATGTGGTGAGCAACGGGGATCTGGGGTTGAATTTACTGGAACAGCAGTCTGATGAGGCGGTCACGGACCGCCCTTCCAGAATGCCGATTGAGTTGCTGCCTCCTTCCTCGCTCCTGTTCCTCCTCCTCCTCGTCTTCCTCGTCCTCCTCCTCCCCCTCCTCTCCTTCTTCCTCCTCCTCCTCCTCTCCCTCTTCCTCCTCCTGCTGGCAAGGGCTGGGCCCTCATGACGGCCAGATTGTGGAGCATGCAGCAGACCACCACAAAATGGGTCACGTGCTCCGGTGAGTACTGGAGGGCTCCTCCCGAGTAGGCAAGGTAGCGGAACTGTTGCTTGAGCACCCTGATGGTCTGCTCAATGATGTTCCTGGTGGCAGCATGGCTCTCATTATATGAGTGTTGAGCAGGAGTGTTGGGGTTGCAGAGAGGAGTCATGAGCCAAGCGGAGAGTAGATAGCCTTTGTCTCCCAGCAGCCAGCTGCAAGCTTGATGTGGTGGCTGGAAGCGTGCTGGCACTCCGGTCTGGCGCAGAATGAAGGCATCGTGGCTGCTGCCAGGATAGCGGGCATTGACATTGAGGATTCGCTGTTTGTGGTCGCACACCAACTGCACATTAAGTGAGTGGTAGCCTTTGCAGTTACAGAAGATCTCAGGATTGTTATGCGGTGCCCGCAAAGCCACAGGGGTGCAGTCAATGGCACCCTGTACCATGGGGAATCTCGCTATCCTGGCAAAGCCACATGCACGTTCGTCCTGCTTCTCTCTGGTGATGAGGAAGTAAATGTAGTTCCTTCTCCTAGTGTAGAGAGCCTCTGTGACCTCTCGGATGTAGCGATGGATGGCGAACTGCGAGATGTTACCTATATCTCCTGTTGCAGACTGGAAGGATCCACTGGCGAAGAAATTGAGGGCGACGGTGACCATGACTGCCACTGAGAGATCCATGGTTGCCCTGATCTGAGGCTGGAGGTCTGGTTGCAGAAGATGGCAAAGTTCTGTGACCACCTCCTTGGTGAATCTCATTGAAACCTATAAAATTCTAACAGGACTAGACAGACTAGATGCAGGAAGGATGTTCCAGATGGCCGGGGAGTCCAGAACCAGGGGTCACAGTCTAAGGATAAGGGGTAAGCCATTTAGGACAGAGATGAGGAGGAATTTCTTCACCCAGAGAGTGGCGAACCTGTGGAATTCTCTACCACAGAAGGCAGTAGAGGCCAATTCATTAAATATATTCAAGAAGGAGTTAGATATATTTCTTAAGGCTAAAGGGATCAAGGGATATGGGGAGAAAGCAGGGACCGGGTGTGGTAAACCACTGTTATAACCTGTCTGTGTCTGTATGTGTATTCCACTAGGTACAGGTCTGGACATGCCTCGGCTGACTCCTCCCACTATTCCAGGTATATAAGTGACTACCTCCCAGTCCCTTAGTATTCTGGACGGGTCGACCACTCGAGACAAGACCTTCATTCTTTAGTTAATAAAAGCCTGATTGTTACTCGCTCAATGGAGAAGATCCTCACACCAGCATGCCTGGACCTGGACAGTCGGGAAGCGGACGCTTCCACCAAGTTTGCTCACTGGCTCACGTGCTTCGAGACATTCCTGACTGCCTCCACTGCAGTCGAAACGGATGCGGACAAACTGTCTGTCCTGTTCTCCAAGGTGAACCACCGAGTGTACTCAGTCATCCGGGACGCGACCTCGTACACAGCCGCCCTCCAGCTCCTCAAGACCCAGTACACGCGCCCTGTGAACGAAGTATACACTAGGCACCTTCTGGGGAGTCGCAAGCAACAACCTGGGGAATCGACTGAGGAATACCTCCAAGCACTGTCCGTGCTTGGCCGGGCCTGTGGGTGTAAGGCGGTAACGCCCACTAAGTACACGGAGGAACTGATCCGGGATGCCTTCGTAGCGGGCCACAGGTCCAACTACACCCGACAGCGACTGCTGGAGCAGAGTGACCTCACCCTCGACAAAGCCTCCGACATCGCACTAACGCTGGACGCAGCCTTCCGGGGCATGGATGCCTACTCCTCTGCACCGTGGACGCCGCGGGGAACGACAACCTGGGACACGGTAGGACAGCCCCATAGCACCGTGCCACCCCAGCCACAGCCCAACAACGGCCCAACTACCGCAGCAGTGTCCCAAAGCCAGACAGCAGTATCCCAAGGCCAGAAATGCTACTTCTGTGGCCAGGCCAAACACCCCAGAGCGCGCTGCCCAGCGAAGAATGCGACCTGCTTGGGCTGCGGGAAAAAGGGACACTACGCCAGCGTCTGCAAGGCCAAAGCCACCCCAAATGCCAGCAGCGCCGCGTGTGGGCCGTGCGAGCTGCCATCTTAGGCCCCCAACAGCGCCGCGTGTGGGCCGTGCGGGCCGCCATCTTGGGCCTCCCCAGCCATGTGCGAACCACCGCAGCAGCAGCCATCTTGGACGACTCCAGCCACATGGGAATCATGGACGCCGCCATCTTGGACACCAGCCAGGACGCAGCAGATCGCCAACCCCCCCCCCCATCTGATACTCGCAGCGGCACACCGACCCCTACGCTGGCCTCTGTGATGCTGGACCAAACGAGACCGCACCAGCTAGCTCGGTCCAAAATGGATGTTAAGGTAAACGGCCAAACAATAAACCGCTACACCCTGCTGGACGCCTACCCACTCCCCCGCATAGCTGACATGGTCAACCAGATCGCGCAGTACCGCGTCTTTTCGACCATTGACCTGAAATCAGCGTACCACCAGCTCCCCATCAGCCCTGAAGACCGCCAGTATACTGCATTTGAGGCAAACGGCCGCCTCTATCACTTCCTTAGGGTTCCCTTCGGCGTTACTAACGGGGTCTCCGTCTTCCAAAGGGAGATGGACCGGATGGTCGATCAAAACGAGCTGCAGGCCACTTTCCCTTACCTAGATAATGTGACCATCTGCAGCCATGACTTGCAGGACCATGACGCAAACCTCGAGAAATTCCTCCGCACCGCCCAACTCCTGAACCTGACATATAACAAGGAGAAGTGCATATTCCGCACAGACCGCCTCGCCATCCTTGGCTGTGTTGTGGAACACGGGGTCATCGGTCCCGACCCGGACCGGATGCGTCCCCTTATGGAACTCCCACTGCCCCACTGCCTAAAAGCTCTGAAGAGGTGCCTAGGGTTTTTTTCCTACTACGCTCAGTGGGTCCCCTACTATGCAGACAAAGCCCGTCCGCTGATCAAGTCCACCTCTTTTCCCGTGACGGCAGAGGCCCGCTTAGCCTTCCACCGTATCAAGGAAGACATTGCCAAAGCCACCATGCACGCAGTGGACAAATCCATCCCCTTCCAGGTGGAAAGCGATGCGTCCGACTTCGCTCTGGCCGCCACCCTTAATCAGGCGGGGAGACCTGTGGCATTCTTCTCACGAACCCTCCAGGTCCCGGAGACCAGACACTCCGCGGTCGAGAAGGAGGCCCAGGCTATCGTGGAGGCTGTGCGTCATTGGAGGCACTACCTGGCCGGAAAACGATTTACCCTGCTCACTGACCAGCGTTCAGTCGCTTTTATGTTCAACAACAAGCAGAGGGGCAAAATCAAAAATGACAAGATCTTGAGGTGGAGAATCGAACTTTCCACCTACAATTATGAGATCTTGTACCGGCCTGGGAAGCTCAATGAACCCCCAGATGCCCTATCGCGTGGCACCTGCGCCAGCGCGCAGATTGATAGGCTGAGGGCCCTCCACAATGACCTCTGCCACCCGGGGGTCACCAGGTTCTTCCACTTCATCAAGGCCCGCAACCTGCCTTACTCCATCGAGGAGGTCAGGACCATGACCAAGAACTGCCAAGTCTGCGTTGAGTGCAAACCGCACTTTTATAGACCAGACAGAGCCCACCTGATAAAAGCCACTCACCCTTTCGAACGCCTGAGCGTCGATTTCAAAGGGCCTCTCCCCTCCTCCAACCGCAATGTGTACTTCCTCAACATCATTGACGAGTACTCCCGGTTCCCGTTCGCTATCCCCTGCCCGGACATGACCAGTGCCACGGTCATTAAATGTCTGAACAGCTTCTTCACCCTGTTTGGTTTCCCCAGCTATATCCATAGCGACCGGGGCTCATCGTTTATGAGCGACGAACTCCGCCAGTACCTGCTCGCTAGGGGTATAGCCACAAGCAGGACCACCAGTAACAACCCCCGGGGGAACGGACAGGTGGAAAGAGAGAATGCAACAGTTTGGAAGGCCGCCCTACTAGCCTTAAAGTCTAGGGGCCTTCCGACCTCCCGCTGGCAGGAGGTGCTCCCCGATGCGCTCCACTCGATTCGGTCACTGCTCTGCACTGCCACCAATGCCACCCCTCACGAGAAAATGTTTGTCTTCCCAAGGAAGTCCACATCGGGGACATCGTTACCGCCATGGCTGATGTCCCCAGGGCCGGTACTACTGAGAAGACACGTGAGGGCCAATAAAACGGACCCCCTGGTCGAGAGGGTCGACCTCCTCCACGCCAACCCCCAGTACGCTTACATTGCGTACCCGGACGGGTGGGAGGACACAGTCTCCATACGAGACCTCGCACCCTCGGGGACCGCTGTAACCCACTACCCATTACCACCCCCCCCCACGACCCGATATCCAACCCCAGCAGTCGGCTCGCCTTGGACCGTCACCCACGAGGACTACACTCCAGAGCCCCAGCCTACACGGGACGCGACGCCGGAAGCTCCACCACCCCTGCCGTCGCCACGTCGATCACAGCGGCAGACAAGACCTCCGGAGAGACTCCAATACACGAACTTTTAAATACACTTTACCCCGCCAGACTCATTTTTAAACAAGGGGTGAATGTGGTAAACCACTGTTATAACCTGTCTGTGTCTGTATGTGTATTCCACTAGGTACAGGTCTGGACATGCCTCGGCTGACTCCTCCCACTATTCCAGGTATATAAGTGACTACCTCCCAGTCCCTTAGTATTCTGGATGGGTCGACCACTCGAGACAAGACCTTCATTCTTTAGTTAATAAAAGCCTGATTGTTACTCGCTTAACCTCAGTCTTTTGAGTAATTGATGGCGCATCACCGGGTACTGAATTTGGATGATCAACCATGATCTCATTGAATGGTGGAGCAGGCTCGAGGGGCCGAATGGCCTACTTCTGCTCCTATCTTCTATGTTTCTATGAAGCAGAGCCTTCTAATACACTGCTCCTTGCTTAATTGGAGGTAGGAGAACTGCTGTCAGAAGATCCTCGGAGAGTAAAGCCTCCTGTTGAGAGCCCTGATGGCCCTCCTCCTCCCTCTGGGCACATGTTCTCGTCTTTCTCACTGCCTGCGTTCCCTCTGCAGTAGATCCTGGAGGGTGAAGTCGACTGCCAGTACAGCCCCCATTAATTTAAGGAAGTGCAGCACTTTGATATTTTGTGGGAATAAATGTAACTAACTTTTAGAAGCCGCAACACTCCAGAGACTAAACAACCTTTGAATGACTGAATTCAACTCTTGAACTATCTCAAACTGACAAGGAAGCACTGAAACACCAGTAACCTGACAGCTGCGACTCATTACTAATGATCCCTTTAAATAGCACCTCTGGAACCGGCATCCACCTGCTTGAAGCTTCCTCTCCCTGTCGCTGTCGGGACCAAGCGCTAAGGCAGGGGGCGATACTCAATTTGGCAGATCGGGCACCCAGTGAGCGTTGCACGTTAACTGACATCACAATCTGCCTGGCACTGAAGTCCCCGGTGCTAACTCATAGCGGCAGCGCTATGGGGAGGCTGAATTTGGCGTGCGGCGCTGGATTCATCTCACTGTGGCGCTACGGCCAGGCACTAACTGGAGGTGCTAAGGTACCAAATTTCTCCCCCTTACATTTTTATGATGTCCTTGGGGCATCTCAACATGCTTCACAACCAAGAATTAATTTTAAAGTGCAGGCACTCTTGTTATGTTGGCAGACACAGCAGCCAAATGCATTAAGAAATGAGATAAATGACCAGATAATCTATTTTTGGTGGTGTTGGTTGAGAGATGATGTTGGCTAGGACGTCAGAACAATGCCATGAGTTCTTGTACATCCACCTGACCAGGTATGCGGGGGCTTCCATTTAATGTCTGCATCTGACAGGTGGAAGCTCTGACAATGCAGCACTCCTGTGGCAAAGCCACCAAGAGACTCTTGCAGTAATGTATATAATTGCCTTTAACAGGGGCTTGTTACCTTTTGTAAGGGGTTTTAGATCGCAGAGGTTTCTCTCTCTAGAGGCCTCTCTCTCTTGCACAGTAAAACCTTGAGTGGTTCGACCCACTCGCCCCTTAGATTCTGTACTCTGGACTTTGGGGCAGGAACTACAACGTAGAGAAAACTCTTATAGACCAAGTTTGACGAAACGAAATGAAATTTTATTGCATAATGTAAAACAAATCAAATGCAAGCAAATAAGAGGGTACATGGGAGGGAAAACACAAACAAATCATATTGACACAGTACTAACTAAGGCAAATACAGGCATATTATACTCTACAAAGATCATCATGAAATGGGGAAAACACACGGAACATCGAGGGACAACAACTCATGTTAATTATACCCTTAAATATCCACCCCCTTAAACCTATCTAGATCTGATTATGAAGGGCCAGAAACATGCTCACCAATCCAACTAGGAAGTGTAAGGTTTTAAAAACAGGTCTGCGTTTGATCCTTCCAGGCGTCCCGTCTCCAAGTGGTCGGTGGAGCCCCAGCGAGCTGCGCCACACCTCTCTCCTGAGGTGGGGGTCGGGGACGGCTGGACACCGGCTGGTCTGGATGTCGGCGGGGTCGGGAATCGTTTGCTCGACCCCGGTCAGAGGTGCCTTGGGCTGGCCCCCATCATTTCTTCAGTTTCTTCTTATCTCTTCTCCCGAGCCGGAGCGGGTCGATGGCCTCTCGTTTCGTCAATGGCCCGGGGTTGGTGGATGATCTCCCGATGTTTTACCCCGGGGCGGGACACCGGCTCGAACCGTCTTCTTCTTCTTCCTCTCTGATGATGGCCGCTCCGTTTATAGCTTCCTCCCGTTTTCCACGACGCATTCTTTCTACCTCTGGGTTCCCAGATATACTTCTCATCAGAAGCCCTATCTCGCGCCAAATCAGGTTAGTCTTTTGTTTTCATTTTGGCGGGTTGGGAGCACAACGGGGTAGTTATTATATTTTGAACTGTTCTTGGATGGCCGGTAACGGGCCATCTCTGGTCTGGAATGACCTTCATTGTTTTTAATGTCCTGGTGATGTCCCTAACGGGTCCTTGATGCTCTTCTCATGAATATGAAACTGTTCCCTTTTGTCTGGTTAAACATTTAGATGGCCTTTATCTACAGGCCGATCTTGACTGGATCTGCATCCAATCTATATGTATAATGTGGGTGTCTGGTTTCGTTCTCTCAGAAACGGCTTCCAGAATTTACTGTGGGCTGAATCCACAAAGCTGTTTGAGGACTGCAGGAACCATTTTAAAGTGTCCCAATAAGTTGGTCACGGGGTCTGGTGGCCATTTTGAATGTCCCTTTTTCCTAGGCTTCTTTTAAAACAGTCTTTAAAATCATGGCCTCTTCTGCCATTCGACCCTTTATAATATAAAGTTCAATTTTGCGAATCCTACACTTTAAGTGCTTGCTCTGTATAAACAGCGCGGGTTCGGTAAAATGGCGATCCAGCGCGATGACATCATCACGCAGGTCACGTGACGTTCCCAACGGCGGGAGACATGATGAAGTGATGGCGTCAGAGGGGAGAGGCGTTCCCCCTCAGTCCTCGTGGAACCAGTTGGTGTACAGACCTGTATAGAGTTTCTCCAGTGTTTTTGTTTGTAACTTTTACGAATGCATTAAACTACGTTTGGTTAACTGCTAGTTTCAGTCTCAGTACTTTCGTTAGGAGTTCAAGCACTCCTACATTGGTGACCCCGAATCCTCGCGGACGTTCTTCGCGGTGGAAATGGAACGCAGGGCCATGATGGAAGCCAACGCAGTGGCTTTGAAGCTCCCCCAATTTTGGGAACAACAGGCGGCCTCCTGGTTCGTACAAGCGGAGGCGCAGTTCGAGCTCTGCAACGTCGTGCAGGATCAGACCCGTTATCTTTACGTGGTCTCCGCACTCGACAGCTCGACGGCGTCGAGGATCATCAGCCTACTGGAGAACCCCCCCGGTCACCGACAAGTATGTCGCCGTTAAGGCACGGCTAATGTAGGTATTCGGCCTTACGAAGGCAGAGCGCGCACGCCGCCTACTCACGCTGCCCAGGTTAGGAGACTCCAAACCTTCGGAGTTGATGAGCCAGATGCTCACACTCCTGGGGTCTGAACCGCAATGTTTCCTGTTCCGCGAACTGTTCCTCAGTCAACTGCCCGAACAGGTGCAGGAGGCCCTCGCCAGATCGGACGCCGGGGATTGCATAGCGCTCGCCGAAGAGGTGGATAAAATATACGCGGTCCGACAACCAACTGCGCCGTCGTGAGATGCCCCGCCCCAAAGGGCCCTGCCTCGACGCCTCCAACAATCGGTTTCTGTTATTACCACGCTCGGTTTGGCGTGAAGGCCAGAAGCTGCCGTCCGCCTTGCAGTTTCGTGCCCAAAACACTGAATAAGCAACTGCGCGTCAAGAACACCGACTCTGGGGCGTGCCCCGTGGCCACGATGGCAATCGGCGATTCCGGGAATTTAGGAGTCGTTCAAACAGGCTTGTCCGACCCCCTCTGCGATTGACTTTCCTTATTAAAGACAATTCTGGGGTGGGCGTATGTGGCAAAGCCACCAAGAGACTCTTGCAGTAATGTATATAATTGCCTTTAACAGGGGCTTGTTACCTTTAAGTGTTTGCTCTGTATAAACAGCGCGGGTTCGGTAAAATGGCAATCCAGCGCGATGACGTCATCACGCAGGTCACGTGATGTTCCCAACGGCGGGAAACGTCATGACATCAGAGGGGAGAGGCGTTCCCCCTCTGTCCTCATGGAACCTGTTGGTGTACAGACCTGTATAGAGTTTCTCCTGTGTTTTTGTTTGTAACTTTTACTAGTGCATTAAACCACGTTTGGTTAACTGCTAGTTTCAGTCTCAGTACTTTCGTTAGGAGTTCAAGCACTCCTACACTCCCATTGTAATACTCGATAATGTCAGCCTGAATTATGTGTTCAAGTGAAGCTTGAACCCATAATTTTCTGTTCCAGAGACCAGAGAGCTACCACCTGATCCAGGAAAACATAATCCTTTTGACCTGTGAAGATACAAGTTAAACTGAAAGAGCAAAGTGCTTGTCATAACTTAAGTTCCATAAAGAAAGAAAGACTTGCATTTCTATAGCACCTTTCATGACCTCACGATGTCCCAAAGCGCTTTATAGCCAATGGAGTCACTGTTGTAATGTAGGAAACGCCGCAGCCAATTTGCGCATAGCAAGGTCCCACGAACAGCAATGTGATAATGACCAGATAATCTGCTTTATCGATGTTGATTGAGGGATAAATATTGGCCAGGACACCAAGAATAATTCCCCTGCTCTTCTTCGAAATAGTGCTCTTCTTCAAAATTTGCATCCACCTGAGAGAGCAGACGGGGCCTCAATTTAACATCTCATCCAAGAGACAGCACCTCAGACAGTGCTGCACTCCCTCAGTATTGCACTGGAGTGTCAGCCTAGATTGTTGTGCTCAAGTCTCTGGATTCAGAAGATTGTGACTTGAACCCACAACTTTCTGCCTCAGAGGCGAGAGTGCTACCCACTGAGCCACTGCTGATACTTTTACTTTTATTACCGGAGAAAGAAACCTAAAAAATACAACAGTGCAGTTTGCAGTAGTGGAGAAGTTAGTACTTGCTGAAAGGAGGTGTGAGTGCAGAAAACAAGAGGATTATTTTCTCGGGAGATTTGTGATTCATCTCAAGAATATTTTGATTTTTAATCCCTTATTTGGTATATTTACTAGCAGTTTCTCGTTTGAATGAGGCGTTAAACCAAGTCCTCATTTTCCCTATTGGGTGGACGTAAAAGATCTCATGTCACTGTTTGAGGACGAGCAGGGCCGTTCTCCTGGTGTCCAAACCGATATTTATACCTTAACCAGCAGCACTAAAACCGATTATCTGGTCATTATCACATTGTTGTTTGTGGCTACGGTGTTTCCTACATTACAACAGTGACTACACTTCAGAAAAGTACTTCTTTGGCTGTAAAGCGCTTTGGGACGTCCTTGTGAATCATAGAGTCATAGAGTAATACAGCACGGATAGAGGCCCTTCGGCCCATCGTGTCCGCGCCGGCCATCAAGCCCTGTCTAATCTAATCCCATATTCCAGCATTTGGCCTGTAGCCTTGTATGCTATGGCATTTCAAGTGCACATCCAAATGCTTCTTAAATGTTGTGAGGGTTTCTGCCTCCACAACCCTTTCAGGCAGTGAGTTCCAGACTCCAACCACCCTCTGGGTGAAAAAGTTCTTTCTCAAATCCCCTCTAAACCTCCCGCCCTTTACCTTGAATCTATGCCCCCTAGTTATTGACTCCTCTACTAAGGGAAAAAGCTCCTCAGCATCCATCCTATCTATGCCCCTCATAATTTTGTACACCTCAATCATGTCCCCCCTCAGCCTCCTCTGCTCCAAGGAAAACAAACCCAATCTGCCCAGTCTCTCTTCATAGCTGAAGCGCTCCAGCCCTGGTAACATCCTGGTGAACCTCCTCTGCACCCTCTCTAACGCGATCACATCCTTCCTGTAGTGTGGCGACCAGAACTGCACACAGTATTCCAGCTGTGGCCTAACCAGTGTTTTATACAGCTCCATCATAACCTCCTTGCTCTTATATTCAATGCCTCGGCGAATGAAGACAAGTATCCCATATGCCTTTTTTACCACCTTATCCACCTGTTCCGCCGCCTTCAGGGATCTGTGTACTTGCACACCCAGATCCCTCTGACCCTCCGTCTTGCCTAGGGTCTTTCCATTCATTGTGTATTCCTTTGCCTTGTTAGTCCCCCCAAAGTGCATCACCTCGCACTTTTCCGGGTTAAATTCCATTTGCCACTGTTCCGCCCATCTGACCAACCCATCTATATCGTCCTGCAGACTGAGGCTACCCTCCTCGCTATTTACCACCCTACCAATTTTTGTATCATCCGCGAACTTACTGATCATACCCTTTACATTCATATCCAAGTCATTAATGTAGACCACAAACAGCAAGGGACCCAGCACCGATCCCTGTGGTACCCCACTGGCCACAGGCTTCCAGTCACAAAAACAACCTTCGACCATCACCCTCTGCCTTCTGCCACTAAGCCAGTTTTGTATCCAATGTGCCAAGGCACCCTGGATTCCATGGGCTCTTACCTTCTTGACCAGTCTCCTGTGCGGGACTTTATCGAAGGCCTTACTGAAATCCATGTATACCACATCCACTGCATTACCCTCATCCACACACCTAGTCACCCCCTCAAAAAATTCAATCAAATTAGTCAGACATGATCTTCCCTTGACAAAGCCATGTTGACTATCCCTGATTAATCCTTGCCTCTCCAAGTGGAGACAAATTTTGTCCCTCAGGATTTTTTCCAATAATTTTCCTACCACTGATGTTAGGCTCACTGGCCTGTAGTTCCCCGGTTTTTCCCTACTACCCTTCTTGAATAATGGTACTACATTAGCGGTTCTCCAGTCCTCTGGCACATCCCCTGTGGCCAGAGAGGTCCTGAAAATATGTGTTAGAGCCCCCGCAATCTCCTCCTTTGCCTCACACAGCAGCCTGGGATACATTTCATCCGGGCCTGGGGATTTATCCATTTTTAGGCCAGCTAAAACCACCAATACCTCCTCCCTCTCGATGTTAATATGTTCGAGCATATCACAGTCCCCCCGCCCTATTTCTATGTCTACATCGTCCTTCTCCATAGTGAAAACAGATGCAAAAAATTCATTTAGAACCCCTCCTACATCTTCCGGCTCCACACACAGATTGCCACTTTTGTCCCTAATGGGCCCTATTTTTTCCCTAGTTATCCTCTTACCCTTAATATACTTATAAAACATCTTCGGATTTTCCTTTATTTTGCTCGCCAGTGTTATTTCATGGCCCCTCCTTGATCTCCTAATTTCTTTTTTAAGTATCCCCCTGCACTTTTTGTACTCCTCTAGGGCTTCCTCCGTCTTTAGCCTTTTGTATCTGCCAAAAGCCCTCCGTTTTTTCCTAATCCATTCTCGTATATCCCCTGACATCCAAGGTTCCCTGTGGTTTTTGGAACCACCCTTGACCTTTACAGGAACATGTTGCCATTGTATGATCTCAATCTCCCTTCTGAAAGCCTCCCATTGCTCCGATGCGGATTTTCCTACAAGTAGCTGATCCCAGTCCATTTTGGCCAGATCCTGCCTTATCCTATTAAAATCGGCCTTCCCCCAATTTAGAACCTTTATTTCCGGCCCATCCCTGTCCTTTTCCATGACCACCTTAAATCTTACCATATTATGGTCACTATCACCAAAGTGCTCACCTACTAGCACTTTTTCCACTTGGCCGGCCACATTCCCTAGAATTAGGTCCAGTACCGCCCCCTCTCTTGTAGGACTTTCTACATGCTGGCTCAAAAAGCTCTCCTGGATGCACTTTAAGAATTCTACACCCTCTGAGCCTTTCACACTCTGACTATCCCAGTTAATATTGGGGAAGTTGAAATCCCCCATTATTATTACCCTATTATTTGCACATTCCTCTGAGATTTGCCTACATATCTGTTCCTCTATCTCCCCCTGACTGTTTGGAGGCCTATAGTACACTCCCAGCAAAGTGCTTGCCCCCTTTTTGTTTTTAAGCTCCACCCATATGGCCTCATTAGAGGACCCTGCTAATATATCATCCCTCCTTACTGCAGTAATTGACTCCTTAATTAATATTGCGACACCCCCTCCTCTTATACCTCCCCCTCTGTCTCGCCTGAAGATTCTGTACCCCGGAATATTGAGCTGCCAGTCTTGCCCTTCCCTCAACCATGTCTCCGTGATAGCAACAATATCATACTCCCATGTGTTTATCAACACCTTCAGTTCATCCACCTTATTTGCAAGACTCCTTGCATTAAAATAGATGCCATCCAGCCTTGCCCTTATATATTTGCCCTGTCTACCAAGCTGACTTGTTTTTTTCTCTATAATTGGCAGCACATCCCCCCCTATTTCAGCTCCCCTCTGTATCCCATCCCCCTGCCAAGTTAGTTTAAACGCCCCCCAACAGTGCTAGCAAACCTCCCCGCAAGGATATTTGTCCCGCTCTGGTTCAGGTGCAACCCGTCCGACTTGTACAAGTCCCACCTTTCCCAGAAGCAGGCCCAGTGATCCAGGAAAGTAAAACCCTCCCCCCTACACCAACTCTTTAGCCACGCATTCATCTGCTCTATCCTCCCATTCCTATACTTACTAGCACGTGGCACTGGGGGTAATCCAGAGATTGCAACCTTTGAGGCCCTGCTCTTTAATCTGTTACCTAGCTCCCTAAATTCTTGATGCAGGACCTCATCCCTCTTTTTACCTATGTCGTTGGTACCAATGTGGACCACGACCACTGGCTGTTCACCCTCCCCCTCCAGAATGCCCTGCAGCCGCTCAGTGACATCCTTGACCCTGGCACCAGGGAGGCAACAAACCATCCTGGATTCACGTCTACGGCCACAGAAACGCCTATCTGTTCCCCTTACTATAGAATCCCCTACCACTATTGCTCTCCCACTCTTTTTCCCCCCTTCCTGGGCAGCAGGAGCACCCCCAGTGCCAGGAAGTTGGCTGCTGCTGCCTTCCCCTGGTGAGTCATCCCCCTCAACAGTATCCAAAGCGGTATACTTGTTTGAAAGGGGGATGTCCGCAGGGGTTCCCTGCACTACCTGCCTGCCTTTGTTGCTCCGCCTGATGGTCACCCCCTGTGCTGCCCTACGCTGAGGCGTGAACAACTCGCTAAACGTGCTATCCACGAGCCTCTCAGCATCGCGCATGCTCCAAAATTCATCCACCCGCAGCTCGAGCGCCGCAATGCGGTCTGCAAGTAGCTGCAGCTGGATGCATTTCCCGCACACATGGTCGTCAGGGACACTGGCAGCGTCCCTGATTTCCCACATGGAGCAAGAGGAGCAGAACATGGGTCTGAGCTCTCCTGCCATGACTTACTCCTTTAATTAATTTAAAAATTTATTCAATACCCCAGTTACAGGTATACTCTTGGGCGCTTTATTTACCAACTGCCCCCACTACACCAGAGACCCTAGAAATTTAACACCACAGAAGTCAAGCTTGTATTGAAGAGAGAAATACTCACCAACCAATCACTTACCTGCTCCCTGGTGACGTCACACACTGATTACTTTTTACCTCTCTCCTCTGCTGTTGATTTGGTGGGCCTCTGCCTTCGCGCCGGTTTTTAAGCCGGGCTCCTCCTCCGCTGCTGCTCTCCCCCGAACTGGTCGGGCCTCTGCCTTCGCGCCGGTTTTTAAGCCGGGCTCCTCCTCCGCTGCTGCTCTCCCCCGAACTGGTCGGGCCTCTGCCTTCGCGCCGGTTTTTAAGCCGGGCTCCTCCTCCGCTGCTGCTCTCCCCCGAACTGGTCGGGCCTCTGCCTTCGCGCCGGTTTTTAAGCCGGGCTCCTCCTCCGCTGCTGCTCTCCCCCGAACTGGTCGGGCCTCTGCCTTCGCGCCGGTTTTTAAGCCGGGCTCCTCCTCCGCTGCTATCTAAGTGGACCTAACAGATTGCAAACCCCAGGGTAGAGACAGTCATTAATACTCTTAGTAAATGTCACTCCTCATATTTCCCCGTTGACCGCTCCTGTATAAGCAGTGTGGTCTCTCTGCCTGGTTACTGCTTGCTACAAAGGGATTTCCACCAGGAATATGTAAACAAATTGTAAACTGCTTTTATAATCAGGTGCCTCAGCCCACCCACAAACAGACCAACGGTCCACATCACTCTCGCACACTATAGTAAAACCTAAGGGGCACAAATTGGGTTGCTTTGCACCTCTCATTAGCACCCCTGGGGCGCTAACAGGGTGCAAAGCCCCTAGCATCTGGGCGCGGCACCGCTAACACCTCCCACAAAATTCAGCAGGAGGTTAGCGGCGGCGGTGGCCTCTGGCAAACTTTGATCGTGCCCCCTAACCTACCACCGGATGATATGTCCGACAGGGTCAGGGTGGCATTATTGTGGCCGCGGCGGCGCCAATTAAAGAGCAGGTACCGGGCGGCCTTTTTTTGGGTCGTCTGCCAGCACCTGCCCCCTCCTGCTTCTTCATGCGGGGTTCCCGGCCGCAATCGGCCAGTTTTCCCGGCACCCCGTTCTCTGGTGGTCCAGCAGGGCCCTGGTGCTAGGCCCCTCCCCTTTAATCGGGGGGGGGGGGCCTGAAATACCGCGGCGCTACGTGTCGACGCGCGTGGCACTGTTGCACGTAGCACCACGATATTGAATGGTAGCGCCCCAGGAAGGGGGGGAGCGTTCCAGTAGTACCCCACCTCCTGCTTGGGGTGCTACCACTCAATTTACGGCGCAGGGGTGCTAACTTTTTCGGAGCGCTACTTTTAGCACCCTGGCGAAGTTGGCGCCCCAATGGGGGCGCAATCGAATTTCCCCCCCCTAAATCTGGGAATCTCAGTGTTATTTTTCAAATTATGTAAAACTCATCACCCTGCTCCCTATTTTATTGCCAAACCCTGGAAATATAGTGTAGCAACAGGAAAGCTAAAACAGAGCCAAATAATATTATAAAAATGGCTACAACTAATCTCGGAGAAAATAAACCGTGACATAAGACAACAGTCAGCCATGTTTCAAAAAGTTCCTTTGCAGAAAATGATTTTTTTAACAGCTTCTTTGTCATATATAAACTTCCTTGGGGACAAACACCCAATGATCACTCCTGTCAGTGACAATCTCGGAAACCATCAGCTCAGTAGAAAAAGTTTCCCATGAACGAGTGGTAGAAATAATTGATTGCTTCTAAAAGCCTTCAGTCCCACCATCCAACCAACCGGGTTGGTTGATACAGGCCACCTCCAAGCCCAATGAGAAAAGTTATTTTTTCTTGTAAAATGCTGACAAGCTGACGCACGATGTCAGCTTAAAGTATACCCGGGATCTCACTTTAATTTCTCGTCTAAAAGTCGGCGCCTCCAACATTGCTGCGGATCTCCCTCAGTTCTGCACTAGGATGTCACAGTGACACTGTGCTCAAGTCCCGGAGAGGATAATGAATCCACAATCTTCTGAATCACAGGCAAGATAATTAGCCAAATGACCCAAGCTGTGCTGTGATTAGATAATATGAAACAGCAATAGTATAAATAAAACAGAAACTAAAAGAATCAATATAGTGATTCTTGGCAACATATTTAATTGACAAGAAAATGTTCCTTTCATGATACAGACTGAAGATGCTATCTGAATTTGTATAAATTTGATAGTTTTGATTAGTTCAGTATTATTTGAACTCACCAGTGACTGACACATTGGATAATAAAAGAGGATTCAAATACCCATCTTCCAAGTCGTTTTAAATGCCACGCTAAACTAATGTCAAACGCATGACCCAGTAAAGCAATCTAAATCTCTTTGAAGCAGAAATTGATATTCTTTGATGTTAAAAAGCTTTGTGCTTTAATTTAAGATGTGTGTGTGTGTGATAGATCAGGACCTCAGTCAAAATGTTATGGGCTGTGCAAAGGATACCCTTTAAGATGGCATCTCAACAATTGATGTGTACAATAACAACTTGAATTTATAGTTAGGTCAGTAACAGACAAACTGGCCTCGATTTTAAACCCCTCGACAGGCAGGAAAGGTTTGAGCGAGGGGTTCAAATCCTAAAAATCCAGATCCCACCTCCAACCTGGCGTGTTCCTGACCGCCATAATAGTCACGGCAGTGGTTCAGGCTCTGGATGAGGCTCCCGCTAAAAGCAGTTGGGGGGCCTACTTAAGATTCAATAGCCGCGGGCCAATGATGTCATCGGTGCTGCGGCATAACTTTAAGGTCCACGCAAGGAGAGTACCTCACTATCTGTTGCCTGGCAACAGCAATATGGAGAAAAGAGCTGACTGGCCAGGAAGGCCCGGGTAAGTTCTAAAACGTCCCCTCTCTTTGAACTCCTTATGAGCCAGGAAGAGCAGGTGTGCGCACCCCCCAGGATCCTCAATGAGTCCTTGGGCCTCCCCAACCCTGGCATCCCCATTTGCAGAATACGAGGATGCCACGGCCTCCCTATCCCACCATGATGTGAGGGAATCCCCTCCACCCACTGACTGCCAGGGACCGTTCTCACGTAATGAATCTGGTCGGGCGGGACACTGCAGAGTTTTATTTAAATGAGGCCCTGCCGTTAAGATCGGCCTAGCCACCACGTCCTTGACCTTGCCAGGTTCGTCGCCTGCTACCGGGCTCCCCTGCACCCTTCCTGCAACCCCGTTAAAATCAAGGCCATTGTCTCTGTACTGGAACCTCAGTGACACAAGATTTTTGTGCAGATACTGAAGATAGCATTAGGGAGCGGGCCTACTGTGTCAGATGTGGCTCAGTGGGTAATACTCTTGCCTCCGAGTCAGAAGGTCACTCTAGAGACTTGAGCGCATAATCTAGGCTGACACCTCAGTGCAGTACCGAGGTCCTGTCTTTTGGATGAGATGTTAAACCGAGACCCCCATCTGCTCTCTCAGCTGTATGTAAAAGATCCCATGGCACTATTTTGAAGAAGAACAGGGGAGTTCTCCCCAGTGTCCTGGCCAATATTTATCCCTCAACCACGGTCACTGATATGAATCAACCTGCGGGTGGTGCTGTCCAGGGAGAGTATAAATACTCGGGCATGGGCCCAGCTTGCGCAGGACATTCTTAACAGGAACTAGTGAAGGACACAACTAGACCTCCATGTTGTAAAACAGTTGATTAAAGCTTTGTTTAACGCTTAGACCAAGTGCCTAGTAGTTTTACTAAAACAGATTACCCGATCAATATCTCATTGCTGTTTGGGAGATCTTGCTGTGTGCAAATTAGCTGCTGTGTTTCCTACATTCCAACAGGAACTGCACCCTCAAAAGTGCTTCATTGGCAGTAAAGCACTTTGGGACATCCTGAGGCTGTGAAAGGTGCTGTATGGATGCGAGTCTTTCTTTTCTTCTTTACTGAAATATGGTAAGTAAGTGAAAATGCAACTGTCCAATAAATTTCACTTTGCTTCCAAACTCCTATGTGATAGCTAATCTGTAGAGTATAGTCAGTTGCCCTGTTGGAATTTCTCCCAATAACCTACGAAAGGGCATTTTTATTCTCCACACAGTCTACCCTTTGGCTTCTCAACTTGAATTTGCCCAATTAGTGTTAATTGAACAATACAGCACATTTTACTTTGCTGTAAGTCACACTCATGAGAAATTCTAGGTCCAACGCTATTTGAGATCAGGGAAAGCGATCAGTGAGAGTCCGTCACCTCCAACCGTGAGCGATCAGTGAGAGTCCGTCACCTCCAACCGTGAGCGATCAGTGAGAGTCCGTCACCGCCAACCGTGTGTGATCAGTGAGAGTCCGTCACCGCCAACCGTGTGTGATCAGTGAGAGTCCGTCACCTCCAACCGTGAGCGATCAGTGAGAGTCCGTCACCTCCAACCGTGAGCGATCAGTGAGAGTCTGTCACCGCCAACCGTGAGTGATCAGTGAGAGTCTGTCACCGCCAACCGTGAGTGATCAGTGAGAGTCTGTCACCGCCAACCGTGAGCGATCAGTGAGAGTCCGTCACCGCCAACCGTGAGCGATCAGAGTCCGTCACCGCCAACCATGAGCGATCAGTGAGAGTCCGTCACCGCCAACCGTGTGTGATCAGTGAGAGTCCGTCACCTCCAACCGTGAGCGATCAGTGACAGTCCGTCACCGCCAACCGTGAGCGATCAGTGTCAGTCTGTCACCGCCAACCATGTGCGATCAGTGAGAGTCTGTCACCACCAACCATGTGCGATCAGTGAGAGTCTGTCACCGCCAACCATGAGTGATCAGTGAGAGTCTGTCACCGCCAACCGTGAGCGATCAGTGAGAGTCCGTCACCGCCAACCATGAGTGATCAGTGAGAGTCTGTCACCGCCAACCGTGAGCGATCAGTGAGAGTCCGTCACCGCCAACCGTGAGCGATCAGTGACAGTCCGTCACCGCCAACCGTGAGCGATCAGTGAGAGTCCGTCACCTCCAACCGTGAGCGATCAGTGAGAGTCCGTCACCGCCAACCGTGAGTGATCAGTGAGAGTCTGTCACCGCCAACCGTGAGCGATCAGTGAGAGTCCGTCACCGCCAACCGTGAGCGATCAGTGACAGTCCGTCACCACCAACCGTGAGCGATCAGAGAGTCCGTCACCGCCAACCATGAGCGATCAGTGAGAGTCCGTCACCTCCAACCGTGAGCGATCAGTGAGAGTCCGTCACCACCAACCGTGAGCGATCAGAGAGTCCGTCACCGCCAACCATGAGCGATCAGTGAGAGTCCGTCACCTCCAACCGTGAGTGATCAGTGAGAGTCCGTCACCGCCAACCGTGTGTGATCAGTGAGAGTCCGTCACCTCCAACCGTGAGCGATCAGTGACAGTCCGTCACCGCCAACCGTGAGCGATCAGTGTCAGTCTGTCACCGCCAACCGTGTGCGATCAGTGAGAGTCTGTCACCGCCAACCGTGAGCGATCAGTGAGAGTCCGTCACCTCCAACCGTGAGCGATCAGTGACAGTCCGTCACCGCCAACCGTGAGCGATCAGTGAGAGTCCGTCACCGCCAACTGTGAGCGATCAGTGTCAGTCCATCACCGCCAACCGTGAGCGATCAGTGAGAGTCCGTCACCGCCAACCGTGAGCGATCAGTGTCAGTCCGTCACCGCCAACCATGAGCAATCAGTGAGAGTCCGTCACCGCCAACCGTGAGCAATCAGTGACAGTCCGTCACCTCCAACCATGAGCGATCAGTGAGAGTCCATCACCGCCAACCGTGAGCGATCAGTGTCAGTCCGTCACCACCAACCGTGAGCGATTAGTGAGAGTCCGTCACCGCCAACCGTGAGCGATCAGTGAGAGTCCGTCACCACCAACCGTGAGCGATCAGTGAGAGTCCGTCACCGCCAACCGTGAGCGATCAGTGTCAGTCCGTCACCGCCAACCGTGAGCAATCAGTGAGAGTCCGTCACCGCCAACCGTGAGCGATCAGTGAGAGTCCGTCACCGCCAACCGTGAGCTGTGAGAGTCGGTCACCGCCAACCGTGAGCGATCAGTGAGAGTCCGTCACCGCCAACCATGAGCGATCAGTGAGAGTCCGTCACCGCCAACCGTGAGCGATCAGTGTCAGTCCGTCACCGCCAACCGTGAGCGATCAGTGAGAGTCCGTCACCGCCAACCGTGAGCGATCAGTGAGAGTCCGTCACCGCCAACCGTGAGTCAATGCTATTTGAAGAGGTGGGTTTGGAGTTTCCTACCAATCTGGATTAGATCTTCTCTGACAAAAAGGGAAAGTTTATCTTTGGTTTTGCTGATGACATCTCAAATCTGTGGCCCGCTTGAAAGCTCCACAATTGTTCTTCAGGATATAGCCGGAGAAAGACCATTGCTGTATTTTAATTTCCCCTGGGGAATTCCAGTTGTAGTTTTCCTTGCATTCTGCATCAGAAACCATGAGGAATGCACTGGAACTGAATCTGAAATCCTCGAGGAAAAGACAACTATAGATATAATTCTTTGCATGGCTCAGTGAGTTTCCACCCACCCACCCCCAGCACTGAGAGATTATAAAATGTATCATGCTGTATAAATATTCCTTGTTCTTGTTAAATCACTCTTACTGCTAACGAGACATGACTGTTGGTGGTTACCAGACCGTGCAAACTTTAGAAAAGAATTTTTTATAGATGTGGTTAAGACTGTGCAAAGTGCAGCTATGTTTCTGTAGAATTGGGCATAAGATTTAAATCAGGCTTGTGCAGAAATACATCCTGTTTTTGCAAAGCTAAGAGCTATGTGCTAAACGAACAAGTTTTGCAAAAGCAAACCACTGCAATATTCGGTTATTGATTAAAGCCTATGTCTAGAGAAGCCTATGCCATAAGCAGATCAAAAGGAACAGAAGCAGACATTGAAATGAAGATGCCAGACAAGATAGTGTGAGTGTCAATTGCTCGTTAATTAAACCTGCCATGGGCAGACACGATTGGACTTTGTTCATCAAATGATCAGAACTTGAAGGATAAAAGGTGACTGTTCGACTTGGGATGTACATACGTAGAGAAAAGGACAAAAGAACATAAGAACTAGGAGGTGTAGGCCATTTGGCCCCTCGAGCCTGCTCCGCCATTCAATAAGATCATGGCCGATCTTCTACCACATCTCCACTTTCCTGCATTATCCCCATATCCCTTGATTCCCTTAATATCCCAAAATCTATCGATCTCTGTCTTGAATATACTCAATGACTGAGCCTCCACAGCCCTCTGGGGTACAGAATTCAAAAGATTCACCTCCCTCTGAGTGAAGAACTTTCTCCTCATCTCAGTCCTAAATGGCTGATCCCTTATTCTGAGACTATGACCCCTGGTTCTAGACTCGCCAGCCAGGGGAAACATCCTCCCAGCATCTACCCGGTCAAGCCCTATAAGAATTTTGTATGTTTAAATGAGATCACCTCTCATTCTTCTAAACTCTAGAGAATACTGGCCTAGTCTACTCAATCTCTCCTCATAGGACAATCCCCCCATCCCAGGAACCAGTCTGGTGAACCTTCGTTGCACTCCCTCTATGGCAAGTATATTCTTCCTTAGGTAAGGAGACCAAAACTGTACACAATACTCCAGGCGTGGTCTCACCAGGGCCCTATATAATTGCAGTAAGACGTCTTTACTCTTATACTCCAATCCTCTTGTAATGAAGGCCAACATACCATTTGCTTTCCTAATTGCTTGCTGTACCTGCATGTTAACTTTCAGTGATTCGTGTACAAGGATATCCAGATCCCTCTGAACACCAACATTTCCCAATCTCTCCATTTAAAAAATACTCTGCTTTTCTATTTTTCCTACCAAAGTGGATAACTCCACATTATATTCCATTTGCCATGTTCTTGCCCACTCACTTAGCCTGCCTATATCCCCTTGAAGCCTCTTTGCATCCTCCTCACAATTTACAATCCCACCCAGCTTTGTATCATCAGCAAACTTGGATATTTTACATTTGGCCCCCTCATTCCAAATCATTGATGTACATTGTGAATAGCTGAGGCCCAAGCACTGATCCTTGCGGTACCCCACTAGTTACAGCCTGCCAACCTGAAAATGACCCGTTTATTCCTACTCTCTGTTTACTGTTCGTTAACCAGTCCTCAGGCTTACTACTCTTTTTGTGTAAAGGACGACGGTACCTGTAGAGACTGTTATGTATTGTGTGTTCTCCTCCCACCTGTGGTGGCGCTGTCACAGCAGATAAATGGTTGGGTGTTCTCTTGGTTAAGTTTAGCTCTCTTTGTTCGGAACTCTCCAGAACTTCCCTTTCCCTTCGAATAAAGCACTTCATGTTTGAATCTCTGAGTTCTGAGTTCTAATTGTGTCTAGGTAAAAGGGTACCGACACAATAGAGACGGATTTATGCTAGCCAAATGCGCTTAATGTCTCTCTGGTACGCTGGTATTGAGGAGTGGTCCATGCTAACGAAAGCCTGACACGCTTTGCCAGTAAGACAAGCCGGACCGGATTAAAGAAACAAAGGAGACACCGCACGCTATGCTGTCCAGTAACCAAATTTGGTAATATCATTCGGAAATGTAAATTACTGTCACTTAATATTAATCTGTGGCAGCTGTATTGACTTCTGCTGTATACCAATAAAACATCTTCCGTGCCAACATGGAGTCATGCCCGAATCATTAAGTTTGAGATGTAAAACCTCTTACAGCACAGCCATACAGAGCAAGTAAATCCCAGATTTGATCATCAATTTGTGCTGACCTAGTTGATCTTTATGACTACAACTTGCACTTATATGGCACGGGGCACTGTAGGAGGATCTGCAACATTCACTGTGGGACATGGAACACCTGTATGAGGGACTCCGGCATCCACTGTGGGACATGGAGCAACTGTTACCAAAGGTTTAGCCAGAACCTGTATGAGCTTAAAGAAAGAAATTGCATTTATGCAGCATGTTACCACATTCTCATGACATCCCACTTCTGACACGCAGTCACTGTTATGCATATAAAAGTCACAGTGCAGAATGTGATCCCACAAGCAGGAAATGAGATGTTAATATAAAAGCAAAATAATGCAGATGCTGGAAATCTGAAGTAGAAACAGAAAATGCTGGAAATACTCAGCAGGTCAGGCAACATCTGTGGAGAGAGAAACAGAGTTAACATTTCAGGTCGATGACCTTTTGTCAGAGCTGGAAAAAGTTAGAGATGTGGGCTATGTAGAACATTCTTTGTTCCAGTCCTACTCAGGTCCCCTCCCTCACCTCTTTTTCCGGTACATCGATGATTGTATCGGTGCCGTTTACTGCTCTCACCCTGAACTAGAAAATTTCATTCACTTTGCTTCCAATTTCTGCCCTTCCCTCACCTTCACATGGTCCATCTCCGACTCTTCCCTTCCTCAACTTCTCCGTCTCCATCTCTGGGGATAGGCTATTGACAAGCATCCACTATAAGCCCACTGACTCCCACAGCTACCTCCCACCCCGCCTCCTGTAAGGACTCTATTCCATTCTCCCAGTTTCTCTGTCTCCGTCGCATCTGTTCTGACGATGCCAACTTCCATACTAGTGCTTCCGATATGTCCTACTTTTTCCTAAACCGAGGATTCCCCTCTACCGTGGTTGACACGGCCTTCCACCATGTCCATTCTATTTCCCGCACTTCTGCCCTCACCCCTGCCCCTCCCTCCCAGAACCACGATAGAGTTCCCCTTGTCCTCACCTTTCACCCCACCAGCCTCCACATTCAACGGATCATCCTCCGCCATTTCCGTCACCTCCAGCGTGATCCCACCACCAAACAAATCTTCACCTCACCTCCCCTTTCAGCATTTCGAAGGGACCGCTTCCTCCGCAACACCCTGGTCCACTGCTCTATCACCCCCAATAGTCCTTCCCCTTCCGGCGGCACCTTCCCATGCAAGCGCAGGAGATGCAACACCTGCCCTTTTATCTCCTCCCTTCCCACTGTCCAGGGCCCCAAACACCCCTTCCAGGTGAAACAGCGATTTACTTGCACTTGCAATTTAGTAAACTGTATTCGCTGCTCACGATGCGGTCTCCTCTACATTGGGGAGACCAAACGCAGATTGGGTGACCACTTTGCGGAACACCTCCATTCAGTCCGTAAGGGTGACCCCAAGCTTCCGGTCACCTTTAATTCTCCGCTCCACTCCCACTCTGACCTCTCCGTCCTCGGCCTTTTACACTGTTCCAACGAAGCTCAATGTAAGCTCGAGGAACAGCACCTTATTTTTCTATTAGGCACTTTACAGCTTTCTGAACTCAACATTGAGTTCAACAATTTCAGACCATAACCTCTGTCCCTATGTTTTCACATGGCAGTTGTTGATGATTCTGCCATTCCCATTTACGCCTCTTCTTGCCTCATCTTTTGTTTCTTTACTTGTCCCATTACCTATCTCCTTTTGCTTTGTACTATCATCCCTTTTCTCATATAGGGGGCGATTTTGCCAGCCCTGGGTAGGCGGGTTTGGAGGTGGGACAGCCGGGAAAATGGCAGAATCTGGGGGCGGGTACCCATCCCGCCCCCAACCCACCCCGTGCCATCTTCCCAGAAGGCGGGTACCCGACCCACGCTGGGTCCCATCTCCTCGAAGCGGGAAGGGGATTAGTGCCAATTAACTGCCTGTTAACAGGTAGTTAACAGGCAGTTTTTTGGAGAATCCCTATTTTCAGCCCTGAAGTGTGGGCTTCCCGACGGCTCCGAACCTCGCCAGGGTCAGCGAGGCGGGCCGTCGGTCTGCGGGGGTCGGAGGGGCCGAGATGTCCGGTGTGCAGGTGAGTAATGGGTGCATGTGTGGAGAGATAAGTGGGTGACGTGTGTGTAAAGTGTTTTAATAAGTTTTACTTACCTTTACTTCTTCCTGCAGGCTTCCTTCCTTCAGGTCTCGGGAGTCCCTCAGCTCACCGGCACAGAATGCAGAATGGCCGCTGAACTGTCAAAAGCTGCAGCCTCTGCTTTCTGCTCAGGAGAGATCTCTAACTGAGCCTGAGTAAAGGACTCAACTTAGAGGACAGATTGTCAGTGTGTGACAGCTTCACAGAGCTGTCAAATGCTGACATTTCATCTGTCAAAAGCTCTTGACAGATGAAACGTCACTCGCTGATGACACCAGTAACCGGCTTTCTCTTAATTGGCCTGCTAAGCCCGCTGGGCGGGCTTAACAAGGTCAATCAAGGGAAAATAGCGTGGATTGGCCACAAGTAAATGGAGGCGGGACTAAAACCCGACAAGTGGGAGTCCCGCCTCCAAAAGCTCCCCATTGAGAAAATCCAGCCCTTAATCTTTCCTGCCTTCCATCCAATCACAGACCTTCCCTTTTGTTCTTTCCTCCCCTCCCCCTTTCCCTTCCTCTGCACTGCTTAAAATCTGTTACATCTCTAACTTTTTCCAGTTCTGACAATAGGTCATCGACCTGAAATGTTGGGCTGGATTTTGCCAGGCCCGAGGAGGCAGGTTTGGTGGCGGGTTTGGAGGCATGTGAGGTGTTAAATTTGCAAAAAATAACGGCCGGATCCGATCCCGCCTCTGAGCAATTTTCCCAGAAGCGGGCTTTCAGACCCCATTTCGATCCCGCCTCCAAGAGGTGGGATAGGCCCTTAAGGCCCTTAACAAGCACATAATTGCCTCTATACTGCCATTTTGAGAGCCTTTCTAAGTTTAACACATTTCCCCCGTGCTGCACGTCTCCTCTGGAACACACCAGTTAATACTGGCGGGCTCACAAGTGGATGTCTTACTAACAGCTGCAGCTCCACCAAGGACTTTTCAAAAATGATCATTTGCAGGTGGTAGAACTTTGTTTTCTCAGGTCTGGGAGCGCTTTTAGCAGACCTACTCATTGTGGAAGTGTTGAAGCTGAGATCCATCTCCAGTGTGAGCTCCTGGGAAACCCCTCCCCCCACCTTGACTGAGCGCTTCCTCAACTGAGGTATATACCTGCAGCATGGGAACCATTTATTTCCTTTCCTCCTGGACATCAGATTCAGACGAAGACCAGCCGTGGCAGCAGCAGAACCATGAACAAAAGCACCACCAACAGCAGCAGCAACAACAGGAGCGCCAAGCTGCTGCTCACCCACCTGAAGCTGCACAGGCCAGAAGGCGCCAGAGCATGGAAGCACGTCGCCGCAGGAGATACCCACAAAATAGGGTTTACAGACAGAGGATGAGCTACCTCAACATGACTGAGCAGCAGTGCCAAGAGAGGCTCAGACTTTCGCGAGAGGTGGTGGGTGACATCTGCGCAATGCTGCAGCAAGACCTGGAGCCCAGAGGAACTAAGGGGCACAATGGACATGATCTTCACCGCGTGTCAACTACAAGAGAAATGCAGGGAACAGCACCAACCGCTGTACATGGCATTCTTTGACCTCACAAAGGCCTTCGACACCCTCAACCGTGAGGGATTATGAAGTATCCTCCTCAAATTCAGCTACCCTCAAAAGTTTGTCACTATCCTCCGCCTGCTTCACGACGACATGCAAGCCGTGATCTTGAGCAACCGATCCACCACAGACCCAATTCACGTACGGACCGAGGAGAAGCAAGGCTGTGTCATCGCACCAATGCTCTTCTCGATCTCCCTGGCTGCAATGCTCCATCTCACCCTCAGTAAGCTCCCTGCTGGAGTGGAGCTAATCTACAGAACAAACGGGAAACTGTTCAACCTCCATCGCCTCCAGTCCAGATCCAAGGTCACCCCATCCTCTGTCATCGAATTACAGTATGCAGATGACGCTTGCATCTGTGCACACTCTGAGGCCGAACTCCAAACCATTGTCAACACCTTCACCGAAGTGTATGAGAGCATGGGCTTTATACTAAACATCTGTAAGACAAAGGTCCTCTACCAACCTGCCCCCGCCACACAGTACTGCCCCCCCCAATTATCAAAATCCATGACAAGGCCTTGGACAACGTGGACCACTTTCCACACCTCGGGAGCCTACTGTCAACAAGGGTAGACGTCGATGACGAAGTCCAACACCGACCGCCTTCAGTGTGCCAGTGCAGCCTTCGGTCGCCTGAGGAAGCGAGTGTTTGAAGACCAGGACCTCAAACCCAGCACCAAGCTCATGGTTTACAGAGCAGTAGTGATACCCGCCCTGCTGTATGCTTCAGAGACATGGACCATTTACAGCAGGCACCTCAAAGCACTGGAGAGGTACCACCAATGCTGCCTCCGCAAGATCCTGCAAATCCATTGACAGGATAGGCGCACCAACATCAGTGTTCTCGCTCAGGCCAACATTCCCAGCATCGAAGCTTTGACCACGCTCGATCACCTCGGATGGACGGGTCACATCGTCCGCATGCCCGATACGAGACTCCCAAAACAAGTGCTCTACTTGGAGCTCCAACACGTCAAGAGAGCCCCAGGTGGGCAGAGGAAACGCTTCAAGGACACCCTCAACACCTCCTTGAAAAAGTGCAACATCCCCACCGACACCTGGGAATCCCTGGCCCAAGACCACACAAAGTGGAGGAGAAGCATCCGGGAAGGCGCCGAACACCTCGGGTCTCTTTACCAGGAG
This sequence comes from Somniosus microcephalus, assembly GCF_052327205.1. Classification (NCBI taxonomy): domain Eukaryota; kingdom Metazoa; phylum Chordata; class Chondrichthyes; order Squaliformes; family Somniosidae; genus Somniosus; species Somniosus microcephalus. Next base: position 62,631,068 of record NC_141004.1, read on the forward strand.
CAAGTGGAAGCCAAGCGCAAACAGCGGAAGGAGCGCACGTCAACCCAAGCACCCCACCCTCCCGCCCCTTCAACCGCCGTCTGCCCCACCTGTGACAGAGACTGTAGGTCCCACATTGGACTCATCAGTCACCTGAGAACTAATTTTTAGTGTGGAAGCAAGTCATCCTCGGTTCCGAGGGACTGCCTAAGAAGAAGAGAGAAGAAAATCTCCTGGGAAACCCCTCTCCCCACCTTGACTGAGCACTTTCTCAACTGAGGTATATACCAGAAGAATGGGAACCATTTATTCCCTTTCCTCCTGGACATCAGATTCGGACAAAGACCAGCCGTGGCAGCAGCAGAACCCGGAACAACAGCAGCACCAACAACAGGACCAACAACAGGAGCGCCAAGCTGCTGATCACCCACCTGAAGCTGCACAGGCCAGAAGGCGCTAGAGCATGGAAGCACATCGCTGCAGGAGATAGCCCCAAACAGGGTCTACAGACAGAGGATCAGCTACCTCAACATGACTGAGCAGCAGTGCCAAAGGAGGCTCCGACTTTCGCGAGAGGTAGTGGGTGACATCTGCGCAATGCTGCAGCAAGACCTGGAGCCCAGAGGAGCGGGCGAACAGCCCTTACCAGTGGCTGTCAAAGTCACCACCGCACTCAACTTTTTTGCTTCAGGATCATTCCAAGGATCAACAGCAGACATCAGCGGCATCTCCCAAGTGGCCGCACACACATGCATCACGCAGATAACCGATGCTCTCTTTGCCAATGCGCATAATTACATCAACTTCTCCAAGGATCAAGCAAGTGTAACGCCACGTGCGGTTGGATTTGCTAATCTGGCAGGCTTTCTGTAGTGTATGTGCTTTAAGTCAGAACTACTTTTTACAGCTCCTGTATACTGTAGTACCGGCAGTAACCACACCGGTATATAAGCTGTGCGCATGCCTCTGTACTCCAGTCTAGAGATTGCCCTCCTCCAGTAAAGACCTGTTATTTGTATATGTACAGCAATGTTCTTAATAACAGTGGATGCTCATTCAAAGTGGCCTGAGGTGATAAAGATGTCTTCAACCACTACAGAGAAAACGATTGCAGTCCTACGGACCATATTTGCCAGAAACGGGTTGCCAGAGCAGATCTGCTCTGATAATGGACCACAGTTTGTGTCCGACGAGTTCCAAAAATTCATGAAAAGGAATGGGGTAAGGCATTACACATCCGCCCCGTATCATCCAGCCACCAATGGATTGGCTGAGAGGTTCGTACAAACCTTTAAGAAGGCGATAAAGGCCATGTGCGACAAGGAAATTCCACTGCAGCATAAGATGGACAATTTCTTATTAGCCTACCGAAACGCGACACATGCAGTTACCAACCAGACCTCGGCCATGATGTTCTTTAACCGAAGGTTGAGATCTCGTCTGGACTTGCTCAGACCAAATGTGCGAAGAAATGTTGAGGACAAACAATTCCAGCACATCAACGAGAAGCCGACAAGGAGCTTCAATGTAGGGCAACCAGTCTTGGCCCGGGACTATCGAACAGAGAAGTGGCAACCCGGAACAATATGTACAAGGCAGGGGCCATTAATGTACACAGTGGATGTCGGGGAGAACATTGTGAGACGTCACGTCGATCAGATCTTAGCATCACAGGAATGCGTCAACCCCATGTCTCGAGTACCTGGGGATGAACCCGACATACCGGTAGTATCTACTTCAGACCCAGTAGCAGTGGAACCCGATGAACTACCCGATGAAAGGGGGTCAGAATCGCCTCTGCACCAAGAGCAAGAACCTCCGGAAAGGCGCTATCCCGAAAGGGTCAGGAAGCCGCCCCAAAGACTGAATCTATAAATGGACTTTTGTTATTGAATGTACATGTAAAAACGTAATTGTTATTTGAATATTAAGGGGGTATTATTAATCTAAAAAGGGAGGAATTGTAGTGTATGTGCTTTAAGTCAGAACTACTTTTTACAGCTCCTGTATCCTGTAGTACCGGCAGTAACCACACCGGTATATACGCTATGCGCATGCCTCTGTACTCCAGTCTAGAGATTGCCCTCCTCCAGTAAAGACCTGTTATTTGTTTATGTACAGCATCCGTGTAATTATTTATCCACTGAACCACAGATCTAACACTTTCCAAGGGTGCAGGGCGTCGTTGACTGCACACATGTGGCCCTTAAGGCACCCCATCACAATCCAGGTATTTTTGTCAACCGCAAGGGCTTCCACTCCCTCAATGTGCAGCTGGTGTTTAACCACAATAAGGAAATTTTGCATGTTTGTGCCAAGTACCCTGGCAGTTGCCATGACTCCATCATCCTGCGGCAGTCTAGGGTGCCTCCGCTCTTCAGTCTTCTGGACCAACTTAACGGATGGCTACTTGGAGACAAGGGCTATCCCCTGAAGTCATGGTTAATGACGCCGTTGAGGAGGCCATCCAACGAAGTTGAGGAGTGCTACAACTCCAGCCACATTTTCACCAGATCCATAATCGAGCAAACCATCGGCTTGCTGAAGATGCGATTCAGATGCTTTGATAGATCAGGTGTAGCCCTGCAGTACTTAGCAGCCAGCATCTTCAGAATTGTCGTGGTCTGCTGTGCACTTCACAACATGGCACATCATGGCTTGCAGCTGCCTGAGATACAAGTGGCTCATCGCATAGCCTCCTCAGATGAGGAGGAGGAGAACGACAACGACCAGCTTGCGGAGGTGCTTCAACCAGCGGCAGCAGGACGCGAGCACATTGCTGCCTGGGATGCAAGGGATGCACTTATCTTGGTCAGATTTGCGTAGCCTGCCCAATCAAACACATTTGCCTCGTACCTTCTTACCAGAGCATCGACAATGGCCAAGAACCTATGGATTCCTATCACTCTGACCACCATACTGACAATTCCAAGTTGCCCTGAGCCCTCAATGTGGAAGTCCCATTTGCGAAATAACACAGCCCACAAATTCAACAGTTTGCCATCAAGTTATTTTATCACATAAATGCACGGATGGCTTTTCACAAATAAACACAACAGAACACCCAAGTGAGTTGATAGACCTATCAATTCATCCAATGAAAAGCAACGAGTTAAGACAGTAACTATAGGTTTTTATTGGCTAAATAACAGAGCCCACCCTCGTGGGTGATCGGATCCAACAAGGAGGAATACCAGCCAGTCGACCACCTTTATACCTGGGCAAGTAGGTGGAGCCATGGGCGGAGTCAGCAGTGGTCAGCCCAGGTATAACAGCGTGACAAGAGGCGACCTCGTGTAGTGATACAACAGTGTAAACAGTGATAACCATAGTGTAACGATATAACAGTGATAACCATAGTGTAACGATAGTGAACGATAAAAGTGGTTTACCACATTCACCCCTTGTTTAGATTTGAGTCCGGCGGGGTGAAGTGTACTACCAGTTCAGGTATGTCAGTCTGTCCGGAGGCCTCGTAAGCCTTTCCGATCGTCGCAGCAGCGGCGGCGGTGATGCAGTATCCGATGTTAATGCTGGTGTCTGCGTGGTCGGCGAAGGCTCGTGGGGTTCCGGCATGCCGTCTACCTGGGCTGGATTTGGGGGGGTGGTGGGGGTTAACGGTGGTGTCTCAGGGATGCCCGAGGGTGCGAGGTCTCGTAAGGAGACTGTGTCCTCCCGCCCATCTGGGTATGCCACATAGGCGTACTGGGGGTTGGCGTGCAGGAGGTCCACCCTCTCGACCAGGGGGTCCATTTTATGGGCCCTCGCGTGCTTTCGCAGCAAGACGGGCCCCAGAGAGGTCAGCCAAGTTGGTAGCGTGGTTCCCGTAGTCGACTTCCTGGGGAAAACAAACATTCGTTCATGGGGGGTGGCGTTAATGGCAGTGCAAAGCAGTGACTGGATGGAATGCAGCGCTGCCGGGAGGACTTCCTGCCAGCGAGAGGTTGGGAGGCCCTTGGACTTTAAGGCTAAGAGAACGGCCTTCCAGACAGTCGCGTTCTCTCTTTCCACCTGGCCGTTCCCTCGGGGGTTGTAGCTGGTGGTCCTGCTTGCAGCAATACCTCTCGCTAGTAGGAACTGGCGAAGTTCCTCGCTCATGAAGGAGGAGCCCCGGTCGCTATGTATATAGTTCGGGAACCCGAACACGGCGAAGAGGTCGTTCAGGCATTTGATGACCGTGGTACTGGTCATGTCTGGGCAGGGGAAGGCAAAGGGGAAACGGGAGTACTCGTCAATGATGTTGAGGAAGTACACATTACGGTCAGAGGACGGGAGGGGCCCCTTAAAATCGATGCTCAAGCGCTCGAAGGGGCGGGTGGCCTTGATCAAGCTTGCTCTGTCCGGCCTAAAGAAATGCGGTTTGCATTCGGCACAGGTTTGGCAGTTCCTGGTCATGGTCTGACCTCCTCGATGGAGTAGGGCAGGTTGCGGGCCTTAATGAAGTGGTAAAGTCTGGTGACTCCGGGGTGGCAGAGGTCGTTGTGGAGGGTCTGCAGTCTATCAATTTGCGCGTTGGCACATGTACTTCGTGATAGAGCATCTGGGGGTTCGTTCAGTTTACCAGGCCGGTACAAGATCTCATAATCATAGGTGGAGAGCTCGATTCTCCACCTCAAGATCTTGTCGTTCTTGATTTTGCCCCTCAGCTTGTTATTAAACATAAAAGCGACGGAACGCTGGTCGGTGAGGAGGGTAAATCGTTTGCCTGCCAGGTAATGCCTCCAGCATCATACAGCCTCCACGATCGCCTGGGCCTCCTTCTCGACCGAGGAGTGTCGGATCTCAGGGCCCTGGAGGGTCCTTGAGAAGAAGGCCACCGGTCTCCCCTCCTGGTTAAGGGTTGCGGCTAGGGCGAAGTCGGATGCATCGCTCTCCACTTGGAAAGGGATAGACTCATCCACCGCGTGCATTGTGGCCTTAGCAATGTCTCCCTTAATGAGGGAGAAGGCTGCGCACGCTTCTGCTGTCAGGGGGAAGGAGGCGGACTTCATGAGGGGTCTGGCTTTGTCCACATAATTCGGCACCCATTGGGCATAGTAGGCGAAGAGCCCCAGGGTCCTCTTCAGCGCCTTTGGACAGTGGGGGAGGGGAAGCTCCATGAGGGGGCGCATTCTTTCGGGGTCGGGGCCGATGACTCCGTTCTCTACTACGCAGCCGAGGATGGCAAGGCGCGAGGTGTTAAACACACATTTCTCCTTATTGTAGGTGAGGTTCAGCCGTTGGGCCGTATGGAGGAATCTCTCCAGATTAACATCATGGTCCTGCCGGTCGCGGCCGCAGATGGTGACGTTATCTAGATAGGGGAACGTGGCTTGCAGCCCGTTCTGGTCAACCATCCAGTCCGTCTCCCTTTGGAAGACCGAACCTATAGTTACTGTCTTAACTCGTCGCTTTTCATTGGCTGAATTGATAGGTATATCAATTTTATTGGCTAAATAACAGAGCCCACCCTCGTGGGTGATCGGATCCAACAAGGAGGAATACCAGCCAGTCGACCACCTTTATACCTGGGCAAGTAGGTGGAGCCATGGGCGGAGTCAGCAGTGGTCAGCCCAGGTATAACAGCGTGGCAAGAGGCGACCTCGTGTAGTGATACAACAGTGTAAACAGTGATAACCATAGTGTAACGATATAACAGTGATAACCATAGTGTAACGATAGTGAACGATAAAAGTGGTTTACCACATGAGTACCCTTGTGACTACTTGTGTTATATCTTCCTCTTATGCATGCTCCTACGTGGTGCTTCCCCTGTGGCTTCAGCAGATGTGGAGGCCCCTTGCTCATTTTCTTGCTGCTCCTGCCTCGACACCTTTGGCGGGCGTCCTCTGGGGTTGCGAACCTGTGAGGACTTGGCAAAATTCTGCTGCTCCTGCGGCTGTGCAGGGGCTGAGGCGCCAATCTAGTTGGGTGAGGACTCTGGTGGGGCTCTGCAGTGGCATGGTCATGTGAGCGCTTGGAGAGGAGCCCCCACTTCCTTGTTCTCTGCCACCAACATCCCTCTCATGGATCAGCCCCACTTCAGAGCTAGCAAGTGGCTTGACAGCACCTTGCTGCTCTTCAGGGGGGCCATGTGGACCTGTTTCTGCACTGGAAGTCCTACTCCAGAGGACTTCCATGAAGATCTGGTTTCTATGCTCAATAGCTGAGCATCGCTCCTCAAGGGATGTCAGTCTATTCTGAAATGACCATGTTTTCAAGACCCTGGTAACTTAGCTCCTCCATGGCCGTAGCCATCCTCTCCTCTACCGTAGCCATCCTCTCCTCTATGGTAGCCAGCCTTACCATGGAAGTAGCCATCCTTTCCATGGAGGTTGCCATCCTTTCCGTGCTGATGCGCTCATGCGCCAATGCCTCCACAAAGGCTCTGCTCATGTTAGCGATGGACTCCTCCATTCGCTCCACACTCACAGCGACCCTGGAGACAAAACCTGCCAGAGACTCCTGCACCTGTTCCTGGAGCTCCAGCAACGCTCTCCTTCTGGATGGACCCGGAGGCACAGGGTCCACAAGCAGCTGAGCCGAGCTGGGAGAGTCCTGCGCCCTCAGATGAGGACTCTCCACTGCTGTCCATGTCTCTACCATCTGCTGATGCTCACTTGTGAGCTGTGATGCATCAGGTGACAAAACTACTCTATGTCCCGAAGGTCCCACCGAGGTGTGAGTGTCTGCGCTGGTGCTGGGTGCGCTGAATTCTGGTAACGCTGCGCCCTCAGAGGTTGCAGCTTCCTCTGAGGAGTCTGGTGGTTCAGGCTGTTCCTCCTGGACAGTGGGGAGGGGGGCTGTCGATGGTCCTGTGGGGTAGTAAAGGAAAGAGTTAGGCATGTGACATAAACTTTGCATGCACATTGAAGTGTGCAGATTATCAAAAGTCTACCTGTTATAGCATTAGAATCAAGATCAGTCACTCATGCAATGTCCATGAGTGAGATGAAAAACGATTCTGTCACCAGCTTGCTCTGATGCGCCCAACTGCCCATCCCCAACTTGCGCATCCTCCTCGACTCCCACGATCTCCAGGGCCACCTCCTCTGCAGTAGTGAGCTGGGCTATTGAGGGTGACCCTCCTCCTGTCCTCGTCCTTTCCTTCTTATTGTGGGCTCTCTTTTCCTGCAAAGAGGGACAAAAGTGGAGTTTGAGTGAGAATGAAGGAGTGAGTGTAGAGAATCCATAGCATAGATGCTTAGAAGGACACAAAGATGGAATGAGGTCCCAAGACCAAGGGCCCTCCCTGTTTATTGTAAGTTGTTGTCATAGCATCACAGTGATAGGGAGTGTGAGGGCCGCATAGTCGAATAGTTAAGTGAATGTGAACATAGAGAGAGAGGGAATGGTTAAGGGTGCAGGGATGTAAGGGTCAAGTGGGATGTGGAGGAAGAGGTTGACAATGAAGAGTGCTGGTGATGAGAGGCGATGGGAGTCAGATTGAGGATCATGGGGATGGAATGCTCACTTTTCCTGTGCGGAGAAGATCCTGAAACCTCTTTCTGCACTGCAGCCAGGTTCTGCTGCACATTGATATGGCACTGACCTCCTGTGCCACTTGCAGCCACACAGCTTTGGTCTGTTGGGGAGGTTTTTTTCCTCCCCGAAGAAGGAAACAGCACTTCCTTATTCGCTCTTGCTCACTCCACCAGAGCTTGGAGGGAGGTCTCATCAAAACGGGGTGCGCACTTTGGTCTGTAGTTTGCCATGGTTGGAGCCCTAATCCCTCAGAAGTGTAATTCCAAAGTTGTAAGGCAGAAAATGAACCAAGGCTGCTTGCAGGCCCTAAATGCAGCTGCATAGATGACATCATCAGAGGCAAGCTTCAGGACCAAAAGACTCATTGGGCCAGGGGTTCCCCCACGCTGAAAATCAAGTGCCCGTTTAGGGCAAAATTACTTAATTGTCCCGCCTCACATCGGAGGCGGGGGCAGGACCCGCCAACCACCTGACCCGACCCCAGCCCGCCCCCAATGACAAAATCCAGCCCGTTAACTCTGTTTCTCTCTCCACAGATGCTGCCTGACCTGCTGAGGATTTCCAGCATTTTCTGTTTCTATTATAAATGAGATGTTAATCTGTTTTTAGCACTGCTGATTGTGGGAGAAATGTTATCCAGGATATTGGGAACATTCCTGCATATCTTTGAATAGTGCCAGATTATCTGGTCGTTATCTCATTGCTGTTTGTGGGAGCTTGCTGTGCACAAACTGGTTTCCTACATTTCAGCAGTGACTCCACTTTAAAAGTACTTCATTGGTTGTAAAGCACTTTGAGACATCCTGAGGCGGTGAAAGGCGCTATAGAAATGCAAGGTCTTTCTTTATGCTCAGGTTTTGGAGTGGGCCATGAATTTATAAACTCAGGTTCAGAGGAGAGGTTGCTACGTGATAGTAAAGTAAGGGACATTAGTGCTCGGGAAAGAAAATGTTGCACTTTCCACCATTGCCAACATGAAACAGTCTCAAATCATCTCCCTCGACACTGGTCCAAAATGTATCTTAATCGCAATCTTTAAATAGGACTCTATCACACCACAACAATATTTATAACTCCCTCGCCATTCACTCCCTCGCCATTCGCCCTATGGCCTGAACAAGATTGGCAGTTTGTGCTGAATTGTAAGCTCTAAACTATTAGTAACTGTAAGATTAGGGTTGAAATTGTCTCAACTCACATAACACATTTTAGAAAGTAGAAATACAACTTTATTCCATGACTGTGAGCAGAACTAAAATCCAGGTCTGAAATATGTTATTACAACCCATGGTCCCAGCCAGTGGGATTGTTCAAATTCAACTTTAAAAATTCCCTACCTCTCAGTTCTGGTATCATCCTTGTAAATCCTTTTTGCACCTTCTTCGATAGCATTTTTGTAATGTGGAGACCAGAACTGTCGTCAAATTTAGTAGTTACTGATGTGTCTGTAGTTCCCCAGTATTGATTTATTTCCTTTTCTAATATGGGTACTGTAGTGATCAATAGCATGTCATTCTATAGGGGACACTAGGTGGAGCTGTGTAGAGCTGTATATAGCTGTATGTTTAAGACTACATTACCCATGAGGTACGAGGCTACCCAGAAGGCAACAGTCAAGATGGCAGCCTGCACGCAGGAGCACACATGGAAGCCTCTACAGATACTGTACCTAGAGAACGTGTACTGAATAAATAACTAGCTAGAAGCTAGCTGTGTTCATAATAAGAATGTCCAGTTATTAATGAACATAACATGGTACCAGGGTGGTGAAGATCTGCTGAAAATGGTGAAAAGCGACATGGAGAATTTGAAGCCACCAGGAGGTTTGAATCTCGAGGGAAATGTCGACTACAATTGGTGGATTTTTAAACAATTCGAACTACATTGCAGCCATCGGATTCGGTACGAAGCCAGACGCAAGGAAGGTAGCTTTGCTGCTTACGGTTGCAGGCCCACAGGCGATAGAGGTATTTAATACATTTGTATATAATCCAGCGGAGAACAGAGAAAAATTAGAAGATGTGCTAAAAAAATTTGATGCACATTGCTCTCCCAAAAAGAATGAGACGTATGAAAGATACATCTTCCGTTCTCGGACACAGCAACAAAATGAGACTTTTGTTAGCTTTATAACTGATCTGAAACTGAAAGCACAGACATGTAATTTCTCTGAGCTCAAAGCATCCATGATTCGTGACCAGATTGTGTTTGGTATTCATGATAAAAAAAGTCAGGGAACGTCTGTTGAGAGAAACCGAACTAAATTTGGAAAATGCAGTGAAAATATGCAAAGCCAGCGAGCTAGCTCGAAATCACGCGAAGACTTTCAGTGAAATCAATAATGATGCGAATGTAATGAGTGATAATGCTGCTGTCGGTGCTGTGTCCTACAAGGGGAAGAAAAGTGGGCAGAACAGAAATGAAAAGCAATCGGAGGATGACATTTTTAATTGTAAACGCTGTGGTTACAAACACCAGTTAAGACAATGCCCAGCGTTTGGAAAAATGTGCACAAAGTGTAATGGAAAGAATCACTTTGCCAAACAATGCTTTTCAAAAGTAAAAACGACGAAAGGGCAACGAGTTAATGTGATTGAGGACACTGATTTAAGTGAGACATTTTTTGTAGGAATGGTGTCATGTGACGATATCAAAAAAGATACAGAAAATGTGCAGCCCTCAGAAATAGACAATGCTGAACATAAAGTTAATGCAGTAAAAGAGGACAAATAGATGATCCCACTGCAGATAAATGGAGCATTAGTTACATTGAAACTGGACACTGGGGCAAAAGCAAACTTAATCAGTATGAGTGACATTAACAATATGAAAGAAAAGCCCAAAATACAGAAAAAGTCAGTACTACTGAAGGACTATAATGGACAGAAAATAGATAGCTTAGGTGTATGCAGACTTAAAGTGACAGTCAAAGACAAAGTGCATCATCTTTTCTGTTGTGGCTGAAAGGCTTGATTCACTACTGGGTGACAAAGCTTGTGAGGACTTAGAACTGGTCAAAAGAGTCTACCGTATAAACTGTGCCATAAGCAGACCAGATGACTTGGTGGATTCTGTAGTGAATAATTTCCAGGATGTGTTCAAAGGATTTGGAGTTCTACCATTCACTTACAAGATCCAGCTAAAGCAGGATGCTCAGCCAGTGGTACATGCTCCACGAAGAGTTCCAGCACCCCTGCATGACCGGCTCAAGAATGAACTGGACAGAATGACCACACTAGGAGTCATCAGGAAAGTCGAAGAGCCAACAGACTGGGTTAACTCCATGGTATGTGTAAAGAAAAAGAACAATGATCTAAGAATATGCATGGATCCAAAGGACTTAAATGCAAACATAAAATGTGAACACTACCAGATTCCCAAGCGAGAAGAAATCACCAGTGAAATGTCAGGTGTCAGATACTTTACAAAGCTCGATGCCTCAAGGATTTTGGCAACTAAAACTGGATGAAGAGAGCACCAAATACTGTACCTTCAACACACCATTTGGCAGGTATTGTTTCCTCAGAATGCCTTTCAGGATAATATCTGCATCTGAAATCTTTCATAGAGCGATGGAACACATAATTGAAGGTCTGGAAGGAGTTCGGGTCTATGTTGATGACATCATCATCTGGGGCTCCACACTGAAAGAACACAATGAGAGACTGACTAAAGTGCTACAGAGCATACGCCGGAATGCACTGAAGCTCAACAAAGCCAAGTTTCAGTTTGGCGTCCAGGAAGTCACTTTCCTAGGAGATAAACTATCTGGTAAAGGAATAGAGCCAGATATGCAAAAAGTAAACGCCATACTCAAAATGCCCCGACCCACTGACAAAAAAGGAGTGCTACGCATCATGGGGATGATAAACTTCATTGGAAAGTTCATTCCTAACTTGTCAGCCAAGACAACCTGTCTGCGAGACCTGCTACATAAAACAAATGAGTTCGCATGGACAGAAAGACATGAACAAGAGTGGATAAACCTCAAAACAGTGCTGACAACCACACCTGTACTCACCTTCTTTGACCCAACCAAAAGAATCAAAGTGTCAACGGATGCATCAAAAGATGGCCTAGGTGTGGTCTTGCTACAAGCAGATGGTGAAGATTGGAAGCCTGTTGCCTATGCCTCCAGGTCTATGACTGATACTGAGTGTCGATACGCCCAGATTGAAAAGGAATGTCTAGGCTTGGTAGTTGGACTAGAAAAGTTTCATGGCTACATATATGGACTTCCCACCTTCACAGTTGAGACAGACCACAGCTCTCTGGTTGGCATCATTAAAAAAAACCTGAATGAGATGTCTCCAAGGATTCAACGACTCATGATGAAGCTGCAAAGATATGACTTTGAACTGATCTACACACCAGGCAAACACATAGTGTTAGCAGATGCACTATCCCGAGCACCCACAATGAGTCATGTGAGCTCTACTGAAGAAGACGTGGATGTTCATCTGAGTATAGTCACTGCTGCGCTGCCCGTGTCAGACACAAAATCAAAGCAAATAGCAGAAGAAACAGTAAAAGATACAGTATTACAAACAGTAATAGAGAACATTCATCATGGTTGGCCAAAAGTTTCCTGTCCAAAATATTTTCACATAAGGTCAGAATTGAGTGTCGCAAGTGGACTATTGCTAAAACAGAACAAAATAGTCATTCCACAGGCTCTACGTCAAGACATGCTCAAAAGGATTCATGAGGGACACCTCGGGATTGAAAAATGCAAAAGGAGAGCAAGAGACACTGTTTATTGGCCTGGCATAAATAAGGACATTGAGAACATGATAAGCAAATGTGAGACATGTCAGAAACACCAAAACAAACAAGCAAAGGAACCAATGATAGTAGCTGACATACCAACAGCACCAGGGCAAAAGGTTGGTATGGACCTTTTTCATTTAAATGGTAAAGACTATCTAATATTGATTGACTACTATTCTAACTATCCTGAGATGGCGCTGCTCTCAAGCACCACAGCAAGCAGTGTCATAATGCATGTGAAATCCATCTTCGCCAGACATGGAATTCCCAGGATTGCCGTTAGCGACAATGGTCCGTGCTTCAACTGTAAGGAGTGGCAACAGTTTGCAGCACATTATGACTTTCAGCACACCACATCTAGTCCTTTGTATGCTCAGTCAAATGGTAAGGCATAGAAAGGTGTTCAAGTTCTCAAGCAGCTACTGAAGAAAGCGACAGAAAGCAAGTCTGATCCTTATCTCGCCCTGCTGAGCTACCGAGCCTCACCTTTAGACTGTGGTTCTTCACCTGCTGAACTACTAATGGGTCGCAAGTTGCGCACCACGCTACCCTGCTGTGTAAAAGAACAGCAAAGTGAGGAACTGAGACAGAGACTTCAACTGTTAAAGCTGAAACAGAAATCATACTATAACAAGTCATCCAAAACTCTCAAACCATTGACAAAGGATGATGTTGTCAGGATTGAGGATCCAGATGCATGGAACAGGAAAGCTACAGTTCTTGAGGAAGTAGGACCAAGGTCATACACTGTTAGAACTGAGGAAGGACAGATTCTCAGGAGGAACCGCCGTTCCCTCCTAAAAACACAAGAGACTATTCAAGACCAGATTGATGACAATGCCGCAACTGCATCTTGTCATTCACCGCCAGAACAATCTCATGAAGACACATCAGACTTACCCGTGTTGAGAAGATCCACACGTGAAGTAAAAGAGCCTGATAGACTTAATCTTTGAGTACAATGTAAAGCTTTGAAAATGTGTTGACTGTTTTGAAAATGTTTATGTTTATAGAGCACTAACAAAAGTGTTACTGATATTATCTTTATTGTTTTTTTGAAAGTTGATTGATATTGATTTTGTTAAACCTCAAAGAAAGGGGGATGTAGTGATCAATAGCATGTCATTCTATAGTGGACACTAGGTGGAGCTGTGTAGAGCTGTATATAGCTGTATGTTTAAGACTACATTGCCCATGAGGTACTAGGCTACCCAGAAGGCAACAGTCAAGATGGCAGCCTGCGCACAGGAGCACACATGGAAGCCTCTACAGATACTATACCTAGAGAACGTGTACTGAATAAATAACTAGCTAGAAGCTAGCTGTGTTCATAATAAGAATGTCTAGTTATTAATGAACATAACAGGTACCACAGTAGCTCATTTCCAAACGAATTGGACCCCTCATTCATGACTCCTCATCATGACTGGTAACATTTCACAAATCTCACCCTTAGTCTCACAGAGAGATACCTTTCTTCCTCAGGGATTTGTTTGTTTGAAGCTCCTTATATCCATTTGAACCTCCATTTCTCCTCATCTCAGTCCTAAATGGCCGACCCCTTACCTTGAGAATTAGCTACCTTCCAATTCATTGGGACCTTTCCAGACCCTGGGGAATTTTGGAAGATCACAACCAATGCATCCACTATCTCTGTAGCCACCTCTTTTAGAACCCTAGGATGTAGTCCATCAGGTCCAGGGGATCTGTCAGCTTTTAGTCCCATTAGTTTCCCAAGTACTTTTTCTCTACTGATATTAATTACTTTAAGTTCCTCACTCTCCATTTGGTTCCCCACTATTTTTGGTGTACATGTTGTGTCTTCTACTGTGAGGACAGGTACAAAATATTTTTTTAAATCTCTGACATTTCCTTATCCCCCATTATAATTTCAGCGTAAGGCCTGCTTTTACCAGCATAAGAGTTTTAAAAAATAGAAAAATAACATTTTATCACTCATTTATAAATTTAAAATACTCTTCAATAAGTTAAGTTTATTTTTAACCCTGTAAAAACATATAATTTTTTTAAATTATTGTTTAAAATGTTTAATTAAACAGCATTTTAATTAATTTTAAATATGTAATAAAAAAATGTATTTCGTGTGTTGGTGTATTTTTTAAGGGATCCCCATTCACACTTATTGGAGTTCCATACGTACGGAACTCCAATAAGTATGAATGGGGATTCCCTTGCTTTATTGGTTGGGCCGGCCCATGTGATCCCAAGGACACCTACGAACTGCCTGCACCCCTGGGATACGTGGGGCTCTGCCCGCGCAGACCCAGAGAGACCCAGGATCGCAAGCCTCCGTATCTGCCGGGCCACCAGGTACATTGGTAAAATTTTAGCAGGTCGGAGGCATCCAATTGCAAATGTTGGCCCACTGTCTCAAATTCTAATACAAGCTTCTCCAGGAAACAGAAACTAATGCAGTTCCAGTAAAACATAACTTATACATTAACCCCTTACTTGTCTCGAGCACTAATACATATAATCATTTAAACACAGTATTAGTTGCGTAGCCATATAGATTTTTAGGCACCCCTACTTTCTAACACCTGCTCTCCCTCTTATACTGAGCTACTGGCCTGTAGCAATTTTAGCTCGTGAGAAACATCCATAGATTATTGGGTAGTTTTTCCACTTTCTGCTGCTTCTATTTCCTTTATCTTGTGGACCGGACGTTCAGAGTACAGCCTCTCCTTTCCTATCTATTCAATTCTATCCTTCCAGAAAATTCTATATTTTGTATTGTATTTGTTGGTTTTTGTTATTCCAATCACATCACACCTCCCTACCACACCAACAGGCTCCGGTTCAGACGTTCCTTTGATATTTTGACCAAATAACAGTGTCTGTTCTTTAATTAAATGAAACAAGCAATACAAACACTGTCACAACATTCCCTCTACGTTTCCTACAGGCTTTATTACTTCTCATGTCAATTTAGACTCTACTGTCAAAAGTACGTAAAAACATAAGCAACATCAAGGATAAGAAAAGACAATTGATCCATCAAATCTCAGCCCTCTGCTCAGGATCTTGTCACTTGAAATGTAATTGCCTTTAGTTGTTGCATTTTGTCAAATCATGTACAGAAGTCAGCAGAACTTGATGACAGATCATGACTGTGATTTGTCCCATGACATATATATCAGTACAATTATACAATGCAACATTACTCACCAAGGTTAGGAGCCTAACAAACAAAGCTCATTTTTCCACTAACAACAACATTAATATTATATTTTCACAAATTATACAGCCAATTGCTAAATAGGGTGTCCTTGCCAAAAAAAATGAACAAAATTCAATTGCAACATTTTGATATATATTTATGTGGATAATGATAATGTCTTGTTAGCTTGAGCACTGATCACATTAGTGCCATCTCTTTTCCAAATGATTCTACTGCAAGGAGCAATTGAAATAACTGCCACATTATTCAACACAAACTCATTAGGGACTACACGCATACAAATAAAATGATGCCCATTCTGGGTTTATTCTGCTCTGGGCATTAAAGAAAGAAAGACTTGCATTTATATCGCGCCTTTCACGACCACCGGACGTCTCAAAGCACTTTTACAGCCAATGAAGTAGAGTCACTGTTGTAATGTGGGAAACGCAGCAGCCAATTTGCACACAGCAAGCTCCCACAAACAGCAATGTGATAATGACCAGATAATCTGTTTTAGTGATGTTGATTGAGGGATAAATATTGGCCAGGAGACCTGGGATAACTCCCCTGCTCTTCTTCGAAATAGTGCCATGGCATCTTTTACGTCCACCTGGGAGAGCAGACAGGGCCTTCGGTTTAACGTCTCATCCGAAAGACAGCACCTCCAACAGTGCAGCACTCCCTCAGCACTGCACTGGAGTGTCAACCTAGTTTAATGTGCTCAAAGTCCCATGGAGTGGGACTTGAACCCACAACCTTCTGACTCAGAGGTGAGAGTGCGCCACAGCTGACAATAGAGCCAATGCACTAGCTACTTCTGTGTTAAGGCGCAGTGATTCTGCTAGTTAGCATTTCTAGAGTGGGACTAACTTCAACCCAAGCTCCTAAAATTGCTTTTGGGGAAATAAAACAGGTATAATGCACGTTAACACACTGATCCAGCATTTTCAGTTTTTCCATGCTTGTTAGGAAATCTGCAAATTTACTTAGGATTCATCCATTAGGAGCGTGTTAATTTTGTACAATTGGAATTGATGTTAAGGCACTAGATGGAGCAAGCCAATTTGAGGGGTGAGCAGAAACTAGCTTAACAAACCCCTAAGGGAGTAGTCTTTTGGTAAAATTTGCAGCATGGGTGTTTCATCAAGCATCTCAATACTATGGGCTAGAATATCCCAGGGCCATGGAGGTGGGAATGGAGGCATGTGGGGTGTTAAAATCGCGAAATCGGGGGGGCACAAACCCATCCCACCCCCAACCCGCCTCCATGCCCGTTTCCCAGGAGGCGGGAATCCGACCTGTGCTGGGAGCCGCCTCCCCGAGGCAGGAAGGGAATTAATGCCAATTAACTGCCTGTTAACAGGTAGTTAACAGGCAGTTTTTAGCCTAATCCCTATTTTTGTCCCTGAAATGTGGGCTGCCCGACGGCTCCAAACCACGGCAAGTTAGCGAGGCGGACCGTCGGGCTGAAGGACTTGGAAGGTTCGAGATGTCCGGTGTTCAGGTAAGTGATGGGTGCATGAGTGCAGAGGTAAGTGTGTTTAGTGTATGTAAAGTGTTCAAAGAAACATAGAAACATAGAAGATAGGAGCAGGAGTAGGCCATTCGGCCCCTCGAGCCTGCTCCGCCATTCAATGCAATCATGGCTGATGATCCAAATTCAGTACCCTGTCCCTGCTTTCTCCACATATCCCTTGATCCCTTTAGCCTTAAGAAATATATCCAACTCCTTCTTGAACATATTTAATGAATTGGCCTCTACTGCCTTCTGTGGTAGAGAATTCCACAAGTTCACCACTCTCTGGGTGAAGAAATTCCTCCTCATCTCTGTCCTAAATGGCTTACCCCTTACCCGTAGACTGTGACCCCTGGTTCTGGACTCCCCGACCGTCAGGAACATCCTTCCTGCATCTAGTCTGTCTAGTCCTGTTAGAATTTTATAAGTTTCAATGAGATCCCCTCTCATTCTTCTAAACTCCAGCGAGTACAAGCCCAATCGACCCAATAAGAAGTTTTACTTACCTTTACTTACTAATGCAGGCTTCCTTCCTTCAGGTCTCGGGAGGCCCTCATCTCACCGGCACAGAAAGCAGAATGGCCGCGAGCTGTTAAAAGTTGCAGCATTCTGCTTTCTGTTCTGGAGAGATCTCTAAATCAGCCTGAGCAGAAGGAATTAACTTAGAGTACAGATTGTCAGTGTTTGACAGCTTCAAAGAGCCGTCAAACGTTGATATTTCATCTGTCAAAAGCTCTTGACAGATGAAATGTCAATCTGTGACGTCACCTGTTGCCGGGTGGCCCTTAATTGGCCTGCTGAGCCCGTTGGGCGGGCTCAACAAGGTCAATCAAGTGAAAATCGAGTGGGTTGGCCACAACTCGATGGAGGCGGGACTACAACCCCGAAAGTGGGAGTCCCGCCTCCTACTTGCCTCCATTGATAAAATCCAGCCCAAAATATTTTAGGTCAGGAGTGTCAGGAACAGCAGAAGACCACAGCCAGGAAGATTTGAGACCACTGAAGGTCAATTTATAGGACTTGCTACTACCTGATACAGCATGAGTACTGTCACCAAGTCACCTAACTGGCTCTCAGTGAGGAACAACGTATAAGGAGGCTACACCTTGATCCGCACGTGAACTCAGACCTGCAGCAGCTCCTGGAATCAGACATACAGCCAAGGAACAACTTGCGAACGACTCTTAGTGGTGCTGAAAGCGATGACTGCACTAAACTGGGCACTTCCAGACACCAATGCTGATCCCGCTTGGCTCAGCACGTACGTCAGTCACCACTGCATCACAGGTGCCCTCTTCCTCCGAGTGTGAGTAAATACAGCAGCGGTATGCAGCGCCGGCAGGAGAGGTAGGGCCAATTTCTCCGGTGGCACAGCATTCCCAGAGCCATTTATTACACCCTTAACGCACTTCCCTTTCATCAAGAGAGACCGTTACTGCTCCCTTTGCTATGAAGCCACTGGCAAAACATTTTGCAAATCAACGTTTGTTTTTTTCAGTGACCCCCACATCTCAAAAAATTTCCCGACCATCCAAGAAACAGAACGCAAGGTTGGTTCCTAGGAGACAAATGTTACTGATTTCAAAACATGTCTGAATACACCTTGGCTGAACATCAGACCCTGCAGGAAGGTACGTTGTTGCGCTTTTCGTCAAGCAATTATGATTAAATAGACCTATGGCCTTGTCCAATGTGCTGCTCTGGTGGTGCTTCGCAATGTGAGTCACTACAAGCTGGTAGAATTACAGTAACATGTTGCAGGCTACACAATATTGCCGATTACTATGCTTACCAAAAGAGAGCTACAGCAAGGCCATTGCTCAATTAATCAATGTAATTAACCAATTAGGGATGGAAGCAGGCGCTTCACTGAATAAAATTGCAAAATGCAACGTAATAATTTGTTTCTAATTAGAAAAGTGCTTATGTATATGTGAAAAGATTATGAATAATAATTAGAAAATGTTATAGTCAGCGAAATAATTTTTTTTGAAACTGCTAGCTTTATTAAATGTGCTCCATTTGCATTGATCTTTAAGTTAATAGATCGCTCACAACATGCAAATTTTAAAGAATCTCTTGTACTATAAGAGAAGTATATTACTGCTTTACTCTGAAAACACTGGACATAAAAATCATCAATGTAATTACGTTGGCACATAATTGTCCCTCTGAAAATTCATGGTCACAACATCAGGCTTATCAATAGCTATCTGGTGAAAGGGAGAACGAGGGACTCATGTTCCCTTTTTCAGTAAAGCACTTCTTACAGCCTATTGGCAAATGAGTTTGTTTATTCCCCTTCATAGAATTATAGAATCATAGAATGGTTACTGTAATGATATCAGCAAATAGAGATGGTATTTGCCTGTTCGATTATGATGCCTTAACAGCATGTTTGCATGTATTGATTGCTTGTGCCTGACCAGCAGAGGGCATGTGACAGAGACAAGCAAGGCAGTTCAGTTTAGTTTCAGTTCCGTTCTAGATGCATCACTAGCATGATGTCTCCTGTAAATGCTGTATAAAGAGTTGAACAGACTTTACATAAAAAGACATTCTCTTTCATAAATGTCTCGTCATTGAACCCACAAAGAAATCAATACATGGTGTCAGAAGTGGGATTGTCCTGAGTGAAGTTCAACCAAGATCATACACCATTCAGACAGATGAGGGTGCTGTTCTGAGAAGAAATCGTCGAGATCTTCTCATGGGACCAGCCACAGCAGGTCAAGAGACTGATACTGTTGAACAACCTGATCACACAGCTGAGAAACCATCATCTGAGGCAACAACTCAGATTCAAGGACAATCAATCAGAAAATCCTCAAGACACGTGAAGCCTCCTGAGAGGCTCATTGAGCAAATTTAAGGACTATTGTTATAGAAGGAAGTAATGTTATCTTATTCTTTCTTCAAGTTCTAGTGTATTGACATATTTCATGTGAACACACAAAGCAAGGTTAAAAAACCTTGATCATGATAATGATAATGTAAGTTCATTAAGTGTTACACTTAAAATGCAGATTAATACAAAGAAAACATGTTGTTAGTTAAAAGTAAAATACTTTTGTTTTAAGAAAAGGAGATGTAATGATATCAGCAAATAGAGATGGTATTTGCCTGTTTGATTATGATGCCTTAACAGCATGTTTGCATGTATTGATTGCTTGTGCCTGACCAGCAGAGGGCATGTGACAGAGACAAGCAAGGCAGTTCAGTTTAGTTTCAGTTTCATTCTAGATGCATCACTAGCATGATGCCTCCTGTAAATGCTGTATAAAGAGTTGAACAGACTTTAGATTAAAAGACATTCTCTTTCATAAATGTCTCATCATTGAACCCACAAAGAAATCAATACAGTTACTGTTAGATCCGTGGTTTAGTGGATAAATAATTACACGGATGCTGTACATAACAAATAACAGGTCTTTACTGGAGGAGGGCAATCTCTAGACTGGAGTACAGAGGCATGCGCACAGCTTATATACCGGTGTGGTTACTGCCGGTACTACAGTATACAGGAGCTGTAAAAAGTAGTTCTGACTTAAAGCACATACACTACAATTCCT
This sequence comes from Somniosus microcephalus, assembly GCF_052327205.1. Taxonomy (NCBI): domain Eukaryota; kingdom Metazoa; phylum Chordata; class Chondrichthyes; order Squaliformes; family Somniosidae; genus Somniosus; species Somniosus microcephalus. Next base: position 62,651,553 of record NC_141004.1, read on the forward strand.
CCCTTTTTAGATTAATAATACCCCCTTAATATTCAAATAACAATTACTTTTTTACATGTACATTCAATAACAAAAGTCCATTTATAGATTCAGTCTTTGGGGTGGCTTCCTGACACTTTCGGGATAGCGCCTTTCCGGAGGTTCTTGTTCTTGGTGCAGAGGCGATTCTGACCCCCTTTCATCGGGTAGTTCATCGGGTTCCACTGCTACTGGGTCTGAAGTAAATACCACCGGTATGTCGGGTTCATCCCCAGGTACTCGAGACATGGGGTTGACGCATTCCTGTGATGCTAAGATCTGATCATCGTGGCGTCTCACAATGTTCTCCCCGACATCCACTGTGTACATTAATGGCCCCTGCCTTGTACATATCATTCCGGGTTGCCACTTCTCTGTTCAGTAGTCCCGGGCCAAGACTGGTTGCCCTACATTGAAGCTCCTTGTCGGCTTCTCGTTGATGTGCTGGAATTGTTTGTCCTCAACATTTCTTCGCACATTTGATCTGAGCAAGTCCAGACGAGATCTCAACCTTCGGTTAAAGAACATCATGGCCGATGTCTGGTTGGTAACTGCATGTGTCGCGTTTTGGTAGGCTAATAAGAAATTGTCCATCTTATGCTGCAGTGGAATTTCCTCGTCGCACATGGCCTTTATCGCCTTCTTAAAGGTTTGTACGAACCTCTCAGCCAATCCATTGGTGGCTGGATGATACGGGGCGGATGTGTAATGCCTTACCCCATTCATTTTCATGAATTTTTGGAACTCGTCGGACACAAACTGTGGTCCATTATCAGAGCAGATCTGCTCTGGCAAACCGTTTCTGGCAAATATGGTCCGTAGGACTGCAATCGTTTTCTCTGTAGTGGTTGAAGACATCTTTATCACCTCAGGCCACTTTGAATGAGCATCCACTGCTATTAGGAACATTGAGTCCATGAATGGACCAGCGAAATCAATGTGCACCCGTTGCCATGGAGAGGAGGGCCACTCCCATGGGTGTAGAGGGGCATGTGGTGGTGCATTTTGGACCTTCTGGCATCCTAAGCAGCTCTTAGTTAGGTCTTAGATTTGTTAATCGATTCCCGGCCACCACACATAAGCCCTAGCAAGGCTTTTCATTTTCACTCCCCCCAGATGACCTTCATGTAGCTCCTTTAGCACTCTCTCCCTCAACTTGGGTGGAATCACCACTCTGGATCCACACATCACTGTCCCCTGGCATACTGACAGCTGTTCTCTTCTGGATGAGAATGCTGGCAACAGTGAGTCGCCATGTGTTGGCCATCCCCTCACCGTCAATTCATATACCCGTGACAGCGTCGGATCATTGCGGGTCTCCTTCTCTATATCCGCGTTTGTTACTGGCAATCATTCAATTATCGACGAATAAAATATCTCGATAGGGTCCACTGCTGGTGCTTCCTCCACCGTAGGCAGTGGCAGGCATGATAGCCCATCAGCGTTCCCATGCTGTTTCGTGCCTTTATATTCTATTTCATATTGATTCGCCCCTAGAAACAGGGACCATCTTTGTAACCGCTGTGCAGACATTACTGGCACGCCCTTCTTAGGATTAAAGATGGAGACAAGTGGTTGGTGGTCAGTCAGCAAGGTGAACTTCTGCCCATGCAGATAATGGTTGAATTTTTTTACTCCCCATACTAGGCTGAGGGCCTTCCTGTCAATCTGGGCATAGTTGCGCTCGGCTGAGGTTAGTGACCGAGACGCAAAGGCTACTGGCCTCTCCAACCCGTCTGGGAATTTGTGCGACAGCATCGCTCCAATGCCGTAAGGTGATGCATCACATGCCAAACGAATTGGTAGTACTGAGTTGAAATGGGCCAACACTTCTTTTGATGTGATCAATTCTTTACACTTCTGGAAAGCTCGTCTACATTCGTCATCCCACTTCCATGGTACCCCTGTTTGCAGTAGGGTGTTCAGCGGGTGTAATACCGTAAGCAAATTTGGTAAGAACTTGTGGTAATAGTTTACCAGCCTGAGGAACGACCTCAGTGGTGACACATTTTCCGGTGCTGGAGCCTTGACTACTGCCCCTATCTTGTCAGGGGACTTATGTAACCCCTCTTCATCGATGACGTGGCCGCAATACGAGATCTGTTTCTGGAAAAACTCGCACTTGTGGCGATTAGCTCGTAGCCCATATTCCTTTAATCTGGCGAGCACCTTCTCCAAGTTAGCGAGGTGATCACCGTCATTTTCGCCCGTGACCAAGATGTCGTCCAAATAACACTGGGTCCCTGGAATCCCTTGCAGGACCTGATCCATCGCCCTTTGCCAGATAGCCGGAGCCGAGGCTACTCCAAACACCAGCCGGTTGTATTGATAGAGACCTTTGTGAGTGTTGATCGTAAGGTAATGTTTCGAAGCTTCTTCTACCTCCATTTGCAAGTACGCCTGGGTAGATCAATTTTGGTGAAGCATTTACCACCAGATAGCGAGGCGAAAATATCCTCAATTCGTGGAAGCGGATATTGCACCGTGTGAAGGACTGGGTTCACTGTCACCTTAAAATCCCCACAGATGCGGACCTTCTTTGGTTCCCCAGGCGTATTACTCAATGACCTCTTCATTACAGGAACGATGGGTGTAGCCCACTCGCTCCAGTCCACTTTGGACAGTACTCCTGAACGTTCCAACCCTTCCAGCTCTGCTTCAACCGCTGGTCTGATCGCATAAGGCACTGGTCTGGCCTTCAGAAACTTTGGGCTTGCATTTTCCTCTATTTTAATTGTTGCTGTTATTCCTTATAGTGTTCCTAGTCCCTCCTGGAACACTTCTTTTGCGTCAGTTAGCATTTTTGACAGTCGTCCAGGTGTGACGTCGTCGTCCTTTTTGGCCTCCACCTTCAGTGCCTGCATGGAATGCCAATCTAAATGTATCTTCCGGATCCATTCACGTCCTAGCAGTGGTGGTCCTCCATTTGGCAATACATATATATCCATTTTAGGTATTTCCTGACCTTTATATGTCACTTTCACCCTTATTTTTCCTTTGGGGTAGACTTTTTCCCCGTATACGTCTTCAAGACAATCTCTGTAGCTTTCAAGGGTATGTGTGAAAATAGCTGCTTGTAGTCTCTTTGATTTATGACTGTTAGAGCTGACCCTGTGTCCAATTCCATTTCCACTTGGACTCTGTCTATCTTGAGTGTAACCCAGATAGTCTGGTGATCCTCCATTTTGGTTACATTATGTAGTTTCAGACAACCCAGCTCCTTGCTTCCAGAGTCTGTGTCACTTTTCTGTTCGTCTGAACCACTGTCCATCACCTGGTGTACCTTTTTGTACTTCTCCTGTGGAGATCTCTTACTGTTGGTTTTCTTCCCAGACCTGCAGAGTCTTGCTATGTGTCCTGCTTTCCCACACTTGGTCCTTGAACCAACAATCTTTCTGGTCATGTGTTGTTCTGCCGCAACGATAGCACTTCCCTGTTCCATAGGTCATTTCGTTGGTGCCATATTCTTGCGGTCTCCATTGTATCTCTGCAGCGCCCCTTGCGGCTGCTTTGTGTGATACTGCCATACTGAAAGCTTTGTCCAGCGTAAGGTCCTTTTCTGATAGAAGCCGTTTCTGGGTTCCTTCACTTTGTAGCCCACACACAAACTTGTCCCTTAACGTGTCTACTAGTCCCGCTCCAAACTGGCAGTATTTCGATAGCTTGCGCAGTTCCGTTAGGTACTCAGCATTGCTTTCGTCTTTGTGTTGGTTCCTTTTATGGAACTTAAATCGTTCTGCTATCAGCAGCGGTGTGGGGTTTAAGTGGTCCTGTAGGATTTCTACTATGCTTTCAAAATTCTTGTTTACCGGCTTCTCTGGGGTTATTAGATTTCGCAGTAACCCATATGTTTTTGTACCCATGGAATTTAACAGAACCAGTGCTTTATTAGCATCTGGCACTTCATTCGCCCTGCAGTACACCTCCATACGTTCCACATATGTCGCCCAATCTTCGACTTCATTGTCGAACGTACAGATACTGCCACTCTTCGGCATCCTTGGTTGTGCATTAACTATCACCAATGGCGTCTCCCGCGCTTCCCCTTCTTCTCCGCTGGCACAAAATGGCGTCTCCCGCGCTTTCCTTCCTTCCCGCGCTCGCCCGTCTTCTCCGCTGCGGCTTCGCAAAATGGCGTCTCCCGCGCTCTTCCTTCTTGTCCGCGGCTCAATGGCGCCTCCCGCGCTCTCCCTGCTTCTCAATGGCATCTCCCGCGCTCTCCCTGCTTCTCCGCGGCTCAATGGCGTCTCCCCTTGCATCGCCCCGCGGACCCTGATCAGCCCGTGATCCCTGGCTGTGCTCTGCGCGTTCTTCTCTTGATATTTGTCGACGCCGCTCAGTCTAGAACCCGGCTGTTTCTTACCCTCTCTCTCTCCGGTTTTGCAGTATTTTTCCTCGCCGCCGCTCGGTGATCAACCCCCGGCTGCGCCCTGCTCTCTTCACCCTTTTTCTTACCCCATCAACGCTGCCCGGCTCTCTCTCTCTGCCGTCGGTCGGCTCCAGCCGCCGCTGCTCGGGAAGGGTCTGCTCTGGACCTGTCGTCGGTCTCTTACTGCTCGTTGTGGCTGGGGAACCAAGCCCGGCTCTCCACAGCGTCCCCAGTGAAGTTGGATCTCTGCCTGACTGCTGGGCGGTTGCTCGCGGTCGACGCCCGTGTTCCTGGACTCGACTATTTTTTTTTGTTTTTTTTTGTTTAATGTTGCAGGTAGATTCGCATCAACACTCGTCGCCACTGTTAGATCCATGGTTTAGTGGATAAATAATTACACGGATGCTGTACATAACAAATAACAGGTCTTTACTGGAGGAGGGCAATCTCTAGACTGGAGTACAGAGGCATGCACACAGCTTATATACCGGTGTGGTTACTGCCGGTACTACAGTATACAGGAGCTGTAAGAAGTAGTTCTGACTTAAAGCACATACACTACAGTTACAGCACAGAAAGAGGCCATTTGGCCCGCCGAGCCCGTGCCAGCTCTCTGCAAGAGCACTTCAGCTAGTCCCACTGCCCCACCCTTTCCCCATAGCCCTGCAAATGTTTTTCCTTCAGGTACTTATCCAATTCCCCTTTGAAAACCACGATTGAATCTGCCTCCACCACCCTTTCAGTCAGTGCATTCCAGATCCTAACCACTCGCTGCGTAAAAAGGTTTTTCCTTATGTCGCCTTTGGTTCTTTTGCCAAATACCTTAAATCTCTGTCCTCTGGTTCTCGGCCTTTCCGCCAATAGGAACAGTTTCTCTCTATCTACTCTGTCTAGACCCCTCATGATTTTGAACACCTCTGTCAAATCTCCTCTCAACCTTCTCTGCTCTAAGGAGAACAACCCCAGCTTCTCCAGTCTATCCACATAACTGAAGACCCTCATCCCTGGAATCATTCTCGTAAATCATTTCTGCACCCTCGCTAAGGCCTTCACATCCTTCCTGAAGTGCAGTGCCCAGAATTGGACATAATACTCCAGTTGAGGCCAAACCAGTGTTTTATACAGGTTCATCCTAATTTCTACGCTTTTGTACTCTATACCTCTATTTATGAAGCCCAGGATCCCGTATGCTTTTTTAACTGCTTTCTCAACCTGCCCTGCCACCTTCAATGATTTGTGCACATACACCCCCAGGTCTCTCTGTTCATACACCCCTTTTAGAATTGTATCCTTTAGTTTATATTGCCTCTCCTCATTCTTCCTACCAAAATGTATCACTTCGCACTTTTCTACGTTAAATTTCACCTGCCACGTGTCCGCCCATTCCACCAGCCTGTCTATGTCCTCTTGAAGTCTATCACTATCCTCCTTACTGTTCACCATACTTCCAAGTTTTGTGTCATCTGCAAATTTTGAAATCATGCCCTGTACACCCAAGTCCAAGTCATTGATATATATCAAGAAAAGCAGTGGTCCTAGTACTGACCCCGGGGAACCCCACTACTGTGTACCTTCCTCCAGTCCGAAAAGCAACTGTTCACCACTACCTTCATAGACCTTCAAGATACGATGCTCTGCGTGGATGATGCAAGGTGCAGTTCACCCTGGAATTCATTGCTCTTACATTAGAACTAAACTGTATAGGAAAACCCCACAGAGTTATACAATTTAAGGGCCTTTGAAGACAGTCATGTCAATGACTCCGGACAATACATAGGAACAATTGCAGGGAATATCAATTAGCAATTATATCAAACATCATCTGGGCCCTGAGTACTTGCTAAGGAATCAGTAATGTACAACTCAAATTACACCTAGAGTCATAGAAATAACAGCACAGAAGGAGGCCATTCAGCCCATCGTGCCAGTGCTAGTTCTTCAACTCCAGCTATCTACTCAGTTCTCTTACCTTGTCCCTTGTATCCTTTTATAGTCTTCCTTTTCAAATAATTAGCCAATTTCCTTTTAAATGATGTTAATTCTGCCTGAATATCTACTAGTGGTGAAGCATTCCATGATTTCAACTTGGCCGGGTTTCCATAGATGGAATGTCTTCTGTCCTTCATTTTAAAAGAATCATTGATCGAAACTTTCTAGCAATCATATAAAATAATGATAGGAATTCTCTATTTGTCACACCATCACTTCCATTACACTAAATCATGGTGAGAGGAAACCATTTTGCTTACAAGCAAATTCTGTGTCAGATTTTGGCTTCTGCGTAATCTTATTAATTAATAGGTCCGAGAATCTAGTTTCAGGAACTTTAATACTTTATTAAGAAATACAAGATTTAGACCCTGCCTAGTCTTATATTGACAAATCAATCATAGTAAGCATGCAAGTGCTACGCGTCCGTGTACTTACATGAGGTCAGCCCACTGGATGATACCTTGGACACCCTGCGGTTGGTCTCCAGTGTCTTATGTTCAAACTGCACCCTTTAGACCAGTACAACAACAACAATGTGCATTTATATATTACCTGTAAAGTAGTGAAACAGGGGCATTATCAAACAAACTTTGGCACTGAACTACATAAGGAGACATTAGGACAGGTGACCAAAAGCTCGGTGAAAGAGTTGGGTTTTAAGAAGCATCTTAAAGGAGGAGAGAGAGCTGTTATACCCTATCGTGATCCATCTATGTCACCTGACCCTTCTTTGTCTTTGATGTGCCTTCAATAACCACAAAACTAGAATTTATAGACTTTAACAAGTTGGCTTTTAATCACTAAGATCAGAGCTAACATCTCAACACACTGACTGGCTCGCAGGAATGAGTCATATAGATCCTGGGATCTTTATGTAAGAGAAGTCAGGGGCGGAGCCAAGAGTCAAGACCTGGAACATTCCAGGTTAGTCAGGAAAGAGGAAGTGAAACTATACACCGTGTGGGGGAGGGTAATATACATGAGTGCAAAACGAATACAGGCAAGACAAACACATTTCTTTACATTCACCCCTTCTTTAGATTTAGTCCATCGGGGTGATGTTTCTTAAAAGTTGGTATAAGTGAGTCTGTCAGGAGGTTTTGCGGTTCTCAGTGATCGGCGCAAAGCCGGTTGGGGTGCCTCTAGGGGAGTGGATTCTGGTTCCTCCGCTGTCCGGGCCTCCGCAGTGTCTTCCAGGTTATCTGCAGTGTCCTCCAGGTTAAAGTTGGGTCTTGATACCTCTGGGCGTCCTGTCTCTTTTTGGTGTAGGTCTTCCTCGGGTAGTCTCTCATCGTTCTCTCCGCTCCCCGAGGGAGCGAGGTCTTTTATGGAAACAGTGTCCTCTCGCCCGTCAGAGTATTCGATATAGGCGTACTGAGGGTTTGCATGGAGGAGCTGTACCTTTTCCACAAGGGGGTCTGTTTTATGGCCTCTCACGTGCTTCCGCAATAGTACTGTCCCCAGAGACGTCAGCCACGCGGGTAGAGATATGCCCGAGGTAGATTTCCGGGGGAAAACGAACATCTTTTCGTGAGGGGTAGCGTTAGTGGCTGTACATAACAGAGACCTTATGGAGTGGAGCACGTCTGGGAGGACTTCCTGCCAGCGGGAGGTCGGAAGGCCTTTTGACTTTAAGGCTAACGTGACAGCCTTCCAAACAGTAGCAAACAGTAGCATTCTCCCTTTCCACTTGCCCATTACCCCGGGGGTTGTAGCTAGTGGTTCTGCTAGTGGCTATCCCCTTTGAGAGCAAGAACTGGTGCAGTTCGTCACTCATAAATGACATCCCCCTATCGCTGTGTATGTAGTTCGGCATGCCAAACATGCAGAATAGATTACCGAGACACTTGATGACCGTGGCACTGGTCATGTCTGGGCAGGGAATGGCGAAGGGGAAGCGGGAATATTCATCGATGATATTGAGGAAGTATACGTTACGGTCGGCAGAGGGAAGGGGTCCCTTGAAGTCCAGGCTTAGGCGCTCGAATGGCCATGTGGCTTTGATAAGGTGTGCACGGTCAGGCCTGTAGAAACGAGGCTTACATTCCGCACAGATGCGGCAGGCTCTGGTCATTGCCCTGACCTCCTCGATGGAGTGGGGCAGATTGCGGGACTTTATAAAATGGTATAGTCGGGTGACCCCTGGGTGACAGAGGTCGTTGTGGAGACCCTGTAATTTGTCCGTATGAATGCTGGCACACATTCCCCGCGATAGGGCGTCTGGGGGTTCATTAAGGGCTCCCGGCCTGTACATAATATCATAGTCGAACGTGGATAGTTCGATCCTCCACCTGAGTATTTTGTCATTCTTTATTTTCCCCCTTTGTTTGTTATTAAACATGAAAGCCACCGACCGCTGGTCGGTGAGCAGGGTGAAACGTTTGCCGGCTAGGTAGTGTCTCCAGTGCCGCACTGCCTCCACTATAGCCTGTGCCTCCTTCTCGACAGAAGAGTGCCTGATTTCAGGTCCCTGAAGGGTTCGGGAGAAGAAGGCCACAGGTCTCCCAGCCTGATTGAGGGTCGCAGCTAAAGCAAAGTCTGACGCATCGCTTTCGACTTGAAAGGGAATGCTTTCATCCACTGCACACAGTGCAGCCCTTTCAATGTCCTGTTTGATACTGGTGAAAGCCTCCTGAGCTTCAGCTGATAGTGGGAAGGACGTCGATTTAATGAGGGGTCGGGCCTTATCAGAGTAATTGGGCACCCATTGGGCATAATACGAAAAAAATCCCAAACACCTTTTTAAAGCTTTGGGATTGTGTGGCAGAAGCAGTTCCTTTAGGGGGCGTAATCGGTCAGGGTCCGGTCCAATTACCCCATCTTCCACCACACAGCCGAGGATACAGAGACGGGTTGTGTTGAAGACACATTTGTCTTCGTTGTAGGTTAGATTCAGCTTTAGGGCAGTTTTTAAAAATCTCGCAAGATTTAGATCGTGGTCTTGCTGGTTGTGCCCGCAGATAGTGACATTGTCCAGATAGGGGTAGGTAGCTTGTAGTTTATTCTCGTCAACCATGCGGTCCATCTCACGTTGGAAGACCGAGACCCCATTTGTTACCCCGAAGGGCACTCTGAGAAAATGGTAGAGGCGTCCGTTCGCCTCAAAGGCGGTGTATGGGCGGTCCTCCGTTCTAATGGGGAGCTGGTGATACGCAGATTTGAGGTCGATAGTCGAGAAGACTCGGTATTGCGCGATCTGGTTGACCATTTCTGATATGCGGGGTAAAGGGTAGGCGTCCAGCTGGGTATAAATATTAACAGTCTGGCTGTAGTCAATTACCATCCGTTTCTTTTCGCTATTTTTAACTATGACTACTTGGGCACGCCACGGACTGGTACTGCATTCAATAATGCCTTCCCGCAGGAGTCTGTCCACTTCCGCCTTGATAAAGTGTCTGTCTTCCAGACTGTACCGTCTACTTTTGGTCGCTATGGGCCTACAGTTCGGAGCGAGATTAGCGAATAAAGAGGGCGGGCTGATTTTTAAGGTTGATAGGCCACAGACTGTGAGTGGCGGCTGGGACCCGCCATATGCTAGCGTGACACTTTCGTGGTGGCACTGGAAGTCCAGGCCCAAGATTACATTAACACAGAGTTCTGGCATCACGAGGAGTTTAAAATCCTTGTAGTCCGTGCCTTTTGCAGCCAGTGTTACCACACAGTAGCCCAAAATGTCCGAAGTGTGGGGCTTAGCAGCCATAGCAATTCTGCTCCGTGTAGGGGTTACCGTTAATGAGTGCTGCCGTACCAGGCTAGGGTGGATAAAACTCTCGGTACTCCCACAGTCAATTAAACATTTCGTTAAATTCCCGTTTACCTGTATGTCCATCATGGATTTTGTCAACGGGTGTGGCCTGGATTGATCCACCGTGATCGAAGCCACTGTTGGGCCCTGGGCGGCCGTTGAGTCAGGAAAAGATGGCGGATCCCAAGATGGCGGCCCGCACGGCACGCACGAGGTGGTGACGGAGTTGGAAATCGGATTCCCCCTGCAGACTTTGCTAAAATGCCCCTTTTTCTTACATTTGAAGCATGTAGCGTCCTTCGCTGGGCATTGTTGTCTGGGGTGCTTGGCCTGGCCGCAGAAGTAGCATTTCGGGCCTCGAGACATTGCCGCTGTAGTAGGACTCCTGGGTGAACTTCTGTGTGGGGACTCCGGCGGTGTAGAGCTGGTCTGAGACCTGGATGGGGAAGATGGCTGATTCCAAGATGGCGGCCCGCTCGGCGCGCACGAGGCGGTGAGGGCCGCATGGCCGGAAGAATAAGAGTCATAGTTTTTCTGGGCCACGTCCAGCGATCGCGCAGTGGCCACTGCCTTTTTTAAGTCCAGGACCTCCTTCTCCAGCAGTCTCTGCCGGATATAATTCGATTTGAGGCCCGTGATGAAGGAATCGCGGACCAATTCGTCAGAGTACGCGTTGGCCGTCACGGCCTTGCAGTTACAGTCCCGGACCAAGTCCTTTAGGCCCTGTAAGAAATCATCCATTGATTCCTCAGGTCGCTGCCTGCGTGTAGCCAGCAGATGTCTGGCATACACTTCGTTTACTGGCCTCTGGTATTGGGCCTTCAGGATAGTGATGGCCTCCATGTAAGAGGTGGCGTCCCGGATGAACGAATAAATCCGATGATTAACGCGAGTAGTCAGTAGACTCAGTTTATCTACCTCGCTAGCGGATGAGGCCCTCGCGAAGAGTTCGAAGCATTTGAGCCAGTGTCCAAATTGATTTGATGCTTCAGCAGAATGTGGATCCAAGTCCAGACGCTCTGGTTTTAGGAGTCAATCCATCCTAGTATTCCTTAGTGATTAAAATTGATGTGCCTTCAATAACCACAAAACTAGAAGTTATAGACCTTAACAAGTTGGCTTTTAATCACTAAGATCAGAGCTAACATCTCAACACACTGACTGGCTCGCAGGAATGAGTCATATAGATCCTGGGATCTTTATGCAAGAGAAGTCAGGGGCGGAGCCAAGAGCCAAGACCTGGAACATTCCAGGTTAGTCAGGAAAGAGGAAGTGAAACTATACACCGTGTGGGGGAGGGTAATATACATGAGTGCAAAACGAATACAGGCACGACAAACACATTTCATTACAGTCTTCTTACCTGCTTTTGGCACAAAACTAGCAGGAGGAGCTGGGACCTCCCTTATCTGTGATTTACAAGGACACATTCCTTTTACCTAGCAGCATTAGTTACTTTCCTTCAGTGATTCTCTCATTATCCCTAAACTAGCTCGCCTATTGTTAATTATGTTATTTCTTATAGTTTCATAATCATAGGTATAAACATCAAACATTTTAATCTGGAGATACTCAGCAGGTCAGGCAGCATCTGTGAAGAGAGAAACAGAGTTAACATTCCAGGTCGATGACCTTTCGACCTGAAATGTTAACTCTGTTTCTCTCTTCACAGATGCTGCCTGACCTGCTGAGTATTTCCAGCATTTTCTGTTTTTATTTCAGATTTCCAGCATCTGCAGTATTTTCTTTTTGTAAACATTTTAATCTATTCTATTCCTCACTCTTGCTTAAGCTTATATTGCAGTTAATAACAGACAAACCCCTGTTGAATCTTCTTATCCTGTCTTGGTTCCAACTAGCTGGCCCAGAGGTATGTCTGATCATTGTTGCCTTGGTGACCTATCTGTAGTGAAGTGCCTGTCTGTTCAGCAAAGAGATGTTTTTGACACATGCTTGTACCTACACTCTCTCTCACACCAACACATGCTGTACTCTCCGTACGAGTTAACCCATGATGCTTTCTCCTTATGTCAAATTATCCTAATGTAATCAACCTACATTCTGTTTTCAGGGCCTTTGCTCTCCAAGACACAAGACCAAGAAAGTTATCCCTAATTTTGGTCTATGGAGAAAGAACCATCTTAAAAGAGTTGTAGGGGGAAAAATTGGGTTGATTTGCGCCGCTCGTTAGCGCCCCCAGGTGCGGCGCCGCTAATGCCTCCCGCGATATTCAGCGGGAAGTTAGCGGCGGCAGTAGCCAGTAGCGCCTGCAGCGGTAGTTCAGGGGGCGTGAGCGAGGTTTGTGGCCTGGGCGCGAGTGAGGCGGTGCTTACGGAGATGACATCATCGCAGGAGGCGCAGCACCGTGGGGCGCTACCAGCTACCGCCGGCGCTAACCTCCCGCTGAATTTTGCACGAGGCGTTAGCGGCGCTGCTCCCGGGCGCTAGTTGCTTTGCGCCCCGTTAGCACCCCTCGGGGCGGTAACAAGAGGTGCAGAGCAATCAAATTTTTCCCCCTAAAGATCATCTGTACAAGTCATGAATGCAGACTTAGATGGCTGAGCAAGCTGGAAGGGCTGAATTACGTGCTGTTGTTGCCGCATTTGTAAGAGTTGTATCACTTATCCAAAGTGTTTGATGTCCACTGCTGAGAATTGGGGCATTCAATCTTCAAGCGAGGGAGGAAAAAGTATACAGTTCAACTCTAATCACCGGATTGCGCCTGCTGTTGATGGTTGATGGAACGAAATTGATGGTGCTTCCCAGGTTATTTTGCCTGGATAAGAATGTGTGACAAATGGGCTGCAATAGCAGGGGGAAAATGACATATGGTAGAGAGGCCTACTCTCTGGCATCTGAGATGAATGGCCCAGAAAGGACTGTTACCCTTTCACTAATGTCAGGCTTACAGCGAAGATAGATCACAATGGGTCAGTTATTTAATTCAAAATCACTGCAGAAGTAGCAACTGAGGTGTGACAATTGCTGTGGGCTGAGTTATTGACAACCTCAAGCCAATGAAACAAGGCGGTAAGTGCCACACTGTGATTTTAGGACAACTACTGCCCCGTTCCCATTGGGTGCAGCAGGTTCAAATCTGCCCTGTTATGTTATAGAACTGATGTGAAGTTGGATTCAATGTATAAGGGGTTAATTCCCAGAGTTGTAGCATTCTGTTTCAGTAAATGGATAACGAGCGCTTTGGAATTGTTAATGAGCTATCCCAAGGGAAATTAATTAAATAGATTGTTTATTTCTGCATTTGCATCAGCATTGAGACAATGGGTAGTTATTGAGCACATTTCAGAGCACGTTTACACCCTGATTTGAGAATGGTTTTCATTCCGTACACCAGGCAGGGGGGCTCAGCAGAAGAAGCATAGAAGTGCCACAAGGTTCCACACCAAGGCAGCAGGAGGGAGTTTCATTCAAGGTAGTATCTTTGATTGGAAGCTCAGCAGATCACCCCTCGTCACATAGATGGTTGCAATTCCCGGCCAGAATGGAGATGATTGGGTAATCCCCCCGTAAATTATGCCAATCACACTTTAGGAAACATAGAAACATAGAAGATAGGAGCAGGAGTAGGCCATTCGGCCCCTCGAGCCTGCTCCGCCATTCAATGCGATCATGGCTGATCATCCAAATTCAGTACCCGGTCCCTGCTTTCTCCCCATACCCCTTGATCCCATTAACCTTAAGAAATATATCCAACTCCTTCTTGAATATATTTAATGAATTGGCCTCTACTGCCTTCTGTGGTAGAGAATTCCACAGGTTCACCACTCTCTGGGTGAAGAAATTCCTCCTCATTTCTGTCCTAAATGGCCTATCCCTTATCCTTAGACTGTGACCCCTGGTTCTGGACTCCCCGACCATCGGGAACATCCTTCCTGCATCTAGTCTGTCCAGTCCTGTCAGAATTTTATAAGTTTCAATGAGATCCCCTCTCATTCTTCTAAACTCCAGCGAGTACAAGCCCAATCGACCCAATCTCTCCTCATACGTCATTCCTGCCATCCCAGGTATCAGCCTGGTGAATCTTCGCTGAACTCCTTCCATGGCAAGAACATCCTTCCTCAGATAAGGCGACCAAAACTGCACACAATACTCAAGATGTGGTCTCACCAAGGCCCTGTACAACTGCAGCAAGACATCCTTGTTCCCGTACTCAAACACTCTCGCTACGAAGGCCAACATACCATTTGCCTTCTTAACCGCCTGCTGCACCTGCATGCTTACCTTCAGCGACTAGTGCACAAGGACACCCAGGTCTCGTTGCACTTCCCCTTCTCCCAATCTATTGCCATTCAGATAATAATCTGCCTTCCTGTTTTTGCCACCAAAGTGGATAACCTTGCATTTATCCACGTTATATTGCATCTGCCATGCTTCTGCCCAATCACCCAACCTGTCCAAATCATCCTGGAGTTTCTCGGCATCCTCCTCACAGCACACACACCCACCCAGCTATGTGTCATCTGCAAATTTGGAGATATTACATCTAGTTCCCTTGTCTAGATCATTAATATATATTGTGAATAGCTGGGGTCCAAGGACCAATCCCTGCAGTACCCCACTAGTCACTGCCTGCCACTTGGAAAAAGACCCGTTTATTCCAACTCTTTGCTTTCTGTCTGCCAACCAGTTCTCTATCCAAGTCAATACCTTGCCCCCAATCCCATGTGCCTTAACTTTACACGCTAATCTCTTATGCGGGACCTTATCGAAAGCCTTCTGAAAGTCCAAATACACCACATCTACTGGTTCTCCCTTATCTATTTTACCACTTACATCCTCAAAAAATTCCAGTAGATTAGTCAAGCACGATTTACCTTTTGTAAATCCATGTTGACTTTGTCCGATCCTGTCACTGTTTTCCAAGTGCTCTGCTATCACATCTTTTATAATGGACTCTAGCATTTTCGATATCGAGGCCTTAGAGAAGGTGCAGAGGAGATTTACTCGGGATCCGGTTACACGGAGAGACTAGAGAAGCTTGGGGTTGTTCACCTTAGAGCACAGAAGATTAAGAGGATATTTAATAGAGGTGTTCAAAATCGTGAAGGGTTTTGATAGAGTAAATAAGGTGGAAGGGTCGGTAACCAGAGGACACAGAGATAAGGTAATTGGCAAAAGAACCAGAGACGAGAGGAGGAGAATTTTTTTTTTTTTTTTTTAAACACGCTGCGTTGTTACGATCGGGAATGAACTGCATGAAAGGGTGGTGGAAGCAGATTCAATAATAATTTTCAACAGTAAATTGTATAATTAGTTGAAGGGGAAACATTTTCAGGGCTATGGGGAAAGTGCAGGGGAGTGGAACTAATTGGATAGCTCTTTCAAAGAGTTGACACAGGCACGATGGGCCGAATGGTCTCCTTCTGTGCTGTATCATTCTATGAAAATAACCTTTTTTCTAAAAGCTGAGGTGCTTCTTTTCAAAATAGTAGGCACCTTCTCTAAGGCCTCGATATCGAAAATACTGGAGTCCATTATAAAAGATGTAATAGCAGAGCACTTGGAAAACAGTGACAGGATCAGACAAAGTCAACATGGATTTACAAAAGGTAGTCGTTGAGCAATGAATCTCAGAAGGAGAGCATGACCTTGCTGGGAAAGTGATTTGAATAGTACAATGTTACCCATTATTAAATCAGAACTTCTCTGCTGCATCTGTTTGAGGTTAATACATTAAATTAAATTTGGAAGAGGTAAGATTGGTGTAGTAGCGCTGAGGAAAGGCATCGGGTTGAGCACAGTAATTATACAACACAAGTTGATTTATCTCCGATTACTTCTCCCTAACAGTATGTGTTTCCCACAGCCGTGACAGATGCAATACAAGGGCAGAAAATAAAACCTCCCTAACCAGCACTCTGCCATCTTTCCCTCAGCACAGTAACCTCAGCCAATTTCCACCAGCCCCTTAAAATCCACAGGTCACTCTTTAAACCCAATCTCCCTACAAGTGATTTGCAATGTGAACACCACACCAGCAGTAGCTATACCTTTTTTTGTGTCTCTCTTTTTAAGTCATGCTCCCTTTATTCCAAAAATACATTCTGCCCGTGGATTTATCCCTGGAACTGTCACAATTTGTTACAAATTAGTACAGGTAGACTATCCTTTATCCGCACTTCTGAAAATCGAAAACCTCAGAAAACCGAAAGTTTTTTCGTGAAGCGTAAGTCGTGCGCACGACATGACCCGAGTGGTGCCAAACATGACCCGATGCGGCCGATGCTTGACCCACGCAGGTGTGAGGCATCAGACATTAAGCGGTCTAACCAGCGGTCATTAAAGAGCATGCTAGAGGCTGTTCAAAAACTGGCTCAGCAAATTTAACATTTTTATTTTGTGGGCCCTAGAGTAGCAGGAGTGGTCCTCCGGGGCCCAGAACAAGAATTCCTGCACGCTGCCTCTTTTCTGACCTGATTTGCGGGCCAGCTTAGCGTAGGAGTCAGCCGATATCCAGCTTTCCCACAACTGGCGGCGGCAGTCGAGCCCCAGACCCCCGCTAAGTCAAGGAATTCAGATACGGAGCAGGGGGAGCTGTAAACAGACTGGGAGCGGCAGCACAGAGAAGCAGGAAGGGGAATGAGACACGGAACAGTCGCAAGAGGTAGCCTGAACTTTTAACATTTATATTAAATACAAATACTAATTACCAAATTAATTTAATGTTCAGAGTTTCCCAGTCTCATAATAAATATACCTTCTGAAATCCGAAAAATTCCGAATTCCAAAACACAGCTGGTCCCAAGGTTTTCGGATAAGGGATAGTCTACCTGTATTTGGGGATTGGGTGGCACAGTGAATTAGCATACTTCATTGGCTGGAAAGCGCTTTGAGACATCCGGTGGTCATGAAAGGCGCTATATAAATGCAAGTCTTTCTTTCTTTTTCCTTCTGGGGCTTTGGGTTGTAATCCAGTTGCGAGAGATGGGAGTGAAAGGCCGTCAATGAGAAATGAGTGAAATGAGTTTGCGCAGTCTCAACTGTAGCAGATTCCGAACAAGCATAGGTCCGCAGGCCATAACTACCACTGACTTACTATCTACTGGCAGTCCCGCTCAATGAAGCCACAAATAGGGCTAGAGAGTGAAATGGAAGTGCTACATTTTTGTACAGTGGGGTTCGCAGTACGGAAGTCGGGGTAGAAGAGTGGGAGCCAGGGAAGGGTTGGCTTCCCCGAAAGGGCACGGAAAAAGAGGGACACCAATAATACAGCGCGGTGGACCCATTCACGGGAGCACTGGGGTCATCTCTGGATTATCCACATAGCCAGTCCGCCACTGGCGGTAGCTCTATTGTGCAGCTGGCTGTGCCATATTTGGTTGGAGAAATCTTGTTCGCTGGCACTGAAATGGGAAAGTGTTGCATTGGCCAGCACCAACATTCCTTCTCCTGTGTTTTGGGGTCTGATAGTTCTTCTGGTTTGCCTTTCGCTCGAGCTCATCTGTATATCTCTTGTTAGATTGGGATACACTTCAGTCATTGGCTCACAAACACAATCTTCAGGCAAATATTTTAATAACATATTGCTGTATTTTACAGAAGTGCAGCTTGTAACATTACTGTAGGGATACCATTCCCTTCTCTTCACGCACCTCATACTGGGTAAGATAATGTCACTGAGCACAACTGTCCATACAATTTTACTTCGTAAAATAAGTGTTTCAGCATTGCTTAAAACCTACCTCTTTGGCCAAGCGTTTAATCACCTGTCCACATGTCAGGTTCGGTTTGGCTCGGTGTCAATCTTATTGTCTGATTTAGACTCCTGTGAAGCGCCTTGGGACATTTTACTATGTTAAAGCTGCAATATAAATGCAAGTTGTTGTTGTTGTAGATTCAAAGAAACAAAAACAAAAATCAATTGTGTTGAACTGCTCTTTCATGACTAAAGCCACTCACTGCAACGCAAAGGATTAGTCAAATATCAGGTATGTTTACACAGATGGGGTTTTCTGAACCGTGGCTTTAAATAATTATTAATAAGCAATTTACAGCTTTTCTCTGTCATTATATCAGGATTAGTTGTTCGATTAAAATACATTCAGGCACTTGGGGAATTCAGTGGAAGGAAGAATCTTTTAGGGTAATTACAATTTCGGATGCCTACATTAGAAATTCATGGTATTTCAGTGGAGAAAATTCCAATTATTCCTTTTGACAAGCTTAACTATGGGATAAATTTCACTAGGCCTCTGATTTGTCATGAAAGAGCAATGCTAATGTCATCCAATTTCTTCATGGTGCATTTGCGATAATTAAAAATCTCTTCCCTAAAGGTGGTCTTTGGGTTGCAGCAAACTGTAATGGGTGAGTTAGATGGATAGACATAGTAATCACATCATTCTCAGCTTCACAGATTCATTTGCTGAAAGATATAATAATATAACAGTCTGTAAAAGCTGCAGTCCACAATTGGCTAGTTTTTCCAGCCAGCAACTGAGCCAGTTAGACTAGATTCAATCCCCTGCTCTGTGCTGAGACTTCTTCTTAGGCAGTCCCTCGGAACCGAGGATGACTTGCTTCCACACTAAAAATGAGTTCTCAGGTGACTGATGAGTCCAATGTGGGACCTACGGTCTCTGTCACAGGTGGGGCAGACGGTGGTTGACGGGGCGGGTGGGTGCGGTGCTTGGGTTGACGTGCGCTCCTTGCGCTGCCTGCGCTTGGCTTCCGCTTGCTCCCGGCGAAGAGACTCGAGGTGTTCGCCGCCTTCCTGGATGCTTCTCCTCCACTTTGTGCGGTGTTGGGCCAGGGATTCCCAAGTGTCGGTGGGGATGTTGCACTTTTTCAAGGAGGCTTTGAGGGTGTCCTTGAAGCGCTTCCTCTGCCCACCTGGGGCTCTCTTGCCGCGTCGGAGCTCCGAGTAGAGCGCTTGTTTTGGGAGTCTCGTATCGGGTATGCGGACGATGTGAGTAAGGTGAGTAAGATCACCTCAACCAACGGGACTGGTAAGGATCCTAAAACTCAACTCAGCAAATATGGAGGGGAGTAAATCAATTCCCTCTCTTGATCCCTGTCCAGTGACTCCTGCTGAGAAGTGCAAGTTTGCGGACAGCTGGTAACATCTGGATCAGACTCAGCCTGTGACATCCCCCACAATCGAAATGCTTGCAGACACACGAATAAGGGCCACACTGTGACAAGGAGTCAGCCCTTTGCGGAGCGGAGGGGAGAAAATTATTCCGACGAGGCCCAGTCCTGAAAATGGTTTGAGGCTCTCGCTGGTGCCATTGGGCAATCGGTGCAATGGCTGCCCAAACACAAAAACTGTGCCCGTGATCTTTCATTGCTGTGGTGAATGCCTTTGAGCTGCTGTGCCATACTGGGGATGGCAGCAGGAACCTAAGCACAGAGAACCCCGCCTCTGCCTTAGAGCGAGTTGGTAAGAAGGCAGCACTGTAGTGCCAAGCTGGAAGGAGAGGAACAGGGAGAACAAGTGTGGGTATGAAGAATGATGGTGCCGGAATAGGAGGAGGGAGCTGCATTGACTATGAGACTTCTCTTCTTATTCAAGGTGACTTGTAGCAAATATACAGTCAAGGGGAGAGGGGATTCCTACTCTGTGGTAGGGGAACAGTTGTCAGTGGCTCAGGAGAGGGCCAGCTAAAGACTTCAGCAGCTGTTAAGATAGCTGGTCATTTCCCCTTGTCTGCCTCAATTCAGGAGTGCAATGGAATGCTCTTCATTCGCCTGGATGGTTGCAGCCTCAACATTCAAGAAGCTCAACACCATCCAGGACAGAGCAGTTTGCTTGATCAGTGCCCCTGCTCAATACTCACCCCTTCCATCACCGGCGCACTGTGGCTGCAGTATGTCCAAACTACGGAATGCACTGCAGCAACTCACAGAGGTTCACTTCAATAGCAGCTCCCTCCCCTACGACCTCCACCACCAAGAAGAACAAGAGCAGCTATGTTGTAGGATCACCATCACCTTCAAGTCACACACCATCCTGACTTGGACATATATCGCTGTTCCTTCATTCTTGCTGGGTCAAAATCCTGGAACTCCCTCCCTAACAGCAACCTCACCACTCGGACTGCAGCAGCTCAAGAAGAAAAAGCTTGAACACCTTCTTAGGGTCAACTAGGGATGGGCAATAAAGGCATCCTTGCCAGCGATGCCCACATCTCGAGAACCAAAAAAAAGTGGCACAGAAGTGAACATGGCCTCCATCACCAAGTGTGAAACACAAACAACATCTGTAACAAGTCCTCAATCAACAAGGCCAATGTTCCCTCTAACCTAGCGGCCACAAATCTTTGAATGGGCCGCGCAGTCATTAAAGGGGCCGCGCACGACACCCGACCCCCACCATCCCCCCCGGATCCGCCCCTCCCCCCACCCCGGATCAGCATCTGGTGCTTCCTACAGGAAATCGATGTGCAACACCCTGTAATGGGTGATTTTAATCTCCATATTGATTGGACAAATCAAATTGACCATGGTAGCCTTGAAGAGGAGTTCATAGAGTGCATCCGGGATGGTTTCCTAGAACAGCATGCAATGGAACCAACCAGGGAGCAGGTTATTTTGGATCTGGTACTGTGTAATGAGACAGAATTAATAAATGATCTCATAGTAAAGGATCCTCTAGGAAAGAGTGATCATAGCATGGTTGAATTTCAAATTCAGTTGGAGGATGAGAAAGTTGTATCTCAAACCAGTGTCCTGATCTTAAACAAAGACAATTACAATGGCATGAGGGCAGAACTGGCTAAAGTGGACTGGAAAAATAAATTAAAGGGTAAGACAGTTGAAATGCAGTGGCGGACATTTAAGGAGATATTTCATAACTCTCAACAAAAATATATTCCAGTGAGAAAGAAAGATTTTAAGAGCAGGGAGCACTATCCGTGGCTAACTAAGGAAATAAAGGATGGTATCAAATTGAAAATGAAGGCATATAATGTTGCCAAGATTGTTGGGAGACCAGAGGATTGGGAAAATTTTAAAAACAAGCAAAGGATGACTAAAAAAATAATAAAGAGAGAGAAGATGAATTATGAGAGTAAACTGTCAAGAAACATTAAAACAGATAGTAAGAGCTTCTACAGGTATATAAAAAGGAAGAGGGTAGATAAAGTAAACATTGAGGATGAGACTGGGGAATTAATAATGGGGAACGGGGAAATGGCAGAGACTCTGAACAAATATATTGTATCTGTTTTCACAGTAGAAGACACTAACAACATCTCAATAATGGATAATCAAGGGGCCACAGGGAGGGGGGAACTAAAGACAATCACTATCACTAAGGAAATAGTACTTGGTAAAATAATGGGACTAAAAGATGACAAGTCCCCTGGACCAGATGGCCTGCATCCCAGGGTCTTAAAAGAAGTGGCTGCAGAGATAGTGGATGCATTGGTTGCAATATACCAAAATTCCCTGGACTCATGAGAGGTCCCAGCGGACTGGAAAACTGCAAATGTAACACCCCTATTTAAGAAAGGAGGGAGACAGAAAGCAGGAAACTATAGACCAGTTAGCCTAACATCTGTCATTGGGAAAATGCTAGAGTCCTTCATTAAGGAAGCAGTAGCAGGGCATTTGGAAAATCATAATGCAGTCAAGCAGAGTCAGCATGGTTTTATGAAAGGGAAATCATGTTTAACAAATTTGCTGGAGTTCTTTGAGGAGGTAACGAGCAGGGTGGACAAAGGTAAACCAGTGGATGTGGTGTATTTGGATTTCCAGAAGGCATTCGATAAGGTGCCACATAAAAGGTTACTGCATAAGATAAGAGCTCACGGAATTGGGGGTAATAGATTAGCATGGATAGAGAATTGTCTAACTAACAGAAAGCAGAGAGTCGGGATAAATGGATCATTTTCCAGTTGGCAAACAGTAACTAGTGGGGTGCTACAGGGATCGGTGCTGGGGCCTCAACTATTTACAATCTACATTAATGACTTGGATGAAGGGACTGAGTGTACTGTAGCCAAGTTTGCGGATGATACAAAGTTGGGTGGGAAAGCAAGTTGTGCAGAGGACTCAAAGAATCTGCAAAGGGATATAGACAGGCTAAGTGAGTGGGCAAACATTTGGCAGATGGAGTATAATGTGGGAAAGTGCGAGGTTATACACTTTGGCAGGAAAAATAAAAAAGCAAATTATTATTTAAATGGAGAGAGATTACAAAATGCTACAGTTCAGAGGGACCTGGGGGTCCTTGTGCATGAAACACAAAAAGTTAGCATGCAGGTACAGCAAGTAATCAAAAAGGCAAATGGAATGTTGGCCTTTATTCCAGAGGGGTTGGAGTATAAAAGCAGGGAAGTCCTGCTACAACTGTACAGGGTATTGGTGAGACCACACCTTGAGTACTGCATACAGTTTTGGTCTCCTTATTTAAGGAAGGATATACTCTCAATCATCAGCAAAGTGATGGAAGGTGTCGTCGACAGTGCTATCAAGCGGCACTTACTCAGCAATAACCTGCTAACTGACACCCAGTTTGGGTTCCGCCAGGGCCACTCAGCTCTTGACCTCATTACAGCCTTGGTCCAAACATGGACAAAAGAGCTGAACTCAAGAGGTGAGGTGAGAGTGACTGCCCTTGACATCAAGGCAGCATTTGATCGAATGTGGCATCAAGGAGCCCTAGCAAAACTGAAGTCAATGGGAATCAAGGGGAAAACTCTCCATTGGTTGGAATCATACCTAGCACAAAGGAAGTTGGCTGTGGTTGTTGGAGGTCATTCATCTCAATCACATGACATCACTGCAGGAGTTCCTCAGGGCAGTGTCTTAGGCCCAACCATCTTCAGCTGTTTCATCAATGACCTTCCCTCCATCATAAGGTCAGAAGTGGGGATGTTCGCTGATGATTGCACACTATTCAGCACCATTCAAGGCTCGTCAGATACTGACGCAGTCCGTGTCCATATGCAGCAAGACCTGGACAACATTCAGACTTGGGCTGACAAGTGGCAAGTAACATTCGCACCACACAAGTGCCAGGCAATGACCATCTCCAACCAGCGAGGCTCTAACCATCTCCCCTTGACATTCAATGGCATTACCATCGCTGAATCCCCCACTATCAACATCCTGGGGGTTACCATTGATCAGAAACTGAACTGGACCAGCCATATAAATACTGTGGCTACAAGAGCAGGCCAGAGGCTGGGAATTCTGCGGCGAGTGTCTCACCTCCTGACTCCCCAAAGCCTTTCCACCATCTACAAGGCACAAGTCAGGAGTGTGATGGAATACTCTCCACTTGCCTGGATGAGTGCAGCTCCAACAACACTCAAGAAGCTTGACACCATTCAGGATAAAGCAGCCCGCTTGATTGGCACTCCATCCACCTTCAATATTCACTCCCTCCACCACCGGCGCACTGGCTGCAGTGTGTACCATCTACAAGATGCACTGCAGCAACTCGCCAAAGCTCCTTCAACAGCACCTTCCAAATCCGCGACCTCTAACACTTAGAAGGACAAGGGCAGCAGACGCATGGGAGCATCACCACCTACAAGTTCCCCTCCAAGCCACACACCATCCTGACTTGGACCTGTATCGCCATTCCTTCACTGTCGCTAGGCCAAAATCCTGGAACTCCCTTCCGAACAGCATTGTGGGTGTACCTACACCATATGGACTGCAGCGGTTCAAGAAGGCGGCTCACCACCATCTTCTCAAGGGCAATTAGGGATGGGCACTAAATGCAGGCCTAGCCAGCCAGCGATGCCCACATCCCATCAATGAATAAAAAATGTTTTTAAAAATACTTGCATTGGAGGCAGTTCAGAGATGATTCACTAGGTTAATTCCAGAGATGAGGGGGTTGACTTACGAGGAAAGGTTGAGCAGGCTGGGCCTATACTCATTGGAATTTAGAAGAATGAGAGGTGATCTTATGAAACATATGATACTGAGGGGGCACAACAAGATAGATGCAGAGAGGATGTTTCCCCTCATGGGGAAATCTAGAACACGGGGGCACAGTCTCAGAATAAAGGGTCGCCCTTTTAGAACTGAGATGAGGAGGAATTTTTTCTCTCAGAGGGTCGTAAACCTGTGGAATTCTCTGCCCCAGAGAGCTGTGGCGGCTGGGTACTGAATACACTTAAGGTGGGGATAGACAAATATTTGCAAGATAAGGGCGTGAAGGATTATGGGGAACGGATGGGGAAGTAGCTTTGAGCCCAGGATCAGCCATGATCTTATTGAACGGCGGAGCAGGCTCGAGGGGCCAAGTGACCTATTCCTGCTCCTATTTCTTATGTTCTTATGAAAGAGGGTTATTTAACATGAGCAATGATCGCAGGACGACAGACGTGCATTTCAAAGGCTGTGCTAATTCATTCAAAAAAGCAGATTGAGAGATACAATCAAGTGCTATATAAATGCAAGATTGAAAAAAATGTTTAGTTCTGTCATTTCTCCTTACACCTTGGGGGGAATTTTAACCTAAAATAACGGGTGGGTTAGGGGCGTGGGGGTAGTTAAAGTTTTAAAAATGTGAATCCCAACCTGAACCCGCCTCCAACCCGCCCACTTCTGGTTTTAACAGAGGGTGGTTGGTTAGGTAGGGACCCTGGATTCAGGAGGAAAGTGTCTTTACATTTACCTCCTGATACAGGGTCTCTACCTAACCCACCCCCCAGTGATCGGAGATACCCCCTCACGGGCTCCAATCACCACCCCGCCTCCCCCCCACCCCACCCCCCGGCCTCTGATTCCCTCCCCCACCCTAGGCCTCTGCCCCCAGGCCACTAATTCACCCCCCAACCCCCCCCCACCGAGGCCGCTGATTCACCCCCCCCGAGGCCGCTGATTCACCCCACCCACCCCCCCCAGGCCGCTGATTCACCCCGCCCACACCCCCCAGGCCGCTGATTCACCCCGCCTACCCCCCCCCCAGGCCGCTGATTCACCCCGCCCACCCCCCCCAGGCCGCTGATTCATCCCGCCCACCCCCCCACCCCCAGGCCACTGATTCACCCCGCCCACCCACCCCCCAGGCCGCTGATTCACCCCGCCCACCCCCCCCAGGCCGCTGATTAACCCCCCACCCACCCCCCCAGGCCGCTGATTCACCCCCCACCCACCCCCCCCCCAAGGCCGCTGATTCACCCCGCCCACCCCCCCCAGGCCTCTGATTCACCCCCCACCCCCCCTCCGTGCTGTTCCTCCAGCCGCCGATCCTGTCGGACCCCCTACATGCTAATCCTGGCCCCCCGATCCTCATCCAACCACCATCCCCCCACTCCTCCAGCCAGCCTGCGGTCACGATGATCCGGACCCCACCACCCCCTGCTCCTCCGGCTGGCCAGCGATGTTCTGGAGACGCTCATCCCCCACCCCCAACCCCCTGCTCCTCCGGCTAGCCCGCAGTCTCCAGCTGGCCCCGGCACCCACGCGATCCATCCCTCCCTCCACTGTGTGGCCTAGTGCAACAGGCCTACCTGCCTGGAGCCAGCCAGCCTCTCAATCTGCAGGTGGGAAACAGAGCCTTCTCATTCAAATCAGGCCCTGCCATTAAATTCGGCAGGGCCTGGGGGAAACCCGTTCTCCCGGGTTTCCCAGCCGCCTCGGAGCCCCCCCTCCCCTGCCCCAACCCGCCTTCCCATTCAAATTCAGCCCTATGATCTTTCTACTACCAGATTACATGCCCAGTTCCTTTGTTAAAAGAATTAAATTAGCACAGCCTTTAAATGCATATCTGAAATCCTGCGATCATTGCTCATATCAAATAATCTGGCCTCGTCTGTTCAGATTGCCTGCTTCTTTCAATATCATAGATGTTGATCAAACTGGCAGTGTGTTAGCTTAGCTCAGTTGTAGCATTCTCACCTCTAAGTTAAGGTTGTGGGTTTCAGCACCACTCCAGATCCTAAACACCTAATCTAGGCAGTCACTTCAGTGCATTGCCAATACTGCATTGTCAGATGTGTCATGCTTCAGATGAGATGTTAAACTGAGGCCCTCTCTGCCGATCTGAGATGGACATTAAAGATCACATGGCACTCTTTGAAGGGTAGAGCGTTCACCCTGGTGTCATGGCCAAACACCAACCACACTAATTGATCCGATCGCTGTTTGTCAGACGTTCCTGTGTCTAGATGACAATTACTGGTCAGGTGCTATAAAAATGCAAGCTTTAAAAAAAAAAATTTGGTTCTGAAAGGTTCTCCTTATACCTTGTGCCTATTATATGAAGTATCTTCAATAGGCCAAAATTCCATTGTGATAAATCTTGACTACAGGATTTATTGAGGTAGATAATGTTTGAACCAAAGGGCTAGAAATTCCGTATGGCCCCGGTTGGGGTGCTAAATTTTAAAAAGTTGGAGGATTAGTGCCAGGTGCTAAAACTTCTGACCTCCCATTAAATTGATTGTTAGCACTCCAAGAAAGAACTGGAGCGCTAAATCAAGCGGTAATCACCTAGGGCGCTAACACAGAGAGCGGGGGGCTACACCCAGAGAGAGCGGGGGGCTACACCCAGAGAGAGCGGGGGGCTACACCCAGAGAGCGCGGGGGGCTACACCCAGAGAGAGCGGGGGGCTACACCCAGAGAGCAGGGGGCTACACCCAGAGAGAGCGGGGGGCTACACCCAGAGAGCGGAGGGCTACACCCAGAGAGAGCGGGGGGCTACACCCAGAGAGCGGGGGGCTAAACCCAGAGAGAGCGGGGGGCTACACCCAGAAAGCGGGGGGCTACACCCAGAGAGCGAGGGGCTACACCCAGAGAGAGCGGGGGGCTACACCCAGAGAGAGCGGGGGTCTACACCCAGAGAGAGCGGGGGGCTACACCCAGAGAGAGCGGGGGGCTACACCCAGAGAGCGGAGGGCTACACCCAGAGAGAGCGGGGGGCTACACCCAGAGTGCGGGGGGCTACACCCAGAGAGCGGGGGGCTACACCCAGAGAGCGAGGGGCTACACCCAGAGAGAGAGCGGGGGGCTACACCCAGAGAGAGCGGGGGGCTACACCCAGAGAGCGGGGGGCTACACCCAGAGTGTGGGGGGCTACACCCAGAGAGAGCGGGGGGCTACACCCAGGGAGAGCGGGGGGCTACACCCAGAGAGCGGGGGACTACACCCAGAGAGCGGGGGGCTACACCCAGGGAGAGCGGGGGGCTACACCCAGAGAGAGCGGGGGGCTACACCCAGAGAGAGCGGGGGGCTACACCCAGAGAGAGCGGGGGGCTACACCCAGAGAGAGCGGGGGGCTACACCCAGAGAGCGGGGGGCTACACCCAGAGAGCGGGGGGCTACACCCAGGGAGAGC
Source organism: Somniosus microcephalus (assembly GCF_052327205.1). Lineage (NCBI taxonomy): Eukaryota > Metazoa > Chordata > Chondrichthyes > Squaliformes > Somniosidae > Somniosus > Somniosus microcephalus. The sequence continues at coordinate 62,678,944 of NC_141004.1, forward strand.
GGGGGGCTACACCCAGAGAGCGGGGGGCTACACCCAGGGAGAGCGGGGGGCTACACCCAGAGAGCGGGGGGCTACACCCAGAGAGAGCGGGGGGCTACACCCAGAGAGAGCGGGGGGCTACACCCAGAGAGAGCGGGGGGCTACACCCAGAGAGCGGGGGGCTACACCCAGGGAGAGCGGGGGGCTACACCCAGAGAGAGCGGGGGGCTACACCCAGAGAGAGCGGGGGGCTACACCCAGAGAGAGCAGGGGCTACACCCAGAGAGAGCGGGGGGCTACACCCAGAGAGAGCGGGGGGCTACACCCAGAGAGCGGGGGGCTACACCCAGAGAGAGCAGGGGCTACACCCAGAGAGCAGGGAGCTACACCCAGAGAGAGCGGGGGGCTACACCCAGAGAGCGGGGGGCTACACCCAGAGAGAGCGGGGGGCTACACCCAGAGAGCAGGGGGCTACACGCAGAGAGCAGGGAGCTACACCCAGAGAGAGCGGGGGGCTACACCCAGAGAGAGCGGGGGGCTACACCCAGAGAGAGCGGGGGGCTACCCGCAAAGCAATAACCAAGTCCAGGTGCAGTCCAATCGAGACTCATCATTCACACTGGCTGCTTCCAGTTCAATCAGTCTGCAAAACCTCATTCTCAACATTGCTGGCTCTGAAGGCGACCTCCCAGCAGCTCAACAGCTACACCTCTTACCCCCATGGCTGATCCTAGTCCCAGGGAGCGAGCTCGCCGTTTCAGTGACCAGGCATTGTAGGCATTGGTCGTGCCAGTCGAAAGACGGAGGGCAGTGCTATTCCTGGCCACTGGCAGGAGGCCATTGCCCCAGGTCTTCAGGGCAATGTGGAGGGAAGTGGCCCAAGACTTCTCGACCAGCAGTGTGGTCCTCAGGACCCTCACACAGTGCTGTAAAAAATTCAACGACCTCACTCGGGTGGTCAGGGTGAGTACATGCTTCAACGAGTCTCTCATACCAGCATCTGAAACTCAGTCTGTACACACTGCACAAACCACCACACCCCCACCACTCACCCCCCACTCCCCCACCACTCCCCCACCACACCCCCACCACTCACCCACCACTCACCCACCACACCCCCACCACTCACCCACCAAGCATCTCCACCTACTAAAACACACATGCACATCTCACGCCTTGCCTACAATCACAGCTATTCAACTATGGCAGGCACATCTCCCAAACACATAGCTGCACACTCACTCACACACTTTCCTTTCTCTTGCAGGTCAAGCTGGGCCACAATAGGAGGGAGAAGGGATGAACAGGCGGGGGTGAAGCGGGCACCCAACAGCTTACAGACCTGGAGGAGCAAGTGCTATGTCATTGGGCGCCGTGGCCCTTGGGGGCAACAATGGTATGTTCATCCCCTTTCCTTCTCTCATCCCACTTCCACCTCACGCCACAAGCCTTTCCCACTTTCCAGCTCATTATACTGTCTGCATTCCTTACTCCCCTCCTGCCCCCCTGCCCTCACCTTAACGCGACTCTTGTGCCTTTATGAGTTCAGGTAATCTGCAACCAGCTGACCAGCCCGTCCCTGAGCCTCCCAGTGAGAGTGAGGTGGGAGAAGAGGAGGAGGAAGAAAGCACCGTCACTGCATGTCTCACCCGCAGGCTCCACCTCAGATATTGGCACTACGCGATCTTTAGTAGTGGGGTCTGCACTGGGTGACACACCGGGGATGAGCGGGCTGCAGCAAGGCCAGGGGGAAAGGATAGCTCGGGAGCCAGCTACCCGAAGAGCGAGGTCGCGCGTGAGTTAAGAACATAAGAAATAGGAGCAGGAGTAGGCCAATCGGCCCCTCGAGCCTGCTCCGCCATTCAATAAGATCATGGCTGATCTGATCCTAACTGCCAATCCACTATCACAGAACCATCTCCTGAATCTAACAGAATTAGACACACGAAATAGGAGCAGGATCGGGCTACACGGCCCCTGGGCCCGCTCCGCTAACCACAGGGCCATGACCGATCCGAACCTAGACTCATGTCCAAATTCCTGCCCGCTCCCCGTAACCCTTAATTCCCTTTACTTCTAGGAAACTGTCTATTTCTGTTTTAAATTTATGTAATGATGTAGCTTCTACAGCTTTTTGGGGCAGCATATTCCATGGACCTACCACCCTCTGAGTGAAGTAGTTCCTCCTCATCTCAGTTTTGAAAGAGCAGCCCCTTATTCTAAGACTATGCCCCCTAGTTCTAGTTTCACCCATCATCGGGAATATCTTCCCTGCATCCACCCGATCCAACCCCTTCACAATCTTATATGTTTCAATAAGATCGCCTCTCATTCTTCTGAACTCCAATGAGTAGAGTCCCAATCTACTCAACCTCTCCTCATATGTCCATCCCCTCATCCCGGGATTAACCGAGTGAACCTTCTTTGTACTGACTCGAGAGCAAGTATGTCCTTTCTTAAGTATGGACACCAAAACTGTACGCAGTATTCCAGGTGCGGTCTCACCAATACCTTGTACAACTGAAGCAATACCTCCCTATTTTTATATTCTATCCCCCTAGCAATGAAAGCCAACATTCCATTGGCCTTCTTAATCACTTGCTGCACCTGCATACTAACCTTTTGAGTTTCGTGCACCAGGACCCCCAGATCCCTTTGTACTTCAGTACTTTCCAGTTTCTTGCCATTAAGATAATAACTTGCTCTACGATTTTTCCTGCCAAAGTGCATAACCTCACACTTTCCAGTATTGTATTCCATCTGCCAAATCTCTGCTCACTTACTTAGCCTGTCTATGTCCCCTTGAAGGTTTTTTATGTCCTCCTCACTCACTACTTTCCCCCCCATCTTAGTATCATCTGCAAACTTTGATATGTTACACTCGGTCCCCTCCTCCAAATCGTTAATATAGATTGTAAAGAGTTCTGCTGCACAGGACTCAGATGAGGACCTCATTGGGGATGCGTTCACAAGAAGGGTGATGGGCATGCGCACGGAGATCATAGGTGCAATGGCAAGGGTGCCCGAGAGCCTCTCGGCAATGGTAAGGAGCGTGGTGGACTCTGCCTCTAACATTGCACAGAGCTCTACGCACACTATGGAGCCCATCATTGGCAGTCTACAAAGGATGGTGGACTCCCTGAGAGACCATGGGGACCCAGACCTCATGCCACGTGTCATGGACGATGCGGCAGCATCCATTGCAGCACAGGCGGAAGCCACACAAAGTCTTAGTGCTGTAATGCACTCTATGGTTGCTTAGACTGCTCTCATGCAGTCTCAGCTTGATGCCACACAAGCTCTGACTGTTGCCGTCATCGCTGGGTCCACTACAGTCCACCAGGGATCTCACAGTGTCGCAGCAGGCCAGCAATCTGTGCTCCAGCAGATTGGTAGTGATGCTGATATGCTGCCCTGGGGGAGTGGCAGTGTTTCGGTTGAGCAGGAGCCTGCTGTTCTCTCTCAGGATGACAGCATTCCTGCTCCCACGACTGCCACTCGGCCATTGCCCTTGTCGCTGCCTGTCATTCAGCGAGTCCAGACTGCAGCTACACATGCTGAGGTGGTGCAGTCTACAGCCGGGCCTTCCAGGCCCAGAGCTGCTCGAGGGCGTCCTGCAAGGCCATCTGTAGTCTCTGGCACCGACACTCAGCAGCCTTCCACCAGCCCTGCTGCAGCCACTGGGGACACACTACGCAGAAGCAGTAGATTAGGAAAAGGCACTGTAAAGTGGGGAAGTAAGGAGTTGCACAAGGGTGATTAGTTAATATTGTTGTATATATGTGTTTACTGAATGTTGATAAATTTATTATTGGAATTTTGCAGAAATTGTGCTGTCTCTCATTTCAGCTTTGTGCTGTGATATGGCAAGCAAAATGGATGGAATGATGGGGATGTGGTGAGCAAACGGCATTGGGGGGTAGAAGTTATTGAAACCGCAGTCTGATGAGGCGGTCACAGACCGCCCTTCCAGGAGGCCGATTGAGTGGCTGCCTCCTCCCTCACTGCCGTTCCTCCACCAGTTGCTCCTCCTCCTCCTCCTCATCCTCCTCCTCTCCCTCTTCCTCCTCCTGAGGTAGTCCCGCAATCCCCAGGACTGGGCCTTCATGATGGCCATGTTGTGCAGCATGAAGCACATGATGACGAAAAGGGACACCCGCTCCGGCGAGAACTGGAGGGCTCCTCCCGAGCGGTCAAGGCAGCGGAACCATTGCTGGAGCTCTCCGATGGTCTGCTCGATGATGTTCCTGGTGGCAGCAAGGCTCTCATTGTATGAGTGCTGGGCAGGAGCGCTGGGGTTGCGGAGGGAAGTCATGAGCCAGGTGGAGAGCGGATAGCCCTTGTCTCCGACCAACCAGCCACAAGCTTGATGTGGTGGCTGGAACAGAGCTGGCACACTGGTCTGGTGCAGAATGAAGGCATCGTGGCTGCTGCCAGGATAGCGGGCATTCACATTGAGGATTCGCTGTCTGTGGTCGCACATCAACTGGACATTAAGTGAGTGGTAGCCTTTGTGGTGACGCTTGCAAAGCCACGTGGGTGCAGTCAATGGCGCCCTGCACCATGAGGAAGCCCACTATCCTGGCAAAGCCACATGCACGCTCGTCCTGCCTCTCGCTGGTCATGGGGAAGGAAATGTAGTCCCTTCTCCTTCTGTAGGGAGCCTCATGACCTCCCGGATGGAGCAAAGGACGGCGATCTGCGAGATGTTAGATATGTCTCCTGCTGCAAACTGGAAGGATCCGCTGGTGTAGAAATTGAGGGCGACGGTGACCTTGACTGCCACTGAGAGATCCGTGGTCGCCCTGATCTGAGGCTCGAGGTCTGGCTGCAGGAGTTCTGTGACCACGTCCTTGTTGAAGCAGAGCCTTCTAAGACACTGCTCCTCAGTTAAATTTATGTAGGAGAAGTGCTCCCGGAATAACCTTGGAGGGTAAGGCTTCCTGTTGAGAGCCCTGTTGACCCTCCTCCCTCTGGCCACATTTTCCAATGTTTGTCTCTGCCTCCGCTGCCTCCAACGTTGATGCTGGAGGGCGAGGTCGAGCGCCAGTACAGCCCCCAGTAACGTAACCAAGTGTAGGACTTCGAAATCTTAGCAGAATGAAAGTGACTAATTTTTAGCAGGCAGAACATTCCTGAAAGTAAGAAACATTTAACTCACTGAAACCGACTGTTTCACTATGTGAAACTGACAAGGCAGCATTGATTGACCACTAAAATGAAAGCGGATGTTGGTGCCTTTAAATACCACTCCTACAGCGGCCATCGAATGCATCACGCCTCCTCTTCCTGCCGTTGTTCATGCCCGGCGCTAAGGCAGGGGGCGACAGTCAATTTTGCTTCTGGGCCGCTAACGGGGTGTTCCAAAGTCATTGACATCACAATCTGGCAACTGCTAAAGGCCCAGGCGCTAAATGTTAGTGCCAGCACTAAGTCCTGGGTGAATTTCGCGTGCGGTGTTGCATTCATCTCGCCCCGCCGCAAACCCATTAGTGCCCCCACCAGGCGCTAACGGGAGGCACTAACATGCCGAATTTCTTGTTCAAATTGGTTGAGTATCCTTGGCTTGAGTTTTAGTTTGCAGTAAATGCCTGAGATGTATTGGCCTAGAAATTCAGTATCGCCACGTTTGGGGCGCTACAGTCGAGCGTGCGCTAAATTTAGCGCCCGGCGCAACTTAGCGCCACCTTCAGCGAAATTGAGTTGCATCGCCCCAAGAGGTTGTTGCTGCGCTAAAGCCGGCGGTGCACAACTATCCTAAGGCGCTAAGCCGGCGAGCCGAGGTGCTACCACCAAGGGCGGGCGCAGCGCAGGTGCGGCCAGTAAGCGAATGCAGGCAGACACGCTGGCGACGGTCACCTCGTAAAGGGGGAGGGTCGATTTGGCTTGCAGCTACGCCCTGTACATCGGAGCCCTGATTCTAGGCCTGGACAGACCTGCTGAGACATCGTTACGCCTACGACCATGGAGAGGGTCAGGGGGCGAGCGCAGCGCTTCAGTGAGGGGGCTCTGAAGGTTCTGGTTGGCGCAGTGGAGCGCAGGCGACCTATCCTCTTTCCTGACAGTGGCAGGAGGATGCTGCCCAACGAATATAGAAAAGCTTGGAGGGAGGTGGCACACAGAGTGACCTCCAGCAGCATGGTACCTAGGACCCCAACGCAATGTAGGAAGAAGTTCAACGACCTCACTCGGGTTGTCAGGGTGAGTACCCTTTCCAGTATCCTCTTCATCCCTGCATGTGCACCTTACTTTATGGCCAAAGGGTCCTGAAAGCCCCAATGCCCAGCCCTCATCCAACACCTATGGGCCTCTCATGAAAATCACATGCACATTCACCACTTTACACACTGTAAGGGCTATTCGACCATGGGAGGCAGTGCAGCCAAGATCAGGGCTTGACACTGTCAGGGCTATTCCACCATGGGAGGCAGTGCAGCCAAGATCAGGGCTATTCCACCATGGGAGGCAGTGCAGCCAAGCTCAGGGCTTCACACTGTACTCGGAGCCCGTCCTTTCTCTTGCAGGGCAAGCTGGCCCACAATAGGAGGCAGCAGCAACGGACCGGGGGAGGACGTCCTGAACTTAAAGACCTCAGCGATCTGGAGCAGTGAGTGGAATGGATAATGGCAGGCCGGCTGATTGGCCCCGTCGCCACTGGAGATGCCGACCCCGTTCTGGACAGCAATGGTAAGGTCATCAACTTTTTGACCTCTCTCTTTCCACTTGTGCCTCACACCAGCATCCTTTGCCACTATCGAACCAATGCAGTGCATTGCAGCACTCATGCCTCCCTCGCTGCCGCCCTGTCCTCATGCTAAAGCAACTCTTGTACCTCCCTGCTTTCAGATGCTGATTCGCCGGGTGAGGAGGCGGGCTCTCAAGCTGCCACTGGGAGTGAATCGGAAGGCGAGGAGGAGGAAGAGGAAGCCGGAACATCAGTGCCACCCACAGCAGAGGCAGCCCATGGCCATGATGGGGACACGTCTTCCCTGGAGGAGAGCAGGGGGGAAGGGTCTGAGGAGGGTGAAGCTCCGGGGCCCAGTGGGCTGCAGCAATGCGGGGGTGGGTGGGTAGGGAAGCTCGGCGGCCTTCTCCCCAGAGGGAGAGTGTGGCCTCCAGCCCTGCTACAGTGAGCGCAGAGGAGGTGCGGCTCCTTGCTGAAATGGGCGCCCAGGCGGAGCGCAGGCACACTGAGCTCAAGGCTGCAGTGGCAAGGATGACTGACTCCATAGAGTCACTGGCAAGGAGTGTACAGGAATTTGGGGCAGCACAGGCAAGGAGTCTGCAGGACTTTGGTGCAGCACAGGCAAGGAGTCTGCAGGACTTCGGTGCAGCACATGCGGCTTCCAGCCAAGTGCTTAGTCGTGCCATGCAGTCACTGGCTGGTCTGATGCAGACACAGATCAGGGCCACACGAGCACTAACTGCTGCCACCCTCGCTGGATCGGGCAGGATTCGCCGGGGCCCTCGCCGTGCCGCAGCAGGCCAGCAGTCTGTGCATCAGCAGATTGCTGCGTATGCTTCAGTGCTGCCCCGTGCGAGTACCAGTGCCTCGTCCGACCAGGGAGTGCCTGTGCTCTGTCAGGTTGGCAGCATTCCTGCTGCCAACACTGTCACTCCTCCACTGCAGCTGCCACCACCTGTAGGACAGACTGCTGCCGCCCAAGCAGAGTTGGAGCAGTCAGCAGCCGGGCCCTCCAGGCCCAGAGCTGGTCCAGGCTGTCCCCCAAGGGCATCTGCCAACTCACTGTCTGACCCTCAGCAGCCTTCCCCCGGCCTTGCTGCAGCCACTGGGGTCCCATTGCGGAGGAGCTGCAGGGCGGGAAGGGGCCAATCTCGCAAGCGAGGCAGATCACCCTCGCAGGCCAAAAAGTAGGTGTGGCAAAATGTTGTGTTTCTTTTTTGTGAAGGCCGAGGATCATGGTCATTTTTGGTTAACTCTTTTGTTCATTGTCTCCAGGTCGTGAGAGCCAGTTATGCGTCTGACTTTTTTGGGGGGTTTCTCTGTATTTGTTTGTCATGTGGGAGGGGCACAGAGTTTGTTAAATAAATAATTGTCTTTATTCAGATTGTGCATGTTTGCACTTTGAACTATTTGTTGCCTTGACCGGCTCAGGGTTTGCGGAGCAGGTCCATTCATGTTGTTTCAATGGCACAAGCCATTCCCTGAGAGGGGGCCTAGAACCGACTTGCAATAAGCCGCTGACAGACGGCCCTTGCACTTTGTGCCTCCCTCCCGTCTTGGTGTTCCTCCTCCTCCTCCTCCTCTGGTGGTCCTCCAATGTCTGCTGGCAGTGGCTGAGTCCTGAGGATAGCCAGGTGGTGCAGCATGCAACACACTACAACAAAATGGGAGACTCGCTCAGGCGAGTACTGAAAGGCTCCCCCGGAATGGTCCAGACAGCGGAACCGTTGCTTTAGCACGCCGATTGTGTGCTCAATGATGTTCCTGGTTGCTTGATGGCTGTCATTGTATCGCTCTTCAGCAGGGATGCTGGGCGCACGGAGTGGGGTCATCAGCCAGGTGCACAAAGGATAGCCCTTGTCCCCGAGAAGCCAGCCTCCTGGGTGAGCCGGGGCTTCGAAAAGGTCTGCCACAGAAGTCTGGCGCAGGATGAAGGCGTCGTGGCTGCTGCCTGGAAAGCGGGCATTGACAGCTAGTATCAGCTGCCTGTGGTCACACACCAACTGCACGTTCAACGAATGGAACCCCTTCCGGTTGCGGTAATCCTCGGCATTCTCTAGAGGCGCCCGCAAAGCCACATGTGTGCAGTCAATGGCACCCTGGACCATGGGGAAGCCCGCTATTCTTGCAAATCCCATTGCACACTCTTGCTGCTTGTCCAGGGTCATGGGGAAGGAAATGTACTGACGTCTCCTTTTGAAGAGGGCATTCATGACCTGGCGGATGCAGCAATGCACCGCAAACTGGGAGACATTGGCAATGTCCCCAGTAGCAGATTGGAAGGAGCCGGTGGCATAGAAGTTGAGAGCCACTGTCACCTTCACTGCCACCAACAGAGACGTCCTGCTCCTCAGCTGAGGCTGCAGATCTCTCTGAAGCAGGTGGCAGATCTCAGTGACCACCTCCCTTCTGAATCGAAGCCTCCGAATGCACTGCTCCTCAGACATGTTGAGGTAGGAGAAGTGCTGGCGGTATACCCTGGAAGGGTAAGGCCTCCTTTGCCAACGCCTGTTGGCCCTCCTCCGTCTGGCCATGATTGGCACTCTCTCTCGGCGTCTCTGAGCCCTCTCAATGCAATGGAGAAACCCAACATTTCCACACATTGCAGCCCCCATTATATGTGGCCACTCAAGGCTATGGCACTGAAAAATCAATCCAACTGCAAAGCTCTGGGCTGAAGCCAGAAGTACCTGTGCGAGCGCTGAGTCAAAGCAGAAAGCTCTCTCCCTTTGTCTCTCTCTCTCTCACACAGGAGTGGTCCAAAAATGGCTACCACAAAGAATGCAGGAAAAGCCCCCTTTAAATAGCGCCCCCCCAGCCCCACAGCAACTGGGAACCATTCCACTCGACCAGTCGCTGGGAGCGCCAGGCGGAAAGAAGGGGGGCGCCACTGAAGTTCCGGTTCGGGGCGCACCAAGGGCGTTGCACCATGAAATGACGTCAGGATCTGCGCGCGCAGCTGAGCGGGCGTTGCGGTTTTGTGCCGCTGAGAAATCTTCACTCAAGTTCGCGAGAGGCGCAAATCGCGCCGCGCCCGGGCGCGAGCCGCTTTGCGCCCCACTTATCGCCCTCTTAAGGCGCTAGCAGCTGCCGCTACCAACTGAATTTCTAGGCCATTGTGTCCCCATATATTATCTAAAGAATGTTACAAGCTCTTAATGTACCAGTTACGCTGCAGGTATTGATAGACATTGAACGTTGTAAGTACATTGCAGTGAATTGTACAATCCACTCACTCTGCTCTCTGGTCAGGGATTAACAGTGGGTTTTTTTCATCCATGCTTAAATATATATCTCGAACTCTACATGTCAGCTAGTAACATTTGTAATGTGCGAAACTTAAAGGTGGTCCCATCGACCAGCCAGACTCTTCAAACCTTAAATAAAAACAGAAAATGCTGGAGATACTCAGCAGGTCAGGCAGCATCTGTGAAGAGAAGAAACAGAGTTAACGTTTCAGGTCGATGGCCTTTCGACCCCCCCACCCACCTTCAGGAAACTGATGGGATTGGGTGCAATGCTGGTTTTGCACCCCGCCCAATTTTCCTCTCCATTGAAGTTATTGGAGATTAATATCGGGCGGGATGTAAAAGCAATGTTCCACCCGATCCCATGGTTTTCCGGCCTGGCGAGTTAGGTTAAAATTACCCCCTATGTCCCTGCCTACTGCGGTGGCCACTTGTGGTAAAGCATTCTACATTCTACTAACCCTCTGTGTGAAACCATTCCTTCTAACTTGCACTCACAATTCTCCAGAGGCAATGATCCATCTGTGCCTCCTTGTCACCGATTCTTGTCTGGTACAAATTCCACATCCTTCCTTGTTTTTTTATATTCTCTCTGTATAAATCCCAGAATCACATCTGCCTTTATCTCCCACCCTACGCACACACTGAGACTACAGCACTTTGGGTATCGCGTCACAGGGTAATAGTTGCTGCTTCTCTTCAGGTGAGAGGGTGATAGCTGTGGAAAGACCACCAACTCTGACCCATGGCTCTTCAGATAGACTCAGGCCCCAGTAAAAACAATGAGGGAACTCGAAGACAATCTTAGAAGTAGGTTTAATCATGTTATTGTATAATATGTATTTTTTTGTCTTTATTAACCTGGTTATTAGTTTAACTGAATAAAATTGAAAATTTATTCTGAGTGAATTCATTGGTTCGCTTCCTGTTTTGTTTTCATTGGTAGATGTTCCTCACTGCCTATATTTAGAGCTCCGATTTGATCCTCTATTTTGAAAATGAAGCTTAAGGCAATCTGGTGAAAGGGTGACACAGTGATTTGCTCGGGTTATCGTATGATGCTGAACTGTGACACAAAGTAGGGTGGTCAATCAGAAATAGCTGCAGTTGTGCTAGTTTGGTGATATCATCGATGTTTTGGCAGAATCCTAGGAGAATCGCAGCTTCTATGCAGACCGCACTCCCAAGCACCTTCACCACACGGACCGCAGCAGTTCACAAGGAAGGCCCACACCACCTTCTGTCGGGCAACATGGTGAATGGACAACAAATGCCAGCCTTGCCAGCGATGCCCACATCTCGAGAATTAATATTTTTTTTTAATTATCCTATATGCACCTTCACAATTCTTGTAGTTTGAGCTGTTCTGTCTGTAGTTTGTTCTATGTTCACAACTGTTGCCACTTGTTGCTCACAGCAGCTAGTCAGCTGATCATGGCTGGCAATATTTCCAACAGTGATTTACAAGATTATGACACTAGGTTAAAAGGGATTTAATTAAACAAGCACATTCTTTTTGACTGGGTTACAAGTCCACTTCTATACGTCAAATAAATAATCTTGGCCCAAGTTTTATAGCTCCAACTGTGCGAGAGGCTCATTACTCACACCGAGGGAGAAAGTGGATGACACTAGATGAGTGGGCAGTAATCCAAAATATGGGTTCAGATGATGAATTTGCAAAGGAATTTACTGTTCTCTGCCTGCAGTATCAGCCATTATTTCAAACCACTGCTGAAATATCCTGGCTTTTACATTCTGTCAAGAGTGGTAACACGTTTACATATTTTTTCTTTCTATTCAAAGCAGCGTCAGGTTCCTGCTGGCTCTGAGAATCAAGAGTTCCTCCTTCACATTGTTTTGTCTTCAAGCAAATTGCAGATTGTTCCTGTTTCCTAAATAAAATTGTAAGAGATGACTGAATGGAAAGGAGAATTGAGCAGTGTGTATAACAGGCAGTCAATCTGCGATCGTCTGTTGCCGACCAGCAGTGACAGTGAAAATTCTCCCCCTACATGTCCAGAAATAGATGTGGCGAGCAATTCTTGGAGACACAAAAGCGTTCCTACTGTTTGGGTCATGCCAATCTCTACTGGGCTATAAATGTGTACATAGACATTTAAATCTTTCTAGCGCCAGCCTTGGTTTAGTGGTGGCACTCTCGCCTCCGAGTCAGAAGGCCATTGGTTCAAGCCCCAGTCCACAAACACAAGGGCATAATCTAGGCTGATACTCCAATGCAGTACTAAGGGAGTGCTGCACTGTTGGAGGTGCTGTCTTTCGGATTAAACAGCGGCCTTGTCTGCCCTCTCACATCAATATAAAAGATCCCATGGCAAAAATTAAGCTTAGTGCCTCGCCCACCATGGTAGCCTGATGCTTCATATCATTTGGCGGTGCAGATTCCTGCCCAGTGAACATTAGGAATAGGGGAACAATTTCCAGGTTAGCGTCCAGAAAGGAATAGCAATTACTTCATCCAGTTCTGTTCTGTTCACCAATACAGCTGTAGTCAATACTCCATTGAAATGTCCTCCTGTTCCTCCTAAGCTCCAAAGAGATGACCCTTTATGCTCTCCTTTCTCCCTATTCTATGTTGAAATCAAGACTCATCGCATCTTTTTCTACTCAAAACTGAGGGGCTTCTTATCTCCCTAAGTCTGCTCTTTCAGATGAGACATGAAGCCGAAGCCCTGTCTTCCCTCTCAAGTGGACATAAAAGATCCCATTCTAAGAAGAGCAGGTGAGTTCTCCCCGGTGTCCTGGACAATATTTATCACTCAACCAACATCACTAAAACAGATGATCTGGACATTTATCTCATTGCTGTTTGTGGGACCTTACTGTGTGCAAACTGACTGCCACTTTTCCTACATTACAACAGTGACTACACTTCAAAAGTACTTCATTGACTGTGAAGTGCTTTGGGATGCCCTGAGGCCAGGAAAGACACGATATAAATGAAAGTCCTTGCTTTCTTTTCTTTCTTTGAAAAATGTATGAAGTTCTGAAAGCCAAACTTGGCATTATTTGTTGATAGCTTCTTCATTCACCTTAACTTTTCCTACTCTTTTCGACCTTGCACCCAAGGGAAAAACAGACATCTGAAAATGTCGGGGAAGGAGGGCAGCACTGAGTACATGCACTCCACAAATGTAGGGATCAGTTGTGAATCTAATAAGGGTAAGTGTTGGGCTGTAGTCCATTTTACACTAAGGAATTAGATCATGCTCAATCATTTTAGATTGATTTCAAGCTGCTGTAGCTTTAATTTAAAAATAAGTTAATTATTGCATAGCAGAAGTGAGAAACAAAGTTATTGCAACCTTTATAAAAGTAATTACAGTAACAACCAAATGCATCATTTTTGTAGTACCCGTACATTGGCCAATGTTATGAGGCTTACAGTTGCTGACTAGAGCCATGGGTAATGCCTTGTGCAGTTGTAGACATTTCCTAGTGTTAATTCAAGCACCATCAGCTGTCACAAGTTAAATGCATGTTGAAACTTTGCAATTGCCTTCACACTGTGTGCATCTTAATGTTCCCCTCGGACCTTCCAGTTCTATTCTTAGATTTTCTTTGGCAACCCACCTACAACTGCATCTTTCAAGGTGAAGAGATGTGTCTGGATGTATATGGAAGAGTGCCCGGCCAGACAGTCTCTTCCCTTCAATGGTAGATTGCAGCTATCCTTTCATTTATTGGAGAGAACGGTCTTTCACAAGCACAGCACCTAACAGACAATATTAGCACAAGTGGTACAATTCTGTAGATATGCCAGGGATGGGGAGATACTGAGCATCAACAACAACATCTTGCATTTATATAATGCCTTTAACATAGCAAAACATCCAAAAGGCGCTTCACAGGAGTGTTATCAAACAAAATTTGGCACTGAGCCACATAAAGGGTTATTAGGGCAGGTGTCCTAAAGCTTGGTCAAAGAGGGAAGTTTTAAGAAGCGTCTTAAAGGAGGAGAGAGAGGTAGCAAGGCAGAGAGGTTTAGGGTGAGAATTCCAGAGCTTAGGGCCTAGGAAGTTGAAGGCACGGCCACCAATGGTGGAGCGATGAAAATTGGAGATGCGCAAGAGGCCAGAATTGGAGGAGAGCAGAGATCTCGGGGGGTTGTAAACATAGAAACATAGAAGCATAGGAGCAGGAGTAGGCCATTCGGCCCCTCGAACCTGTTCTGCCATTTAATGAGATCATGGCTGATCATCCAAATTCAGTACCCTGTCCCTGCCTTCTCCCCATATCCCTTGATTCCCTTTAGCCTTAAGAAATATATCTAACTCCTTCTTGAATACATTTAATGAATTGGCCTCAACTGCCTTCTGTGGTAGAGAATTCTACAGGTTCACCACTCTAGATTGGGAGAAGGGGAAGTGCAACGAGACCTGGGTGTCCTTGTACACCAGTCACTGAAGGTAAGCATGCAGGTGCAGCAGGCAGTTAAGAAGGCAAATGGTATGTTGGCCTTCGTAGCGAGAGGGTTTGAGTACAGGAACAAGGATGTCTTGCTGCAGTTATACAGGGCCTTGGTGAGACCACATCTTGAGTATTGTGTGCAGTTTTGGTCACCTTATCTGAGGAAGGATGTTCTTGCCATGGAAGGAGTTCAGTGAAGATTCACCAGGCTGATACCTGGGATGGCAGGAATGACGTATGAGAAGAGATTGGGATGATTGGGCTTGTACTCGCTGGAGTTTAGAAGAATGAGAGGTGATCTCATTGAAACTTATAAAATTCTGACAGGACTGGACAGACTAGATGCAGGAAGGATGTTCCCGATGGTCGGGGAGTCCAGAACCAGGGGCCACAGTCTAAGGATAAGGGGTAGGCCATTTAGGACAGAAATGAGGAGGAATTTCTTCACCCAGAGAGTGGTGAACCTGTGGAATTCTCTACCACAGAAGGCAGTAGAGGCCAATACATTAAATATATTCAAGAAGGAGTTGGATATATTTCTTAAGGCTAAAGGGATCAAGGGGTATGGGGAGAAAGCAGGGACCGGGTACTGAATTTGGATGATCAGCCATGATCGCATTGAATGGCGGTGCAGGCTCGAGGGGCTGAATGGCCTACTCCTGCTCCTAGCTTCTATGTTTCTATGTTTCTCTGGGTGAAGAAATTCCTCCTCATCTCAGTCCTAAATGGCTTATCCCTTATCCTTAGACTGTGACCCCTCACAGTAGGGCTGGAGGAAGTTACAGAGATAGGGAGGGGCGAGGCCATGGAGGGACTTGAAAAAAAGGATCAGGATATTAAAATCTATAAACATGTTCTGGTCCTGTGCTCCCAGGATATTTTTTCCTCAGTGATCTAATGGCTAAAAGTCTTCACGGTGCATTAATTTACGTTAGAAACTTTTACTCCTGGCCAGCACCATCCTCCATTCTCTGGTAAATGTCAGATAATCCAAAACTCTACTGTTTATATTTTATCCTACTCACCCATCAAACCTTTCTGACTTAAATTGGCATCCGGTCCTCCAACACCTCCAATTTTTAGGCCACATTCTGCTAACCACACCCTTCTTTTGGTGATGATTTTAAATATATGCCCTCTGGTTAACCAGCTGATTGTCCAGAACACGTAAGAGAAGTAAGCGTAGGGGAACACCTAGGCAATAGTGATCACACATAATAAGGTTTAAGATAAAGATTGAGAAGGACATAACGAAGACAAAGACCAAAGTAGTAAATTGGAAAAGACCGATTTTAAGGGGATGAGAATGGAACTAGGGAAAATAAACTAGAAAATTTTGCTGACAAACAAAGAAATAGAACAGCAATGGGGAAACATTTAAAATGGTGATCAACAGAGTCCAGGAGAAATATATCCCACTAAAAAGCAAGAACAAACTAGTGAGTACTGACACACCATGGATGAATAAAGAGATAAGAGTAAAATTGAAACTACAGTAAAAGGCATACACTAAGTACATAAACAACAAAGGAGAGGATGACAAAAGGGAATATGAAAAGGTTAGGATAGAAATCATAAAAACAATTAGTATAACAAAGAGAAACTACGAAATTAAATCATCAAGGAATATAAAAATAGTGAAGTATTCTACTGGCACATAAATAAAAGGAAAATCAGGATACGGTTAGGAACAGGGCCACTAAGGATACACACGATAAACTCAGAGATAATGACAGAAATGGCAGAAATATTAAATAATTACTTCACCTCAGTATTTACCGGGAGACTAACATGGTGACATGACTTTAGAAGAAGAGATTTAAGATAGAAAGGGGGAGATAATTGATAAACTAATCAAACTTAGAGAGGATAAAACCCCTGGTCTGGATGGATTGCATCCGCGCATATTAAAATAGTTAGGGAAGAGATAACAGAGGCACTATTGATTAGATATAAAAATTCATTCGAAAAGGGAATAGTGCCAGAAGACCAGCGGACAGCTAATGTGATTCCTATATTTAAAAAGGGAGATAGAACAAGTCCAGAGAACTATAGGCCAATTAGTTTAACTGGTGGTACAAAAGATAGTGGAATTCTTATTCAATTATAATAAAATATAACTTTAATAACTTAAAATATAATAAAGAGTAGTCAGCAAAGATTTCAAAAGTGAAGGTCATGCTTGACCAACCTTATTGAAGCGAATAGTATCGATGCATTTAAGGGACGGTTAGATAAGCATGTGAGGAAGAAGGGAATAGAGGGCTATGCTGATAGAGTTAGATGAGGAAAGACGGGAGGAGGCTCGAGTGGAGCATAAACACCGGCATGAACTGGTTGGCTGAATGGCCTGTTTCTGTGCCGTATATCCTATGTAATCCTACGTATTGAATTCTTTGAAGAAATAACAGAAAGGATGGATAAGGGTGAGGCTGTAGCAGTTCGTGTTCACCTAGGTAGGTATCGGACGAATGACTACTAAATAATCGAGATCGACTTCAGGAGAACAATCTAGAAGTTGTTTATTTACAAGAACGGACAAATACAGCAGGTAAGGCAGTTGGATGCAGGAGCACCGCGAAGTAGGTCTTTCCCCAGTGGGGATGCCACGAGGACTGAGTCCGCAGTCCTGTGGAGAGCGTGATGACATCATCACGCTCGGCCGTGTTTTCCCACGCTTGTGTGGTCACGTGACCGCGTCGTGACGTTAGCGTGTTTGCCCGCGCTTGGGCGGTCATGTGACCTGCGCCGTTGCGTCGGTGCGTTGCTGTGGCTGGCCAAAGTCGCGGGAGCGAGAGGCACCCGGCACTGCAGCTGGACGATGCGGCCGAAGTCGTGGGCGCGGTAGGCCCGCTGTGCCGGCGGCCGTTACGGGAGGCCGAGCCGGGCCGGCGGCCACTGCAGGTGCATCACGTGATGCGCGACGTGACGTCAGCGCGTCACGTCGCGTTCTTAAAGGGGCAACGGCCCAAACTGGTAAGTTAATGGGGCAACGGCCCAAACAGGTAAGCTATATACATACAGTTAGGTTAAAGTGAATTATGTACATTATATATGTAAGGGACACCCGGTGGAACCGCCACATGCGCCCCCCCAGAATTCGCTTTAACGAAAGTCCAAAGATGAGATGGTCTGACAAGCTAGTGGTCTCGGCGGGCGTGCGATCTCAACTTGGCGGGCCAGGTCTGAAGATGCTGGTCGTAAGCGGATCCTTACGCACGCCGTGGCGAATAAAACGTATCCGTCGGGCGAAGGACCGTGGAGACGTGCGAAACAGCAGGCCTTGTCAGAGTGACGGGCAGGTTGTGCGGACGCGGGCGATGGCTCCATTGCTGTTGAAACAAGTCATTGTTCTGACGAACTCTGCAGGAGCGCCAAACGAGCGATCCAGAAGAACTTGACAGGCGAGGTCGGTGAACTCGCCGACAGGTGAGCGAAACCTTCGGGAGGCTGGAACGCACGGAACGGTGCGTGCCATAGTGCTTAAGACGATAACACAACGGAGGGTGAAAAGTAGCTGCGTTGATCAGTGATCGGTGAGGACAGCAACTTTCACGTGGCTGATCGCGGCTGCGGGATGCCCGTTGGACCCGTCAGTAGGTGTTTGCGTTTGTTAAGGTGAAAACTGGAGAAAGGGTGGCAACGGTTCTAGTTGTTGTAGATGTCGGTAGGGGTAAACTGCCTGGAGGGCGGCACGCTTCTCTTTCTCGCCGAAAAGTGTGGTAGGTAACACAACCAGCAGGCTGACGGGCTGGTGCATCGTCGGCGGGGAACGAGTCTTCGTGTTTCGCGAGGGATGGGTCCTTGTGGGTCGCGAGGAGTGCGTCCTCGTGGTTCGCGGGGGTGAGTCCTCGTGGTATCCCTGCAGGGCGCGCTCCGATCTTGTGGGCCCGAACATGCTGTACCCCGCGCTTGGAGAGATTTATACTTGCTGTTGCGTTGGACATAGAGGCGGACGACCCGCGTGGCGGTAGAAAAGTCGAATATGGAGACCGTAAGCTGGTGCGTGGTCTGCGCCACATCGATGTTCTCGGCGAACAGGGCTTCTACCTTTACAAAGCACGAGGGCGGTTGTTTCTCCCTGAATTGCGGTAGCGACAGCGAAACGGCTGGTGCTTCCATGGCGTGCTTCTTTTGTGAAAATTGTTCACAAAAATCGGGGTCCGGCTGCGCTTTGTCCGTGAAAAACGGGATCACCTCTGGGCTGCACTTCCTTTGCGAATCCGTTCGCAAAGACGGGGTCGCCAATGTAGGAACAGGTGTTCGTCGGTTGTTCATCGGTCATCTTCTGCGAAGACGAGGTTCAGGCTGTGCGTTTCGTCCGTGAAAAACGTTCACGGATATGGGGTCACCAATGTAGGTATTGATGAGCCCCTGCACTCACGTCGTTGGGTCACCAACATAGCTATTGATGAGCCCCCGCACTCACGTCGTTGGGTCACCAATGTAGCAGTTCGTGTTCACCTAAGTAAGTATCGGACGAATGACTACTAAATAATCGAGTTCGACTTCAGTTCGACTTCAGTAGGTAAGGCGGTTGGATGCAGGAGCACCGTGAAGTAGGTCTTTCCCCAGTGGGGATGCCACGAGGACTGAGTCCGCAGTCCTGTGGAGAGCGTGATGACGTCATCACGCTCGGCCGCGTTTTCCCGCGCTTGTGTGGTCACGTGACCGCGTCGTGACGTTAGCGCGTTTGCCCGCGCTTGGGCGGTCACGTGACCTGCGCCATTGCCTCAGTGTGTTGCTGTGGCTGGCTGTTGCGGCCGAAGTCACAGGAGCGAGAGGCACCCGGCACTGCAGCTGGCCGATGCAGCCGAAGTCGCGGGCGCGGTAGGCCCGCTGTGCCGGCAGCCGTTACGGGAGGCCGAGCCGGGCCGGCGGCCACCACGGGTGCATCACGTGATACACGACGTGACGTCAGCGCGTCACGTCGCGTTCTTAGCGGGGCAATGGCCCAAACTGGTAAGTTAAAGGGGCAACGGCCCAAACAGGTAAGTTATATACATACAGTTAGGTTAAAGTGAATTATGTACATTATATATGTAAGGGACACCCGGTGGAACCGCCACAAGACAGTTGATGTAATATATTAGGATTTTCAAAAGGCCTTCGATAAGGTACCGCATAGTAGGCTCAAGACTATGGTCAGAATATGTGGAGTCAGAGGGCAAGTAGCAGAACGGATAGCAAGCTGACTACAAAACAGAAGAGAGACAGTAGGGACTAAAGGTAGTTACTCAGACTGGTAAAAGGTAGAAGTGGTGATCCACAAGGATCGGTGCTGGCACCACTGTTGTTCACCATTTACGTAAACATTTTGGACTCGGGAATTGGAAGCAAAATTTCAAAATTTATGGACGACATGAAATTTGGGGTGTAGTTAATACAGAGGAGGTCTGCAACAAAATATAAGAAGACATTAATAAACTTGCAGAATGGTCGTGTAATTGGAATTTCAATATAGATAAGTGTGAGGTGGTACATTTTGGGAGGAAGAATAAGGCAGCCACAGACTTCTTGGAAAATAAGTGTCTAAATGGGGTAGAGGAGCAGAGGGATCTGGGGGTACGGATACACAGCACTAAAAGTAGCAATGCAGGTTAATAAGGCCATTAAAAAAAAGCAAGTAAAGCACTGGAGGTAATTTCTCGAGGGATAGAATTGAAAAGCAGAGAGGTTATGTTAGACTTGTATAGAACCTTGGTTAGACCACACTTGGTGTACTGTGAACAGTTCTGGTCTCCATATTACAAAAAGGCGGCACTGGAATAGATCCAAAAAAGATTTACTAGAATGATACCAGAACTGACAGGTTATATCGATCTGGAAAGATTGAACAGGCTGGGGCTCTTTTCTCTTGAAAAGTTAAGACTGAGGGGTGATCTGATAGGGGTCTTTAAAATTATGATAGAATTTGATAGGGTAGGTGTAGAGAAGATGTTTCCACTAGTGGGGGAGACCAGAACTGGGGCCATAAATAAAAGATAGTCACTAATAAATCCAATAGGTAATTTAGGAGAAACTTCTTTACTCAGAGAGTGGTTAGAATATGGAACTCGCAACCACAAGGAGTAGTTGAGGCGACTAGCATAGACTCATTTAAGGGGGAGCTAGATAAACACATGAGGAAGGAACAGAAGGTTATGCTGATGGGGTGAGGTGAAGGGTGGGCGGAGCCTCGTGTGCAGCATGGACCTGTTGGGCCGAATGGCCTGTTTCTGCGCTGTAAATATGATATAATACTATTATGTACTATGTAAATAATTTTTCTCGATTTACCTTAGCAAAACTCTTCAGAATTTCAAACACTTCTATCAGATCCCTTAACCTTCTCTGCTTTAATGAAAAGAGCCCCAGTTGCTCTTGTATGTCCTCATAACTAAACTCTCTCAGCCTTGGTATTATCTTCTGAAGCCTTTCCAATGCTTTGGCATCTTTCCTAAAGTAAGGCACACAAAAACACAGAGGCAATTTTCTAACTCCAGTTTAACTAATGATTTGTATTGGTTAAGCAATACCTTTTTGGTTTTGTACTCTTTGCCCCTATTAATAAAATTTAGGGTTTAAGATCGCATGGGGGTTAAATTGGATAACCCCCGGAAACAGGGGATCGCAGTACGTGATTAACCCGCGCCCGTTCATTACGATACAGGCAGCACGTTAAGTTGATGCGACCTGCTATTTTAAATGATTGCTGCATGCAGCTAATGCTACCCGTGCTGTTCATCGATTTAACAAATCAGCAGGGGGCCCGATATCACGAGTGGCTAGTGCTGGTTAAAGGCAGTCTGCACCTCTTAAAGGGGAGGTGCATGTGGTTGCAAGAAATGGTGAGAGTCATTTGAAAACTGAAACTACTTTGAGGAACGGCTGAACATGCGAGAGAGCAAGCACCAAGGTTTTCTGATAATGCACTGGGGGTCGGTGTAAGAAGTGGAGAGAAGGAGAGACATCGTATATCCACAGGAGGGCAGGAGGCCCTCCTAATATATGCTCAGGAGACAGGAAAAAGTATTGGCGGATTTCAATGCCAGGAGTGTAGCTCCAAGAATATGGATGCAGAGAAAAAAGATTAATGATCTGACACGAGTTGTCAAGCTGAGTGAGTTCAATCTTCAAATGCCGTATCCTACCAACTGCACCATTAGCCTCATCCACTGCTCAGTTCACTAGACCCCTATCACCCAGCTATCAACAATCTCTATCAATCAGTACTCAACCCTACATTTCATATGCTTTACCTCACCCTCACACTTAGCACTGTTGCAAGCCTCGCACCCACAACTCACAGCTCGCACACACTGGCAGCTATTCAACTGCGACAGGCACATCACACAAACATATTACAGGACACTCACTAACACTTCCCTCAGGAGAAGTTGGCGCATAACAGGAGGCAACAGGAAAGATCTGGAGGAGGACAAGCGGGCCTGCATGTTTCGAGCCCCACGGAGGTGCATTGCTGGAACCACGGCCACTAGCCGGTCTGGAGGGATCGATGATGCTGGTATCTGCACACCTAATCCTCTTTCACTCTTCCCACTTCTCCCTCATCCCACAATCTCTTCTGACTCAAGCTGCAGATGGTTTAAGCATTCACTTCTTACCGTCTCCTCTCCCCTCACCTTTTTCTTTTTAGATACCCAAGAACTGGAGCCTTCCCAGTCAGAGCAGGAAGAGAAAGAAGACAGTGAAGATGAAAAGACACCATTACTCGATCTTACACTTGCAGCCACCAGCTCAGAGACTGGCACTGTGCGTATTTTAGAGACTAAGATAAAGGAGGGATCTGCACATGGTGAGACACCGGGCACAAGTGTGCAGGAGTCAGGGTGGTGGAAAGGATAGTACAGGTGCCAGCTCACTGGAGGGCAAAATTCCACACTAGTTCTGCTGCAGAGGACTCAGATGAGGACTTCACTGGGCCAGGCTACAGAAGAAGGCTGATGGATGAACAGAACCAAATGCTCGGTGCATTGGGAAGCCTGCCAGAAAGCCTGCGCACAATGTCAAGGAGTATTGAGGAGTCCAGCACCAAATTGGGAAAGGGCTTTGCATAGAGTTTGGAGTCCATCCTTTCCAACATGCACACCTGTGGAACCCACTATGATGCAGCATCTGATGGCCTATGTCACAGCTTGCACTGCAGCACAAACAGCTTCCATTGCAGTGCAAACAGCTCCCATCAAAGGTCTGAGTGCTGTAGTGGAAGCTCAGGCTGCTGCCTTGCAAGCTCAGACTGCTGCCTTTATGGCTCTGGATACCACTGTTCAAAGAGGCTTCCAGGGCATCAGAGCTGTCCATCAATCTGTTCTCCAAAAGATCAGTAGGATTGTTGACACACCACCCCAGGAGAGTGGTAATGGTTCCATGGAACAAGAACCTGCTGTCCTCACTCACGCTGACAGCATTCCTGCTCCCACCCCTGCCATGCCGCCAGTGTTCTTGCTGTTGCCTGTCAGCCAGCCAGCCGAGACTGCTGCAGCCCAGGCCGAGATGGTGCAGTCTGAAGCCGGGGCCTCTAGGCCCAGAGCTGCTCGCGGTCGCCCTCCAGGGCCATCTGCAGTCTCCTCAATTGAAGGTCAGCATCCTTCCACCACCCATGCTGCAGCCACTGGGGAAGCACCTCGTATGAGCACTAGGATAGGCAAAGACACATAGCAGACAGGTACTAAGGGAATGCACAAGGGTGATTAGTTAAATTTTTTATGCATTATGTAATGATTGAATTTATAAAATTGGATTAGAATGTGCATTTTCTGGTGGTTTTTATTTTTGTGTTGTTGGAAAGAGCACGACGTGATGGTTAGTGATAGAGGAAAGGTAAGGAGTGTGGGACTGTTGGTGAATGGGGAGGTGTGGTTGAGGTTACTGGTATCAATTATGAATTATTTGATCACGAAGACTCCAGGCAGAAAGTGGCTGTCTACGTTGTAGGCTCCCTTCCTCTTCCTGTTCCTCCACTTCCTGTTGCAATTCCTCTTCCTCCTCCTGATAGACGATGGCAAGTACTGTTCCCTCATAATGGCCAGGTTATGCAGCATGCAGCGTACTACAACAAATCTTGATACCCGCTCAGTTGAGTACAGCAGGGTTCCTCCAGAGTGGTCCAGGCAATGGAAGCGTTGCTTGAGGACGCCGATGGTGTGCTCTATAATGTTCCTAGTGGCAGCATGGCTCTCATTGTAGGTCTGCTGTGCATGTGTGCATGGGTTTCGGACCAGAATCATGAGCCATGACATGAGTGGATAACCCTTGTCGCCCAGTAGCCAGCCTTTGACTTGCCATGATGTGGCAAATACAACTGGCACAGCAGACTGCTACCAGTTTACCGCTGTACTTGGCTCCATGATGCGCTGCCTGTGGTTGCACACCAGCTGCATGTTGAGGGAGTGAACTCCCATTCAGTTCATGAGATTGATCGAGTTCACTTGAGGCACACGCAAGGCAATGTGCGTGCGGTCAATGGTACCATGCACCATGGGGACGACGGCAATCTGTGCAAACCCTGGTTGTCTCTGGCAAGAGGGAATGAGATGAAAGCTGTCTCTCTGTGTATAGAGAGCCTCAGTGACATCCCTTATGCAGCAGTGCACTGCAAACTGCCAGATGTTGCTAATGTATCCAGCAGCAGCTAGGAAGGAGCCAGACATATAGGGCAGGATTTCCATTGGGCCGTGGAGGCGGGATTGGAGGCGTATGGGGGGTTAAAATCCCAAAATCGGGGGGCACAAACCCATCCCGCCCCCAACCCACCGCCATGCCAGTTTCAAAGGAGGCGGGTACCCACCCCGCACTGGGACCCGCCTCCCCGAGTCGGGAAGGGGATTAGTGCCAATTAACTGCCTGTTAACAGGCAGTTTTTAGCCTAATCCCTATTTTCATTCTTGAAGTGTGGGATTCCCGACGGCTCCAAACCACGCCAAGTTAGAGGAGGCGGGTCGTCGGGCTGAAGGGCTTGGAGGGGTCGAGATGTCCAGTGTTCAGGTGAGTGATGGGTGCATGAGTGAAGAGGTAAGTGTGTTTGGTGTGTGTAAAGTGTTTAAAGAAGTTTTACTTACTTTTACAGCCTTCCTTCCTTCAGGCCTCGGGAGTCCCTCATCTCACTGGCACAGAAAGCAGAATGGCCGCGAGCTGTCAAAAGTTCCAGCATTCAGCTTTCTGTTCTGGAGAGATCTCTAAATCATCCTGCGAGGAAGGAATTAACTTGGAGTACAGATTGTCAGTGTTTGACAGCTTCAAAGAGCTGTCAAACGCTGATATTTCATCTGTGAAAAGGTCTTGACAGATGAAATATCAATCTGTGACATCACCTGTTGCCGGGTGGCCCTTAATTGGCCTGCTGAGCCTGCTGGGCGGGCTCAACAAGGTCAATCAAGGCAAAATCGCGTGGGTTGGCTACAACTCGATGGAGGCAGGACTACAACCCCGAAAGTTGTAGTCCCACCTCCTACCTGCCTCCTCAATGAAAATCCAGCCGTAAAGTTAAGAAACACGATCACCTTCACATCCACAGGCAATGATGTTCTTGCCCTACTTTGAGGTTTCAGTTGTGGCTGCAGAGGTTGGCAAATTTCAGTGACGATCTCTTTTTTGAAGTGACGACATCTCATGCATTGGTCTTCGCTGAAGCTGAGGGAAGTTCCTCGGCGGATTTGGCCTCCTGCTGAGAGCCCTTCTCGACCCCTCCTCCTCCCTCTTCTAGCAGCTTGTCCTGCTCTGCGTGGCCTCCCTTCATTCTCCCAGTCATGCTCAATTCCCAGAGGAAGCCCTACCACGTCACCCATGTCTGGAAGCAACTTGTTTCAGCACAAGCTTTTAAATGACCGAAAAATTACTTCAACGCCAGCCAGACCCCTCCCTGTAGAATATTCAAACTTTAGCCTAGTATAGGAAAGCTCCAAAAACGTGTACAATTGCACCAATAGCCAGAAGAAATAATCCAGCAACTAACCTGTAAGTAGTTCATGATCCTTTTAAAAAGCACTGGCGGGGGATCCTTCATTCCATTTAATGTCATGTTCAGCTGTGCAAGGTTAAGACAGGGTATTGGCTGGAGTGTGGATTTCAAAAATGGCAGCACTGGCATTGCACACTGGTTGGCATCATCATCTCGCTGCTCTGCATCTTGCCGGTGGTCGATAAGCGCGTGTGCAAAGCCCTTTGCCAAGATGGCAACTGGCGCTCTTCTGGTCGGAAGTGTGCGCGTGCATCTCAGACCCCATTTTGATCTTTATGTGGCTGCATAGCGCCTAAACAATGGGCGCTACACACCCAATTTAGCCCCCCATATGTTTTATAACTTTATCAATTTGTCCCCCCACTTTTAAATATTTAACTTATACACTTTAGTGTATATTTCCTCTCCTTCGACTTCCTCAAAAAATGTATCACCTCATATTTCTCCCCATGAAATTTCATCTGACATCAATCTGTCCAATCTACTCACCTGAAGCTGTTTACAGTCTTCTTCACAGTTAATCTGTTATGTTAATCTGTAAATGTTGACATTGGCCCTCTACACCCAAATCCAGATTATGTACATGTGGGTGTGTGCGTGTGTGTATAGTCCCTTTATTTGCATATATGCAAAGGGCCTAATTGCTTTTTCAGGCTTGGGCACTGCACGACGATCTTTTACCAATAGGGGGTGCAGCGCACTTCCGGCTTGCGTTTCCTGACCGCCATATTGGAGGCTTAGGTGGCCGCTTAGCGTCCAACAAACAGACGCTACGCGGCCAAATTTCTAGGACCTTTTTTTTTTTTGCACAGAGCATTGATAGGATATGAAAGGCCCTCACAGAAACAATGGTGGAAGCAGAATCCTTAATAACTTTCAAAACAGAAATTGATAAATACCTGAACAAG
Organism: Somniosus microcephalus; assembly: GCF_052327205.1. Taxonomy (NCBI): domain Eukaryota; kingdom Metazoa; phylum Chordata; class Chondrichthyes; order Squaliformes; family Somniosidae; genus Somniosus; species Somniosus microcephalus. The sequence goes on from NC_141004.1 coordinate 62,705,155, forward strand.
ATAAAATTAAAAGAGTATGGGTGAGAGGCAGGGGAGTGGGGCTAAGTAAAGGGACAGCTCTTACTGAGAGCTTGCACAAACACGATGGGCTGAATGGCCTGTTTCAGTGCTGCAAGATTGTACGATGCTGTGATTACAGCAGCTCCTCCATAGCCTTGGCCTGCAGTGCAGTCCAAATTCAATGGCACTTTGCAAAAGCACATTTGCATCAAACCTATGCAGCTTCAAAAAGGCAAAGAAACCTGATTTCACTTCCCTCTGCTGGCTCAATTTGTCCACATGCCTAATGCAGAACGATAATGTTCCTTTCTCCCCCAGAAATGTCTGTCATTGTATTAGTAGGCTGTGCTCTGCTGAGTGACATTCAGAGACTAGAATGCCACAAACTTCCTCTCTGCAGCTTTGCACTAATTCATTCTAGACTCGCTGCATTATGTACATGTTCCCTGAAATCAAGATACAGTTCTACCTGTCGCCCAAATGCAGTGTTGAAAACTCTCACTCTACTGGATTGGTTGCCATGCAGATACATTTAGTTTAATCAATTCTGTCAGGGTTCACGCTATTGAGACCATAACACTTGTGTTGTGGATGATATATAGTATACGTCAGACAAGCAACAAACACTCTTCTGCTTGCCTGCAAGGATGCTTAGAACATTAATCAGTTCCCCAGCGATGCTCTGGTGGAATGTGGAAACCCAATGACTTATTCAGCATTTTCCACATCATCCCACTTTCATTCTTTTGGTCTGAAGGAGACATAGCTGCAAATTCCCCTGTGGATTTACCAAAAGCCATGCACATACCACAGGGCACTCCATCATGGGCACAGGTCAATCGCAACCAGTTGCACTTGGCCTCCCACGGAAAACAGCAAGCTCTCTTATCTGAAGCATGGAAACTGAAGCAAGCCAGAGCTCTCCAGGGCTGGGGCAGCAATGTAACTTCCCCTTCCTCACCCAGTTTTTAATGGGAGATGTGTTGCCCTTGGTGTTGCCCTTGAAAGAATTTCTGAAGAACCAGGGGCTTCATTTACTGTCGGTGCTTCCACAGCACTGGGAGGCTGATTGGTACCTCCTTCAACAATGTTGGGGAGGAAGAGGTGTTGGACACAGGTTATGTAGTGGACTTGATGCCTTTACACCCCTGCATTTGTTTTACAGAACTCTGTGGTGAAATAAGATCACAGCATTTGGCAAAGCTAACTGTATTGATTTCTTTGTGGGTTCAATGAGGAGACATTTACGAAAGAGAATGGGTTTTAATCTAAAGTCTGTTCAACTCTTTTATACAGCTTTTACAGGAGACACGATGCTGTGATGCATCTAGAACGAAACCGAAACTAAAACTAACTGCCTTGCTTCTCTCGGTCACATGCCCTCTGCTGGTCAGGCACAAGCAATCAATACATGCAATCATGCTATTAAGGCATCATAATCGAACAGGCAAATACCATCTCTATTTGCTGATATCATTACACTAACTGGCTCAGTTCTGAAATCAACTCTAGACTGGTGCCCAGCAAAGCCAACAGATCGACGTCCAAACTATTTCTTCAAATGATGTTGCCAGCCTCACGTTATAATCTGCCAGAAAGTAAAAAAGGATTGGCTCTGCTCCTTCAAAAAGACATTCATGCATTGTAGTAGTTTCAGAGCAGAGTGATAAGGATGATTGTAGGACCTTGTGCTCGGTTGTGGAGAGAAAGAGAAAAATTTGCAAGCTGGAGCACTGATCAGGTGCGCTGAATATATTATGGGGCCATACTTCATTTGCATAATTTTTGGGGTATGAATAAGAGTAACAAATGTCCGGTGCACAGTCCCTTAGAGTCATGTGCAGTTTGCACAATAGCACACTAAGCAGAACAGGTCTTATTATTATTCACTCCAAGAATCGTTAGGAATTGATAATGGCTACTAAGCACAACAAGTTTGACCTTTTTTTGCACAGATTATCTGCACATAGCTGCCTTCTCACCATAATTTCCTTTTTCTCCATAAATGCATCTAATTTGAACCACGTTATACCGACCAAAGCAAGCATTTCAAAAGGGAAAAGGATGGAGCCTCGAACTGCATCCAAGAATGGCTCAGGTAGATGTCAGCCATGGCTCCGTGGTAGCACTCTCGCCTCGGAGTTACAAGGGAGTTTCAAGCCTCCCTCTAGAGACCTCAGCATATAATCTAGGCTGACACTCCAGTGCAGTACTGAGAGAGTGCCGCACTGTCGGAAGTGCCGTCTTTCAGATGCGATGTTAAACCGAGGTTCAGTCTGCCTTCTAAAGTGGACGTAAAAGATCCCATGCATGGTGTCCTGGCCAATATTTATCCCTCAACTAATATCACTAAAACAGATTATCTGCTCATCTTTTTTTTAAATTTGTTCATGGGATCAGGACGTCGCTCGCAATGCCAGCATTTATTGCCCATCTCTAGTTGCCCTTGATAAGGTGGTGGTGAGCCGCCTTCTTGAACCGCTGCAGTCCATGTGCTGATGGTACTCCCACAGTGCTGTTAGGTAGGGAGTTCCAGGATTTTGACCCAGTGACGATGAAGGATCGGCGATATACTTCGAAGTCAGGATGGTGTGTGACTTGGAGGGGAACTTGGAGGTGGTGGTGTTCCCATGCGCCAGCTGCCCTTGTCCTTCTAGGTGAAAGAGGTCACGGGTTTGGGAGGTGCTGCCGAAGAAGCCTTGGCGAGTTGCTGCAGTGCAACTTGAAAATGGTACACATTGCAGCCACGGTACGCCGGTGGTGGAGGGAGTGAATGTTTAAAGTGGTGGATGGGGTGTCAATCAAGTGAGCTGCTTTGTCCTGGATGGTGTTGAGCTTCTTGAGTGTTGTTGGAGCTGCACTTATCCAGGCAAGTGGAGAGTATTTCATTACACTCCTTACTTGTGTCTTGTAGATGGTGGAAAGGCTTTGGGGAGTCAGGAGGTGAGACACTTGCCGTAGAATACCTAGCCTCTGACCTGCTCTTGTTGCCACAGTGTTTATGTGGCTGGTCCAGTTAAGTTTCTGGTTAATGGTGACCCCCAGGATGTTTATAGTGGGGGATTCAGTGATGGTAATGCCATTGAATGTCAAGGGGAGGTGGTTAGACACTTGCTTGATGGAGATAGTCATTGCCTGGCACTTCTGTGGTGTGAATGTTACCTGCCATTTATCAGCCCAAGCCTGAACGTTGTCCAGGTCTTGTTGCATGCGGGCATGTACTGCTTCATTATCTGTGGAGTTGTGAATGGTGCTGAACACTGTGCAGTCATCAGCAAACATCCCCATTTCTGACCTTATGTTGGAGGGAAGGCCATTGATGAAGCAGCTGAAGATGGTTGGGCCTCGGACACTGCCCTGAGGAACTCCTGCAGTGATATCCTGGGGCTGTGATGATTGACCTCCAACCACCACAACCATCGACCTTTGTGCTAGGTATGACTCCAGCCAGTGGAGCGTTTTCCCCCTGATTCTCATTGACTTCAGTTTTACTAGGTCTCCTTGATGCCAGACTCGGTCAAATGCTGCCTTGATGTCAAGGGCAGTCACTCTCCCCTCACCTCTGGAATTCAGCTCCTTTGTCCATGTTTGGACCAAGGCTGTAATGAGGTCGGGAGCCGAGTGGTCTTGGCGGAACCCAAACTGGGCATCAGTGAGCAGGTTATTGATGAGTAAGTGCCACTTGATAGCACTGTCGATGACACCTTCCATCACTTTGCTGATGATTGAGAGTAGACTGATGGGGTGGTAATTGTCCGGGTTGGATTTGTCCTGCTTTTTGTGGACAGGACATACCTGGGCAGTTTTCCACATTGTCGGATAGATGCCAGTGTTGTAGCTGTACTGGAACAGCTTAGCTAGAGGCGCGGCTAGTTCTGGAGCACAAGTCTTCAGTACGATAGCTGAGATGTTGTCGGAGCCCATAGCCTTTGCTGTATCCAGTGCGCTCAGCCGTTTCTTGACATCACGTGGAGTGAATCGAATTGGCTGAAGACTGGCTTCTGTGATGGTGGGGACCTCGGGAGTAAGCCGATATGGATCATCCACTCGGCACTTCTGGCTGAAGATTGTTGCAAACGCTTCAGCCTTGTCTTTTGCACTCATGTGCTGGGCTGCACCATCATTGAGGATGGGGATATTCTTGGAGCCTCCTCCTCCCGTTAGTTGTTTAATGGTCCACCACCATTCACGACTGGATGTGGCAGGACTGCAGAGCTTTGGTCTGATCCGTTGATTGTGGGATCAGTTAATCCAGTCTGTGCATACTAAAAAGTGGAAGCAGCATGCTATATAGTCCTGTGTTGCAGCTTCCCCAGGTTGGCACCTCATTTTTAGGTACGCCTGGTGCTGCTCCTGGCATGCTCTTCTACACTCGTTGTTGAACCAGGGTTGGTGGTAATGGTAGAGTGAGGGATATGCCGGGCCATGAGGTTACAGATTGTGGTGGAATACAATTCTGCTGCTGCTGATGGCCCACAGTGCCTCAGGGATGCCCAGTTTTGAGCTGCTAGATCTGTTCTGAATCTATCCCATTTAGCACGGTGGTAGTGCCACACAACACGATGGAGGGTGTTCTGAGTGTGAAGATGGGACTTCGTCTCCACAGTGACTGTGCGGTGGTCACTGCTGCCAAGGACAGATGCATCTGCGACAGGTAGATTGGTGAGGACGAGGTCAAGTAGGTTTTTCCCTCTCCACCTGTCGCAGGCCCAGACTCGCCGTTATGTCCTTCAGGACTTGGCCAGTAGTGGTGCTACCGAGCCACTCTTGGTGATGGACATTGAAGTCCCCCACCCAGAGTACATTCTGTGCCCTTGCTACTTTCAGTGCTTCTTCCAAGTGGTGTTCAACATGGAGGAGTACTGATTCATCAGCTGAGGGAGGGCGGTAGGTGGTAATCAGCAGGAGGTTTCCTGGCCCATGCTTGGCCTGAAGCCATGGGGCTTCATGGGGTCCGGAGTCAATGTTGAGGACTCCCAGGGCCACTCCCTCCCGACTGTATACTACTGTTCCGCCACCTCTGGTGGGTCTGTCATGACTGTGGGACAGGACATACCCAGGGATGGTGATGGAGGAGTTCAGGGCATTGGCTGAAAGGTATGATTCTGTCAGACTGTTGCTTGACTAGTCTGTGGGACTGCTCTCCCAATTTTGGCACAAGTCCCCAGATGTTGGCGAGGAGGACTTTGCAGGGTTGACTGGGCTGTTCCCGTGTCCATAGCTGGTGCTGGGTGGTCTGTTCGGTTTCATTCTTGATGGCCCAGAAATTCGGGTCGGGGGCTTCCTGCGGGTGCAAGCCCCCAACCTACACTTACCTAGCGTGCCGGCAGTTGAGCTCTGGGCCTGCGTAGAATTCCTCTCCGGGGCCTGGCCCAGAGGCCGGCGCGCTGTGCTGACGTGTCCCAGGGGCGTAGTTAGTGCGATGCGTCCCCTGGGATCACGTGAGCCATGAGCAGCCAATCGGAGGAGGGAAAAGCCCATTCATAAGATTGACAGAAAGACCTGTCAAAACGTATGAATGCTGAGGGCCCAAAACAGTAGTTAACCTTCAAATATTTTTTTTTTAAATCACACTTTTTAAATAAACTATAAATTACATTAAATAACTATTTTAAACAATAATTTAAATTTTTGAAAAAAATAATTTTATAAAAAAACGGGGCTAAAAATAAACTTACCTTGCTTTAACGTATTTAAAAATAATAAACCTGTGGAAAAAATGTTTTAGTTTTAATTAATTGACCACTTACCTTTTAAAATGCAGTCCTTACGCCTGGTTTTTACATTTCTAAAATCTAAAGACTTACCTTTTTTTTACAAGTTTTTCCGTGAGGGTAAGTTCAAAGCGCACGCGTTTGACCTCTGAACCCCTTCGTTCAGAGGATCAGAAGTGCCAGTTTCCCGCGCATGCAAGAAACCAGCACTTCCATCGGGTCCACGCGTGAGTACTCACACGTTGGGACCTGAATTTCTGGGCCATTATTATTTTGTTTTGTAGCGGTTAGTTACAACTGAGTGACTTGCTCGGCCATTTCAGAGGGCAGTTAAGAGTCAACCACATTGCTGTGGGTCTGGAGTCACATATAGGCCAGACTGGGTAAGGACGGCAGATTTCCTTCCCTAAAGGACATTAGTGACCCAGATGGGTTTTTACAACAATCTGATAGTTTTATGGTCTCCATTACTGATCCTAGCTTTTCAATTCCAGATTTATTTAATTGAATTTAAATTCCACAGCTGCCATGGTGGGATTTGATCTCACGTTTCTGGGTCATTAGTCCAGACCTCTGGATTACTAGCCCAGTGACATTACCACTACGCTACTGTTCCCTACATTGTTGGTTGTGGGGCAAATTGGCTGCTGCGTTTCCTACATTACAACAGTGACTACACTTCAAAAGTAGCATCCTGAGGTTGTGAAAAGCACTATATAAATGCAAGTCTGTCTTTTCTTTTTACCAGGCATGCTTTGCTTTGACAGCACTTTGCCTACATAGCCACATGCTCAGCTTTGTCTATTGTGCCCATTGCTACTGATTTATTTTGAAGTTGCTGCTCTAACTGGTGAGTGTTGATTACACCAAAGGGAGTTTACTTTGAGTTGTGGAGCCTGGTCGTGTTCAGGAGCTCAATTAATATACCTTGTTAAATGGCAAGCTCCTGCACCTAGGTCAATGATTGTATCTTCAGATGCAAATTTAACTTCCTCACCCTGTCAGTTTCAGTAATTTCGAGAAAGAAAAAAACCCAGAAATAGACAAAGGGGGAAAGCAAGGGCATTAAGTTAATCATATTTCCTTTTAACTTTGATCTTGAAAAGAGCCAATGCTGAGATCCTCTTTAGAATCAACAGGAAAATCATTTATTAATCTGATTTTCTGAATAAACTAAAAATGTATTCGCTTGTAAATTCCACCCCAAGCGCTATCCTCAAAGAGTAATTGCTTGTACTCCTGGGTCTTCTTTTGACGCATATTCCGTAATAATCCAATGCATTATTCACACACTGCTTTTGAAGACATAGAATGCAGATCCAGCTTTCAAGTTCAAAGTAGCGTTTTAACCAGAAGATGCTAAACGTCACACAAAGCTTGCTTGGAAATGGTTCAACAGTAGGGTGACCATATTTTCTAAACCAAATCCAGAAGGGTGGGAAGCACAGCAAAGTAGCCAGGACATGTTTCAAAAAAAACGGAATGACAACTTTGCTGCTTCTGCTAGTGGAATATGCGTAGAGGCAACACCATTTTCACTTTACACCGAATCTCAAATCTTGCGTGTGTTATGGCAATAGTGCTGTACCATCTATACTCGAATATCGAACTTTTAATTTCTCAATTTTAAATCTGTTCCAAACAGACTGAGATTTTCCATATAAGGTGTGAAACACCCTCTGTTTCAGAAGGGTTTAGAAACCTCTTCCCGATGGGACAATTTAGAGCTTGCCTTATTCATTAAAAAAAACACGATGCACCATAATACGCCAGGGACTCGGGTTTGAATCCGGCCTCGGGCGACTGTCTGTGTGGAGTTTGCACATTCTCCCCGTGTTTGCGTGGGTTTTCTCCGGGTGCTCCGGTTTCCTCCCACAGTCCAAAGATGTGCGGGTTAGGTTGATTGGCTGTGATAAATTGACCCTTAGTGTTAGGGGGATTAAATACATGGGGTTACGGGGATAGGGTGGGATATGTGTTGGTGTAGGGGTTATGGGGATCGGGTGGGATATGTGTCGGTGCAGGCTCGATGGGCCGAAATGGCCTCTATCTGCACTGTGGGGTTTCTGTGATTCTGTGATAATGATCTCTGAGGTAAAGTAAATCCACTCACCCACCAGCTCTCACACCGCCCTCGGCTTCTCCCACGCATTTTAAAAGTTCACTATTGGCCGAAACACGGGGTCAGATGACTCAATCCCCCAGAGTGCAGTGCAGTGCAGTGCGAGCCATCAATGGGGCCTTTTCTCTGCCACGCTGCATTGTGGGAAGGCAGGGCCACCATCGTCGCCACCGTTCAACCGGCCTCTGGAATCCGTTCCTGAGCTCAAACCAGGCGTGAACAGGACGAGAAGCTCCCCCCGGGCTTTCTGTACATTCGTGTTTAACAAAACAAAGATTGAATTTTTTCAGTTGATCCAAAATTATGTTAAAATCCAACTCCTGCTGACCAGCAGACCAATGATTATGGTTCTAATCGGGGACAAGTTTTCTGAATCGGGGAACTCTTCTGGGGAGGCTGTTTGCCCGGGGACACTACCGAATTCAGGTACTGTCGCTAGAAAACGGGGACGTATGGTCAGCCTATTCAACAGGGCCTTGGCTCATGGACTCTTGTTGACGCTGCCTTCGACTGATGGCCATCAAATGACTTCAACAACTTCCAACCTCAACTATAGTGCCCAATTTCTCTCCAGCAGAAGGTGCTGGTAATGTGGGACTGGCATTTCCAGGGGCAGATACAAAAGATAATTAAAAAGGCTAACAATGTTAGCTTTTATCTGAAGGAGGCTGGAATACAAAGGCTTAAGTTATGCTACAGTTAAATAAAACTCTGGTTAGACCACATCTGGAGTACTGCATTCAATTCTGGGCACCGCACTTCAGAAAGGATAGACTGGCCTTGATTCACCAGAATGATACCGGGGCTAAAATGATTCATTATGAGGACAGGTTGCATAGACTGGAATTGTATTCCCTTGAGTATAGAAGATCCAATTGAGCTGTTTAAGATGATTAAAGAATTTGATAGGGTAGATAGACAGAAACTATTTCATCAAGTGGGGAGTCCAGAACAAGGGGGCATAACCTTAAAATTAGAGCTAGGCCGTTCAGGGGTGATGTCAGGAAGCACTTCTTGTTGTGGAAAGAAACCACTCGGAGTCACGGGTAGGCTGCGATATGGGAAAACTTTATTACAAGCATGCAGGGGAGAGTCTTCAGCGCAACGAAGTCTCTCAAATTCACTGGTCGTGGGCAGTTTATTTATACATAATCAAGCGACTACCGATAATTGCGCAACCGTTAATTACCGGTTACGTAGGCTTTGACAGATGTTTCTTGTTATCCCAACTGTCCCAGTCTCAAGGCCCTTATGCCTGGCCTTCAGTTCCCCCTTATCTTTTGCTCATTATCCTTGGTTTGAAAGACAAAAACATATTTTCGTCCAAACTGCTAACGCCGACAGATTTTAACATCTTAGCTTACATATGGCCAAGCTTCCCATCATGCCTTGCGATTACAATGGCTTGTTACTAACATGGCTACTGACATTATTACAACATACATTAAGAGGTACCGACTTACACGTGATGGAATAATCACAGGTTCTCACCACATCAGCACATTGAGCAATGCTACTATCCTATTGGCCCCTCAAGCCAACCACCGGCCCTCCGGGTTGCCACTTCACTTCTTCACACAAAGGGTTGAGAAAATCTGGAACTCTCTCCCCAAAAAAGGTGTTGCGGCTGGGGGTCAATTGAAAATTTCAAAACTGAGATTGATAGATTTTTGTTACGTAAGGTTATTAAGGGATATGGAACCAAAGTGGGTTGATGGAGTTGAGATATAGATCAGCCATGATCTAATTGAATGGCTTGACGGACTGAATGACCTACTCCTGTTCCTATGTTCCTAAGAGATAGGCAAGCGGGTTGATGCTGGGGTGCAGATCCCCAACCCGATTCCCATCGGAACACTGTGCTGGCCGGGTGGTCAGCATGCTTGGTGCCAACCTACTTTTTTTCTTCCACCAAACTCCTGGGCTGTTGGAGCGTGTTCCTCTTTGCCAGTTTTTCATACCTGCCATTCCATTTCCCTATTTCTCTCTATCTCTTTTCACACTCCGTGTCGAGTTGCGCGCCTTTTAGTTCCTTGATTTCTCTCATTATGCCTCCTTTGTCTCCTGTGCACAGCCCTTTAACCATTTCTCGATCCCCACCGTAGCACTTTACAGGCCGTTCTATGTATTTTCCTGTGTGTGTGGTCCTTGTGTGTGTGGGTTTTGACCCCTTCACCCCCTTTCAGTTGTTCTATTCCTTCTTAAATGCTGTTGATCTGTAATATCTTCCAGTTCTGAGAAAAGATTTTACAACTGAATTGTCAACTCTCTTACAGTTTCTGGATGGATGCAGCCTGACTTGCTGAGAGTCTCCGGCGTTTCCTATTTCTGCTCCATCAAAAGCAGTCAGCGAAATTGTCGGGCGCTGAAAGTCTTTGTGTACTGGATGTTTGCAAATGAAATAAAGGGCCTCGCAAACAGTTTCAGAGTGCAGCGAAAAGCCTTTGCTATTTCTCCATTTGTACAGAGAATTCATCTGTTGTGTTGATTCCATTTCCTTTTCATCTCACCTCCGCACCCCCCGTGATGAGGAGGAGACTTTTTTTTTACTTAGTGAGTTGTTATGATCTGAAATGCACTGCCTGAAAGGGTGGTGGAAGCAGATTCAATAGTAGCTTTCAAAAGGGAATTGTATATATACTCGGAAAGGAAACATTTGCAAGGCTATGAGGAAAGAGCAAGGGAGTGGAACTAATTGGTAGCTTTCAGAAAGCAGGCACAGGCACGTTGGGCCAAATGCCTACTTCTGTCCTGCATTTTTCTATGATTCTAATCTGTCTCTCCACTCCACTGCTCATTTCTCTTGACATCACCATTGCCGACAGTGCTTTTAATCCTATAACTCTTCCACTTGTCTGGCTCAACTGCATGGCAAACACAGAATTTTACCTCCACAGCAAGAGTATAAATTATTATTGTTTTAAAATGAGCGGAACATGTCACTTGATTGAGATTAAAAGCTACAGTTGCACCGACCAGCGGAGCAGTTGATTTTGGCAATGCATCAGTTCAATTTAGCAAGATTGGTATTTTTCTCCTTATATACTCACTTACAAATGTTTCTTGTTGATTTAAAACATTCCAATACAGACAATCTGAGGCCAGAAGTACTCTGAGTAATTCTATAATTCCTGAGCTGAAAAGTTTGATTTCCATAGCATTGATAGCAATCTCATATTTCCTGAGGTGAAGACCCAGATAAAAGGGTCTTCAAAGGTCTCAATCTCATGTTGACACAGTGTAAGTATATAATATAAAAGTATTAAAAATCTTACTTCTGCATGCACTTCCTGTTAATTATAGCCACCTATGTCCACATTTATAATGGAAACTGCCACGTAAACCTCGGTAGGCTGTAATAACACCCTCTCCCCCCACAATTGAGGGACTGCAGCGCCACCACTGGCAGGAGGACGTAATTACAGCGTGACAAGTTTACATAGGTAGTTTTTGTTATAAATGTGGACAATGGAATTTACAATGAAATATGAAAATAAGGACAGAACAAATGGGGGTTTAATTACACCTGAATGCTCTGAGCCAATTATCTCTGCCCACTAACCCTGCTTCACTTGAAGATTACATGTGGTCATTGTTAAGTCTGTGTGTTCCAGTTGTATTTAGATTAATTACTGACACAGACTACAAGAATAAAGTTCAACAGGTCTTTACTAGTTGGAGGTCAGGACCATACTAAATACAATATCACTACACAGTACTTATATACCGGTGGGCACCACCGGTATTACGTATACAGCAGCCAGAGAAAGTAGTACATCTCTTAAGGTGGAACAGGCTTAAGTTCTCTTAAGGTGGAACAGGTTACATACACCACAATCCTCCCTTTTTAGCTTAACAGTCATATCCCCATTTAACATAACATAATAACATATATACATATATAACTTCAGGTATAAACAGTTCAAAGGTTCAGTCTCTCAGGAGGCCTTCTGATTCAGTTTGGATAACGCCTTTCAGTGGTCTCTGATTCTTGTTGCTGAGGTGACTCTTCTTGTTGGTTTCCTATGTATTGGACGTCATCATCAGGTACAGTCTCTGCTGAGGTAGATGCTTCAGGTTCATTAACGTCTTCCACAGTTGATCCGCATGACGCCTTATCACATTGTTACCAATATCTACTGTGCACATCAGAGGTCCTTGTCTGGCCCGAATTGTTCCGGACTGCCATTTTTCGTTTCCATAGCCCCTTGCCAACACTGGTGGTCCCACGTCGAAACTTCGAGTGGACTTGTTATTAATATGCCGGAACTGTTTGTTTTCCACTTCCCTCCGCACATTTGGTTTTAACAAGTCCAACCTGGACCGCAACCTCCTGTTATAAAACATCATGGCAGGACTTTGGTTAGTCACTGCATGAGCGGCGTTTCGATATGCCATTAGGAAATTGTCCACCTTGTGCTGTAGCGGAATCTGATCATCGTTCATGGCCTTTATTGCCTTTTTGAATGTTTGGACAAATCTCTCGGCCAACCCGTTTGTCGCCGGATGATATGGGGCAGAGGTATAATGTTTCACCCCATTCTTCTTTAAGAATTTTTGGAATTCTTCCGACACGAACTGTGGTCCGTTGTCCGAACATATCTGTTCTGGCAATCCGTTCCTTGCGAATATTGTTCTTAACACCGCAATTGTCTTTTCTGAAGTAGTGGTATTCATCTTGATCACTTCTGGCCATTTGGAATGTGCGTCCACTGCAATTAGGAACATGGAGTCCATGAATGGACCAGCAAAGTCAATATGTATTCGTTGCCATGGGGCTGAAGGCCATTCCCATGGGTGTAGCAGTGCGATCGGAGGTGCATTTTGCACTTTTTGGCACCCAGCGCAGCTTTTTGTCAACTCCTCTATCTGTTGGTCAATGCCCGGCCACCATACATAAGCCCTAACAAGACTTTTCATCTTAACTCCCCCCAGATGGCCTTCATGCAGTTCCTTTAGAACTCTTTCCCGTAACTTGGGAGGAATAACCACCCTTGTCCTGTACATCAAAGTACCATGGCAGACGGACAGCTGGACTCGCCTTGCCAAGAATGCCGGTAACAGAGGATCACCATGTGTTGGCCATCCCTTCACTGTCACCTCGTAAACTCGGGACAGTGTCGGGTCGTTCCTGGTTTCTCTTTCAATACTTGCATTGGTGACTGGTAAACACTCGATGATGGTCGAATGAAATAACTCAACAGGGTCAACTTTCGTCGTCTCTTCTGCTTCAGGTAGTGGCAGGCGCAACAGCCCATCAGCATTGCCATGCTGCTTTGTGCCTTTGAATTCTATTTGATATTGATGTGCCCCTAGGAAAAGGGACCATCTCTGGAGTCGCTGTGCTGTCATCACCGAAACACCCTTCTTAGGGTTAAAAATGGATACCAACGGCTGATGGTCTGTCAGGAGTGTGAATTTTTGGCCCTGCAGGTAATGATTAAACTTCTTCACTCCCCATACAAGGCTGAGAGCCTCCCTATCGATCTGCACATAGTTGCGCTCAGCGGAGGTCAATGATCTGGATGCAAACGCGACTGGCCTTTCCGTGCCATTTGGCAACTTGTGTGAGAGTACTGCCCCAATACCATATGGAGAAGCATCACAAGCCAACCGAATAGGCAGTGTCGGGTTGAAGTGAGCCAACACTTCCTCTGAGGTGATCAATTCTTTGCTTTTGCGAAATGCCTTCTTACAGTTTTCGCTCCATTCCCATGGTACCCCCTTCTGTAAAAGAGCGTTCAGCGGGTGCAGTACCATGGATAGATTCGGTAGAAACTTATGGTAATAGTTAATCAATCCCAGAAACGACCTCAACTGAGAGACATTATCCGGAGCGGGAGCCTTTACAACTGCCTCTATCTTGTCAGGAGACTTATGAAGCCCCTCCCGGTCAATGACATGACCACAGTACGAGATCCGCTTCTGAAAGAACTCACATTTCTGCTGATTAACTCTAAGTCCATACTCTTTCAGTCTGTTGAGCACCAGTTCCAAGTTTGCGAGGTGTTCTTCATCACCATCACCTGTAATCAGAATATTGTCCAGGTAACATTGTGTGCCTGGAATTCCCTGTAATACCTGCTCCATGGCCCTCTGCCAAATTGCCGGAGCCGATGCCACTCCAAAAACCAGCCTATTATACCGGTACAAACCTCTATGCGTGTTGATCATGAGGTACTGGCGTGACTCTTCTTCAACCTCCATCTGCAAGTACGCCTGCGCCAGGTCTATCTTGGTGAAGTGTTTCCCGCCAGACAATGAAGCAAAAATATCCTCAATCCGTGGAAGCGGATACTGCACCATGTGAAGCACCGGATTAACGGTGATCTTGAAATCTCCACAGATGCGAACCTTCCCTGGTTCTCCTGGCTTGTTGCTCGAAGGACGTTTCATAACGGGAACAATGGGCGTAGCCCACTCACTCCAATCTACCTTAGACAGTACACCTGAACGTTCTAGCGCTTCCAGTTCCGCTTCTACAGTAGGTCGTATTGCATAGGGTACCGGTCTGGCTTTGAAAAATTTTGGTTGTGCATGTTCATCAATCTTGATGTTTGCCGTAATTCCTTTCAGTGTTCCCAGTCCTTGCTGGAACACCTCTTTAGCATCATCCAATATTTTGGACAATCGTTTAGGTTTGACATCTGTTTCCCCGGAATCTACCGTTAGTGCTTTTAAGGAGTGCCAGTCCATATTCATTTTCCTAATCCACTCCCGTCCCAGTAGTGGTGGACCTCCTTCAGGTAGCACATATAAGTCCATTACTTGGCTTTCTTCGCCCTTGTGGACCACTTTTACCTCTATCTTTCCGATGGGGTACACTCTTTGCCCCGTGTATGTTTTCAATATAATCTCCGTATCCCGTAGGGGAATATGTTGGAATAACCTTTTGTAATCTTTCTTATTCATGACCGTCAATGCCGATCCAGTGTCCAATTCCATCTTTACTTGGACTCCTGCTATCTGAAGAGTGACCCAAATTGTCTGGAGATCTGCATCCTTACCAACGTTGTGTACTCTTAAGCTACCCAGTTCATTACTGCTAGCGTCTGAATCTGACTTCTGTTCGTTCGAACTGGTCTTTGTCACCTTGTGCACCTTTATGTATTTTCCTTGCGGTGACTTTTTGTTGCTGGTCTTCTTTCCTGACCGGCATACTTTAGCTATGTGGCCAAGCCTGCCACACGTTCTGCATTCTTGGTTTTTAAACCAACACTGGTTCTGATCGTGTGTTGTCTTTCCACAACTATAACATTTTACAGTACTCAAACCCAATTTATTTGTACTGAGTTCCGGTGACCGTAGCTGCATTACTGCCGTGCCTCTCGCTGCGGCTTCGTGTGCTGCTGCCATAGTGACCGCTTTCTCAAGCGTCAGCTCATTCTCCTCAAGCAGTCGCTTTTGTGTATCTTCTTTTAATAATCCACACACAAATTTATCTCTTAGCGCGTCTGTTAGTCCCGTTCCAAACTGACAGTACTTTGCTAGCTTACGCAATTCCATTAAATATTCAGCGTTGCTTTCATCCTTCAGCTGTCTTCTGCTGTAAAATTTAAATCGTTCCGCTAGCATCAGCGGCGTGGGGTTTAGATGATTTTTCAGGACAGTAACAATCTCCTCGAACATCTTATCCGCCGGTTCATCTGGTGATAAAAGGTGTTTCAATTGCCCGTATGTCTTCGCACCCATTAAGTTTAATAAAGTTAGTGCTTTCTCTGCATCTGGGATTTTATTTGCTTTACAATAATTTTGTATGCGTTCTACACACATGGCCCAATCTTCGATGTCGCTATCAAAGGTATTAATGTTCCCATGTTTAGGCATCGTTGCAATTTATTTTATCCCAAGATGGCGGCTTCCCGCTCTTGTCTTCGTCCTCCGCCTACAAAATGGCGGTTTTCCCGCGCTTGGCGGTCTTCACCCACTGGCTGCAATGGCGTTTGGCGTGCCGCTGCTGCTCCCCTTTCCCAGCGGTTAGTAACTCCCCCGACGTTGTCTCCGCTTCACCGCGGCTCCCTCGGGCATTCGCGCTTCCCCGATGTCGCGCCTCGCAGCCATTCTTGCAGCCCGGTTATTAGTACCGGCTGCGTTCGCCTTCACCATGGCTCTCGCGCCTTCAGTCGCCCCAGATGCTGCGCCTTTTTGGCCCGAAAGCGGCCCGGTCCTTATCACCAGCCGTGATCGATGTCCCCATGCTACGCCTTTCGGCCCGAATGTGGCCCGGCCCTTATCTCCGGTCGCGATCGATTTCACCGCCCTTATTCCTCCGTCTTCCTCCCCCCGTCTGTACAGCCAACGCGGCCGACTTTCTGCTCACGTCGCTGACCGGCTTACCCACCACCGAGGTAGAAAAAAGATAGCTGACTGCCGCTGATGGAGGCTTTGAGTTCAGGATGTCTTCTGCACTCCGGGTTCTCGATGCCTGCCGCGCGACGTGTCTTCCAGCAGGGTGATGAGGGTGGATGCCTCTCTTCGACGCCCGTTCTGTGGACGAAGCCGCCGTGGATATAAACTGCCGTAGGGTAAGAATCGGACTCGTCGCCACTGTTAAGTCTGTGTGTTCCAGTTGTATTAAGATTAATTACTGACACAGACTACAAGAATAAAGTTCAACAGGTCTTTACTAGTTGGAGGTCAGGACTATACTAAATACAATATCACTACACAGTACTTATATACCGGTGGTCACCACCGGTATTACGTATACAGCAGCCAGAGAAAGTAGTACATCTCTTAAGGTGGAACAGGCTTAAGTTCTCTTAAGGTGGAACAGGTTACATAAAGCACAGTCATGACTTCCCACCAATGTCATAGGAGATCGACGAGGATCAAAGGAGGGGGGAAATAAATGAAAGCTGGGAAGAAAGAACAAAAGAGGGAAAGAAAAATAAATGTAATACGAACTAGAAACAATGGCCCTGCTATTATCGCAGAAACGCGTTTGGAGCGGGGGAGGGGGCGGAGTTATAGACAGGAAACCTGAAAGTACGGGTTTCCCAAAAGTTCTCAGGCTTTTAATGGCAGGACGTCGTTTAAATTTTTTCTCAGGGATTCCCACACGACAGCCAGCATGATTGACAGGCCTGTCGGGCAGGAAAGCCTGCAGCAAAAGGATACAGCGGAGTGACAGGTAGGACGAGATCACTGTCGGAGGTCCAGTCATCGGGAGAACGTCTGATCACAGGTGGGGGGTAACAGATCGGTGGGGGGGGGATGCAGTCGGGGGGGAAATTTACAGGTAAGCTTGTTGGGCCTGCTCCTCCTGGCCCACAAGCAGTGCTGTAAAGACACTTTCCTTATGGTTGCAGCCCTTCTCACCTCCTTTTACCTGCCAGGTTTCCCAAGGCCTGGGAAACCCAGCTGAAATGGGTTAAAAAAATAAAGCTTGGGGAAGGTTGGGTTCTGGTTTCAGATTTTTAACTTTTTAACTTCCCACCCAAACCAAACCCATCCATTTTTGGGGGTTAAAATTACCCCCAATCATACAAGAACTTGAGAAATAGGAGCAGGAGTAGGCCATATTGGCCCTCGAGCCTGCTCTGCCATTCAATAATATCATGGCTTGATCTTCGACCTCAACTCCACTTTCCCGCCCTGTCCCCAGATTCCCTTAGAGCCCAAAATTCCATTGATCTCAGCCTTGAATATACTCAACAACTGAGCAACCACAGCCCTCTGGGGTAGAGAATTCCAAAGATTCACCACCCTCTGAGTGAAGAGATTTCCCCTCATCTCAATCCTAAATGGTCGACCCCTTATCCTGAGTCGATACCCCTAGTTCCAGACTCTCCAGTCAGGGGAAATAGTCTCTCAGCATCAACACTGTCAAGCCATCTCAGAATCCTATTAGTTTCAGTGAGATCACCTCTCATTCTTCTAAACTCCAGAGAGTACAGACCCAATCTACTCAATCTCTCCTCAAAGGACAACCCTCTCATCCTAGTAATCAATCCAGTGAACCTTCGTTGCACTCCCTCTAAGGAAACTATATTCTTTCTTAGGTATGGAGGCCAAAACTGTACACAGTATTCCTGGTATGGGAGTGAAGAGGAACTATGATCTAACCTTCCCACTGCCCACTTTCTCAGAAATGTTGCACTGAACAAAACAATAGTCTTTGATCTGTTCCTATTTAAAGGTCCCAGGAGCAGATGGAATCCCCCCAAGGCACTAAAGCATGGCGGAGAAGCACTATTGGTGCGAATACATGAACTCATTTCTCTTATTTGGAAGGAGGAGAGCATGCCAGGGGATCTCAGAGATGCCGTAATCGTGACCATCTTCAAGAAAGGTGACAAGTCCGATTGCGATAATTACAGAGGAGTCTCCCTGCTGTCTGCCACAGGGAAAGTCATCGCAAGAATCCTCCTCAATCACCTTTCCCCAGTGGCTGAAGAGCTCCTCCCAGAGTCGCAATGCGGATTCCGCCCACTAAGGGGCACAATGGACATGGTCTTCACCGCGCGTCAACTACAAGAGAAATGCAGGGAACAGCACCAACCGCTGTACATGGCCT
This sequence comes from Somniosus microcephalus, assembly GCF_052327205.1. Taxonomy (NCBI): domain Eukaryota; kingdom Metazoa; phylum Chordata; class Chondrichthyes; order Squaliformes; family Somniosidae; genus Somniosus; species Somniosus microcephalus. Next base: position 62,723,510 of record NC_141004.1, read on the forward strand.
TCTTTGGCCTCACTAAGGTCTTCGACACTGTTAACTGTGAGGGATTATAGAGTGCCTTCCTCAAATTCGGCTGCCCTCAAAAGTTTGTCACCATCCTCCACCTGCTTCACGATGACATGCAAGCCGTGATCCGGACCAATGGATCCACCACAGAACCAATGCATGTACGGACCGAGGTCAAGCAAGGCTGTGTCATCGCACCAACGCTCTTCTCGATCTTCCTGGCTGCAATGCTCCATCTCACCCTCAGTAAGCTCCCCACTGGAGTGGAGCTAATCTACAGAACAAACGGGAAACTGTTCAACCTCCGTCACCACCAGTCCAGATCCAAGGTCGTCCCATCCTCTGTCATCGAATTACAGTATGCAGATGACACTTGCGTCTGCGCACACTCTCAGGTCAAACTCCAAACCATCGTCAACACCTTCACTGAAGCGTAAGAGAGCATGGGCCTTACAGTAAACATCCGTAAGACAAAGGTCCTCTGCCAACCTGCCCTCGCCACACGGTACTGCTCCCCGATTATCAAAATCCATGACGAGGCCTTGGACAGCGTGGACCACTTTCCATACTTTGGGAGCCTACTGTCAACAAGGGCAGATGTCGATGATGAAGTCCAACACCACCTTCAGTGTGTCAGTGCAGCCTTCGGTCACCTGAGGGAGAGAGTGTTTGAAGACCTGGACGTCAAACCCAGCACCAAGCTTATGGTCTACAGAGCAGCAGTGATACCCGCCCTGCTGTATGCCTCAGAGACATGGACCATGTACAGCAGGCACCTCAAAGCACTGGAGAGGTACCACCAATGCTGCCTCCGCAAGATCCGGCAAATCCATTGGCAGGATAGGCGCACCAACGTCAGTGTTCTCGCTCAGGCCAATATCCGCAGCATTGAAGCTTTGACCACTCTTAATCAGCTCCGATGGACAGGCCACATCATCCGCATGCCTGATACGAGACTCCCAAGGCAAGCGCTCTACTCGGAGCTCTGACACGGCAAGAGAGCCCCAGGTGGGCAGAGGAAACGCTTCAAGGACACCCTCAAAGCCTCCTTGAAAAAGTGCAACATACCCACCGACACCTGGGAATCCCTGGCCCAAGCCCGCTCAAAGTGGAGGAGAAGCATCCAGGAAGGCGCCGAACACCTCGAGTCTTTTCGCCGGGAGCAAACAACAGAAGCCAAGCGCAAACAGCGGAAGGAGCGCACGTCAACCCAAGCACCCCACCCACCTGCCCCTTCAACCACCGTCTGCCCCACCTGTGACAGAGACTGTAGGTCCGCTTTGGACTCATCAGTCACCTGAGAACTCATTTTTAGTGTGGAAGCAAGTCATCCTCGGTTCCGAGGGACTGCCTAAGAAGAAGATTTAAACCAAAACAGAACTCAACAGATTACAAAATTCTGCCTATAGTTTGCACCACTGTAAATCACCTACCTAACGGCCAGTAACATCAAACAAATGTGCAAACCACTTTTTATAGTCAGCTGGAAACAGTAGAACAGGTTCAACTTATTCCCGATGTCATCATCTCTCTGGAGAAGGCATGCACTGCAAAATAACCGTGTTTAAAACTGTTTGGAAATATTAGACACTTTATGGACTGTGTGCAACCAGGTATTTATTTCTGTACGTTTCTCTTTCCAATTCTCCTGTACAATAAAACGTGGCTGACTCAATATTTCTGCTCAGAGTGCCACATCCATTCTGATCTTCACATAAGAACTTCCCCTGAGTTTGGTTTGAGAAATCTTTCTCAACAGACAGGCATAGTTTCAGTGCCTGATGGTTACTTCAAATAATCAGTCTCTAAGATATTTATTCTGCCGCATCAATCGCTCCAGTGCTTACCATAGATTAAATAAAACTGTAAAGGTGCGCTGCACAGAAGGAGGCCATTCAGTCCATCGTATTGATGCCAGCTCTTTGCTGGAACAATCCGAAGGTAATTCCGTGGCACTGCTTTCTTCCCATAGCCCTGTATCTTCCTGGAATGCCTGTAGAGCATTGAAAAGAAAAGAAAAAAGAAAGACTTGCATTTATATAGCACCTTCCATGAACTCTGGACGTCCCAAAGCACTTTACAGCCAATGAAGTACTTTTGAAGTGTAGTCACTGTTGTAATGTAGGAAACGCAGCAGACAATTTGCGCACAGCAAGGTCCCACAAACAGCAATGTGGTAACGATTAGATGATCTCTTTTTTACCGATGTTGGTTGAAGGATAAATACTAGCCAGGACACCGGGGAGAACTCCCCTGCACTTGAATGGTGCCGTGGGATCTTTGATGTCCACCTGAGAGAGCTGACGGGGCCTTAGTTTAATGTCTCATCTGAAAGACGGCACCTCCGGTAGTGCAGCAGTCACTCAGTACTGCACTGGATTGTCAGCCTGGATTTTTGTGTTCAAGTCCCAGGAGTGGGACTTGAATCATTTGACTCAGAGGGGAAGAGTGCTACTACTGAGCCACGGCTGACAACATTGTTGCTGTCTCAGCTCCAGAATTTGGCAGCAGGTAAACGAGGCAGTAACACTGCACCCAGTTCTCCACTCCAGATCTGGTCTGTTCCCAAGCCATTGAGGCAATAGAGCCAGAACTGCCAAACTAGCAGCTGCCACTGGTGATGGGCTCCACCACTTTCAGTGGGGTACAGACCAGCCTGTACTGACTTGTCCTAGTTATCATGAATGGTCCGTGCCCAGAAAGAAACCCATATTCACGACCAGCTGTGTCTGTGCTGCTTGACGTAAGAAAACTACTAGGCACTTGGTCTAAGTATTAAACAAGGCTTTAATCAACTGTTTTTCAACATGGAGATCTAGTTGTGTCCTTCACTAGTTCCTGTTAAAGAATGTCCTGAACAAGCTGGGCCCATGCCCGAGTATTTATACTCTCCCTGGACAGCGCCACCAGCAGGCCACCCAGTATCATTTCATAAGTCATTTCCACATGAATGACAAGATTCATGTCACTGTTTTTGGTGCTGGGGAATTTATCCCAACTTTTCACACATCCGTGTTAGAAACTCAGGTTCAACTCAGGCAATGGGCTGGATTTTGTCAGTGTGTGCGGGCTGGGGGGTGTCAGGTGGAAATCGTGTCAGGATCCCGACTCCTAAGTGATGTTTTAAAAAAGTGGGATTTTCCCCTAATTTGGCAATTGATTTCCTGTGTGTGGGAACCCCTGGCCCAATTAGTCTTTTCATACAAAAAGTCGCCTCCGATGACATCATCAATACTGTTGGATTTAAGGCCTGCAAGCAGCCTGGATTCTTCTGGAGACTGCAAAGGCTCTGCAATTTACATGAAGGAGTTGAATTGTGGAAAATGTCAACAATCAAGCAAAAGTGTGCTCCTCGGTTTGATGAGCCCTCCCTCCAAGCTCTGGTGCACGGAGCCAGCTGTAATAAGGAGGTGCTGTTCCCTTCCTCAGGGAGAAAAAAAAAAACGGCAGACAAAAGCTGTGTGGTACAAGTGGCCCAGGAGGTCAACTCCATTTCGCTGAGCTGCAGAACCTGGCTGCAATGCAGGAAGAGGTTTCATGACCTTCTCCGCACAGGAAAAGTGAGTATGACTTTCCCATCACTCTCAATCTGATCCCCGTCGCCTCTCCTCACCAGCACTCTGCTTTGCCAACCTCTTCCTCCACATGCCACTTGACACTTACATCCCTGCACCCTTACCCATTCCCTCTCTCTCTATGGTCACATTCACTTAACTATTCGACCATGCACTCCCTATCACTGTAATACCATGACAACAACAACAACTTTCAACACACAGGGAGGCTCCTTTGTATCCTTCTAAGCATCTACGCTATGGATTCTCTATACTCACTCCTTCATTCTCACTCAAACTCCACTTGTGTCTCTCATTGCAGGAAAAGAGAACCCACAATAAGAGGGAAAGAGTGAGGACAGGAGGAGGGCCACTCTCAGTAGCCCAGCTCACCCCCTGGGAGGAGGCGGCCCTGGAAATTGCTGGGATCGAGGAGGATTCCCAAATGGGGGACGGACAGATGGGCACATCACAGCAAGCTGGTGACAGAATAGTTTGGAATCTCTCTCATTAACATAGCATGAGTCACTGATAATAATTCTGATGCTCTAACAGATTGACTTATGATTATCTGCAACATTCAATGTGCATGTAACCTTGGCCTCACATCTCTAACTCTTTCCTTTACTCCCCCACAGGACCATCGAAAGCCCCCATCCCTGCTCTCCAGGAAGAACAGCCTGAGCCTCCAGACTCCTCAGAGGAAGCTGCAACCTCTGATGGCGCAGCGTCAGCAGAATTCAGCGCACCCAGCACCAGCGCAGACACTCCCACCTCGGTGGGACATTCGCGAGATAAAGTAGTGCTGTCACCTGGTGTATCTGTAGGATTCGCAAAAATCCATGAAATACAGTATATGGGTAGGGCCCCTGAAGTGGCCACATTGTGAGAACACAGAATGGATTTGGCAGTTCTCATGGCCCAGTTCAAAAGGACACACACACAGGCCTAGAAATTGAGTGGGCTTTGCGCCCATTTTGCGACGCTAGAGGTCATTGCGCTGGACTTACAGCCGGTTCAGAAATTCCCTGGGGCCCTACCATCGGCGGTAGACTGGTTGCGCTGCGCCGGCACCGATGACGTCATCGGTGTGCCCAGCGTCCCGGTTGCCGTGGTGACAGGCCCCAGCGCCGAAATTGAGTAGTTGCGGCCGCCTCGCCCGTGGCAGCCGCAACTAAGACTCTGGCAACCGAGTCGTACAGGAGTTTGCGCCGGCGCATTAAGGTCGTGCGGCGGCCGGCCGCTTTCCCGCCGGCCGCCTGCCCGCACCTCCCTCCCCGGACTCCTCCACCCCCCCCCCCCGCGGAACAGATGCTTCTGGGCTGCGAGCCCGGCACTTCCCCGAGGTGCTGGGCTCATTTTTGTGAAGATTTTACCGGCCAGCGGGCGGGTGCAGGCAGCTCCTCCTTAACTGAAGGAGGAGGCCTGCACTTCCCGAGCCTGCCGCACCGCATCGGGCGCCGCAGCGCCGGAGTAGCGCCGCAATGCGGCAGGTAGCGCCCATTTTCAGGCGCAAACACCCTTCAGTAGCGCCGGCAGCTGTTTGGGCGCGGCGCTACTGAATTTTTGGCGCGCGCAGGGGGACTTAGCGCCGGCGCTAACTTTCCGGCGCTAAAGCCCTGGCGCGGCGCCAACTGAATTTCTAGGCCACAGTACCTTAAAGCAGTCTGAGTCATCATCGATTAGAAGAATCCAGAACCTTACTGTTTTTGATATTGTAATGTGGTTACAGCAGTAAACAAAACTATTAGCACCTGGGGGTGCGCTAATCGATGGCAAAGCGGTAACCGATCTCAGAAACCGCTGAGCACACACAAACGGAGGGACACTAAACGGATTCCCATCATGGCAGAGCGGTAACCGATCTCAGAAACCGCTGAGCACACACAAACGAAGGGACACTAATCGGATTCCCATTAGTTCGATTTGCGAGCAGTTAAAATTAATGTGCTTGCTTTTGTTAAAGCAACCTTAACAAAGGAAAACGGTTGATTTGGCGCCAAGATTAGGGCCAGAAAAGAGTATAACCGTTCAGGTAAATCATCAGCAAGCCAGTCTAAGATTCGACCAGAGTAAGGAAGACTCCTCCGGAGACGGTTCGCACCGTGAAGTCCAAGTCCAGTTACCATCAGGAGTTCGAGGACCGTGCGGAACAGAAAACGGCTCGAGGATTTCGGAGGACTTCCAAAGTTTGTACAGGAGAGCGAGTCCAGGAGCCGGTCCCATAAGGAAGGTCGGAGGTCCCGGACGACATCAAGTAACAGGGTCCAGGAGCCGGTCCCATAAGGAAGATCGGAAATTCCAGAAGGGTTTTGAAATTCTGGTGAGCATAAAGGCCCAACTCTACCTAACCGACATAATTGAGGTATATTCAGTAACGGGAGGGTTTGTAACATTAAGGGTATTTGTAAGTCAGGAGTGTGATTTATCCCTCGATGTGTCCGTGCGTTTCCCTCACCCCCGCTTTTAGCTTATCGCTATTTTAGAACTGTTTATATGCTTTAAAGTTATTTTTCTCAGTGTATAATTTAGTCCTCCGTGAGAAACGTTATTTTTCGTCTGCATTTATTCTTGCCATTTTCTCTGTGTACATTCTCTTTCAAAAATAAAGATCGTTTTGATTTAAAACTCAATCTGTCTCATCTGGCCATTTGTCTTCCGAGTCACGAGTTGGGCCAACACACAAAGGTTGTCTGGCAATAAGCCCAGTGTCTAGAACCGTGAGGGGGGAGCGCTTCGAAACCGCTCACGAGCAGTGCGAAAATCAAAACCGATTTAGCACACCATAAGCTCGTTAAAACGACCCCTTACAATCACAGCTCACAAGTGAGCATCAGCAGATGGTGGAGACAGGGGCAGCAGTGGAGCGTCCTCATGGGAGGGTGCAGGACTCTGCCAGCTCGGCTCAACTGCATGTCAACCCTGTGCCTCCGGGTCAATCCAGAAGGAGAGCGGTGCTGGAACTCCAGGAACAGGTGCAAGAGTCTCTGGCAGGTTTTGTCTCCAGGGTCGCTGCGAGTGTGGAGCGAATGGAGGAGTCTATCGCGAACATGAGCAGAGCCTCTGTAAAGTCATTGGCGCATGAATGCAGCACCATGGAAAGGATGGCAACCTCCGTGGTAAGGCTGGCTATGGTAGAGGAGAGGATGGCTATGGCCATGGAGGAGGTTCGTCACCAGGGTATGGAAAACATGGTGAGTGTTCAGAATAGACTGACATCTCTTGAGGAGCGATGGGCATCTATTGAACAGAGAAACCAGACCTTCATGGAAGTCCTTCTGAGTAGGACTGCCATTGCAGATATGGGTCCCCATGGCCCCCCTGATGTGCAGCAAGCCGCTCTCAAGCCACTTGCAGGCACTGAGGGGGACCTGGCCCATGAGAGGGAGGTTGGTGGCAGACCTCAAGGAAGTGGGGGCTCCTCTCCAAGCGCTCACACTTCCATGCCACTTCAGAGTCCTCGGTCAGAGCCCCGCCAGAGTCCACACCCAACGGAGATAGACGTCTCAACTCCTGCACAGCCACAGGAGCAGCAAACTGCTGGCGAGCCCTCACATGCTCGCCACCCCAGAAGATGCCCGCCAAAGGTGTCGAGACAGGAGCAGTAGGAAAGTGAGCAAGGGGCCTCCACATCTGCTGAAGTCACAGGGGAACCACTATGTAGGAGCACGCATAAGAGGAAAATAATGCACAAATAGTCACAAGGGTAGTCACTTGGATGAAATGCTGTGTATTTTCTACAAATGCCATCAGTTGTTTGTTTTATATAAAAATTCTGATGGCAACTGCTGCAGTTCTGGCGTGTGTCATTTTGCGAATGGGGCTTTCACATTGAGGGCTTAGGATTATTTGCAATTGTCAGGATGCTGGTCAAATAGCTAGGAATCTGCAGGGTTTGGCCATTGTCGATGCTCAGGTAAGAAGCTGCGAGGCAAAAGAGTTTGATTTACTAGGCTAAGCAAATCTGGCCAGGATGAGTGCGTTCATTGCATCCTGGGCAGCAATGTTCTCGCGTAATGCTGCCGCTGGTTGATGGGCCTCTGAAGGATGCTCGTTCTCGCCCTCCTCCTCATCATCATCATCATCTGAGGAGGGTATGTGAGTAGCCATTTGGTCCTCAGGAATCTGCAAGCCACGACGCTGTGCCATGTTGTGGAGTGCAGAGCAAACCACGATGATTCTGGAGACCCTGGCTGCTGAGTACTGTAGGGCTCCACCTGATCTATCCAGGCATCTGAAGTGCATCTTCAGCAAGCCGATGGTTTGCTCGATTATGGATCTAGTGGAAATGTGGCTGGAGTTGTAGCGCTCCTCAGCTTCATTGAATGGGCTCCTCAACGGCGTCATTTGCCAAGTCCTCAGGGGATAGCCCTTGTCTCCAAGCAGCCATCCGTGAAGTTGTTCTGGTGGACTGAATAGCGGAGGCACACTAGACTGGCGCAGTATGAAGGTGTCATGGCAACTGCCAGGGTACTTGGCACAAGCATGCAATATCTCCTTCTTGTGGTCACACACCAGCTGAACGTTAAGGGAGTGGAAGCCCTTGTGGTTGACAAAAATACCTGGATTGCGATGGGGTGCCCTAAGGGCCACATGTGTGCAGTCAATGACGCCCTGCGCCCTTGGAAAGTCTGCCAGATGACCTAATCCAACCGCTCGCGCCGTCACATTTGCGCGATCCCTGGTGAAATGGATGTGATTGTGCGCGAGGGCAAAGAGGGCAACGGTTACCTGCATGATGCAAGTGTGTGCGGCCGACTGGGAGATGCCGCTGATGTCTGCTGCTGATCCCTGGAATGAGCCTGAGGCAAAAAAGTTGAGTGCGGTGGTGACTTTGATGGCCACTGGTAAGGAGTGTCCACCTGGTCCTCTGGGCAGCATGTCTTGCTGTATCATTGCGCAGATGTCACAAAAGTCAGAGCCGCCTTTGGCACTGCTGCTCAGTCATGTTGAGGTAGCTGACCCTGTGTCTGTAGACCCTGTTTGGGAGGTATCTCCTGCGCCGACGGGCTTCCATGCGCTGGCCCCTTCTGGCCTGTGCTGCCTCAGGTAGGTGAGCAGCAGCCTGTCGCTCCTGCTCCTGCTGCTGCTGCTGCTGCTGTTGCTGTTGCTGGTGCTGCTGTTGTGCCTGGTTCTGCTGCTGCCACGCCTGGTGCTGGAGGTCCTCTAATGCCAAGAAGGGAAGGAAAAAAGGCCTCCCATGCTTCTGGTAGATGCCTCAGTTGAGGAAACGCTGAGTGAGGGTAGTGAGAGGGGTCTCGCAGGAGGTCACACTGGAGAAGTGTGTGAGGCTCCAACCTTCCACAGGTGTGGTTAGGCCTGCTAAATGTTGCCCCAGGCCTGAGACAAAAAAGTCCTGCCACCTGCAAATGATGACTGATCAAATATCCTCTTTAATGTTTGACCTGCAGCTGATAGTCAGCAAGTCAATAGTGTTCACGCCAGGTTTCACAGGCGTCATTCCCACCAGGCGCGTTTGACGTGGGAAAAGGGATAAACATGCAAGGGCCTGTTAAAATGGGATTATAAAGGCCAATTAGTGCTGTTTAAGGGCCCTAAAGACCAGTCCCGCCTGTTGCAGGCGGGACTGATTCGGGTCCATCAGACACACCTAGGTTAAAATGGCGTGGAGACGGGAACCAGGCGGGGGGGGTCCCGACCCCCAGGTTTGGCGATTTTAACCCCCCACACGCCTAAAAGCCCGCCTGTCGGCTGCGTTAAAATCGAGCCCAATTAGTCCAATGCTTTCCTGGCCCCCCGTCCTCCACCCTTTGTATATTTCAGCTCATCCAGAATTTTACTGCCCCATGCTATCCCGCACCAAGTCCCATTCACCCATCACCAATCTTCCCTGTAAGCTGCACTTTGTTCTGTGCAGCCTGTTTCCTTTAGTGCGCGGTCCCTTTAAATTTCCATGCATGTGCAGTATTTACGATGGAGAAGCCAGTGAGCGGCCCGCGCGGGACCTTTCCCATGACTGCACGGGCGTGCAGCTTAAAGGGAACATTGCCCATTTACTGCTGATCTACACAAGCCCCAACACCTCAAATTTAAAATTCTCATCCTCGTGTTTAAGTCCCTTCATACCCTCGTGCTTCTCAACCCCTAACCTCCGACAGCCCCTTCAACCTCCCCAAACTCTCTGCGGGTGATTTTAACGTAACTTGCTGGGTGGGAAACCCACGGGATCGGGTGGAATGCTTCAATTGACTTCAATGGAGAGTAAAATCGGGCGGGAGTAAAACCTACATTCCACCCAATCCCGTCAGTTTCCCGTTGGACGGGTTAGGTTAAAATTGCCCCAGTGGTTTCTCCAATTCTGGCCTCGTCTGCATCTCAGCACCACAAACTTCTACTGAACAAATGTTTGTTTAAAAGCAGAGCTTAGATATTGCACAAATAATTAAAATGGTTTATTAAAAAATTATGTTTGACTTTTTGTGCTTAGTGGTTATCTGGATTACAACAATTATATGGTGAACTATAATGAGATCATTCATAATAACTATTAAAATAAGCAAACACTGACCGATTCATTAACAGTTTCACCAAAATTAACTCTCCGGTATTAAAAGTCATTTGTTTTGCTGGAGTTTAATTTTTAATCTCCTCCATGTTCACTCTGTTTACCTCCTTTTAACCCTCATCTCCCAAAGGCAGTGCTTGTTGCTGGGGCACAGTTCTAGAAGCAGTCATAGGATCATAGGAACAGGAGGAGACCATTCAGCCCTTCGAGCCTGTTCTACCATTCAATTAGATCACGGCCGATCTGCACCTTAAGTCCAACTACCCACCTTGGTTCCGTAACCCTTAATACCCTTGCCTAACAAAAATCTATCAATCTCTGTTTTGAAATTTTCAATTGAGCCCCAGCCTCCACAGCTTTTGGGGGAGCAAGTTCCAGATTTCTACTATCCTTTGTGTGAAGAAGTGCTTCCTGACAACACCGCTGAACGGCCTAGCTCTAATTTTAAGGTTAAGCCCCCTTATTCTGGACTCTCCCACCAGAGGACGTAGTTTCCCTCTATCTACCCAATCAACTCTTTTGATCATCTTAAACAGCTCAATTAGATCACCCCTTAATCTTCGATATTCTTGGGAATACAAGCCTAGTCTATGCAACCTGTCCTCATAATTTAACCCTTATAGCCCCTGGTATCATTCTGGAGACTCTGCAATGCACCCGCTCCACGGCCAATCTATTCTTCCTGAGGGGCAGTGCCCAGAACTGAATGTAGTAGTTCAGGTGGGCTTGCATCACTTAGGGTGCTGGAGCATATCTGAATTACAAAACAGTACTGCAATATTGAGGCACATTACATATTCCACTGAGGAAAAAAGGGTGTAAAAGAAAAGACAGCCATCCGTGGCTAAGTAAAGTAATAAAGGATAGTATCCGACTGAAAACAAGGGCATATAAAGTAGCCAAATCTAGTGGGAGGATAGAAGATTGGGAAGCATTTAAAAGCCAGCAAAGAATAACTAAAAGATTAATTAAGAAAGGGAAGATAGATTATGAAAGTAAACTAGCAAAAAATATAAAAACAGATAGCAAGAGTTTCTACAGTTATATAAAAAGAAAAAGGGTGGCTAAAGTGAATGTTGGTCCCTTAGAGGACGAGATCAGGAAATTAGTGGTGGGGAACATGGAGATGGCAAAAACGCTGAACAAATATTTTGTATCAGTCTTTAAAGTAGAGGACACTAAAAATATCCCAACACTGGACAAACAGGGGGCTATAGGGGGGGAGGAGCTAAACACAATTAAAATCACTAAGGAGATGGTACTCGGTAAGATAATGGGACTTAAGGCGGATAAATCCCCTGGACCTGATGGTTTACATCCTAGGGTCTTGAGAGAAGTAGCGGTAGGGATTGCGAATGCATTGGTGGTAATTTTCCAAAACTCCCTGGATTCAGGAAAGGTCCCAGCAGATTGGAAAACTGCTAACGTAACGCCCTTATTTAAAAAGGGGAGGTAGACAAAAGGCTGGAAACTATAAACCAGTTAGCCTAACATCTGTGGTTGGTAAAATGTTGGAGTCCATTATTAAGGAAGCAGTAACGGCATTTGGATAAGCATAATTTAATCGGATAGTCAGTATGGTTTTATGAAGGGGAAGTCATGTTTGACAAATTTGCTCGAATTCTTTGAGGACGTAACAAACAGGGTGTATAAAGGGGAACCAGTGGATGTGGTGTATTTGGACTTCCAAAAGGCATTTGACAAGGTGCCACACAAAAGATTACTGCACAAGATAAAAAATCACGGGGTTGGGGGTAATATACTGGCATGGGTGGAAGATTGGCTATCTAAGAGAAAACAGAGAGTTGGGATAAATGGTTCATTCTCGGGTTGGCAATCAGTAACGAGTGGTGTTCCGCAGGGGTCAGTGCTGGGACCCCAACTCTTTACAATCTATATTAACGAATTGGAGGAGGGGACCAAGTGCAACATATCCAAGTTTGCCGACGATACAAAGATGGGAGGGAAAGCAGTGAGTGAGGAGGACATAAAAAACCTGCAAAAGGACATAGACAGGCTAAGTGAGTGGGCAGAAATTTGGCAGATGGAATATAATGTTGGAAAGTGTGAGGTTATGCACTTTGGCAGAAAAAAATCAAAGAGCAAGTTATTATCTAAATGGAGAGAAACTGCAAAGTGCTACAGTACAAAGGGATCTGGGGGTCCTGGTGCATGAAACACAGAAGGTTAGTATGCAGGTACAGCAGGTGATCAGGAAGGCCAATGGAATCTTGGCTTTTATTGCAAGGGGGATGGAGTATAAAAGCAGGGAAGTCTTGCTTCAGTTATACAGGGTACTGGTGAGGCCACACCTGGAATAGTGCGTACAGTTTTGGTTTCCATATTTAAGAAAAGATATACTTGCTCATGAGGCAGTTCAGAGAAGGCTCACTCGGTTGATTCCGGAGATGAGGGGGTTGACTTATGAGGAAAGGTTGAGTAGGTTGGGCCTCTACTCATTGGAATTCAGAAGAATGAGAGGCGATCTTATCGAAACATATAAGATTGTGAGGGGGCTTGATCGGGTGGATGCGGGGCGGATGTTTCCACTGATGGGTGAGACTAGAACTAGGGGGCATAATCTTAGAATAAGGGGCTGCCGTTTCAAAACTGAGATGAGGAGAAACTTCTTCACTCAGAGGGTAGTAAATCTATGGAATTTTCTACCTCAGAGAGCTGTGGAAGCTGCAACATTAAATAAATTTAAAACAGAGATAGACAGTTTCCTAGCTGATAAGGGAATTAGGGGTTACGGGGAGCGGGCAGGGAAGTGGACGTGAGTCTAGGTTCGGATCAGCCATGATCCTATTGAATGGCGGAGCAGGCCCGAGGGGCCGTATGGCCTACTCCTGCTCCTACTTCTTATGTTCTCATATTCACATATCAGTCACTGCAGTGTACTGTCTGAACTCCAAACTCGAGCCCACCCTGTCCCAAAAATAACTCACTGTTTTTAAAACAAACTAACTAGGTTACGATGGTAATTGGACACATCGCAGTAGATTTTTGTCTTCTGGGGGGTGAGCGGGCTGGTTAAATAGAATGAAAATTGGGTGGGTTCCACAAATGGCGTGCAATCTGCTCCTCACAGTGAAGTCAAGTATTTACCCCATCAAATTCATTGATTTAGGTACTGCTGATTTAGAATTTTACTCCCATGAGTTAATTGGTTCCTGGGACCAATTTGTGGCAAGTTGCCATTACACCCTGGTAGCATAGAATGTGCCAGTGTGCGAGCGCACAGGTTTGTGCCATGCAATAACCCAATTGAGGCTGAGCCATGTAGTGGGAGGCAGGGTACTGAGGGAAACGGGCAGGCAAGTTAGCCAGATCTGATCGCTGCACTTTCTACCAGCTGCCCTGTCCTTGGCCGCACCATTGCACTCATCCAGGAAGAGGTTGTGGGCGGGGAGGCCCCTGTTTCTGAGAAAATAAGTATTTTGCAGGCAATACAGGGGGAAGAGCAGCTGGAGACCTGCTGGTGGGATAGGGGAGGGGTGGTGGGGGTGAAGGCAGGGGGTAGATCTGAAGGGAGCAGGGAGGTCAAGTTGTGGGGGCAGGGGGGCGTGGTGGTCAGTTTTGGTCAGTCAGGAGGTTGAAGAAGTCAAACCCCAAGGAGCATGGCAGACAGCCTGAAGGCAAGAGAGGGAAAGGGGCTAAACCATGCCCCCTGTCTAAACTTCAATGATATGGTTGCTTGTCAACAGCCAGTGGCTTGTGCCATTGGGTACAGTAGATTGATGATTACAGTGGAGAGAGACCATGAGACACTGCAAACTCCAGGTGGATTCCCCGCTGAAGAGTTAAAATTACAGTCGGGCCTCAATGATGTCACCAGGCCGCAACATCATGTAAAGGAGGACCCTGTTGGCTCTGGGCGCCTGTCCTTGCTGCCTGCTCAGGAGAGGAGGTTAAAATTGCAGATGTTGCAATCATGGCGGCTTTCGGACAGGTAAGAGCCAGGGCGATTTTAACTGCCCACCCGCCAGGTTTCTGCCGAGCGAGTAGGGTTAAAATCACCCCCAAAGGCTCTATCTAAAATATTATCATATGTTTTCTGTTTTCAGATACTGACTGTTCTGGTGGATTTCCTGTATTTTTTGTTTTTATTTTGGACGAGTTTAGCTTGTCTTTAACATATATTTAATAAAGAATCGTACCACTGTGGTAAAGAATTCATATATATTCCCATAAGCTGTAGATTTACTGAAATGATTTGTTTAGAACAGATCGATGAGAATCCATAAAACAGGCAACGTAACTTTGAATTGGAGAGTGAACACTGGTTGGAAGCCATTTAAGAAAGTGTTTCTATTTGAGCATCACCACATCAAGGGATCTCACCTCATGAACCTTCGAGTCATTACTCAAAAAGAATTCAGAGCCGTGATAAAGTTACAAGCAAACAAACTGTGGTATATCCTCTCTCTCTCAAGAAGCTCACTTGAAAGTGCTGAGGATCAGGTTCTGCGAAAGTCTCCAGGGAAGCTCAGTACAAACCAGCCTTTAAAAGGGAAACCTTTAATACCCTGGTCCATGAAAGTTATTGCAACACACATCAACAAGGCCACTGATTTCCAACTTTCTTGGAAAAATAGGTGGAATTGAAGATTCTTATACCCCAAAACAATACTAAAAATCCTGAAATAAAATCTAAAGTTTACTTATTCAACTACTGTCAACCCTACACTAGACGGCTTTATCACTTTTCTTCAAAACTTCAACACAGTGAGAAAAATCACTTTGAACACAGGCTGCATTGTTCATGTGCTCCAAGTGAAGCATGTGAACATTTTATCAAAGTATCTGCATATATGCTTGCATAAGAACATAAGAAATAAAAACAGGAGTAGGCTATTTGGCCCTTCGAGCCTGCTCCGCCATTCAATAAGGTCATGGCTGATCTTTTACCTCATCTCCACTTTCCCACACTATCCTCATATCCCTTGATTCCCTTAATATTCAAAAATCTATCGCTCTCTGTTTTGAATATACTCAACGACTGAGCCTCCACAGCCCTCTGGGGCAGAGAGTTCCAAAGATTCACCACCCTCTGAGTGAAGAAATTTCTCCTCATCTCAGTCCTAAATGGCCAACCCCTTATTCTGAGACTGTGACCCCTGGTTCTAGACTCCCCAGCCAGAGGAAACACCCTCCCTGCATCTACCCTGTCAAGCCCTGTAAGAATTTTGTATGTTTCAATGAGATCACCTCTCATTCTTCTAAACTCCAGAGAATATAGGCTGAATCTACTCAATCTGTCCTCATAGGACAATCCCCCCATCCCAGCAACCAGTCTGGTGAACCTTTGTTGCACTCCCTCTATGGCAAGTATATCCTTCCTTAAGTTAGGAGACCAAAACTGTGCACAATACTCCAGGTGTGGTCTCACCAGGGCCCTATATAATTGCAGTAAGACGTCTTTACTCTTATACTCAAATCCTCTTGTAATAAAGGCCAACATACCATTTGCTTTCCTAATTGCTTACTGTATCTGCATGTTAACTTTCAGTGATTCGTGTACATGGACACCCAGGTCCCTCTGAACACCAACATTTCCCAATCTCTCACCATTTAAAAAATACTCTGCTTTTCTATTTTTCCTACCAAAGTGGATAACTTCACATTTAGCAACACTCTTTACCAGTGAAGGAATAAGCCATATTTCAGAAAAATACACCATCATATGAACAAAATTCTGATTTTATTAAAATATGACATACTGGGTTTAAAAATCTAAAGTCTCAGTGCCACAGGCCGTGCAAACAGGCTTCTGAGATGGGATGGTTTGAGAACACAAAAGTTGTAAACACCACAAGCTTTTGAAATGGGAATTGGTTAAAGATACTAAAACAATGGCCCTATTGAAATAGCAGTTTGGTGCTTCCAGAAGGTCTGGAGTTTGGGAGAAACACAATGGAATGACCCAAGTAAAGTGTTAAAAACTAACACTTCAAACAGGAGCACTGAGTATTAAAAAACCATGGCCTAGAAATTCACTTGGGCGCGGGCAGCTCGCTCGCGCCCAAAAGTTAGCGCTGGGCAGGGAGGCATTAGCGCACGCCGTATATTCGTCTTCTGCGCCCCAATTCGGAAGCGGGCGCTATACCAGGGTGTGCCCGCCTCCGTTTGGGGCGCTGCAACTGAATATCGGCGCGCTAGTTGCCGCAGCGCCACCCGATGCGGTGCGGCAGGCTGCGGTACTGCAGGCCTCCCCCTTCTCTTAAGGGGGAGGTGCCTGCAACTGCCGGAGCCCCGATCGCGAGTGTCGGCAAAAGAGCCCGGCACAACGGAGAAGTGCCGGGCTCCACGGAAACCAGCCGGCAATGCCGCGGGGGGGTGGTGGAGGAGGCCGGGGAAGGAGGTGCGGGCAGGCGGCTGCCGAAAAAGCGGCCGGCCGCACCTTCAGCTTTAAAGCGCCCCACTATGGCAGCAGGACGGCCCCGTTTTCTGTTCGCTGTTTGCGCCCGCTTCGGAGGAGGCGGGCGCAAATAAATATGGGGATCGGCGCGGTTTCGGGGTGTTAAGGCCCACCGCGCACACCGATGACGTCATCGGTCCCGGCGCAGCGCTAACGGCTACCGCCGCCAATACCGCTGCACTCAATTTCAGCGCTACCACCCCGCCGGCGCAAAAGACCTCTTTAGGCGCTAAGTGGGCGCAAGGCCCACTGAATTTCTAGGCCCATGTGCCTTTGTAAAAGTAACATCAAATGAAACAGGAAACACGATATAATATAACCAACTAAGATGGCTAGAAAAACAAACACCCTAGTTGAAGTGTCTTTAATTTACATGTTGTAAGTATGATACCAACAGAACACTTTGAAGATATGACTTCAATAGATACACCAAGCAATTAGATTGTGTTTGTGTTGAACTTGGAACACATAGGAGTCACAACGTCTGATTATAACCAGTTAAGGTGGTTTTAGAATTGAATAGAAGACCTTCTATAAGAATGGCATCAAATAAATACTACTGTCATATTGTTTTATGATATGTTTTTGAAACACCTAAACACAGAGACAGGATTCTAAAAGTTAACAGCTAAATTGACAGTAAGAATAGAAAGAAGTCAACAGGAAGAATGAATAAAGATAATTAGCTTACATCAGCAGAAAACTTCAAAGGTAAACCACTAAAAAAAGGTTTAAAATAGAGCTTTTTCAGATAGACAGTCAGAAGTCGCTGGAAAGGGCGAACGATTCTCTCAACTTCAGAGCCATCTGTAAGTTTTTAACTTTGAGTCTCGGGGATCACAAGGTACTTTTAATTTGATTTTGGTGGATATTCTGGATTAGAATTAAGAATAAGAAATGTAAAAATGTACAAAGTTAAGATTTGAGAATAAGGATCTCAAAGAATAAGAAATGTAAGCTATTTGTTTTTGAACTGTAAAAGTTGCGATTGACTTACCAGCTGTTAACTACATGTTGGTTCTTTAATAAATGTATATATTTTTAGAATTGTCTCACATAGTATTTCTGTATTAAACTCGCAAACTCAATTTCTGTACACTCTTTTGTAAGGAGTTTCAGAATTCTGGGGGGGGGGGGGATTCCGGACCCTCATAATATCCGGAAGGTTACAGTCTAGTTAAACTTATTAAAAGTGCTATCCAGGGGATGGTAACATCTTCAGTCATTCCTTTCCTTTAGGGAGAGATAGCCTGGACCTTTAGACCCAATTAAGCGTCTTATAGAATTCGGTTATCTTTAACTTTAGTTGAAGGTGAACGTCTGGGGAATATGCCTGATCTGGGGTAGCCCGAAAAGGGCTAGGACTAGTAATTATCCCTTCATACCAAAGCCCATCGCAGCATGAAGTGAACAGTTTGTCATTTTGTAAAAAAAGTAAAATTGGATTATGATTAAATATATAGAGCTGATAAGCTGAGAACCCCTTTAATTAAGTAGACGGGACACCTCTACAGAATTTTTCATTTCTCTGTGCCAGAAATGCTGCTGTGAGGTGGGAAATTCACAGCGTAATAAAATAATCAGCACAAACACTAGCTAATGATAAAAATCATCCCAGACATAATCGTTTTCCTTGTTTTGATCCTGCTTTAATACTTTAAACTGTTGCCGTACAGATCTTGGTATTTTTGTACACATTATCATGTGGATGCTGAGTCGTTGAGTATATTCAAGGCTGAGATAGATAGATTTTTGGACTCTAGAGGAATCAAGGGATATGGGGATCGGGCGGGAAAGTGGAATTGAGGTCCAAGATCAGCCATGATCTTATTGAATGGCAGAGCAGGCTCGAGGGGCCGTACGGCCTACACCCGCTTCTATTTCTTATGTTCTTACATTCTTATCTCCTTCATTGGTAGCTCAACAATGCAAATAATCCATAAGTATTCTGAGGAGGAATTGAATTCCACATTTTAAAAACCAACAAGTTACAATGATCTACCAGCCTCACAAATCAGACATCACCATTTGAACATTTAAAAACAAACATTTTATAGGCAATTATAGGAACTTACTGCTGCTGTAGTAGGTTTAATGAAGCAATAATTTATATTCTGACATGTTTTCTTTGTTCAGTTAATTGCCTCATAAATTAACACAGTATTTATAAAGAACTACATTCTTACTATGCAAAGACTTTCAGCATCATATACATTGGGCAATAGCGACAGCACACCTGAGCAAGACAAGATACTTCTTCAATTAAAATAAAGAACTTGCATTCCCCAACCCTAGTTTTCTCCACACATCTCCAGAAAGTAACGATTCATTCTTCACATGGGAGTACCTTCCACACACGGACTGCAGCGGTTCAAGAACTGGTAGGGGACAGTGTAGTCAGGGGGATAGATACTGTTCTCTGCAGCCGCAACCGAGAGTTCCGAAGGTTGTGAGGCCTGCCAGAGTTAAAGACATCTCCTCGCGGCTGGAGAAGAACTTGGAGTGGGAGGGGAAGGATCCAGTTGTCGTGGTCCACGTAGGAACCAACGACAGAGGTAGAACTAGGAATGAGGTTCTGCTGAGGGAGTTTGAGGAGCTAGGATCCAAATTAAAAAGCAGAACCTCAAAGATACCTGAGCCAAGCGCAAATTGGCATAGGGACAAACAGATTAGAGGTTTAAATGCACAGCTCAAAGTAGACAGGGCTTAAAACTAATGAAGGGGAGGGGGGTGCGGGAGGATTCAGGAAAGAATAAATTTAAAAGCAGCGAGAGAAATGTCAAGGCTCCAGAGCAGGGTAGAGTTTTGGGTAAAAATAAGCAGTGTGGGACAGGAAGGGACAGAGAGAGTAACAAAGGTAATAGGACATCAGTGACTAAGGTGACATCAGGGAAAAAAAGAAATGTCAAAGTTAAAGGCACTATATCTGAATGCACGAAGCATTTGCAACAAATAGATGAATTAATAGCATAGATAGAAATTAACAGGTTTGATCTAATAGCCATAACGGAGACATGGTTGCAAAGTGGCCAAGGTTGGGAATTAAATATTCCAGGATACATAACTTTCAGAAGGGATAGGCAAAATGGAAAAGGAGGAAGGGTAGCCCTGATAATAAAGGATGGAATAAAGACAGTAGAGAAAAAGGATCTTAGCTCCAACAATCAAGAAGTAGAATCAGTTTGGGTGGAGCTAAGAAACAGCAAGGGACAGAAAACATTGGTGGGAGTTGTTTCTAGGCCCCCAAACAGTAGTTGTAATGTAGGGCAGAGTATAAATCAGGAAATTAGAGGCGCATGTAACAAGGATAATAGTGATCATGGGGGACGTTAATCTACATATATAGGCCAATTAGGGACTGAAAAGGAGACCTACGCTTGGAGGCAGAGGGCATGTCTGAGGTACTAAATAAATATTTTGCATCTGTCCTTACCAAGGAAGAAGATGCTGCCAAAGTCATAGTGAAAGAGAAGGTAGTTGAGATACTAGACGGGATAAAAATTGATAAAGAGATGGTACTAGAAAGGCTGGCTGTACTTAAAGTAGTATAAATCAGGAAATTAGAGGCGCATGTAACAAGGGTAATACAGTAATCGTGGGGAACTTTAATCTACATATAGACTGGGCAAACCAAAGTTCCAGCAATAGTGTGGAGGACGAATTCATGGAATGTTTGCAAGATAGTTTTCTAGATCAGTATGCTGAGGAACCAACTAGGGAACAGGCTATTTCAGATCTAGTATTGTGCAATGAGAAAGGGTTAATTAATAACCTTGTAGTAAAGCGGCCTTTAGGGAAGAGTGACCATAATATGAGAGATTTTATATTGAGTTTGAAAGTGACTTAGTTAAATCTGAAACTAGGGTCTTAAATTTAAACAAAGCAAACTACGTAGGTATGAGGGACGAGTTGGCTAAGGTAAATTTGGCAACTACATTAAAAGGTATGACAGTGGACGAGCATTGGCTAACATTTAAAGAATTAATACATAATTTACAACAAATATACATTCCTTTAAGGCAAAAAAAAACACAGAAAAAGTGGTCCAACCGTGGCTAACAAGAAAAGATAAAGATAGTATTGGATCAAAGGAAGGGGCTTACAATGCTGCCAAAAAGAGTAGTAAGCCTGAGGACTGGGAGGATTTTAGAATTCAGCAAAGGAGGACCATAAATTGATAAAGAAAGGGAAAATCGAATATGAGAGTAAACTAGCGAGAGACATAAAAACAGACTGTAAAAACTTCTATAGGTATGTAAAAAGGAAAAGATTAGCAAAAGTAAATGTGGGTCCCTCACAGGCTGAGACAGGAGAAATTATAATGGGGAATAAGGAAATGGCAGAGAAACTAAACAAATACTTTGGGCTAGATTTTCATGGAGCCGTCAGGCGGGGTTTCAGGCGTGTGGGGGGGAAAATCCCAAATTTGGGGGTCCCGACACCATCCCGCCCAAAACCCCGCCCCACGTAAGTTTCAAGGGCGGCGGGTACCCGCCCCGCACTGGGACCCTCCGAAACCAGGCGGGACGGGATTAGTGCCAATTAACTGCCTGTTAACAGGTAGTTAACAGGCAGTTTTTAGCCTAATCCCTATTTTGAGGGGTTTCGTGTGGGTTTCCCGACGGCTCCAAACCACGCCAGGTTAGAGCAGGCGGGTCGTCGGGTTGAAGGAGTTGGAGGGGTCGCGATGTCAGTGCTCAGGTGAGTGATGGGTGCATGAGTGTGAAGGTAAGTGTGTTTGGTGTGTCTAAAGTGCGTAAAGAACTTTACTTACCTGTACTTACCTTAACAGCCTTTCTTCCTGTAGCTGTCGGGAGCCCATCACTCACCCGGAACTTAAAGCTGAACGGCTGCGATCTGTCAAAAGTGACAGCCTTCAGCTTTGAGTGCCGGTAAGAGTTCTAACTGAGTCTGTGCAGAATGACTCATGGTAGAACTCAGACTGTCAGTGTTTCACAGCTTCAAACAGCTGTGAAATGCTGATATTTCATCTGCCAAAAACTCTTGACAGATGAAATTGCAGTCTGTGACATCACCTGTTGCCGGGTGGCCCTTAATTGGCCTGCTGAGCCCGCTGGGCGAGATCAACAAGGTCAAATAAGGGAAAATCGCACGGATTGGCCGGACGTCGAAGTAGGCGGGTCAAAAACCCAAAAGGGGAAGTCCCGCCTTCTTCCCGACAGGTTCGGGAAAATCTACCCCTTTGTGCCTGTCTTCATGGAAGAAGATGCAAAAAACTTCCCAAATTAATGGACAACCAAGGTTCTAGTGAAAATGAGGAACTGAAAGATATTAGTATTAGTAAAAAATGAGTACTGGAGAAATTAATGGGACGGAAAGCCAATAAATCCCCTGGACCTGATGACATACATCCTAGGGTTTTGAAAGAGTTGGCTATAGAGATAGTGGATGCAGTGGTTGTCATTTTCCAAATTCCATAGATTCTAGAACGTTTCCTGTGGATTGGAAGGTAGCAAATATAACCCCACTATTTAAGAAAGGAAGGAGAGAGAAAATGGGGAACTACAGACCAGTTAGCCTGACATCAGTAGTAGGGGGAATGCTAGAATCTATTATCAAGGATGTGGTAACAGGGCACTTAGAAAATAATAATAGGATTGGGCAGAGTCAACATGGATTTATGAAAGGGAAATCGTGTTTGACAAATCTGTTAGAGTTTTTTGAGGTTGTAACTGACAGAATAGATAAAGGGGAACCAATGGATGTGGTGCAATTGGATTTTCAGAAGGCATTTGATAAGGTACCACACAAGAGGTTATTAAACAAAATTAGGGCTCATGGAATTGGGGGTAATATACTAGCATGGCTAACGGACAGAAAACAGAGAGTAGGAATAAACGGGTCATTTTCGAGTTGGCAGGCTGTAACTAGTGGGTTACCGCAAGGATCAGTGCTTGTGCCTCAGCTATTCACAATCTACATCAATGATTTGGATGAGGGGACCATTGTAATATATCCAAGTTTGCTGATGATACAAAGCTGGGTGGGAATGTAAGTTGTGAGGAGGATGCAAGGAGGCTTCAAGGGAATATGGACAGGCTAAGTGAGTGGGCAAAAACAGCAAATGGAATATAATGTGGAGAAATGTGAAGTTATCCACTTTGGTAGGAAAAATAGAAAAGCAGAATATTTTTTAAATGGTGAGAGATTGGGAAATGTTGGTGTTCAGAGGGACCTGGGTGTCCTTGCACACAAATCACTGAAAGTTAACGGCCGCGATTTTCCGAGTGGAGGCGGGTTGGAGGCAGCTTTGATGTTCGGCGGGTTCCGGTCCCGCTGCTGGTTTCAGCCACCCTGAAATTAAGATATTTGCTTAAGTCTGCTGATTAAGCCTGTCGTGCGCGCTACCTGGCCCAATCAATGGGTTTGGGTCTGCTGCTCGCCTCTGCTGATGTCTCTCAGCCAGCTGTATTTAACAGGCCCATGCAGCCTTGTTTTTGATCAGTCCTTTCCTGCTGCTACTCGGTGTGGCACTTCTGAAAATGACTGCTTCAAGACCCAAGGCATCTCCCAGATTTGATGATGACTCCCTCCATGTTCTTGTGGAGGGAGTGAGAGGGCGCAGGAAGGTACTGTCCCCCTCAAATGGACGGAGGAAGCCTCCTCAGCAAACCAAAGCAGCCTGGCTGCAAATTGCTGAGGAGGTGAGCGCCAGGTCCTTGTGTGGTCGCACCTGGGTTCAGTGCAGGAAAAGGTTCAATGACCTGCTACGCACAGCAAAAGTGAGTCTAACATCACACTTACCTTCAATCTACTCCCCATCTCCTCTCATCACCAGCACTCTGCATTGTCAACCTACTCCTGCACATCCCACTTTACCCTTACATCTACTGCACCCTTAACCATCCCTCTCTCTCTCTATGTACAGAATCACTTCATCATTCTACAATGCACACCTCACACTCACTATCACTGTTATGCAATGACAACAACTAACAACGCACAGGGAGGGACCTTGGTATTGGCACCTCACTCCATCTTTGTCTCCCTCTAAGCATCTATGCTATGGATTCTCTACACTCACTCCAACATTTTCACTCAAACGCCACTTGTGTCCCTCATTGCAGGAAAAGAGAGCCCACAATAAGAGGGAGAGGGGCAGGACAGGAGTAGGGCCACCTTCGATTGCCCACTTAACCACCGCTGAGGCGGCTGCTCTTGACATCGTTGGGTGTGCCGAGGATCTGGAAGTGGGGGACAGTCAGACGGGCGCAGTAGAGCAAGCTGGTGACAGAATAGATTTGCAACCCTCTCATTTAGATTGCATGAGTGACTGATATGGCATCTGATGTTCATACAGATTGAGTTCTGATCATTTGCACAATTCGATATGCCTGTTACATTAATATCACATGTCTAACTCATGCCTTTACTCCCCCACAGGACCATCGAGAGCCCCCCTCCCCACTGTCCAGGAGGAAGAGCTCCAGCTCTGAGGGCGCAGCGTCAGAAGAATTGAGCGCGTCCAGCACCAGCGCAGATACGCACGCCTTGGTGGGTCCTTTGCGAGATAGAGTAGCGTTGTCACCTGGTGTATCACAGATCACAAGTGAGCATCAGCAGATGATAGAGACAGGGACAGCAGTGGAGAGTCCTCGCCGGAGGCCGCAGGGCACTCCTAGCTCTGCTCAGCTGCATGTGGACCCTGTGCCTCTGGGGCCATCCAGAAAGAGAGTAGTGCTGGAACTTCAAAACAAGTTCAGGAGTCTCTGACAGGGTTTGCATCCATGGTAACTGCGAGTGTGCAGAGAATGGAGGAGTCCATCTCAAACATAAGCAATGCCATGTTGGAGGCAATGGCACATAAACATGCCACCATGGAGAGGGTAGCAACCTCCTTGGAGGACATAAGTCATCAGATTCAACAGAGCATGGTGACTTCTAAATAGATGGTCTGCTATGGAGGATAGATGGGCAGCTATTGAGGAGAGACAACAGAGGTACATGGACGTCCCCGTTATGAGGACTGTCAGTGCTGAGACGGGTCCTCATGGCCCCACTGATGTGCAGCAAGGTGCTCTCCAGCTATTTGCTAGCAGTGAACTGCAGGCGACCCATGAGAGGGGTGTTGGTGGTCGACAACAAGGAAGTGTGGGCTCCTCTCCAAGCGCGGTCAGAGTCCCAGATTCACAGAATCACAGAAACTCCACAGTGCAGATAGAGGCCATTTCGGCCCATCGAGCCTGCACCGACACATATCCCACCCGATCCCCATAACCCCTACACCAACACATATCCCACCCTATCCCCGTAACCCCACGTATTTAATCCCCCTAACACTAAGGGTCAATTTATCATAGCCAATCATCCTAACCCACACATCTTTGGACTGTGGGAGGAAACCGGAGCACCCGGAGGAAACCCACGCAAACATGGGGAGAATGTGCAAACTCCACACAGACAGTCACCCGAGGCCGGATTCGAACCCGGGTCCCTGGCGCTGTGAGGCAACAGTGCTAACCACTATGCCACCTCTGAGGAGGAGGCTGTGTGCTGAGCCACTTGTTCCTCAGGCAGCGGTAAGCCACACTGCTGTGCGATGTTGTGCAGTGCACAGCAGACCATGATGATTCTGGAGACCCTGGCTGGTGCATATTGTAGGGCTCCACCTGATCTGTCGAGGCATCTGAATCGCATTTTGAGTAAGCTGATGGTTTGCTCGATGATGGCTCTGGTGGAAATGTAGCTGGCATTGTAGCGCTCCTCAGCTTCATTTCATGGCCTCCTCAACTGTGTCATTAGCCACATCTTCAGGGGATAGCCCTTGTCTCCAAGTAGCCATCCGGAAAGTTAAGTTGGCAGATTGAAGAGCTGAGGCACAGTAGACTGCCGCAAGATGAACGAGTCATGGCAACTGCCAGGGAACTTGGCGCAAACATGCAAAATGTTCTTCCTGTGGTTACACACCAGCTGGACGTTAAGGGAATGGAAGCCCTTGCGGTTCACAAATACAGCTGGGTTGTGATGGGGTGCCTTAATGGCCACACGTGTGCAGTCTACGATGCCCTGCACCCTTGGCAAGCCTGCGATATTTGCAAAGCCAACCACACGCACGGTTACACTTGCTTCATCTGTGGAGAACTGGATGTAATTGTACGCCTTTGCAAAGAGGGCATTGGTAACCTGCATGATGCAAGTGTGTGCGGCCGACTGGGAGATGCTGCTGATGTCTGCTGATGATCCTTGGAAGGACCCTGAGGCAAAAACATTGAGGGCGGTAGTAACTTTGACAGCCACTGGTAAGGAGTGTCCACCCGTTCCTCTGGGCTCCAGGTGTTGGTGCAGCATTGTGCAGATGTCAGCAACTACCTCTCGCGAAAGTCTCAGCCTTGTTGAGGAAGTTCATCCTCTGCCTGTAAACCCTGTGTTGGGGGTATCTCCTGCGGCGAGATGCAGCCCTACGCTGATGCCCTCTGCCCTATGCAGCATCAGGTGGGTGAGCAGCAGATTGGCACTCCTGTTGTTGCTGCTGCTGGTGTGCCTGGTTCTGCTGCTGCCGCGGTTGCTCTTCCTCCGATTCTGAGGACCAGGATGAGAGGGTATAAATGGTTCCCATTCCCGTGGTATATATGTCAGTTGAGGAATAGGTGTTATGTGCTCAGGCAATGTGGGGAGAGGGTTTTCCAAGGAGGTCACTGTGCAAATGGATCTCAGTTAAACCACTTAGAAGCTCAATAGACCTGTAAAAAGTGTTCCAACACCTCAAAACACAAAGTTCTGCCATCTGAAACTCAACCATGTTACAGGTCTGCTTTTATGCTGCAGGTGCAACTGTCAAGAATTTGCGTAGTTCCTGAACCCGGCACAATCAGCTGGCGTGTTTTGCGAACGGCGTGGAACACGCTAAAAATGTCCTAAAATGGGAAGAGCGTGCTAAAATTGGATTATATAGGCAGTTAACAAGCTGTTAACTGCCTTAAGTACGTCTCCCGCCGCTTGGTGGCGGGTCTGAGCGACACTTAGCAAAGTTGCGAGGAGGCGGGTTGAAAGTGGGTTCGGAACCCGCCATCAATCAAAATGAATTTAACCTCTGACCCACCTCCAAACCCGTCCTCTGAGCACCTGCAAAATCGTGGCCAACATGCAGGTACAGCAAGCAATTAGGAAAGCAAACGGTATGTTGGCCTTTATTACAAGAGGATTTGAGTATAAGAGTAAAGACGTCTTACTGCAATTATATAGGGCCCTGGTGAGACCACACCTGGAGTACTGTGTACAGTTTTGGTCTCCTTACCTAAGGAAGGATATACTTGCCATAGAGGGAGTGCAACGAAGGTTCACCAGACTGGTTCCTGGGATGGGGGGATTGTCCTATGAGGACAGATTGAGTAGACTAGGCCTATATTCACTCAAGTTTAGAAGAATGAAAGGTGATCTCATTGAAACATACAACATTTTTACAGGGCTCGACAGGGTAGATGCAGGGAGGATGTTTCCCCTGGTTACAGAGACATGGTTGCAGGATAACCAAAGGTGGGAATTGAATGTTCCAGGGTACTCAACATTTAGGAAGGACAGACAAAAAGGAAAAGGAGGTGGCATGGTGCTGTTAATAAGGGATGAGATCGGTACGGTAGTGATAAAAGATCTTGGCTTGGCAGATCGTGATATAGAACTGGAATCAGTTTGGGTAGAGCTAAGAAACAGCAAAGGGCGGAAAACATTGGTGGGAGTTGTGTATAGGCCACCGAACAGTAGTGGTAATGTAGGGTACAGTATCAATCAAGAGATTAGAAGTGCATGTAACAAGGGCAATACGGTAATCATGGGGGACTTTAATCTACATATTGACTGGGCAAATCAAATTACCACTAATGGTGTGGAGGATGAATTCTTGGAATGCATGCGAGATGGTTTCCTGGATCAGTATGTGAAGGAACCAACCAGGGAACAGGTTACTCTAGATCTGATACTGTGTAATGAGAAAGGGTTAATCAATAATCTTGTGGTAAAGGGGCCTTTAGGGACAAGTGACCATAATATGATTGAATTTTATATTAAGTTTGAGAGTGATGTAGTCCAATCTGAAGCTAAGGACTTCAATCTAAACACAGGAAACTACAAGGGTATGAGGGACAAGTTGACCATGGTAGATTGGGAGACGACACTAAAAGGTATGAAGATGGCTAACATTCAAGGAAATAATGCATAATTTGCAACAAACATGTATTCCTCTAGGGCATAAAAACCCAAAAGGAAAAGTGATCCAACCATGGCTAACAAAAGAAATTAAAGCTAGTATTAAGTCAAAGGAGGAAGCTTATAAAGTTGTCAGAAAAAGCGGTCAGCCTGAGGATTGGGATCTTTTTAGAAATCAGCAAAGGGGGACCAAGAAATTGATAAAGAAAGGGAAAATGGAATATGAGCACAAACTAGCGAAAAATATAAAAACGGATTGTAATAGCTTCTATAGGTATGTGAAAAGGAAAAGACTAGCGAAGGTAAATGTAGGTCCTTTACAGTCAGAGACGGGAGAATTTATAATGGGGAATGAGGAAATGGTAGAGAAATTAAATAAATACTTTGTTTCTGTCTTCACGGAGGAAGACACAAAAAACCTCCCAGAAATACGAGAAAACCAAGGGTGTGGTGCGAATGAGGAACTTAAAGAAATTATTATTAGTAAAAAAACAGTACTAGCAAAATTAATAGGACTAAAAGTCAATAAATCCCAAGGAGCGGGTGACCTACATCCTAGGGTTGAAAGAGGTGGCCATTGGGATAGTGGACGCATTGGTTGTCATCTTCCAAAATTCTATAGCTTCTAGAACGGTTCCTGCAGATTGAAGGATAGCAAATGTAACCCCGCTATTTAAGAAAGGAGTGAGAGAGAAAACGGGGAACTACAGACCTGTTAGCCTCACATCAGTAGTTGGGAAAATGCTGGAATCTATTATAAAGGATGCAATAACTGGGTACTTAGAAACTAATAGTAAAATTGGGCAGAGTCAACATGGATTTATGAAAGGGAAACCTTGTTTGACAAACCTATTGGAGTTCTTTGAGGGTGTAACTAGTGGAGTAGACAAAGGGGAACCGGTAGATGTGGTGTATTTGGATTTTCAGAAGGCCTTCGATAAGGTCCCACAAAAGAGGCTGGTGAACAAAATTAGGGCACATGGAATTGGGGGTAATATATTAGCATGGATTGAGAATTGGTTAACAGACAGAAAACAAAGAGTAGGGATAAACGGGTCTTTTTCAGGATGGCAGGCTGCGACTAGTGGGGTACCGCAAGGATCGGTGCTTGGGCCCCAGCTATTCACAATCTATATCAATGATTTGGATGAGGGGACTAAATGTAACATTTCCAAATTTGCTGATGACACAAAGCTAGGTGGCAGTGTCAGTTGCGAAGAGGATGTGAAGAGGCTTCAAGGGGATCTCGACAGGCTCAGTGAGTGGGCGAGAACATGGCAGATGGAATATAATGTGGATAAATGTGAATTTATCCACTTTGGTAGAAAAAACAGAAAGGCAGAGTATTTCCTAATTGGTGAAAGTTTGGGGAATGCAGATGCTCAAAGGGACCTGGATATCCTTGTACATGAGTCACTGAAAGTGAATGTGCAGGTGCAGCAAGCCATTAGGAAGGCAAATGGTATGCTGGCCTTCATTACAAGAGGATTTGAGTACAGGAGTAAAGAAGTCTTACTCCAATTATATAGGGCCTTGGTGAGACCACACCTGGAGTACTGTGTACAATTTTGGTCTCCTTACCTAAGGAAGGATATACTTGCCATAGAGGGAGTGCCACGAAGGTTCACGAGACTGATTCCTGGGATGGCAGGACTGTCGTATAAGAAGAGATTGAGTAAACTAGGCCTGTATTCTCTTGAATTCAGAAGAATGAGAGGGGATCTCATTGAAGCATACAAAATTATTACAGGGCTTGATAGGGTGGATGCTGGGAGAATGTTTCCCTTGGCTGGGGAGTCTAGAACCAGGGACCACAGCCTCAAGATAAAAGGTAGGCCATTCAGGACTGAGTTGAGAAGAAATTTCTTCACAGAGGGTGGTGAATCTTTGGAATGCTCTACCCCAGAGAGCTGTGGAGGCTCAGACATTGGGTATATTCAAAACAGAATTCGATAGATTTCTGACTAGTAAGGGCATCAAGGGATATGGCGATAGGGCCGGTGAATGGAATTGAGGCAGAAGATCAGCCATGATCTCATTGAATTGCGGAGTAGGCTCGAAGGGCCGTATGGATTACTCCTGCTCCTATTTCTTACGTTCTTATGGTTGGGGAATCTAGAACCAGGGGTCACAGTCTCAGAATAAGGGGTCGGCCATTTAGGACTGAGATGAGGAGAAATTTCTTCACTCAGAGGGTGGTGAATCTGTGGAATTCTCTACCCCAGAGGGCTGTGGATGCTCAGTCATTGAGTATATTCAAGACAGAGATCGATAGATTTTTGAATATTAAAATATTGAAATGGGGATAGTTCAGGAAAGTGGAGTTGAGGTTGAAGATCAGCCATCATCTTATTGAATGGTGGAGCAGGCTCAAAGGGCCAAATGGCCGACTCCTGCTCCTATTTCTTATGTTCTTATGTAGGAAGAAGTCCCACCACCACCTTCTCAAGGGCAACTCGGGATGTGCAATAAATGCCGGCCTTGCCAGCGGGGCCCACGTCCCGAGAATGAATGTTAAGAAAGCTTAGACATTGAACACTAGATTTTCCACTGGAGTCACTCCAGCTTCTCTGCATAACTCTGGCAGACAAGGGTGAACCATCGGACGAGGTGCCGTTCCACCAGCTCCCTGTGGCATTGTTTGATGGAAGTGATGGCAGATGTTGAATTCTTCCATCCTATTATAGAATCTGTAGTCCAATGACACACGTGACAGGAACAAATCATTCAGGATGTGACAGGAACACAGGATTCACCACCCTCCGAGTGAAGAAATTTCTCATCTCAGTCCTAAATGGCCGATCCCTTATTCTGAGACTGTGACCCCTGGATCGATTGCAGACCGTCTGCTTGGAAAGTAAAAATTTGAATAAATGTCTTCAGCTGCCCTATGGGGGCAGCTCCCCCACCCCACCCTACCCACCCCACA
The DNA here is from genome assembly GCF_052327205.1 of Somniosus microcephalus. Classification (NCBI taxonomy): domain Eukaryota; kingdom Metazoa; phylum Chordata; class Chondrichthyes; order Squaliformes; family Somniosidae; genus Somniosus; species Somniosus microcephalus. The sequence goes on from NC_141004.1 coordinate 62,754,103, forward strand.
TCACCCCACCCCACCAACAGAACCCACCCTACCCCACATCAAACCACCCCCCCAACCTCATCCCAAACCACCACCCACCCCACCTCATCCCACACCATCCCAATCCCAACCCCAACTCAACCAATTCGACACAGACAATGGGCCGGACCAAAGACCTTCTCTGCTCGTGTGGCTCAGTAACATAACAGGCAGTGCATTTAATCACTGAGCCATTCCTAAAGCTATACCCTTAACAAAAGTCAAGTGTTAATAAATACCAGTCTGTACTATTCATTCCAGGCAAGTAGAAAATGTCATTGCAGTTTCGCAGATCGCCTTGCAATACTCTAGAAATTCACAAAGCAAGTGTAACGATTCCTCCCTTTATTTACATTTGCAATGTTCGGCACAGCCGCGGGTTACCCTTGGGCACAATGGCACAGATCCACAGATCATTTTCAGATATTCTAATAGCTTGATGGAACTCAATGTGTTATGTAGCCCATCATTTTACCAGAACCATTTACTGAAGTAATTAAAACCATTTTTCACTCGATCTTGAATCAGCATAAGCAATATTAAAGCTGGCAAGGCATAAAGTGAATCTGCTTCTGTTAGAAGTGCTCTGGGGCCTGTAATAATGCTTCTGGTGGCTGCAGAGAGAGAGTAAGAAATGTTGGGGAAGAGAGAGATTTCTGTGGAGGCTTTCTGACTCCGATCTGGGTACTGAGCAAAAAAGAAAAATTCTGGAGAAGATGCAGATGAAATAAGCCAGCCATTGCAGATCTGACGCACTCATATACTGAGCCACCTGTAGATTTAGAGACTGTCAGTACTCATTAGTTGGCATTACTCTTATATACAGTGAAACTGACCACAGTTCTCAACTTCCATGTCACTGCTCATGTTAGACTTCTAACAGAGATTTCCAGTTTCATCTTGTCTGCCATCTATAATAGTACAGTGCAATGGGCAAGAGAACAGTGTATTATATCTAAGGTCATCCTCGGTTCCGAGGGACTGCCTAAGAAAGAGATATCTAAGGTACTCAACCATAGCATGAGACTCAAAGGCTGAATGCAACTGATTGGCACTGTGACACCGATGGGTTTTAGTCTGTGTCGAATGTTTAACATGTGAATAGGAGTTAAAACTCAAAGCCAAAGAGGGGTTCTCTCAAAGAAAGCCATCAGGTAAGACCAGACTGGTTGGATGCAGTGGACTTCAAAGGAGTGATTTGCTAAGGAAAGCACAATGGGCTGTCTAAGGTGTCAATTGTTTAAATTGCTGGAGCCCTCACATACAATCACAGATGCCCTTGCCATTATCAAAGATTGGCCGTCCATTCAATATTGATCAGAGAAATGCAGTCTTTCATGGTCAGCTGTTGACCTAATACAGTACAATTATAATAGATGTTGTCCTCTACTGCCTTTTGTTTTTGATACCTCAAAAGGAGTTGGAATTATATTTCTGTGGGAAGCCTATTTTACCGTGGAGAATCGGTTCCAGCTTTCCAGTCAGCAGCAGAAGAGTTCTATTTTTTATATTTGCATGACACAGCAGGAGAGCTAGACCTTATTAAAGCTGCAGCAAGTGAACTTCTGTTCATAGAAGGATCTGCTGAGAGGGTTAGTGTTGTGTATGTACCTTTAAGAGAATAACTGGTCTCAGACTGCAGTACCGGCAGTGACCACCCCTGTATAAAAGGCACTAGTGAGCCTCTGTTGTTTCAGTTTCACTATTGACTTCCATCAGTAAAGACTTATTTTGTTCCACTCCTGCTGTCCGTGTCTCAATCATTCACGGACGTAATACTGGCGATGAGCAGATACGAACCTACCTACAGTCTGCACCACCTCCTGGGATCCATTCCTACAGCGAAGTGAGCAGAGGTTGAGGCCAGAAAGAAAAGAAAGTAAGAGGCAGTAGAAACGGGCGTCAACCGTGGGCATCCGCCCTGTGTTGCAGAGTTGAAGATTGCTGGAGAAGCTGTCGGATGCGGGGCCTGGTTCCTGTCGACGGTGCTTCAGCTAATCGGGCTGGTGGCAGGTAGTGCACTGATCCTTCCTGGGCTGCGGCGGTCGCGAACTCGAGCGGCTGGTTTGCAACGGGGCCGAGCAGCGTTGTCGGGAAGAGAGAGAGAGGGTGGAGCACACAGGGCGCGGCCGGTGCTACGAAGCTGGGCTGCGTATAGACCCGCGAAGAGGGAGGCAAGAGTCCCACAGGGTTGTTCCATGACGGGAAAATAATTTTTTAAAAATATTAAATGCGCAAGAAACCGTGGAAAGCAGCGTTAACAACAGCGGAGAAGAAGGCAAAGTGCGGGAGGCGCCATCTTAATCAGCGGGGAAGAAGGCAAAGCGCGAGAGGCGCTATTTTGTTAAATCGGGGAAGAAGGCAAAGCGCGGGAGGCACCATTTTAAATTTGCAAGATGCCGAAGACTGGCTGTATCACTGCTTTTGATAATACAATCGAGGACTGGGCCACATATGTGGAAAGAGTCGAGGTATATTTTGAGGCAAACGAAATAGCGGAGGAGAAAAAGGCATCGATATTGCTAAACTTAATGGGCGCTAGAACGTACGGCCTATTGAGGGACCTGATTACTTCAGCCAAACCGAAGGCAAAGAGTTTTAACGAAATTGTTGCTGTCCTACAGGAACACCTAAACCCTGCACCGCTGTTGATAGCAGAAAGATTTAAATTCCACAGGAGAACTCAGCACAAAGATGAGAGCAATGCTGAGTATCTTACGGAACTACGCAAGCTACCAAAGCACTGCCAGTTCGGAGCAGGACTGGCAGATACCCTACGGGACAAATTTGTCTGTGGACTCCTGAGTGAAGGAACACAGAAGAAGTTTCTCTCAGAGAAAGAGCTGACGCTAGATAAGGCTTTCAGCGTGGCAGTATCGTATGAAGCAGCAGCCAGGGGAGCTGCAGAAATTCAACAAAAACCACAGGAATACGGCATCCACGAAATGACACGGGGATTTGCAAAATGTTATCGCTGCGGCAGAACTAACCATGACCAGAAGGACTGCTGGTTCAAAGACAAAATATGCAGGCAATGCGGGAAGATGGGACATATTGCACGAGTTTGCAGGTCTGGGAAGAAGACCAGCGACAACAAAAAGGCTACTAAGGAACCGTACAAGAAAGTACAAAAGATGACGGACAGTAGTTTCGAAGACCAGATGAGCGATAGTGAATCCGGGAACAGGAGACTAAGCTGTCTCAAACTTCACAATGTAATCGCAAAAGAGGATCACCGAACCATTTGGGTCACCCTCACGATAGCAGGGTCCCAAGTTAAAATGGAATTGGATACAGCATCAGCGCTAACCGTCATGAATCGACGAGACTACGAGCGGCTATTTTCACACATACCCTTGAGAGAGACATCCATCGTCTTGACGACGTATACGGGGCAAAAAGTATACCCCAGAGGAAAAATAAGGGTGCCTGTCGAATACAACGGCAAGAAAATACGGAAATTGTATCTCTACATACTGCCAAATGGTGGACCACCGTTATTGGGACGGGAATGGATCAGGAAGATAAACTTAGATTGGCACTCCATTCATGCAATGACGGTGGATGGTAAAAAAGATGAAGACGTCACTCCTGGACGATTGTTAACAATCTTAGCTAACGCCAAAGAGGTATTTCAACAAGAACTGGGCACGCTTAAAGGCGTAACCGCCTCGATAAAAATAGAAGAGAATGCAGTTCCCAAGTTTTTCAAAGCAAGACCGGTACCATATGCAATTCGCCCAGCCGTCGAGGCAGAGCTGGAGAATCTGGAGAAGGCGGGCGTGTTGTCTAAGGTTGACTGGAGCGAGTGGGCGACACCCATCGTTCCTGTGATGAAGAAAACGTTAAGCAATAAGTCCGGGGAGCCAAGGAAGATTCGCATCTGTGGGGATTTCAAGGTGACGGTGAACCCAGTCCTTCACACAGTACAATATCCTCTTCCAAGGATAGAAGACATCTTCGCCTCACTGTCTGGAGGGAAGCGTTTTACAAAAATTGACCTAGCACAAGCATATTTGCAGATGGAGGTTGAAGAGTCCTCTAGGAAGTATCTCATGATAAACACTCACAAAGGTCTTTACCAGTATCATCGATTGGTATTTGGAGTAGCATCGGCTCCGGCAATATGGCAAAGAGCGATGGAACAAGTCCTGCAAGGGATTCCGGGGACTCAGTGTTACTTGGACGACATCCTTGTGACAGGTGAAGATGACAGTGAACACCTTAACAACCTAGAACAGGTGCTCACTAGACTACGGGAACATGGGCTGCGAGCCAACCGCCCCAAGTGCGAATTTTTAAAGAAACAGATACCGTATTGTGGCCACGTGATTGATGAAGAGGGGTTACATAAGTCCCCTGACAAAATTGAAGCGGTTGTTAAGGCCCCAGCGCCTGAAAATGTGTCGCAACTGAGGTCATTCCTCGGATTGGTGAATTACTATCATAAGTTTTTGCAGAATTTGTCGACAATTCTGCACCCACTGAACGCCCTGCTACGAACGGGGGTAGCATGGAAATGGAGCGATGATTGTAAGCGTGCTTTTCAGAAGAGTAAGGGCTTAATCACTTCAAGGGAAGTATTGGCTCACTACAACCCAGCACTGCCGATCAGACTGGCGTGTGATGCGTCTCCCTACGGCATTGGGGCGGTACTGTCACATAAATTCCTTGATGGTTTGGAGAGGCCGATAGCTTTTGCGTCACTCTCGTTAACTTCTGCCGAGCGTAACTACGCCAAGATTGACAGAGAGGCCCTCAGCCTAGTGTGGGGAGTGAAGATGTTCAATCACTACCTGCACGGTCAAAAATTTACTCTACTAACCGATCATCAACCTCTTGTCTCCATTTTCAACCCTCAGAAGGGCGTACCGATAATGACAGCACAACGGCTGCAGAGATGGTCCCTTTTCCTAGGGGCACACCAATATGACATCGAGTACAAAGGAACTAAATAGCATAGAAATGCTGATGGATTGTCATGCCTACCGTTGCCGATGGTGGAAGAAGAAGACCTTGCAGTGGATCCAATGGAGTTATTCCACTCGACCATAGTCGAATGTCTCCCTGTGACGAATGCAAACATAGAAAAGGAAACACGGAATGACCCGACACTATCACGAGTCTATGATTTAACAGTGAAGGGATGGCCAGCACATGGCGAACCACTGCTGCCAGCATTCTCGCCGAGAAGAGAACAGCTGTCAGTGTGCAGAGGAACCTTGATGTGTGGATCCAGAGTAGTAATCCCACCTAAGTTGATGGATAGAGTGCTCAATGAGCTTCATGAGGGTCATCTGGGTGGGGTAAAAATGAAGAACTTAGCCAGAGCGTTTGTGTGGTGGCCGGGAATCGATAGAGAAATTGAAGAGATGACCAAGAGCTGTGCAGGATGCCAGAAGGTCCAAAACGCCCCACCACAAGCTCCTCTGCATCCATGGGAATGGCCCTCATCTCCATGGCAAAGGGTGCACATTGATTTTGCTGGTCCCTTCATGGACTCGATGTTTTTAATTGCGGTGGATGCACATTCAAAGTGGCCAGAGGTAATAAAAATGTCCTCAACCACCACGGAAAAAACTATCACAGTTTTACGAACCATATTCGCCAGGAATGGGCTGCCTGAACAGATTTGCTCTGACAATGGACCACAGTTTGTGTCTGAAGAGTTTCGGAGGTTCTTAAAGAACAATGATGTTAAGCATTACACATCTGCCCCATATCATCCAGCCACTAATGGATTGGCCGAGAGGTTTGTCCAAACATTCAAGAAGGCTATCAAGGCAATGTGTAATGAAGATATACCCCTACAACACAAGGTGGACAACTTCTTGTTTGCCTACCGGAATGCGACACATGCGGTTACCAACCAAACTCCAGCCATGATGTTCTTCAATCGAAGACTACGATGCCGCTTGGATTTGGTTAAGCCAGAAGTCCGAAGAGATGTGGAGAACAGGCAGTTTCAGAATATGAATGAAAGGCCGACCAGGAGTTTTAAGATAGGTCAACCAGTTTTGGCCCGGGACTACCGCACTGAGAAATGGCAGCCAGGAACGATTTGTACACGACAAGGATCTCTCATGTATACCGTGGACGTTGGGGAGAGCACTGTAAGACGCCATGCTGACCAGATTCTACAGTCACTGGAAAACGTCAACTTCACACCACGATCTGATACACCTGGTAATGAAATCAACGTTCCAATTGCAGCTACCGCAGAACCGGTAATATTGGAAGCAGATGAACCAAACAACGACATTGATCCCGACTCAACATTGCCAGAAGAACCTGATACCCCAAAGAGGCGTTATCCAGACAGAATCAGGAAGCCTCCTCAAAGACTGAACTTATAATTGCTTAAGCTTAACCAATGTATCTAGCAACAGTAATTGTGATTGTAATTAGTTATCATTTAGTTGTTAAATGAATGTTATGTACTGTTTATCTAAAAGGGGAGGAATTGTTGTGTATGTACCTTTAAGAGAATAACTGGTCTCAGACTGCAGTACTGGCAGTGACCACCCCTGTATAAAAGGCGCTAGTGAGCCTCTGTTGTTTCAGTTTCACTATTGACTTCCATCAGTAAAGACTTATTTTGTTCCACTCCTGCTGTCCGTGTCTCAATCATTCACGGACGTAATAGTTAGATGAAGTAGTGTGGAAGGAGGCTTGTGTGCAACATAAACACCAGCACTGACCTGGGCCAATTGGCCTGTTTCTGTGCTGTAAAGTCTATGTAAAGTATATGTTAGGAGAGAAATTGTGGCGCCTTCCTTATTTTATATATCCAGGAGAATAACAGCGTATGAGTCATTGTTTTAAATTGCAAATGGTTCATTTATCTGCTTTATTTAAATAAAACCAAGGGGGAACAATTGGGTGTTGCCCCTTTTGGGGCACTAACATTGCCGGGGCCGCGAAAAGGTTAGCGGCCCTCCGCCTGAAATTCAGCTGTAGTGCCCCAAGCAGGAGGTGGGGCATTACTTGAAGCAGGCCACCTCCTTCTTGGGACGCTACAACTGAATATCGCGGTGTTAAGTGCAACAGTGCCACGCGCATCAGCATGTAACGCCGCGTCATTGTAGGCCTCCCCCCTGATTAAAGGGGAGGGGTCTAGCGCTGCGCGCACCGGGGCCCTGCTGGACCACCGAGGAGCGGGGTGCCTGAGCGATCGCGGCCGGCACTCCGAGGAAAAAAGTGAAAGGGGGCAGGTGTTGGCAGTCAGCCAAAAAAAATGGCCGCCCGACACCTGCCCTTTAAGTAACACCGCTGCAAAAATGCACCCCCCCCCCGGACCCTGTCGGACATATTGTCTGGTAATAGGTCAGGGGACGCAGCGCACGGTGATGACATTATCGCAGACGGCACAGCGCTCCGGGGGCGCTAACGAGAGGCGCAAATCAACCCAATCTTTCCCCCCAAATATTTAAACCCGCGTCTGATAGCGTGTACATTCACTCCACCTTTTGAACAGAGGAAAATCACATGGTTATACTTCAGTAGTTGGAATATGGAATAAAGGTTCTCTGTTATAATATCTGGAGTTTTGCTAACAATTACCTAGATGCTAGTTAAACAATCATATTCTATGGTTACTGCAAAAATAAGTACTTGCTAAAATGTAGAATAAAAATTGGAGGCCTAATTCTGAATATTATTCTTTCACCTTCTGATCCCAATATAGTTATGTTTCCTTGTAGTTCGGCAGTTTAATCAACATTTGTGAGTAGCAGTGTATCTATTAAAATGTACTTTAAGAAACATTGGGGTTTTGATAGTTGAAACACTGCCTGCTGTGGCATTAAGTCATAGAGACCATTAGTTTACAGAATCAGTCTCCGCACTGCCAATTGGCAGTGGTTCATGCTGGCATCGACATTCATAGAGTAGTGACCCCGTCAAAAAAATGCCATGGTTTCCACACTGGCTTGTGATGAAATGGCACCCAGTTGTGAGTCAGTACTTCAAAGCTTTGGGGAGGGACATACTGCATCTGATCATGTAAATTATTTGGAACAAGATGATCAAAAGGCATCACAGGATGCGCTGAGTTCTGTCAGCAAAGGCTGACGTGAGAGTGAACTCCTGAAGGTCGGTGTGTTTGCAATTCAAGGGCTGAACCAGGAAAATGCTTGGCCTGTATGGCTCAATGCAACCGCAGGCAGTGCATGTACCCACTGAACCCAAAATGCTGAAATCAAAATTTACCAGGAGGACAAGACCATGTCAAGGTCATGTCCCACTGCACTCTCAGTGTAACTATTTGTTATCACATGTCACAGGGAGGCCCACTGGGTTTCAGTTTTCATTGAAAACAAACCAAATTGTGGAACGGGATTCCCAAATTGTAAGTGAAATTCCTGAAATCCCTTTTAATAAAAAACAGAATTTAACTTATTCAGTGACCACAAGTCAAGGCTGTTTTTGAGTTCTAAGTTGTAGCTTTCTTGAGCTTTTGTGTATGGCCGTTGATGCTGATACCTTGGGGGAGTTTTACCAGGCAAGAACGAGTGGGTTAGGATCGGGTGCTTGGCAAAATTTGGTGAAAAAATAATCACGACCGCAACCCGGCACCAACGCAGCGACCTCCAGATTTCACTGAGGCACGTTTGGCTGCGAGTGACTAACCCGCTCACCGGAGTTGGTGCGATCATTAGCGCAGGTGGGTGGGCAATGAAGACATCGGGGTAGCTTTTCCCGAACCTGTCGGGAAGAAGGCGGGACTTCCCCTTTCGGGTTTCTGACCCGCCTACTAAGACGTCCGGCCAATCCGCACGATTTTCCCTTGATTGACCTTGTTGAGCCCACCCAGCGGACTCAGCAGGCCAATTAAGGGCCACCCGGCAACAGGTGACGTCACAGACTGCAATTTCATCTGTCAAGAGTTCTTGACAGATGAAATATCAGCATTTTACAGCTGTTTGAAGCTGTGAAACACTGACACTCTGAGTTCTAACATGAGTCCTTCTGCACAGACTCAGTTAGAACTCTCACCGGCACTCAAAGCTGAAGGCTGTCACTTTTGACAGATCGCAGCCATTCAGCTTTCAGTTCCGGCTGAGTGGTGGGCTCCCGACGGCTACAGGAAGAAAGGCTGTTATGGTAAGTACAGTTAAGTAAAAGTTCTTTACACACTTTAGACACACCAAACACACTTACCTTTACACTCATGCACCCATCACTCACCTGAGCGCCAACATCGCGACCCCTCCAACTCCTTCAACCCGACGGCCCGCCTGCTCTAACCTGGCGTGGTTTGGAGCCATCGGGAAACCCACACGAAACCCCTCAAAATAGGGATTAGGCTAAAAACTGCCTGTTAACTACCTGTTAACAGGCAGTTAATTGGCACTAATCCCTTCCCGCCTGGTTTCGGCGGGTCCCAGTGCAGGGCGGGTACCCGCCGCCCCTGAAACTTACGTGGGGCAGGGTTTTGGGCGGGATGGTGTCGGGACCCCCAAATTCAGGATTTCCCCCCCCCCCACACGCCTGAAACCCCGCATGATGGCTCCACAAAAATCTAGCCCATCATTTCAGGTGATAATTGGATGCAAATGGAAAGTCCTCGCTGGAGGGCGCAGAACGCTCCCAGCTCTGCTCAGCTGCATGCAGACACTGAGCCTCGGGGGGCCATCCAGATAAAGGGCGGTCCTGGAGGTGCAGCAAGATGTGCAGGAGGCTCTGACAGGTTTTGCGACCGCAATGTCTGCAAATGTTCAGAGGATGCAGGAGTCCATCTCCAACATGAGCACCACCATGTCACAGGCGATGGCGACTGTAGGCTCTTCCAAGGAAAGGACGGGCACCTGCATGGAGCAGCTGATGTGCCACTCACATGAGCACATGCTATCTATGGAGAAAAGATGGCAGATGCTCATAGACCTCCTCTCTAGGAGGGATGTCACCGTAGACATGGGTCCTCATGGCCCCACTGCTGTGCAGCAAGGTGCTAGCCAGCTCCTTGCTAGCAGGGAATTGCGGGTGGTCCATGAGAGGGATGATGGTGAGAGGGGAGAGGGAAGTGGGGGCGCCTCTCAAAGTGCTCACACTTCGACCCTATTGCCACCTGTTCGGTCAAAGCCCCAGACGGATCCTCGGATTGCGAGGGCTGAGCCTGCCCCTGCACAGTCGCAGGAGGAGCAGACTTTGGCGGAGCCATCACAGGCTCCAAAACGCAGAGGACGTCTGCCAAGAGTGTCTAAGCAGTTGCAGCAGGGAATTGAGCAGGCTGCCTCTACCTCTGCTGAAGCCACAGGGGTAGCACCTCATAGAAGCATGCGTAAGAGAAAGATGACACACAAGTAGATTCGCAAGTGTAGCCACTTGGGTGGTTTATTCAATGTTAATGTCAAATTTCCAATAATGTGATCTCAATCATAAAAATCTTTATTTTCACCACTTTCCGGTCTTGGAGAAATTTGTGTGCACCTTTAGAACTGACTTAGTGAGTTGCAGTGAATGATGAGACATAATGGTACCTCCACCAATGGTGATTAGTATGAAAGGAATGGCTTGGTCATTGTGGGGATGGTTTATGCTGTTGGTGTGGGGTGGTGTCAACCTCGCACAGCATGGCAGCCATATGGGTGTTCAGTGTAAAGTGAAGTAAATCTGGCCATGATGAGGCCAGCTCTGGCCTCCCGGGCAGCAACGTGCTCAGGTGCTGATGCCCCTTGTCCTGTGCAGCATCAGGTGGTTGCGGAGAAGGTTGATGGTGTTGTTGTTGGTGCTGCTGGTGTGCCTGGTGCTGCTGGTGTTGGGGCTGATCGTGGTCCAATTCTGAGGACAAAGTTGAGACAGTATAAACAGCACCCATGCTGATGGAATAGATGGCAGGTCAAGTAGAGATGACAGAAGAAATCTGTCAATGGTGAGAGAGGTTCTTCCAATGAGGAGGCACTGGATGGAGACTTTGGGAGAAACACTTGCAGCCTGCAGATGGCAATGTAGTCAGCAACTGCTTCTGCCTGAAGGAAATGATCAGCTGTGAGGTCGGAGCTTTTATAGTACATTTGATGCTGTCAACTAATCAGCTGGATCAATGGCCACTCAACTCCCACCTCAGGTTGACAGACGCAGTTCCCAAGCTGCATGAATCCCATGGGCAGGCAGGGAAATTTGAAAGGTAGGGGGAAAAATACGCTTAACTGTCGGAAACAAGCTGATAATGATTTCAATTAGGTCGCCGGCCTCCGCTGTCCGGCAAACACACCTGAGGGAAAGGCGCATGGGTCGGGATGACGGTGGGTTCCCGACTTGCTCTGACTTTTTTCAAATTTCCCATCCAACCCACCTCTGATCGCGCCCACATGGACCCCAGAAAATTCAAGCTAAAGTGTTTCTTGCTGACTCTCTACCCTCAATTGACACCATGGACGCGATCTTGCCAGCCCTGGGGAGGTGGGTTTTGTAATGTATATACCTTTAAGGGGGGAACTACTTTTTACAGCTCATGTATACTGTAGTACCGGCAGTGACCACACCTGTATATAGCACTGAGTAGTAATCTGTACAGGCAGTTCCACTGTGAGCCACATTGAGTAAACACCTGTTGTACCGTTTCTCCTGCAGTCTGTGTCTTATTATACACAGACACAACATTGGTGACAAGGCAAGTTCGAACCTACCTGCAACTCTGCATCACCTCCCGGGGATTTATTCCTGGAGATCAGTGGATTGGAGGTCAAGGCCAGAGACTCGGGCGCCGACCACTGGCAACCGCCCAGTCATCCAGCAGAGACTCGAGAATTGCGGGGGAGGCTGTCGAGAGCCAGGCTTGGCTTTCCAGTCAAGGTGGTCCAGTGAAACGGGCTGGCAACAGGTAGTGCGCAGACCCTTCCCGGACAGCGGTGGGCTAGAGCCCGACCGAGCGACACAGCAAAGGGCCGAGCAGCGTCGACGGGGGAGAGAGAGGGCAGAGCGCACAGGGCGCAGCCGGTGTTCAGGGGCCGAGCAGCATCGAAGAGAGGGAGAGAGAGACGCGCAGAAACCCGCGAGGTGCCGCCATTGCCACGAGGACCGCCGAGAGCGGCGTTGGCAGCAGCGCAGGAGAAGCGCGCGAAACCTACAGGGCGCCGCCATTGCCACGAGAGCCGCCGGGAGCGGCGTTGGCAGCAGAGGGGGAGGAAGGAAAGCGTGGGAGACGCCATTTTAAGTCATTGGGAGACGCCATTTTAAACCACACCCAAAATGCCGAAGAGTGGCAGTATCACCGCATTTGACAATGAAGTCGAAGATTGGACTACATATGTCGAACGAATAGAGGTGTACTGCAAGGCAAATGAGGTGTCAGATGACAAGAAAGCATCGGTATTGTTAAATTTAATGGGTGCAAAGACGTATGGTTTATTACGAAATCTAGTAACCCCAACGAAGCCAATGGAAAAGAGTTTTGAAGACGTAGTAACGATACTACAGGAACATTTAAATCCCACACCGCTGCTGATAGCAGAAAGATTCAAGTTTCACAAACGGAACCAGCATAAGGATGAAAGCAATGCTGATTATTTAACAGAACTGCGCAAACTATCGAAACACTGCCAGTTTGGAGCGGGACTGGCAGATACATTAAGGGACAAGTTTGTGTGTGGGCTTCAAAGTGAAGGAACCTAGAAACGGCTTTTGTCTGAAAAGGACCTTACGCTGGAAAAGGCTTTCAGCATTGCGGTATCATATGAAGCAACAGCACGGGGCGCTGCAGAGATACAACAGAGACCGCAAGAATATGGCACAAACGAAATGTCATATGGAACAGAGAAGTGCTATCGCTGCGGCAGAACAACACATGACCAGAATGATTGCTGGTTCAAAGACAAAGTGTGCAGACAGTGTGGAAAAGTAGGACACATAGCACGAGTCTGCAGGTCGGGAAAGAAAACCAGCAATAAGAAACCTACCAAAGAAAAGTACAAGAAGGTACATAAGATGACGGAGAATAGTTCAGATGAACAAAAGAGTGATAACGACTCCGAAAGCAGGGAACTCAGTTGTCTGAAACTACATAATGTGATCACAACGGAGGATCACCGAACCATTTGGGTCACTCCCAAGATAGCAGGAGTACAGGTAAAGATGGAATTGGACACAGGATCAGCCCTAACAGTCATAAACCAATGGGACTACGAGCGGCTATTCTCACACATACCCTTGAGAGACACAAAAATTATTTTGAAGACGTACACGGGGCAAAAAGTCTACCCCAAAGGAAAAATAAGGGTGACCGTTATATATAACGGTAAGGAAACACCAAAACTAGACCTGTATGTATTGCAAGATGGAGGACCACCATTACTGGGACGTGAATGGATCCGGAAAATACAACTGGATTGGCATTCCATACAGGCACTGACTTTGGCTGACAAAAAGGATGACGACGTCACACCTGGGCAACTGTCAAAGATCCTAACTGACGTGAAAGAAGTGTTCCAGCAAGGACTCGGAACACAAAAAGCATGACAGCGACGATTAAAATTGAAGAAAACGCAAGCCCAAAAATTTTTAAGGCCAGACCGGTACCTTATGCAATCCGCCCAGCCGTCGAAGCAGAGCTGGAGAGTCTGGAACGTTCAGGTGTACTGTCCAAGGTAGAGTGGAGCGAGTGGGCTACACCCATCGTCCCTGTGATGAAAAAGTCGTTGAGCAGCACGCCTGGGGAACCAAGGAAGGTTCGCATCTGTGGGGACTTTAAGGTAACAGTGAACCCGGTCCTTCACACCGTACAATATCCACTTCCGCAGATTGAAGATATTTTCATCTCGCTATCTGGAGGGAAACGCTTCACTAAGATTGATCTGGCCCAGGCGTATCTGCAAATGGAGGTAGAAGAAGCATCAAAAAAATACCTCACAATCAACACCCATAAAGGTCTCTACCAATACAACCGGCTGGTATTCGGGGTAGCATCAGCTCCGGCTATTTGGCAGAGGGCATTGGAACAAGTCCTGCAAGGGATCCCAGGGACCCAGTGTTATTTGGATGACATCCTGGTCACGGGCGAAAATGACAGTGATCAACTTGCCAACTTGGAGCAGGTGCTCACTAGATTGCAGGAATATGGGCTCCGAGCTAACCGCCTCAAATGCGAGTTTTTTAGAAAACAGATCTCGTATTGTGGCCACGTTATCGATAAAGAGGGGTTACATAAGTCCCCAGAGAAGATTGAGGCAGTAGTCAAGGCTCCAGCACCGGAAAATGTGTCACAACTGAGGTCGTTCCTCGGGCTGGTAAACTACTACCATAAGTTCTTGCCAAGTTTGTCTACAATACTACACCCACTGAACACCCTACTGCAAACTGGGGTGCCATGGAAGTGGAGTGACGAATGTAGATGAGCTTTGCAGAAGAGCAAAACACTAATCACATCGAAAGAGGTATTGGCCCATTATAACCCGGCATTATCAATTCGGTTGGCATGTGATGCGTCACCCTACGGCATTGGAGCGGTGCTGTCGCACAAATTCTCAGATGGCTCAGAGAAGCCAATAGCCTTTGCGTCACGATCACTAACCTCAGCCGAGCGTAACTACGCCCAGATTGACAGGGAGGCCCTCAGCCTAGTGTGGGGAGTGAAAAAGTTCAATCACTATCTGCACGGGCAGAAATTCACCTTGCTGACTGATCACCAGCCTCTTGTCTCCATTTTTAATCCGAAGAAGGGCGTTCCGTTGATGACTGCGCAACGACTACAAAGATGGTCACTTTTTCTAGGGGCGCACCACTATGAGATTGAATATAAGGGCACGAAACAGCATGGAAATGCTGATGGGCTGTCACGCCTGCCACTGCCTACTGCGGAGGAAGCACCAGCAGTGGATCCTGTTGAAATATTCCATTCGACTATAGTTGAATACCTACCGGTTACTAACGCTTGTATGGAAAAGGAAACCCGAAATGACCCGACAATGTCTCGGGTATATGATTTGACGGTGAAGGGATGGCCAGCACATGGCGACTCACTGTTGCCAGCATTATCGACAAGGAGAGAACAGCTGTCAGTGTGCCGGGGGACCTTGATGTGTGGATCCCGAGTGGTAATTCCACCCAAGTTAAGGGATAGAGTGCTCAATGAGCTTCATGAGGGTCATCTGGGAGGGGTAAAAATGAAAAGCCTAGCCAGGGCTTATGTGTGGTGGCCGGGAATCGATAAACAAATCGAGGACCTGACCAAGAGCTGCTCAGGATGCCAGAGAGTCCAAAATGCACCGCCACAGGCCCCTCTACACCCATGGGAGTGGCCCTCATCTCCATGGCAACGGGTGCATATTGATTTTGCTGGTCCATTCATGGACTCAATGTTTTTAATAGCCGTGGATGCGCACTCAAAATGGCCTGAGGTCATCAAAATGTCCTCCTCCACCACGGAGAAAACTATTGCAGTCCTACGAACCATTTTTGCCAGGAATGGCTTGCCAGAACAGATTTGCTCTGACAACGGACCACAATTTGTGTCCGAAGAGTTTCGGAGGTTCTTGAAAAAGAATGGGGTAAGGCATTACACATCCGCCCCGTATCATCCAGCCACAAATGGATTGGCTGAGAGGTTTGTACAAACCTTTAAGAAGGCAATAAAGGCTATGTACAATGACAACATTCCGCTGCAGCACAAGGTGGACAGTTTCCTGTTCGCCTACCGGAATGCGACACATGCAGTCACCAACCAGGCCCCAGCCATGATGTTCTTTAACCGAAGGTTAAGATCTCGCCTGGATTTGCTCAGACCAAACGTATGAAGAGATGTTGAGAGTAAGCAATTCCAGCACATCCATGAGAAGCCAACAAGGAGCTTCAATGTAGGGCAACCAGTCTTGGCCCGCGACTACCGAACAGAAAAATGGCAGCCAGGAACGATATGCACACGGCAGGGCCCACTAATGTACACAGTGGACGTTGGGGAGAGCATTGTGAGACGCCATGCTGACCAGATCCTAGAGTCACAGGAACAAGTCAACCCTATGGCTCGCCCATACGTACCTGGTGATGAACCCGACGTACAGGTCGCATCTACCCCAGAAACAGTAGCATCGGAAGCTGATGAACCAACCGACGACAGGGGGCCAGAATCGCCTCCGCACCAAGAGCAAGACACTCGGGAAAGGCGCTATCCAGAAAGGATCAGGAAGCCTCCCCAAAGACTGAATATATAAATAGACTATTTTCAGCTGATGTTGCATGTTAAAAGTGTTAATTGTAATTAGTTTGATATTAATTGTTAAATGAGTGTTATGGTACTGTTAATCTAAAAGGGGAGGAATTGTAATGTATGTACCTTTAAGGGGGGAACTACTTTGTACAGCTCATGTATACTGTAGTACCGGCAGTGACCACACCTGTATATAGCACTGAGTAGTAATCTGTACAGGCAGTTCCACTGTGAGCCACATTGAGCAAACACCTGTTGTACCATTTCTCCTGCAGTCTGTGTCTTATTATACACAGACACAACAGGTTTGGAGGCAGGACTGCTGGGAAAATGGCAGAATTTGGGGGCGGGTGCCCAACCCGTCCCCAACCCGCCTCCATGCCATCTTGCTAGGAGGTGGGTAGCCGTCCCACGCCGGGTCCCGTCTCCTGGAGGCGGGAAGGGATTAGATCCACTATACTGCCTGTTAACAGGTAGTTAACAGGCAGAAAATAGGATTATCCCCATTTTGCCCACACAAGTGCGGGCTTCTCGAAGGCTCCAAACCCCGCCAGGGTCACCGAGGCAACTACTGGGTCTGCGGGGGTCAGGGGTGCAAAATGTACTGTGAAGGTGAGTGGTGGGTGCAAGTGTGGAGAGGTGAGTATCTGAGGTAAGTGCAAAGTGTTAGAAAAAGTGTACTTAACCTTTGTTTCCTCCTGTAGCCTTCAGTCGGTGGGTAATCTGGCCTAGAAATTTGGTTTTGGCGCAGCGACGGCTTTAGCGCCGGAAGTTAGTGCCGGAGCTAAGTCGCGCTGGGCGTGCCAAAAATTCACTAGTTCTGCGCCCAAACGGCTGCCGGCGCTGCTGAAAGCTGTTTGCGCCTGAAAACTGGCGCTACGCGCTGAATTGCGGCGCTATTCCGGCGCTGCGGCGCCCGCTGCGGTGCGGCAGGTTCGGGAAGTGCAGGCCTCCTCCTTCCCTTAAGGAGGAGCTGCCTGCACCCGGCCGCGGCCCGCGAAAATCATTGTAAAAATGAGCCCGGCACCTCGGACAAGTGCCGGGCTTGCATCTGTCCCGGGGGGGGGGGGCGGAGAAGTCCGGGGAGGGAGCTGCGGCCAGGCGGCCGGCGGGAAAGCGGCCGGCCGCCGCGGGGCCTTTAATGCGCCGGTGCAAAGCCCAGTAAGGCACCTCTGCCAGAACGTTGCTTGCGGCTGCCACGGGCGAGGCGGCCGCAAGTCAATTTCAGAGTTCGGGCGGGTTACCATGGCAACCGGGACGCTGCGCACACCGACGACGTCATCGGTGCCGGCACAGCGCTAATGGCCTAATGCCGATTTAGGGGCCCACTCAATTTCCAAACTGGCCATAACTCCGGCGCTAGGCCCTCTAGCGCCTCAAAAGCGGCGCTAAGCCTACCGAATTTCTAGGCCTCTCAGACCTCCGTGTTGCAGATGGCCGGTGCATTATCATCAAACAACATAGAATGTCACTGTTTGACAGCTTCACAGAGCTGTCAAATGATGACAATTCATCTGTCAAAAGTTTTGACAGATGAAACGTCATATGTTGAAGTTCTCAGTAACCGGCTTTCCCTTAATTGGCCTGCTAAGCCCGCTGGGTTGGTTGGTGTGGGTTGGCCAGAAGTTGATGGAGACGGGACTAACAAGTGGGAGTCCCGCCTCCAAAAGTCCCCATTGGCAAAATCCAGCCCAAAGTGTCACCCAAAATTTAGAGATGGAAAGACATAGGGGGAGAAATTCAGTCTCGCCCCGTTCGGGGCGCTATTATTGGCAGTGCGCAAAGTTTAGCGCCTGGCGCTAATTATTGCCTCCGACAGCAAACTTGGCTTTTATTGCCCCTGGAGGTGATTGGAGCGCTAAATCAGGCGCTTCACACCTGTCTTAAGGCGCTAAGGCAGAGGAGCGAGGCGCTTCCTCACAGCGCTGGCAAAGCTCATGTGATTTCAGTCAGCAATGGAACACAGACACACTGGCACCATCCAGTTCTTAAAGGGGAGTTCTGACGAATGGTCATCGACCTGAAACGTTAACTCTGTTTCTCTCTTCACAGATGCTGCTTGACCTGCTGAGTTTCTCCTGCATTTTCTGTTTTTATCTTAAAGGGGAGGGTTGATCTTGCTCTCCATCCACACCCTACTCATTGCAGCCTTGAATCTCGGCCTGAATCTCGGCCTGGAGAGACCTGTACATCAAATCTGCTGGAAAGAACAATGGAGAGAACCAGGGGAAGAGCTCAGAGTGAAGACCCCATAGTCTCTTCTAAATCGATACAAGGAAGGGCAAATCAAAACCAACCTGCAAAGTGCTGCTCAGTACCCAAAACTCCTTCACACAGCGTTGAATCTCTCCAGAAGTCTCTCTGTCTCTCTCTCAGAATGTGTGGTGCAAAAATGTAACCAACAAAAAAAGGCAGGAAGTGGTCGCCTTTAAATAGCGCTCCCCTAGTCCCTTTCTGACAGCAAAATGCTCGCCTCAACCTGTCGTTGCTAGCGGCAGGCGGTAAGGCGGGGGCGCCACTCAATTTCCGGTCCGGGGCACTAACGGGGCGTTGCGCACTCGACTGATGTCACGATCTGCTGACGCAGGAGATCGTGGCGGCATTGTTCCAATCAATTTCACGAGAGGCGCAGATATCGCCGCGCCCGGCCGCTAGTTGCTTTGCGCCCCACTTAGCGCCCTCTTAAGGAGCTAACGGGTGGCGCTACCAACCGAATTTTTCCCCATAATTTCTGCTGTAAGAATCTAACAGATATATAATGAAAACTAAAGCAAAATACTGCGGATGCTGCAAATCTGAAGTAAGAAGAGAAAATGCTAGAAATACTCAACAGGTCAGGCAGCATCTGTAGAGAGAGAAACAGAGTGAACGGGGTCAATTTTCTGGCTGCCGTCGGGCGGCTTTTCAGGCGGCCGGGGGCCGAAAATCGGCGAAAAAGCGGGTCAGGACACCCCCCCCCCGCCTGATTCCCCGCCCTGTCCGACTTTCGGTCCGCTGTTTTCCCGCGCCCCGCTTCAGTCCTGGCCGCCGCTGGCGGGACTGGTCGTCGGCACACTAATTACCAATAATCACCTTGTTGAAGTCGATTTTCCAGGGCAGTTGCGACTTTGGGGCTTTCCCCACCTGAAACCTGCCTGCGGGGAACCCCGCTGCTGAGACCTGGCGTGAAGCTTGCCTGCTTGCTAGCTGTCAGCTGCAGGTAAGGAGAAGCTGCGATTTAAAGGGCCAGCACTTGTATGTTGCAGGTTTAGGGCTACTTCTTCAAGGCTTAGGCACAGCTGTGGAAGGTTGGAGCCTCACAAGCTTCTCCAATGCGATCTCCTGGGAAGCCCCTCTCGCCACCCTCACTCAGTGCTTCCTCAGTGGAGGCATCTATGAGAAGCATGGGACGGCTTTTTTTCCTTCCCTTCTTGCCATTAGAGGATCTCCAGCAGCAGAGGCAGCAGCAGCAGAACCAGGAACAGCAGGATGAGCACCAGGAGCACCAGGCTGCTGCTCACTCACCTGAAGCTGCACAGGCCAGGAGGGGCCAGCGCTTGGAAGATGCTTGAGAGCACCTTGCTGCACTTTAGGGGGCCATGGGGACCTGTATCTGCACTGGCAGTCCTACTCAGAAGGACTTCCATGAAGATCTGGTTTCTCTGTTCAACAGATGGCCAACGCTCCTCAAGAGATGTCATTCTCTTATGAGCACTCACCATGTTTTCCGTACCATTGCGAGTTATCTCCTCCATGGAGGTTGCGAACCTTTCCATGATGATGCGTTCATGCGCCAATGACTCTACAAAGGCTCTGCTCATGGTCGCTATGGACTCCTCCATTCGCTCCACACTCGCAGCGCCCCTGGAGACAAAACCTGCCAGAGACTCCTGCATCTGTGCATGGAGATCCATCACCTCTTCTCTTGCGGATGGACCCAGAGGCAGAGGGTCGACATGCAGCGCAGCTGAGCTGAGCTGGCAGAGTCCTGCACCCTCCGACGAGGACTCTCCACTGCTGTCCCTGTCTCCAGAATCTGCTGAGGCTCACTTGTGAGCTGTGAAACACCAGGTGACAACACTACTCTATGTCCCGAAGGTCCCCCCGAGGCGTGAGTGTCTGCGCTGGTGCTGGGTGTGCTTACTTCTGCTGATGCTGCGCCCTCAGAGGTTGGAGCTTCCTCTGAGGAGTCTGGCTGCACAGCCTCTTCCTCCTCCACAGTGAGGACGGGGGCTCTGGATGGTACTGTGGGGGAGTAAAGGAAGGAGTTAGAGATGTAATGCCACGGTTCTTCTGGTGACTCCCAGCGAGTTGGCATCTGCTGACACCTGCATCCATGCAGCATTGGTCTCAGTGGGAGGCCTCTTCCTGCCTGACCTAGGGAAGAGGACCTCCCTGTGGGCCCTAACCCCATCAAATAATGCCTGCAGTGAGGCCTCGTCGAATTTGAAGGCAGCTCGGGGTCTGGCACTGGCCACAGCTGCTGCAGGATCCTCTGCCATCCTGTATGGTTCATTTGGAAGCCTTCAGAGGATGCAGTGCTTGCTATGGACCTTGAAAGCACCACGAATGATGACATCATACTGTGGGGATTTCTGACTCGAATTGGAGAATTAGCAAGGCTTCCCACATGCTGGGAATTAATTGGCCACTTGAGGGAAAATTACGTGGAGCTGGCTGACACTTTTTTATGTGTGTCAGAAACCCCACATTCGGGGAAACCCGACCATTTCCCACACAAGCCGAAAATTGGGGCCGTTGTTTCGGGTCGATGACCCTTCGTCAGAACTGGATATATAATGAAATTCCCCAATTTCCCCAAAAATGCAGCACGGTGGCATAGTGGTTAGCACTGTTGCCTCACAGCGCCAGGGACCCGGGTTCGAATCCGGCCTCGGGCGACTGTCTGTGTGGAGTTTGCACATTCTCCCCATGTTTGCATGGGTTTCCTCCGGGTGCTCCGGTTTCCTCCCACAGTCCAAAGATGTGCGAGTTAGGTTGATTGGCTATGATAAATTGACCCTTAGTGTTAGGGGGATTAAATACGTGGGGATAGGGTGGGATATGTGTTGGTGTAGGGGTTACAGGGATCGGGTGGGATATGTGTCGGTGCAGGCTCGATGGGCCGAAATGGCCTCTATCTGCACTGTGGGGTTTCTGTGATTGATTCTGTGAATTGCCATGAAGCCCTCTATGTTTTGTCTCAATCCTTTCTTTACAGAAGGTAGGCCCAAAGGTTAGTGAATGACTGATGAGTATGTATACCCAGTTATACCCATAAACCTTGATTAATCTCGCTGACTAATGGTGGCAGTGGAAATATTAGAGATATAAATGAACCCATGTCACATGGAAGATGTGACTCAAATGGCTTTACTGGATTGTGTGAAAATCTAGCCCTCCACGTTTTGCTCTATTGCAATAATATACTACTTGCACTCAAAATTAGATAGACCCTTCATAGCACAGAGTAATTGTGTCTAGATTGCCTACTCACATGCCTCCTGTGACTAATGTTGAACCAAATAGAGCCTTAATAAGGAAGAACTAATAGAGCATCATTTTAATTAAAAAAAAGATATATATATATTTGCCTTCCAGCTACACATGTAATAATCCTGACATTAGTTCCGCACAAGGGATGCGGCAAATGGATAAATCATTGGTCAAAGTAACTAAGTTTCCATCTCTCTCATTTACTTCCCCCTCCCTCCCATTTTCAAGCAAGGTGATACTTTTTTTCCAACTGCGGGCATTTGATTCTCATCCTGGCTCCAAAGGGGAATTACTATAAAAAGTTGGTTTTTTGTAATTAAACCATTGCAAATCAGAACTAATCAAGATACAGCAAGTCCGGGGAACTGAGAAAAGTACCAAAGTGATCAACCATCTCTTTTTTTTCTTGGAGTTTTAGATGATGATGACTTAAATCAATGGCCCAGAAATTCGGGTCTCCACTCACCCGTAGGCCCGATGGAAGTGTCGGTTTCCTACATGCACTGCACATGCGCGGGAAACCGGTACTTCCGTTCCTCTGAACGAAGGGGTTCAGAGGTCGAACGCGTGCGCAGGAGAGGCTGCTCGTGCGCATCAAACTTTGTTTTGTTTTTTTTTACAGGTTTTCCCGGGAGGGTAAGTCTCCAGAATTTAGAAATGTAAAAAGCAGGCGTAAGGTCTGCTTTTTACAAGGTAAGTGGTGAATTAATTAAAATTAAAACATTTTTCCCACAGGTTTATTATTTTTAAATACTTTAAAGCAAGGTAAGTTTATTTTTAGCCCCGTTAGAAAATAAAATTATTTTTTTCAAAAATTTAAATTATTGTATAAAATAGTTATTTCATGTAATTTATAGTTTATTTAAAAAAATGATTTAAAAAAAAAAAATTATTTGAAGATTTAGTGCTATTTTGGGGCCGTAGTATTTATAAGTCTTGACAGCACTTCCTGTCAGACTTATGAATGGAGCATTCCCTGCTCCGATTGGCTCCCCACGGCCCACGTGATCCCAGGGGATGCATCGAACTAACTGCGCCCCTGGGATACGCAAGCACTGCGCGCCGGCAGCTGGACCAGGCCCCGGATCGGAATCCCACGGGGGCCCACAGCTCAACGGCCGGCGCACAAGGTAAGTGCAGATCGGGGGCTTGCACCTGCGGGAAGCCTCCGACCCGAATTTCTGGGCCAATGTAATAGATTACATTTCTGAGCCACGATGTTTTTTGCCCATGGGCATTAAGAGAAATCTGTGAGGAAAGTGGGGTTGCATTAGTTACTGGCCCAAAAACTGCTGTGACAGGCCAGCAAACATCGCCCGCCGCTAGTTAGACTTGCCCTTGCCCGTATAATGTCTGGAAGTGGGAGATGGAAAGGGCGTGGCGCCCTCTACAGGGCATCTGGGATCTGAGTGAAAAAGGGCAAGCAACTGTGTATCTCCTTAACCAATCAGGGTGAAGGATTGTGAAATGCACAGTGCAACAACTGAATAAGGAAGTGCAAGTTAGAATGGTGAATTCAATGTCAAATCAGGTACAGAAAGAGAGAGAAAGAAAGATTGGATTAAGAGGGAGAGAGAAAAAAAGACAAAGTAAAAAACAAAGTTAATTTTAAATTATAAAAAAGTCTCCAACAATGATTAAAACCTGAAGGAATGAGATTCCACAATGGTAATAGTTAATTTTCAATGCCAGAGAGGTTGACTGGTAGTAATTAACATTTATCATGTTGTTAAAGGGATACTTAGAATTGAAATGACTTGACTTAACTTTCTGTGGTGAGTTTACTTCATATCTGCAGTGCAAGTACAGCAACTTCACACTGCTCAATGCATTAGAACGGGAGGCAGACAATGAGATGCTGGTTTTGAGAAGTTAACGGCAGAGTACCGCAACTCGGACATCCACGTTTAATTGCGCATCTGCCCTTGCCTGAAGTTGCTGTGGCATTTGCACTGAAATAACAGTGAGCACTATTAGTCTCGCCGTTATTTTGACAGCAACATTTGGGCCATTATCTTCAAAGCTTGTTGAATTCAGGAAGAGTGCCAGAGCATTGGAAAATACCAAGTTTCACACCATAATTTTTAAAAAGGAGAAAGAAACAAACTGTGCAACTGCAGGCCAGAGAGTTTAATGTCAGGGGTGTGAAAGTTGCTGGAATCCATTACCAGGGATATGCTAAGTGAACACTTTGAAAATTATAAGCAGCTTCAGTTAGCATGGTTTTGTGAAAGGAAAGGTCACAAAGTGATAGTCAGTGAAAGATCAATGGTTGTTTTTTATATGGATTTTCAGAATTTGATAAAAATTTCAAGAGATTTCTGACTAAACTTGAGGCACATTGAATCTCATGGCCACCTTATAATGTTTGTGCATCTTCAGTGAGTGCTCAACTATTACACAAGCTATCTGTCCTTATCTACTGCCTTTAATAAATACCCTAAATGGTCTAAACATGCCTGGCATTTCTGAAACCCAAATGCATGACGTGGCAATAGATCAAATTAAATGACATCTGCTACACGTACATAAGAAACAGGAGCAGGAATAGGCCGTTTGGCCCTTCGAGCCTGCTCCGCCATTCAATAAGATCATGGCTGATCTTTTACCTCATTTCCACTTTCCCGCACTATCCCCATATCCCTTGATTCCCTTAATATTCAAAAATCTATCGATGTCTGTCTTGAATATACTCAACGACTGAGCCTCCACAGCCCTCTAGGGTAGAGAATTCCAAAGTTTCACCACCCTCTGAGTGAAGAAATTTCTCCTCATCTCAGTCCTAAATGGCCGACCCCTTATTCTGAGACTGTGACCCCTGGTTCTAGACTCCCCAGCCAGGGGAAACATCCTCCCTGCATCTACCCTGTCAAACCCTGTAAGAATTTTGTATGCTTCAATGAGATTAACTCTCATTCTTCTAAACTCTCGAGAATATAGGTCTAGTCTACTCAATCTGTCCTCATAGGACAATCCCCCCCATCCCAGGAATCAGTCTGGTGAACCTTTGTTGCACTTCCTCTATGGCAGGTATATCCTTCCTTAGATAAGGAGACCAAAACTGTACATAATACTCCAGGTGTGGTCTCACCAGGGCCATATATAATTGCAGTAAGACTTCTTTACTCTTATACTCAAATCCTCTTGTAATGAAGGCCAACATACCATTTGCTTTCCTAATTGCTTGCTGTACCTGCATGTTAACTTTCAGTGATTTGTGTACAAGGACACCCAGGTCCCTCTGAACACCAACATTTCCCAATCTCTCACCATTTAAAAAATACTCTGTTTTTCTATTTTTCCTACCAAAGTGGATAACTTCACATTTCTCCACATTATATTCTATTTGCCATGTTCTTACCCACTCACTTAGCCTGTCTATGTCCCCTTGAAGCCTCCTTGCATCCTCCTCACAACTTACATTCCCACCCAGCTTTGTATCATCAGCAAACTTGGATATATTACACTAGCTGGAGTGCCCGGCGGTGCCGAGGCTTTTTTGAGGGAATATTGTTGTTGGAAGAGAGAGAGAGAGCGACTGGGGGGAAGAGAGAGCGCGACTGGGGGGAAGAGAGAGAGCGACTGGGGGGAAGAGAGAGAGCGACTGGGGGGAAGAGAGAGAGCGACTGGGGGGAAGAGAGAGAGCGACTGGGGGGAAGAGAGAGAGCGACTGGGGGGAAGAGAGAGAGCAACGGAGGGAAGAGAGAGAGTGACTGGGGGGACAAGAGAGAGCGACTGGGGGGAAGAGAGAGCGATGGGGGGGAAGAGAGAGTGCGACTGGGGGGAAGAGAGGGAGCGACTGGGGGGAATGGAGAGAGCGACTGGGGGAAGAGAGAGAGCGACTGGGGGGAAGAGAGAGTGACTGGGGGGAAGAGAGAGAGCGACTGGGGGGAAGAGAGAGAGCGACTGGGGGGAAGAGAGAGAGCGACTGGGGGAAGAGAGAGAGCGACTGGGGGAAGAGAGAGAGCGACTGGGGGGACGAGAGAGAGCGACTGGGGGGAAGAGAGAGCGATGGGGGGAAGAGAGAGAGCGACTGGGGGGAAGAGAGGGAGCGACTGGGGGGAATGGAGAGAGCGACTGGGGGGAAGAGAGAGAGCAACGGGGAGGGGAGGGGAGAAGGGGAGGAGGGGGAGGGGGAAGGGGAGGAAAGGGAGGGGGGGGGGAGGGGGAGGGGGAGGAAGGGGAGGGGGATGGGGGGAGGAGGGGGAAGGGGGGAGGGGGGAGGGGAGGGGGGGAGGGGAGGGGGGAAGGGGGGAAGGGAGGGGGGAAGGGGAGGGGGAGGGGAGGGGGGAAGGGGGTAAGGGGGGGTGGGGGGAGGGGTGTGGGAGAGGGGGGAAAGGGGGGGTGGGAAGGGTGTGGGGGGGAAGGAGGGGGGAGAGGGGGGAGCCAGCAGACCCTCTCCCCTCTGCCAGCGATGGCTCCGTGGAGCTCCGTGCCGGCCCACGCACTGACATGGCCCAGCTGAGCGCAGCGCCCCAGTCAGCCCGAGCCCCGCCTCTCGAGCCCCGCCCTCCCAAGCCCCGCCCCACGCCCTCTCGAGCCCCGCCCCATGCCCTCCTGAGCTGCGGCTTCAAGACCGCCGATTGTGGCTGGGCCTGCGCGCCGCGCGGGGAAGGAGAAAGAGAGCCGCCGCTCCTCCGGTCGATGTGTTGCGGGCCGACCCCTGATGAGCGCCCGATCAGCTGAGCCCGAGCCCCGCGGTGACCGCAACTCACCTCCCGCTAGGCTCCCTCCCGCCCCGCCAGCCTTTACCAAAATGGCGATGATGGCTACGCTCGGCCCAGTCCTGCGCCGCCAGCCTTTACAAAGATCGCGGCGATCGCGGGGCAGGCCCAGCGGGAGGGGCGGTGCCTAGCTCGGGCATGGCTGGGCAACAGAGGCCCAGGCTTCCAGGCCTGCAAAAACGGTGAAAGGTAGGAAAATTATAGAGGTTAGAGAAAAGATTTACAAATTAATTAACTTTTTTTAACAACAATTTGTGTTTTAAAAGCAACTTTTTTTTTTGCTGGAAATCTAGATTTGAAAAGAAACACACAGAAAGTGGGGAAAAAAAATAAACTTACGAATCAAGATGGCTGACACTCACCTCAGTTCAGAATGATAAGGCCCGCCCACACACGCACCGATTGGTCAACCGTCAGGTCACTGAACTGCAGGATTGGTCAATCATCACGTCACTCAACTGTAGGATGGCCCGCCCGCACACACAATGAACCCGCCCCCACTCGATGCAAATGAGCGGATAATGAGCGGAATTTTGAACGTTTTTTGGGTACCGTCATCATAATTTTTGTCCGACCAAAAAGTAAATATGCTTACAAGAGTCCCCTAATGATGAGCTTTCTTTTGATATAATATATGTGTAGGTACGCTCTATAACTTTTGATTGTATAGCCGGACAGACAGAAAGACAGAGAGACAGAAAGGCAGAGAGACAGACAGAGAGACAGAGAGACATAGGCCTAGAAATTGAGTTTTGGCGCAGCCAGGGCTTTAGCGCCGGAAGTTAGTGCCGGAGCTAAGTCGCGCTGGTCGGGCCCAAAATTTAATAGTTCTGCGCCCAAACGGCTGCCGGCGCTGCCGAGAGGTGTTTGCGCCTGAAAACTGGCGCTACGTGCTGAATATCGGCGCTATTCCGGCGCTGCGGCGCCCGCTGCGGTGCGGCAGGTTCGGGAAGTGCAGGCCTCCTCCTTCCCTTAAGGAGGAGCTGCCTGCACCCGGCCGCGGCCCGCGAAAATCGTTCTAAAAATGAGCCCGGCACCTCGGACAAGTGCCGGGCTTGCTTCTGTTCCGGGGGGGGGGGGGGTGGGAAGTCCGGGGAGGGAGCTGCGGCCAGGCGGCCGGCGGGGAAAGCGGCCGGCCGCCGCGGGGCCTTTAATGCGCCGGCGCAAAGTCAGGTAAGACTCTGTTGCCAGAGTCTTAGTTGCGGCTGCCACGGGCGAGGCGGCCGCAACTGAATTTCAGCGCTGGGGCCCGTCGCCATGGCAACCGGGACGCTGCGCACACCGATGACGTCATCGGTGCCGGCGCAGCGCTACCGGTCTAGCGCGGCGGAAGGGCCCCAGGCAATTTCGGCGCCGGCGCCAATTGCAGCGCTAGGCCCTCTAGCGCCGCAAAAGCGGCGCTAAGGCAACTCAATTTCTAGGCCATACTGTTTTATATATATAGATTTGGTCCCCTCATCCAAATCAATGATGTAGATTGTGAATAGCTGAGGCCCAAGCACTGATCCTTGCGGTACCCCACTAGTTACAGCCTGCCAACCCGAAAATGATCCGTTTATTCCTACTCTCTGTTTTCTGTCCATTAACCAATCCTCAAACCATGCTAGTATATTACCCCCACATAGACCCATTCACCTGATTCAAACCTGTTTCAATCTGAATTACTACCCCACATGTCATCAGTAAGTGTAAGGATGTTTCCATTTAAGCCCTTATTTAGGTCTTTAATATAAGTGATGAAGAGCTACAGTCCCAATACACTCCACTCGTGACTAGGCATCAATCAAATCCACTCCCATTAATAACAACCCCCCCACTGACAT
Source organism: Somniosus microcephalus (assembly GCF_052327205.1). Classification (NCBI taxonomy): domain Eukaryota; kingdom Metazoa; phylum Chordata; class Chondrichthyes; order Squaliformes; family Somniosidae; genus Somniosus; species Somniosus microcephalus. The sequence continues at coordinate 62,782,284 of NC_141004.1, forward strand.
GATTTCAACCACCTACCTATCCAGTGTAATAGCTGCCCTACAATCCTTTGAGGCAGCACTCTTGCCTCTGAATCAAAAAAATTATGGATTCAAGATGTACTCCAGATTTGAGTTATTAATCTAGGCCGACATTGGAGGAGTGCAGCATTGAATATTAAGGGAATCAAGGGATCTGGGGATAGTGCAGGAAAGTGGAGATGAGGTAAAAGATCAGCCATGATCTTATTGAATGGCGGAGCAGGCTCGAGGGGCCAAATGGCCTAGTCTTGCTCCTATATCTTATGTTCTTATGTCAGTTATGTATTTATTTGCATAAGATGATCAACCAATGGCAGTATTTGAAAAGGTCAGGGAGTTCTCCTGGTGTCCTGGCTAACGTTCCTCCTTCGACCAACATCCCCAGAAGTAGATTATTTGCTTACACATTCACTTGCTGTTCCTGGGGCCTTGCTGGATTAGCAAGTTGTAACCCTGAGGTTGTGAAAGACACAAAATGAATGCAGGTCCTTTTGTGCAATTTAGTCAGCTGCAAGTTTTCTTTTTTAAGTCTTATTAAAAAGCTCTGCTCAAGTAGATCCATTACACAAAGCCTACGTTTTACAGGTTTTGACCTAACTGCAGCCCTATTTGGGGAGAATATTTCTGTCCTAAAGTGTGCCTTTGTTGTGCATCTGCCTAATGTGGCAACCTTTCCAATAAAAATGTTTTTAAAAGGGAACAATTTATGATTTAAAAATCATAGTTAAATGTGTGATGCTTTAGATTTAAGGTAGTTTCTATGCAGAATGAGCACACAGTGAATGTCCCGCTCTCTGTGGAGAACGGGATATCATCTAGGAAACATCCATGAGCCATGGGCTGGCTGGAAAATTGTAGCACTCTGGAAATACCACACACTACACAGTCCATGGTACGCATCAATAGCAAGATGAAGGATCCAACTTCCTGCACAATGTATCACCTTACTGCTGTAAAAAAAATCTTGAGAATTGCCAATCTTGCCACTTAAATTCCCCCCACGTTCACCTTATAAATCCCACAAACACAAAGGGATTGAGTTCACACTGTGCAATATTAGTAATGTATCATTAGAATGAAACTTCTGTCTCTGCTATTCACTTTTATTACTAATATCGCTTATAGCTTCCTTTTAGAACACAATTATGATATTTCTAGCTACACTGAACAAGAAGACCCTATAAACACAAAGGCCCTAAATTTCTATGGGATGCTATCTTGGCACTTATGTCGGCACCCTCCAGTATTGGCCCTGCCAGATTGTGTGAGGTCAGGGGAAGGGCTGGTTGGTACCCTAGCCACTGTGGGCACCATCCTGCCTCAAGCTCCTTGAAAATCTGGCCTCTAGCTACTAGGTCTAGGGGCTGGTTTGGACCCCGAACACAGGAACTTTGGCCCCAAGCAAAGCGAGAACATTATCCTTAAAACAAATCTCTTTGTGAAGATGCTCAGTGGTCCAGGCTGCTTCCTCTGCCTGGACCCCCCTCAGGGGCCCCATTTCCACCCATCAAGAGGCCAGTATGCCTCTTCTCACTTGAGGTACCTGCCTCCAATGTTAATCTGAGTCCATGTGAGTCTGCAGCTTGGGAGCGCCCAATTTAAGGGGTCCCCATATTTCCCTTACGAAGATGGCGCTGTAAGGGTGGGTGGAGGATCTGCCCCCATCCCAGAAATGAAGCCCTATGACCAGGACCCAGCATATCGGCTCTCAGTGCATCTGAGTTCCAGCAGCACAGAAGTTATGGTGGGAATCTGTCAGAGTGGACAAAGAATTGCAGCCCTTCTCCAACAACTTCACTTCATATAGTCATTTGTAACCCACCATGAGCACAAAGCACCTGTGAAATATGAAAAATAAAGATTTTTGCATGTTGATAAGCCTTGTGATGCTCAAACAGGCCACAACTCTTCTTTGCTTATCAAGCTTTTCATTGCATTACATTTAGTCACAGCGAGTTGCCTTTCAGTTGAATGTTTTACTTTGTTCCAAATATCATAGGCCAACATTTGCGACCGGAGGCTTCCCGCGGGCGGACACCTCCAACCTGCAAAAATTCTACAAACGTACCTGGTGGCCTGGGAAATACGGAGACTTGCGATCCTGGGTCTCTCTGGGTCCGCGCAGGCAGAGATCCCCGTATCCCAGGGGCGCAGACGGTTCGCAAGCATCCCTGGGATCACGTGGGCCATGGGGAACCAATCGAAGAAGGGAATCCCCATTCACACTCTCTATGCACAGATCTGTCAAAAGTATGAATGGGGATCACTTAAAAAAGTTAAACATTAAATAATTCTTTTTTAAATCACATTTAAAATGAGTTAAAATTACATTAAATTAAATATTTTAAACAAAAACTTAATTTTTTGAAAAACATAATTAAAGTTTTTTACAGGACTAAAAATAAACTTACCTTTTTTAAAGGTATTTTTAAATTATAAACGAGTGAAAAAAAATGTCTTTACTCTTATGCTGGTAAAAGCTGGCCTTACGCGTGTTTTTACCAGGCGTAAGAATTTGACAGGCATTCAACGGGTGGAAATTATGCAAATAGCGCAACTCTCCACCCGCAGAGGCCCTTCTCCCGGGGATGTGGAGGATCCGTCAAGGGGATTCTTGATAGATCGCAAGTTCCAGGTTTTAGCGCGTGCACTTCGCAGGCCTAAGCCCGGAACTTGCGCGGCCTCTACGGGCGCATACACACCTCGTACACACCCGTAGGGGTCGCAAAATACGGCCCCATACATGAGTTTATTTTGCTTAACCACAATGGGTAGGATAGGGTTGTCAACTTTAGTTGGATGTATTTCTGGAGGTTTCAGTCCAGGAATACATCCAACACTTGCCTCCAACTGCCCACCCAGCCAAACAGCCTTTCACCCCCCTCGCCAATATTTTTATAATTAATAAAGAAAAATATTCAAAGAAAATATAAAAACAAAACATTTTCTTAATGCCCCTATGACTTTTCTCCTGGGTTGCTGGCAGCAGTGTCCAGGAGATTTATCTTCAATTCCTGGAGATTCCAGGGAAATAATGGGGAGTTGGCAATCCATCCTCTCCCACCCACACATTTGTGGGTACAACCCAACAGTGGAAGCCTACCAGCAAAATAGGTCTTCAACATCAGACTGGTTTCCTCTGGCAGGAGGTGTGTTCAATTTTTTTTCCATATGCTCCCCTGTCTATTTCCAGACTTACAGCTGTCCCAAGTGGCTGCAGACTTTTCCCACTCGGTATCCGAACTTCCCAGTGCTGGTTGTGTGGAAGGCGGGAGAGATTAAATGACAAAAGGGATGATTGTATCCCTGCCCCTGCACTTGCTTAAAACCTGCTATATCTTTAGCTTTTTCCAGTTCTGACGAAGGGTCATCGACCTGAAATGATATCTCTGTTTCTCTCTCCACAGATGCTGCTTAACCTGCTGAGTATTTCCAGCATTTTCTGTTTTTATTATGTATATTGTATGCTTTTTAAAGCCCAGGTCAATGCAGCAAGATATCAGCCAATATTTACCAGGTTGGAGGTGGGTACTAAAGCAGGATGGGAGAGGTCATTCAGGGGCAACTCAGGATAGATATGTTGGTGCCTGAGGAGGATCGGGGGACAGGGTTCAACAGCGGAAGAGGCCAGGGTCTGGGGAAGGTAAGAAACAGCAAGGGCTGACATTGGGGGTGGGAGGAGTGCAGAGCCTGATGCTAGAGTCGAGCTTGTGGTGCAGGGATTGGTCCCTGGTAGCAATGTGACCAATAACACATTAATGGTCATGTAGTTGCCATGGTTTAACGGGACATCTGGAGATGGGTAAAAGACCAGATGGACAAAATCTTCTTTAAAACATAGGTAGGCACTTCAATTCTAATGACGGCGCACTTCGGTACTCAAAGTGAGGGATGTCAGTGCTCAGAAATAGAATCCATTCCAACTCTTGGCATCCAGTGTCAGCAACATGCACTGCCAGGACAGATACCACATGTGTTTGGTACAAAGTGAACCTCATTCTGCTCTGCTGCAACCATATTGGCCCAGATTTTCTTGTCAAAATAACGGTGAGGCTAATGACGCTCTCCGTTATTTATGCGCAAATGGTACAGCAACTTCAGGCGAGGGGCAAATGCATGGTGAAACTGAAATATCCAAAAGTTGCTGTCCGAGTTGCGCCGCTCCACCGTTAGCTTTGCAAAAATGGCATCTCGCTGTCTGGCTCACCATCGAAATGCATTGAGTGGCGTAAAGTTGCTGTATTTGTGCGGGAGTTACGAATTAAACTCGCCACAGAAAGTTAAGTCTTATCTATTCCAGTCTATGTGCATAATAAGTGTTAATTACTGCCAAACAACCTTCCTGGCACTGAAAATGAACTATTATATGTGTGTAGTCTCATCCCTTCAGGTTTTAATTGTTGTTGGAGTTTTTAAAAACGTAAAATTTAAAATTTTAAAATTTGTTTTACTTTTCCTTTGTTTGCTTTCTCGCCCTCTTTTCCAAATCCTTCTTTTCCTCTCTTTATTTTCTTTCTGTACTTGATTTGACATTGAATTCGCCCACTCTAATTTACACATCCTTCTCAGTCCTTGAACTATTCATTTCACAATCATTCAATCTGATTGGGTAAGGAGATACACAGTTGCTTGCCCTCTTCACTCAGGTCCCGGATGCCCAGTCTCCCTCGCTGCGACGTTATCAGCTCGCATTTTCAGCAACTTGCCACACGAAACCTAAACGTGCAAGGGCAAGTCTAACTAACGGCAGATGCTGTTAGATGCCCTGCTACAGCAACATTTGGCCTATTATGCCTTAATAAACCCAAACTCAGATAAGCACCTCCTAAGCACCACCTCAGATAAGCACCTCCTAAGCACCACCTCAGATAAGCACCTCCTAAGCACCACCTCAAATAAGCACCCGCCTAGAAGGATGAGAAATGATCTCATTAAAACATATAGGGGTAGAAATTCATTATAGCCCAGGAATGGGTGCTAACTTCTGAAAAGTTTGAGATTTACCGCCAGACACTAATAAATCTCACTGCATGCTAAATTAAGTGTTAGCGCTCAAAGAAAGGACTGGAGCACTAAATCAAGTGCTAATGACCTAGTTCAGTGATGTTAGACTCAAAGCACAAAGCAATTTCAGGTGCAGGCTAATCGCTAGTCATCATTACCACAGGCTCTTTCCAGTTCTTAAAGGGGAGGTTTAATGCTGCAGAACCTCATTCTCAGCATTGCTGGTTCTGCAGCTGTCTCAGCAAGCAGCAGAAGGCCAAGGAGAAGGAACCAAATCACTGAAGGAGTTGTCATTATGGCAGATCGATGGCCCAGGGAGACAGCTTGCAGATTCTGCCACCAGGCATTAGAGGCGTTGGTCCTCGCTGTGGAGAGACGGAGGGCGGTGCTCTACCCAACAAGTGGCAGGAGGCCCTCGCCGCAAGTCTTCTGCAATGTGGAGGGAGGTTGCCCAGCACTGTGGTCCCCAGGACCCACACACGGTGCAGGAAGAAATTTAACAACCTCACTCGGGTGGTCAGGGTGAGTCAATGCCTCAACAAATGCTCCATACCACCATCTGAACCATAGTCTGCACACACTGCCCAAAGCACCACACCCCCAGCATTCACCCACCAACAATCTCTACCTACCAATACTCACACCCACATCGCACAGCTTGCACACAATGACAGCTATTCAACTATGGCAGGCACATCACCCAAACACATTGCTCCACACTCACTCATACACTTTCTTTTCTCTTGCAGGCCAAGGTTACTCACAACAGGAGGGAGCAGGAGCGGACAGGCGGGGGACAACCTGACACCCAACCACTGTCTGAGCTGGAGGAAAGAGTGCTGCAGATTATTGGATGTCTGGTGGCGGGCGCTGTGGCCACTGGCACATTGACCCCCTTGGGGACAACAACGGTATGTTCATCCCTACTCCTTCTCACATCCCACTTCCCCCTCACCCTACAAACATTCCAAACTTTCCAGCTAATCATGCTGTATGCATACCTTTCTCCCTTCCTGCACCCTCCCCTCACCTTAACCCGACTCTTGTGTCTTTCTGCTTTCAGATAATCAGCCTGTCCCTGAGGGTAGCATAGAGAGTGAAGTGGAAGAAGAAGGAGGACAAAAAAACACACCGTGTCACTGCATGTCTCACCCGCAGGCACCAGCTCAGATACTGGCACTACACATTCTTTAGAGGCTAGTATAATAGCGGGTGAGGCACAGGGGTTCGAGTGGGCTGCAGCAAGGCCAGGGACAAAGGGTAGCTCAGGAGTCAGCTCCCCAGAGGGCGAGTTCGCACACGAGTTCTGCTGCACAGGACTCAGATGAGGACCTTGATGGGGAGGCCTTTAGAAGAAGGGTGATGGGCATGCACACGGAGATGATAGGTGCAATGGCAAGGGTGCCCGAGAGCCTCTCGGCAATGTTAAGGAGCATGGAGTAGTCCGCCTCCAACATTGCACAGAAGGCCGATTGAGTGGCTGCCTCCTCCCTCGCTCCTGTTCCTCCTCCGCCTCCTCATTTTCCTCTTCCTCATCCTCATCCTCCTCCTCTCCTTCTTCCTCCTCTTGAGGTGGTCCCGCAATCCCTGGTGGCGAGCCCCAGGCACTGCTGGCAGCGGTGCGAAGGGGCAATTGGATTTGACGTGCGGCGCTGGATTCGCCTCGCTCCGACGGTACATCAATAGCACCCTGTTAGCACCCCCACCAGGCACCAATGGGAGGTGCTAACCAACTGAATTTCTCCCCCATAAAATTCTTACAGGGCTTGATAGGACAGATGCTGGGAGGGTGTTTCCCCTGGCTAGGGAGTCTAGAACTAGGGGTTACATTCTCAGAATAAGGAGTCGGCCATTTAGGACTGAGATGAGGTGAAATCTCTTCACTCAGAAGGTTGCAAATCTTTGGAATTCTCTACCCCAGAGGGCTGTGGATGCTCAGTCATTGAGAATATTCAAGACAGAGATCGATAGATTTTTGGATACTAAAGGAATCAAGGGATATGAGGATAGCACGGGAAAGTGGATTTGAGGTCGAAGATCAGCCATGATCTTATTGAATGGTGGAGCAGGCTTGAAGGGTCGAATAGCCTACACATGCTCCTATTTCTTATGTTCTTATTGCATTAGTGTGACACTTTTGTTTCTTATACCAGCTACCTCTAACACTTCTGAGTAAAATGGCTGATTTAATATAAGTTTATGCTACTAATTTATGCCCATTATGAACAGGGTTGAGTTTATCCAACCTCAGTTTCCTTAGGGGCCATCATAACGCAGAGACTGTTATGATCACATAAACATGTGTTGGATTCAAGTTGTTATTAAAGGAAGAAAGAACTTGCATTTATATAGCTCCTTACACGACCTCAGGACATCCCAAAGCACTTTACAGCCAATGAAGTACTTTTGAAGTGCAGTCGTTGTTGTAATGTAGGAAACGTAGCAGCTAATTTGTGCACAGCAAGATCCCACAAACTACAATGTGATACTGACCAGATAATCTGTTTCAGTGATGTTGGTTGAGGGACACCGGGGAGAACCCCCCCGGCTCTTCTTCAAAATAGTGCTGCGGGATATGAGGTCCACCTGGGAGGGCAGATGGGGGTCTCGATTTAATGTTTAATGAGAGCGTGGACGTGAGTGGGAGCAGCGGCTGCAGCAGCGGCATAAAGGGAGAGGCAGAGAAGGCCAGGACTGAGCGCGGACCTGAGCGGCAGCAGAGGTAGCAGAGACAGCAGTAGTGGCATAAAGGGAGAGGCAGAGAAGGCCAGGACTGAGCGCGGACCTGAGCGGCAGCAGAGGTAGCAGAGACAGCAGTAGTGGCATAAAGGGAGAGGCAGAGAAGGCCAGGACTGAGCGCGGACCTGAGCGGCTGCAGAAGTAGTGGAGGTAGCGGCAGCAGCATAAAGGGAGCTGAGCGGCAATTCAAAAAAACACAAGAAGTGACGTCACAGGATAGCTGGTAACTGATTGGTTGGTAAAGGTCACACCGATTTTTTTCTCTTCAAGTTAGGGGCCGTGGTTAAATAGTTGGTTAGGGACAAAGCAGGAGCTTGGAGATTAGTAACTGTTAATACTAGATTAAATCAGTAACTGTTAATGCAATATTAAATCAGTAACTGTTAATACTATATTAAGTTAGTAACTGTTAATACTATATTATATTAATAACTTGAATTAGATACATCTTAGTCTTAAGTTTCTGTAAAGTTAGTTAGTAGTCGAATAAATAAAGGCATGGCAGGGCAGCTCAGTCCCGTGGAATGCACATCTTGTGCCATATGAGAACTCCAGGATGCTTCCCAGGTCTTGGACAACCACATGAGCAGGAGGTGTCGTCAGTTGGAAGAGTTCAAGCTCTGGGTTTTGGAGCTTCAACAACAGCTGGCGTCACTGTGGTGCATCCGTGAGGCTGAGAGCTGCGTAGATAGCACATTTCAGGAGGTGGTCACCTCGCAGCTAAGGAGTGTGCAGGCAGAGACGGAATGGGTGACCACCAGACAGAAGAAGGTGGGACCTGTACAAGTCAGGCGGGTTGCACCTGAACCGGAACGGGACCAACATCATTGCAGGAAGGTTTGCTAGTGCTGTTGGGGGGGGTTTAAACTAACTTGGCAGGGGGATGGGATACGGAGTGGCGCTATAGTAGGGGGTGATGCACAGCCAAATATAGAGGAAAAAACAAGTCAGCCTGGAAGGCAGAGCAAATATGTAATGGCACAAGGGAGTATGGCAAGGCTGGATGGCATTTATTTTAATGCAAGGTGTCTTGCGAGTAAGGCAGATGAATTGAAGGTGTTGATGAACACATGGGAGTATGATATTGTTGCTGTCACAGAGACATGGTTGAGGGAGGGCAGGACTGGCAGCTCAATATTCCGGGGTATAGAATCTTCAGGCGAGACAGAGGGGGGTGTAAAAGAGGAGGGGGTGTCGCAATATTAATCAAGGAGTCAATCACTGCTGTAAGGAGGGATGATATCTTAGCAGGTTCCTCTAATGAGTCCTTTTGGGTAGAACTTAAAAACAAAAAGGGGGCAAGCACTTTGCTGGGAGTGTACTCAGAGAAGTGTAGAAATAATAGGGTAATAATAGTAGGGGATTTCAACTTCTCCAATATTAACTGGGATAGTCAGAGTGTGAAAGGCTTAGAGGGTGCGGAATTCTTAAAGTGCATCCAGGAGAGCTTTTTGAGCCAGCATGTAGAAAGTCCTACAAGAGAGGGGGCGGTACTGGACCTAATTCTAGGGAATGTAGCTGGGCAAGTGGTAGAAGTGTCAGTAGGAGAGCATTTTGGTGACAGTGACCATAATTCGGTGAGATTTAAGGTAGTCCTGGAAAATGACAAAAATGGACCAGAAATAAAGGTTCTAAATTGGGGGAAGGCCGATTTTCATATGATAAGACAGGATCTGGCCAAAGTGGACTGGGATCAGCTACTTACAGGAAAATCCACATCAGAGCAGTGGGAGTCTTTCAGAAAGGAAATAGAGAGAGTACAGCGCCAACATGTTCCCGTAAAGGTCAAGGGTGGGACCAACATGCGCAGGGAACCCTGGGTGTCAAGGGATATAAAAGAATGGATTAGGAAAAAAAGGGAGGCTTTTTGGCAGATACAAAGGACTAAAAACAGTGGAAGCATTAGAGAAGTATAGAAAGTGCAGGGGGGGTACTTAAAAAAGAAATTAAGAGAGCGAAGAGGGGGCATGAAAAAACACTGGTGGGCAAAATAAAGGAAAATCCCAAGGTGTTTTATAAGTATATTAAGGGCAAGAGGATAACCAGGGAAAGTGTAGGGCCCATTAGGGACCAAAGTGGCAATCTGTGTGTAGAGCCGAAAGATGTAGGTGAGGTTTTAAATGAATATTTTGCATTTGTGTTCACTATGGAGAAGGACGATGTAGGCATAGAAATCAGGCAGGGTGATTGTGACATACTTGAACAAATTAGAATTGAGAGGGAGGAGCTACTAGAGGTTTTAGTGGGCTTAAAAGTGGAAAAATCCCCAGGCCCAGACGAGATGTATCCCAGGCTGCTGTGTGAGGCAAGGGAGGAGATTGCAGGGGCTCTGACACAAATTTTCAGAACTTCTCTGGCCACAGGGGAGGTGCCAGAGGATTGGAGAACAGCTAACGTAGTACCATTATTCAAGAAGGGTAGTAGGGATAAACCAGGGAATTACAGGCCAGTGAGCCTAACATCAGTGATAGGGAAATTATTGGAAAAAATTCTGAGGGACAGAATTAGTCTCCACTTGGAGAGGCAAGGATTAATCAAGGATAGTCAGCATGGCTTTGTCAGGGGGAGATCATGTCTAACCAATTTGATTGAATTTTTTGAGGGGGTGACTAGGTGTGTGGATAAGGGTAGTGCAGTTGATGTAGTCTACATGGACTTCAGTAAGGCTTTTGACAAAGTCCCGCATGGGAGACTGGTCAAGAAGGTAAGAGCCCATGGGATCCAGGGCAATTTGGCACATTGGATCCAAAATTGGCTTCGTGGCAGGAGGCAGAGGGTGATGGTCAAAGGTTGTTTATGTGACTGGAAGCCTGTGTCCAGTGGTGTACCACAGGGATCGGTGCTGGGTCCTTTGCTGTTTGTAGTGTACATTAATGATTTAGATATGAATGTAGGAGGTATGATCAGTAAGTTCGCAGATGACACGAAAATTGGTGGAGTGGTAAATAGCGAGGAGGGAAGCTTCAAGCTACAGGACGATATAGACGGGTTGGTTAGATGGGCAGAACAGTGGCAAATGGAATTTAACCCTGAAAAGTGTGAGGTGATGCATTTTGGGAGGACTAACAAGGCAAGGGAATATGCAATGAATATTAGGACCCTAGGAAGGACAGAGGATCAGAGGGACCTTGATGTGCGTGTATATAGATCACTGAAGGCAGCAGGACAGGTAGATAAGGTGGTTAAAAAAGCATATGGGATACTTGCCTTCATTAGTTGAGGCATAGAATATAAGAGCAGGGAGGTTATGATGGAGCTGGACAAAATGCTAGTTAGGCCACAGCTAGAATACTGTGTGCAGTTCTGGTCGCCACACTATAGGAAGGATGTGATTGCATTGGAGAGGGTGCAGAGGAGATTCACTAGGATGTTACCTGGGCTGGAGCGCTTCAGCTATGAAGAGAGACTGGACAGGCTGGGGTTGTTTTCCTTAGAGCAGAGAAGGCTGAGGGGGGATCTGATTGAGGTATTCAAAATTATGAGGGGCATAGATAGGGTAGATAGAAAGGAACTTTTCCCCTTAGTAGAGGGGTCAATAACCAGGGGGCATAGTTTCAATGTAAGGGGCAGGAGGTTTAGAGGGGATTTGAGGAAAAACTTTTTCACCAAGAGGGTGGTTGGAATCTGGAACTCACTGCCTGAAAGGGTGGTAGAGGCAGGAACCCTCACAACATTCAAGAAGCATTTAGATGAGCACTTGAAATGCCATAGCATACAAGGCTACGGACCAAGTGTTGGAAATGGGATTAGAATAGACAGGGCTTGATGGCCGATGGGCCTCTTTCTGTGCTGTATAACTCTATGACTCTATGGCCTAGAAATTCACTGGCGCCCAAACGGGGCGCCAGTCTCGCCGGGGCACCGGAAGTACCGCCCCGGAAGGAGTCGCGACTGCCCGCCGGAAATTCAGTTTCAACGCCCCAGACGGAAGCGCAGCACTACTTGAGGCGCCCCGCATCCCTCTTGGGGCGCTGCAACTGAAAATTTGCAGTACTGCAGGTACTGCAGGCATTCCTCCCCTTCTTAAAGGGGAGGGGACTGCTGCAGCGCGATCGGCGATCGCGAGTGCCGGCAAAAGAGCCCGGCACCGAGGAGAAGTGCCGGGCTCTTGGGACACAGCCGGCACAACGCGGGTGGGGGGCGGCTCAGGAGGCTGGGGACGGCGGCGCGAAGAGGTGCTGGCAAGCGGCCAGCAAACAAAATGGCCGCCACGCACCTCAGCGCCTTTACTGCCGCAGGTAGGCCCCCCTGAACCGGTCGCAAATTGCGACCGGCGTTAAAGCAGGGGGCGCTACCCAATTTCGCGACCGGGGTGGTAGCGGGGTGTTGCGCACACTGATGACGTCATCAGTAGCGGCGCAGCACTAACGGCTAGCGCCGCCATTAGTGTCCCGCTAAATTTAGCGGGAGGCGTGGCCAGTGGCGTTAAACCCACTAAGTGCCCTCTTTGGGCGCTAACGGGTGGCGCAGCCCACTGAATTTCTAGGCCCATGACTCTATAAGAGGAGGACCAGGCAGTTAGTGCAGGACTCCCCTGAGTGCATCTCGCTCTCCAACCAGTATTCTATTCTATGTACTGGTGAGGGTAATGGTTCCTCTGGGCAGTATAGCCAGAGCCAAGTCCACGGCAGCATGGGTGGCTCAGCTGTACAGGGGGGAGGAGGAAAATAGGGAAAGCAATAGTGATGGGGATTCGATCGTTAGGGGAGCAGACAGGCATTTCTGTGGCTGCAGACGTGACTCCAGGATGGTATGTTGCCTCCCTGGGTTAAGGATGTCACCGAGCGGCTGCAGAACATTCTGAGGGGGAGGGTGAACAGCCAGAGGTCATGGTCCATATTGGTACCAACGACATAGGTAGAAAGAGGGATGAGGTCCTGCAGGCAGATTTGAGGGAGCTAGGAAAGAGATTTAAAAGCAGGACCTCAAAGGTAGTAATCTCTGGATTACTCCCGCTGCCACGCACGAGTGAGTATAGAAATAGGAGGATAGAGCAGATGAATGCATGGCTGGAGAGATGGTGCAGGAGGCAGTGCTTCAGATTCCTGAGGCAATGGGGCTGGCTCTGGGGGAGGTGAGACCTGTACAGGTGTGAAGGAATAGCCATGATTCAGAGAAATACACGATACCATGAACAGAATTCTGATATTTTTAATAAAAGACATACTGGCCTAGAAATTCAGTATAGCCACTTTTGGGACGCTAAAGTCGGGCGGCCGCTAAAGTTTGCACCCGACGCAAAGTCGCGCCCCCTTCACCGATATTCAGTCGCATCGCCCCAAGAGGTTGCTGCTGCGCTAAAACAGGCGATGCACAACTATCTTTAGGCGCTAAGCCGGTGGTGCTGAGCGATACCCCCGAGGCCGGGCGCAGCGCCGGTGCAGCGAGTTCTTGATTGACGGCAGACACTCTGGCGCCGGTCAGCTCTTAAAGGGGGAGGGTGGATTTGTTTGCCTGCCACGCCCTGCACACTGCAGCCCTCAACCTAGGCCTGACCACTTCAGCTTCACCTGCACAACGCCCAGGGCTATGGAGAAGGCCAGGGAGAGAGCGCAGCGCTTCAGCGACGGTGACCTGAGGCTGCTGGTTGGCGGAGTGGAGCGCAGGCGCCATGTTCTGTTCCCAGAAGGTGGCAAGAGGCCGCTGCCCAGCGCCTACCGGAAAGCCTGGAGGGAGGTCTCCAACAGGGTGTCTTCCAACAGCGTGGTTGCCAGGACTCCTGTGCAATGCCGGAAGAAGTTCAACGACCTCACTCGGGTTGTCAGGGTGAGTACCCTTTCCAGTGTCCTCCTCATCCTTGCATGTGCACCTCACTTTATGGGCAAAGGGACCTGAAAGCCCTAATGGCCAGCCCTCATCCAGCAGCTATGGTACTGGCATGAAAATCACTTGCACATTCAGCACTTTACACACTGTACAAGCTATTCGACCATGGGAGGCATTGCAGACAAGATCAGGGCTACACACTGTACAAGCTATTCGACCACGGGAGGCAGTGCAGACAAGATCAGGGCTTCACACTGTACTTAGAGGCCGTCCTTTCTCTTGCAGGCCAAGGTGGCGCACAACCGGCGCAACCGAACTGAGACCGGGGGAGGCCGTCCTGATCTCAAAGAGCTCTCCGACCTCGACCAGCATGTGGAGCGCATTATGGCAGGCCGGCTGATTGGCCCCGTTGCCAGTGGAGATGCCGACCCTGTTCTGGGCACCAATGGTAAGGGCATCACCTTTTGGAACTCTCTCGTTCCACTTGCGCATGAGATCAGCATCCTTTGCCACTGTCCGACCAATGCGGTGAATGGCAGCACTCATGCCTCCCTCGCTGCCGCCCTGTCCTCACTCTAAAGCTACTCTTGTGCCTTCCTGCTTTCAGATGGTGAATCGCCAGGTGAGGAGGCGGGCCCTCAAGCTGCCACTGTCAGCGCTTCGGAATACGAGGAGGAGGAAGAGGAAGCCGGCCCATCAGTGCCACCCTCAGCCGCGCCAGCCCATGGCGATGTAGGGGACACGTCTTCCCTGGAGGGGAGCCGGGGGGAAGGGTCGGAGGAGAGTGAAGCTCCGGGGCCCAGCGGCCTGCAGCAACGCGGGAGGGGTGGGGAAGCTCGGCGGACTTCTCCCCAGAGGGTGAGTGCGGCCTCCAGTCCTGCGACGGTGAGCGCAGAGGAGGTGCGCCTCCTAGAGGAAATGGCCGTCCAGGCTGAGCGCAGGCACACTGAGCTCATGGCTGCAGTGGCAAGGATGCCTGACTCCATAGAGTCTCTGTCAAGGAGTGTGCAGCAATTCGGAGCAACACAGGCCAGGAGTCTGCAACAATTCAGTGCAGCACAGGCCAGGAGTCTGGAACAATTCAGTGCAGCACAGGCCAGGAGTCTGCAGGACTTCGCGGCAGCACAGTCGGCTTCTAGCCAAGTGCTCAGTCGTGCCGTCCATTCACTGGCTGGTGTCATGCGGACACAGACCAGGGCCACACGGGCACTAACTGCTGCCACCCTCGCTGGATCAGCCAGGCATCGCCAGGGCACTCGCCGTGCAGCAGCAGCCCAGCAGTCTGTTCTTCAGCTGTTTGCTGCGCATGCTGCAGTGCTGGCCCGTGCGAGTGCCAATGTCTCAGGCGACCAGCGAGCACCTGCGATCTGCCAGGTTGCCACCATTCCTGCAGCCGACACTGCCACTCCGCCATTGCAGCTGCCACGAGCCGCTGGACAGACTGCTGCCGCCCAGCCAGAGTTGGAGCAGTCAGCAGCCGGCCACTCCAAGGCCAGAGCTGGTGCAGGCCGACCCCCAAGGGCATCTGCCGTCTCGCCATCTGCCCCTCAGCAGCCTTCCCCCAGCCTTGCTGCAGCCACTGGGCTCCCATTGAGGAGGAGCTGCAGGGCGGGCAGGGGCCAGGCAAGGATGCGCAAGGCATCGCCCTCGCAGGGCAAAAAGTAGAGGTATGCACAAATGCCTGGTGCTTGTTGTAAGGCCGAGACTGGTGCAGTTGTGTTTGTGTAAGGCCGAGACTGATGTCTTTCTTTCTTTTTGTAAGGCCGAGACTGGTAGTTTTGTGTTTTTGGAGGGGGCTTCTCCACATGAGGATGTAATGTGGGAAGGGCAGAGGTTTGCAATAAATTATTGTTGTTAAATTGCAGTGTGCATGGTTTTTTTGTTAAGTCCTGGTTGCCCTGCTCGGCTGAGGGCTTGTGGAGTGGCTACATTCATCTGCTGACATTGGCACAAGCCATTCCCTGAGAGGGGGCCTAGAACCGACGTTCAATAAGCCGGCGACGGGCGGTCCTTGCACTTTGTGCCTCCCTCCTGTGCTGGTCCTCCTCCTCCTCCTCCTCCTCCTCCTCCTGAGGTGGTCCTCCAATCTCTGGTGGCAGTGCCTGAGTCCTGTGGATAGCCAGGTTGTGCAGCATGCAGCAAACGACCACGAAATGGGAGACTCGCTCCGGCGAATACTGTAGGGCTCCACCGGAACGATCCAGACAGCGGAACCGTTGCTTCAGGACACCGATTGTTTGTTCGATGATGTTCCTGGTCGCTTGATGGCTCTCGTTGTATCCCTCTTCAGCAGGGGTGCTGGGCGCACGGAGCGGGGTCATCAGTCAGGTACACAAAGGATAGCCTTTGTCCCCGATAAGCCATCCTCGTGGGTGAGGCTGTGCCTGGAACATGTCTGCCACAGAAGTCTGTCGCAGGATGAAGGCATCGTGGCTGCTGCCTGGAAAGCGGGCATTGACAGCTAGGATGAGCTGCCTGTGGTCACACACCAGCTGGACGTTCAGCGAATGGTAGCCCTTCCGGTTGCGGTAATCCTCGGCATTCTCCAGAGGTGCCCGCAAAGCCACATGCATGCAGTCAATGGCACCCTGCACCATGGGGAAGCCCGCGAATGCTGCAAAGCCCATTGCACGCTGTTGCTGCTTGGCAAGGGCCATGGAGAAGGAGATGAACTGACGTCTCCTTTTGAAAAGGGCATTGGTCACCTGGCAGATGCAGCAATGCATGGCGAACTGGGAGATGTTGGCAATGTCCCCAGTAGCGGATTGGAAGGAGCCGGTGGCATAGAAGTTGAGAGCCACCGTCACCTTCACTTCCACCGACAGAGACGTCCTGCTCCTCAGCTGTGGCTGCAGATCACCGCCAAGCAGCTGGCAGATCTCTGTGACCACGTCCCTTCTGAATCGCAGCCTCCGAACACACTGCTCCTCAGACATGTTGAGATAGGAGAACTGCTGGCGGTATACCCTGGGTGGGTAAGGCCTCCTTTCCCGACGCCTGTTGCCCCCTCTCCGTCTAGCCAGGGCTGCCACTCTCTCACGGCGTCTGTGAGCCCTTTGGATGTAATTGAGAAAGCCAGCGTTGACACCCATTGCAGCCCCCATAATATGCTGGCAAACAATGAGATGTCAATGAAGGCAAAGATTAGTGGAAAGCTGTGGCCTGAAGCCAGAAGTACCTGTCCGAGTGTTGGGCCAAAGCAGAAAGCTATCTACCTTGGTCTCTCTCCAAAGATCCGTTTCTCAAGAAGGAGTGCTGCGAAATGGCTGCCTTTTATAGCGCAGGAGGAGTGCCCTTTAATTTGCGCCCCCCGCGCCCCGCATCGGCTGAGCACCGTTCCACTCTAACAGTCACTAGGGGCGCCAGGCGCACAATGGGGCGTCGCCACTGAAGTTCCGGTTGGGGGCGCAAAAAGGGCGTTGCACGAGGAAATGACGTCATGATCTGCGCGCGCAGCTGAGCGCGCGCAAAGACTTTGCGCCGCCGCTAAATCTCTAGTGAAGTTGGGGCGAGGCGCAGATCGCGCTGCGCCCAGGCGCTAGCCGCCTAGCGCCCGACATCTACTCCTCCTAAGGCGCTAACGGCTGGCGCAACCAACTGAATTTCTAGGCCACTGGGTTTAAAAGACACAAGTCTCAGCAGACAAGGCTGTAAACAGAGAACAGGCGCCTGAGATAAAGATCAGTTGATAACAACGTTGTAAACATGTTTTGAAATGGGAAAGGAATATTGACCAAGAAACTAAGGCCTAGAAATTCAGTGGCCTGCGCCACCAGTTTGCGCCCAAAGAGGGCTTTTGCGCCTCTGGCCACAACCACCGCGATATTTAGCGGGGCGCTAATGGCGGCGTTAGCCTGTAGCGCTGCGCCGCCACCGATGACGTCATCGGTGTGCGCAGCGCCCCGCTACCGCCCCGAGCGCCATATTAGGTCACAGCCGCATCTTCCGCGCCGGCCGCAAACAGCGACCGGTACACAGGTGCCTACCTGTGGCGGTAGTGGGGCGGGTTAAGGTGGAGGTGCGGCCGGCTGGTTTTTCGGCGGCCGCCTGCCCGCACCTCCGTCCCTGGCCTCCTACACCCCCCGACCCCGCGGCATTGCCGGCTGTTTCCCGAGAGCCCGGCACTTCTCCTTGGTTCCGGGCTCATTTGCCGGCATTCGCGAGCGGGGATCGCGCTGTTGCAGGCACCTCCCCCTTAACAGTGGGAGGAAGGCCTGCAGTACCGCAGCCTGCCGTGCCGCAGCGGGTGGCGCTGCGGCACTTTGCGCGCCGATATTCAGTTTCAGCGCCCCAAGCGGGGCGCCGAAACCCTTGTTTAGCGGCCGGCTTCCACTTGGGGCGCTGAAACTGAATATCCCGATGGCGCAAGTGGCTCCGCGCGCAGCGGTAATTCCGGCGCCCAGGCGAGCTGGGCGCCCCTAACTGAATTTTTAGCCCTAAGACCCTATTGAAAAGCAAAGATTTGCTTCCGAAAGGTCTAGAGTTTGGAGGTAACACAATGAGAAGACCCAGTTTAAGTGTTAAGAGCTAACACGTTGGAACAGAAACACAAACATTAAAAGAGGCATGTGCCTTTGTAAAAGTAACATCAAATAAAACAAGAACCATATGCAACCAATTGAGATAGCTAGAAATGCATGAACCACCCTGGTCAAAGTGTATTTAATTTAGATATAGTAAAAACCATACCAACATGGACACTTTGAAGATAAGACTTCAATAGATACACCAAGCAATTACATTGTGTTTGTATTAAACTTGGAACACCACGGAGTCAAATGTCTGCTAAAAAGCAGTTAAGCCAATATTAAGAATTGAATGAAGGATTTTCGATAAGAATGGCATCAAACAAAAAACCATTGCTGTCATTGTTTTTATGATGGTTTTTGAAACACTTAAAGGTAGAGAAATAATTATGCATGCAATAGTTGAATTGACAGTAAGATAGAAAGCATCCAAAAGAGGTATCAAAAAAGACAATTAGCTGACATCAGCAGAGAACATCAAAGAAGAAACCACTGCCAAAAGGGTATAAAAGTAAGACCTTTATAACAGAAAACTCAGAACACGCTGAACGGGCAGGGTGTTTCTCAACTTTCCAGAGGCATCTCTGTAAGTCTTTAACTATGAGTCTCGGGAAGTCAGATTGATTTTGATGGATGTTCTGGATTTAGAAATAAGTAAGAAATAAGAAATGTAATGAAGTAAAGATTTGAGAATAAGGATCTTTGAGAAATAATGAATGTAAGCTAATTGTATTTTGAAATATTAATGTTGCGACTGATTCAATAGATGTTAACTGAATGTCGGCTCTTAAATAAAACTATATATTTTTAGAATTGTCTCAAAGAGTAAATCTGTATAAACTCGCGAGCCCACAAATTCTGTATTCTCTTTTGTAAGGAGTTGCAGAATTCTGGGGGTATTCCTGACCCTTATAATATCCGGAAGGTTACAGTCTAGTTCAACTTATTAAAAGTGCTATCCGGAGGACGGTAACATCTTTAGTCGTTCCTTTCCTTTAGGGAGAGATAGCCTGAACCTTTAGACCCATTTAAGCGTCTTATGGAATTCGGCTATCTCTAACTTAAGTTGAAGGTGAACGTCTGGGGAATACGCCTGATCTGGGATAGCCCAAAAGGGCTAGAACTGTAATTATCCCTTCACAGGCTGGATGGGTTGCACCTCAACAGAGGCGGAACCAATATCCTTGCGGGGGGGTTTGCTAGTGCTGTTGGGGAGGGTTTAAGCTAAGCTGGGCACCAGGATGTAGCATTAGAAAGGAGAAACAAAGGGCACAAAGGATTGGGAGAGACATATAGCTCTAAAGTAAGAAATAGTAAGGTATTAGGTAGGATCAGACTAAGAGAGAACACAGGATGGTCTAAGATAGGTTTACAGTGTATGTATGTGAACGCACGAAGCGTGGTAAACAAGATTGGTGAGCTGCAGGTGCAAAAACCACACGGGGATATGATGTCATGGCAATAATGGAGACCTGGCTCAAAAAAGGGCAGGATTGGGTATTAAATATTCCTGGATACAAGGTGCTCAGGAAAGATAGGGAAGGAAAGATAGGAGGTGGGGTGGCGGTATTAATTAAGGAGAATGTTACAGTACTGGAGAGAGAGGGTGTCCTGGAGGGGTCAAGGACAGAATCTATATGGCTAGAGTTATAAAATAATAGAGGTTCCATTGCACTACTAGGTGTATTCTATAGGCCACCAACTAATGGGAAAAATATGGAGGAGCAAATTTGCAGAGAAGTTACGGAGAGATGCAAGAACTATAGAGTAGTGATAATGGGAGACTTCAACTATCCTAATATAGACTGGGATAGTAATAGTGCAAAGGGCAGAGAGGGGGAAGAATTTCTGAAGTGTGTTCAGGAGAACTTTCTTGATCAGTATGTTTCCGGCCCAACGAGGAAGGAGGCATTGTTGGATCTGGTTCTGGGGAATGAGGTATGTCAAGTGGAGCAAGTGTCAGTAGGTGAACATTTAGGGAACAGTGATCATAGTATCAAAAGGTTTAGATTAGCTATGGAAAAGGACAGGGAGCAACCTAGAGTAAAAATACTTAATTGGAGGAAGGCCAATTTCAGTGGGATGAGAACCGATCTGGCCCGGGTAAATTGGAATCAAAGATTGGCAGGCAAAACTATAATGGAACAATGGGCTGCCTTTAAAGAGGAAATAGTTTGGCTACAGTCGAGGTACATTCCCACTTGGGTGAAAGGTAGGGCAACTAAAGTCAGAGCTCTCTGGATGATGAAAGAGATAGAGAGTAAGATGAAGCAGAAAAGGGGGGTGTATGACAGATGTCAGGTCAAGAATACATCTGAGAATCAGGCTAAATATAGAAAAGCCAGAGGAGAAGTGAAAAAGAAAATAAGAGGGGCAAAGAGAGGGTGTGAGAATAGAATAGCAGCTAACATAAAAGGTAATCCAAAAATCTTCCCTAGGCATATAAATAGTAAACGGGTATGGTGTGGAGATGCCGGAGTTGGACTGGGGTGGACAAATGTAAGAAGTCACACAACACCAGGTTATAGTCCAACAGCTTTATTTGAAATCACAAGCTTTCGGAGCGCTGCTCCTTCTTCAGGTGAAGTGGAGAAATGCATAAAGACACAGCTTATATAGTCAGAGAATCATGTCAGATGTTTACAGGTAACCTTTCCAACTGCCATTTATCACACCTCGGCAGAGAGATAATCACAGCAGTCAAAGGTGTGAATGGTGTCCAAACAGGTCAGTCAGGGAAACATTACATCAAAGAACAATGAGGTGGGGTCACAAGGGGTCAAATATTGCAGATGCTGGGGTCTGTATGAAAAACAAAAAAAGACAAAAAACATTTTTTTTGGCTGGAAATCACAGCAGGTCCGGCCGCATCTGTGTAGAGAGAACAAGCCAATGTCAACTCGAGTCTGGATGACCCTGCATCAGGTGGGGTTACATGTAGCGTGACATGAACCCAAGATCTCGGTTGAGGCCGTCCTCATGGGTGCGGAACTTGGCTATCAGTTTCTGCTCGACGATTTTGCGTTGTCGTGTGTCTCGAAGGCCACCTTGGAGAATGCTTACCCGAAGCATTCTCCAAGGTGGCCTTCGAGACACACGACAACGCAAAATCGTCGAGCAGAAACTGATAGCCAAGTTCCGCACTCATGAGGGCGGCCTCAACCGAGATCTTGGGTTCATGTCACGCTACATGTAACCCCACCTGGATGCAGGGTCATCCAGACTCGAGTCGACATTGGCTTGTTCTCTCTACACAGATGCGGCCGGACCTGCTGTGATTTCCAGCCAAAAAAAAATGTTTTTTGTCTGTTTTTTTGTTTTTCATACAGACCCCAGCATCTGCAATATTTGACCCCTTGTGACCCCACCTCATTGTTCTTTGATGTAATGTTTCCCTGACTGACCTGTTTGGACACCATTCACACCTTTGACTGCTGTGATTATCTCTCTGCCGAGGTGTGATAAATGGCAGTTGGAAAGGTTACCTGTAAACATCTGACATGATTCTCTGACTATATAAGCTGTGTCTTTATGCATTTCTCCACTTCACCTGAAGAAGGAGCAGCGCTCCGAAAGCTTGTGATTTCAAATAAAGCTGTTGGACTATAACCTGGTGTTGTGTGACTTCTTACATTAGTAAACGGGTAGTAAGAGGAGGGGAGGAGCCAATTTGGGACCAAAAAGGAGACCTACGCATGGAGGCAGAGGGTATGGCTGAGGTGATAAATGAGTACTTTGCATCTGTCTTCACCAAGGAAGAGATTCTGCCATAGACATAGTGAAGAAGGAGGTAGAGGAGACACTGAATGGGATAGAAATTGATAAAGAGGTACTAGAAAGGCTGGCTGTACTTAAAGTAGATAAGTCACTAGGACCAGAGGGGATGCATCCTAGATGCTAAAGGAAGTGAAGGAAGAAATCGCAGAGGCACTGCCCATAATCTTCCAATCCTCCTTAGAAATGGGATGGTGTCAGAGGACTGGAGAATTGTAAATGTTATAGCCTTGTTCAAAAAAGGGTGTAAAGATAAATCCAGCAACTACAGGCCAGTCAGTTTAACCTTGGTAGTGGGGCAGCTTTTAGAAACAACTAGCAGGGGGTGCCCGGCGTTGCCAGGGCAATTTTGGGCCGCGCGGTCTCCCTGCCCCTGTCTGTCCCCTCTCTCTCTCCCTCCCTCTCCCCCTCTCTTCTCCTGTCCCTCCCTCCCGTCTCTCCCCCTCTCTCTGTCCCTCCCTCCCCTCTCCCTGCGTAGCGCCTCAGGCCTGGTGCCGTTGTGATAGCAGCTGTGCGGGGCCTAGCGGTTGAGGGCCGGCCGGGATGTCAGGCCGAGACGGACCCGAGCTGAGCTCCCCAGGGGATCGCGCAGTTGACGGCTGGCAGCTGCCACTCCCCCGCCCGCTGCGTGTCTCGGGCCTAGCGCTTGAGGCCCGGCCGGGCTCTCGGGGCGAGACGGACCCGAGCTGAGCTCCCCCGCGGGTGGCACGGTTGACGGGTGGCCGCTGCCGATGACTCGCCCACTGTGTGTAAACTCACCTGCCGCTCCCGGAGTCGCAATGTGGGGGTTTGGCTGGTGCTGTCCCTGTGGGGATGAAAAAAATGGCGGTGAAGTTTAGGGAGACTGGAGGATTAGGTCCCGCCCGTGATGCACCGATTGGTCAACCATCAGGTCACTGAACTGTAGGATTGGTCAAGCAGCACGTCACTCAACGCTAATGAGAGGTAGGATTGGTCAACCGCTAATGAGTGGATTTTTGAGGATTTTTGAACGTTTTTTGTATAGTATTTTTGTCTGACCAAAAAGTAAATATGCCTATGAGAGTCCCCTAATGATAAGCTTTCTTTTGATATAACATATGTGTAGGTACGCTCTATAACTTTTGATTGTATAGCCGGACAGGCAGACGGAAAGACAGAAAGATGGAAAGACAGATGGAAAGAGTGACGGACCGTTTTATAATCAGGGACAAAATTAAGAGTCACTTGGACAAGTGTGGATTAATTAAGGAAAGCCAGCATGGATTTGTTAAAGGCAAATCGTCTTTAACCAACTTGATCGAGTTTTTTGATGAGGTAACAGAGAGGGTTGATGAGGGCAATGCGGTTGATGTGGTGTACCTGGACTTCCAAAAGGCGTTTGATAAAGTGCCACATAATAGGCCATGGAATAAAAAGGGACAGTGGCAGCATGGATAAAAAATTGGCTAAGTGACAGGAAACAGAGAGTTGTGGTGAATGGTTGTTTTTCAGACTGGAGGAAGGTACACAGTGGTGTTCCCCAGGGTCGGTACTAGGACCACTGCTTTTCTTGATATATATTAATGACTTGGAATTGGGTGTACAGGGCACAATTTCAAAATTTGGAGATGACACAAAACTTGGAAGTATAGTGAACAGTGAGGACGATAGTGATAGACTTCAAGAGGACATAGACAGGCTGGTGAAATGGGCGGACATGTGGCAGATGAAATTTAACGCAGAAAAGTGTGAAGTGATACATTTTGGTAGGAAGAACGAGGAGAGGAAATATAAACTAAAGGGTACAATCCTAAAAGGGTTGCATGAACAGAGAGACCTGAGGGTGTATGTGCACAGATCATTGAAGGTGGCAGGGCAGGTTGAGAAAGCGGTTAAAGAAGCTTACAGGATCCTGGGCTTCATAAATAGTGGTATAGAGTACAAAAACGTGGAAATTATGATGAACCTGTATAAAACACTGTTTCGGCCTCAACTGGAATATTGTGTCCAATTCTGGGCACCGCACTTTTGGAAGGATGTGAAGGCCTTAGAGAGGGTGCAGAAAAGATTTACGAGAATGATTCCAGGGATGAGGGACTACAGTTACGTGGATAGACTGGAGAAGCTGGGGTTGTTCTCCTTGGAGCAGAGAAGAGTGAGAGGAGATTTGATCGAGGTGTTCAAAATCATGAGGGGTCTGGACAGAGTAGATAGAGAGAAACTGTTCCCATTGGCAGAAGGGTCGAGAACCAGAGGACACAGATTTAAGGTGATTGGCAGAAGAACCAAAGGCAACATGAGGAAAAACTTCTTTACTCACGAGTGGTTGGGATCAGGAATGCACTGCCTGAAAGGGTGGTGGAGGCAGGGGGAAGGGTGGAGGAGTGAGACTAGCTGAAGTGCTGTTGCAGAGAGCCGGCACGGGCTCGACAGGCTGAACGGCCTTCTTCTGTGCTGTAACCATTCCATGATTCTAATGTCTCATCTGAAAGACAGCAGCACTGACAGTGCAGCACTCCCTCAGTACTGCACTGGGAGTGTCAGCCTAGATTACGTGCTCAAGTGGGACTTGAACTCATAACCTTCTGACTTAGAGGCAAGAGTGCTCCCACTGAGCAATGGATAACGCTAAATCCAGATTTGTGAAGGCCAGAATTATTCCCTCTGTGACGATTTCAACTTTTACAGGTCAGCGTGGGTTCATATCAGAGCCCATTCTGTGCCATTGTGTCCCCCTCATTTAGCTGAGAATTGTTTAATTCTACCAGATAAAAAGAGATGAAAGGACAGTGCTCTAACCCCCTGGATATCCCAGACCCCGGCAGGTAAAGTTGTGCAAAGCACTCCAGACAGCTTTTATCTCACAGGACAATTCAAACTGAGAATGGGGTAGAAACTATTTGAAGTCGACTTATAAGATAAACCAACTTCCGTAAAACATTTTAGGGCAAAATTTCCCTCATAATAATTGTAGTAAAAAATAGTTGACACGAGTGAAAAACAGGTACTAAAATTGGTGAAGGCCAGAATTCCTCCCTCTGTGATTATTTCAGATTTGACTTTTATCCTGTGACTTTGGGGGGAATTTTAACCCAAGAAAATGGGTGGGTTGGGGGTCAGGTGGGAAGTTAAAATGTTAAAAATCTGAATCCTGACTAGAGCTCGCCTCCAACCTGCCCACTTCTGGCTTTAACCAAGGCGGGATGGGGACAGGCAGCCAACCCACTCCCAGGAGGCAGGTCGCCATTTAAATAATATAATGAGGCTCTGTGCCTCAGATTAACCTCCATTTTAAATTTTGCAGGCCTCCTGAAACCCACCAGCTAAAGTAAGGTGAGGATTGCAGCATTTAGGAGGTAAGTGCCTTTATACTTACCTGCTGGATCCAGCGTCCCTGCCTAACCCACCCCCTGCGATCAGAGCCACCCCACCCCCCCACGAGAACATCCCCCTCCACTGGGGAGACCAAACGCAGATTGGGTGACCGCTTTGTGGAACACCTCCATTCAGTCCGTAAGGGTGACCCCGAGCTTCCGGTCGCCTGTCACTTTAATTCACCGCCCCATTCCCACTCGGCCCTCACCGTCCTCGGCCTCTTGCATTGTTCCACGGAAGCTCAACGTAAGCTCGAGGAACAGCACCTCATCTTCCGATTAGGCACTTTACAGCCTTCCGGACTCAATATCGAGTTCAACAATTTCAGATCATAACCTCGGCCCCTATTACATTTTTCCTTATATTTTTTATCCACACCTTTGTTTTGGCCCTCCTCCCCCCCCTTTCTTTTTTTCTCTCTCCCACATGGCAGCTGTCTCTCATTCTGCCAGCGCATTTCACACCTAATCTAGAGCTGTCTTTTGTCTCCACTAGTCCTATCACCATCTCGTCTCGTTTTGAATACCTCTTAATGTCTCTATAGTGTATGTGCCTTTAAGTCAGAACTACTTTTACAGCTCCTGTATACTGTAGTACCGGCAGTGACCACACCGGTATATAAGCTTTGCGCATGCCTCTGTACCCCCAGTCTAGAGATTACCCTCCTCCAGTAAAGACCTGTTATTTGTTAATGTACAGCATCCGTGTGATTATTTATACATTGAACCACGGATCCAACAGTGGCGACGAGTGTCGATTCGAATCTACCTGCAACATAAAAGAAAGAAGAAAAAAAAATAGTCGAGGCCAGGAACACGGGCGTCGACCACGAGCAACCGCCCAGCAGTCAGGCAGACATCCAACTTCGCTGGGGAGGCTGTGGAGAGCCGGGCTTGGTTCCCCAGCTACAACGAGCAGTAAGAGACCGACGACAGGTCCAGCGCAGACCCTTCCCGAGCAGCGGCGGCTGGAGCCGACCGACGGCGGAGATAGAGCCGAGCAGTGTCGACGGGGTAAGACAGAGGGTGAAGAGCGCAGGGCGCAGCCGGGGGTTGAACACCGAGCGGCGTCGAGGAAAAGAAAACAAACCGGAGAGAGAGAGGGTAAGAAACAGCCGGGTTCTAGACTGAGCGGCGTCGAAAAATATCAAAAGAAGAACGCGCAGAGCACAGCCAGGGATCACGGGCTGAACAGGGTCCGCGGGGCGAAGAAAGGGGAGACGCCATTGAGCCGCGGACAAGAAGGAAGAGCGCAGGAGACGCCTTTGAGCCGCGGAGAAGCAGGGAGAGCACGGGAGATGCAATTGAGCCGCGGAGAAGCAGGGAGAGCGCGGGAGACGCCACTGAGCCGCGGAGAAGAAGGAAGAGCGCGGGAGATGCCATTTTGAGAAGCCGCAGCGGAGAAGGAGGGCAAGCGCGGGAAGGAAGGATAGTGCGGGAGACGCCATTTTGTGCCAGCGGAGAAGAAGGGGAAGCGCGGGAGGCGCCATTGGTGATAGTTAACGCACACCCAAGGATGCCGAAGAGTGGCAGTGTCTTTACGTTCGACAATGAAGTCGAAGATTGGGCGACATATGTGGAACGTATTGAGGTGTACTGTAGGGCGAATGAAGTGCCAGATGCTAATAAAGCACTGGTTCTGTTAAATTCCATGGGTGCAAAAACTTATGGGTTACTGCGAAATCTAATAACCCCAGAGAAGCCGGTAAACAAGAATTTTGAAAGCATAGTAGAAATCCTGCAGGACCACTTAAACCCCACACCGCTGCTGATAGCAGAACGATTTAAGTCCCATAAAAGGAACCAACACAAAGACGAAAGCAATGCTGAGTACCTAACAGAGCTGCGCAAGCTATCAAAACACTGCCAGTTCGGAGCGGGACTAGCAGACACGTTAAGGGACAAGTTTGTGTGTGGGCTACAAAGTGAAGGAACCCAGAAACGGCTTCTATCAGAAAAGGACCTTACGCTGGACAAAGCTTTCAGTATGGCAGTATCACATGAAGCAGCCGCAAGGGGCGCTGCAGAGATACAACGGAGACCGCAAGAATATGGCACCAATGAAATGTCCTATGGAACAGGGAAGTGCTATCGCTGCGGCAGAACAACACATGACCAGAAAGATTGTTGGTTCAAGGACCAAGTGTGCAGACAGTGTGGGAAAGCAGGACACATAGCAAGAGTCTGCAGGTCTGGGAAGAAAACCAACAGTAAGAAATCTCCACAGGAGAAGTACAAAAAGGTACACCAGGTGATGGACAGTGGTTCAGACGAAAAGAAAAGTAACACAGACTCCGGAATCAAGGAGCTGGGTTGTCTGAAACTACATAATGTAACCGAAATGGGGGATCACCAGACTATCTGGGTTACACTCAAGATAGACGGAGTCCAAGTGGAAATGGAATTGGACACAGGGTCAGCTTTAACAGTCATAAATCAAAGAGACTACAAGTGGCTATTTTCACACATACCCTTGAAAGCTACAGAGATTGTCTTGAAGACGTATACGGGGCAAAAGGTCTACCCCAAAGGATAAATAAGGGTGAAAGTGACATATAAAGGCCAGGAAATACCTAAAATGGATATATATGTATTGCCAAATGGAGGACCACCACTGCTAGGACGTGAATGGATCCGGAAGATACAATTAGAGTGGCATTCCATACAGGCACTGAAGGTTGAGGCCAAAAAGGATGATGACGTCACATCTGGACGACTGTCAAAAATGCTAACTGACGCAAAAGAAGTGTTCCAGGAGGGACTAGGAACACTAAAAGGAATAACAGCAATGATTAAAATAGAGGAAAATGCAAGCCCAAAGTTTCTGAAGGCCAGACCAGTGCCTTATGCGATCAGACCAGCTGTTGAAGCAGAGCTGGAAGGGTTGGAACGTTCAGGAGTACTGTCCAAAGTGGACTGGAGCGAGTGGGCTACACCCATCATTCCTGTAATGAAGAGGTCATTGAGTAATACGCCTGGGGAACCAAAGAAGGTCCGCATCTGTGGGGATTTTAAGGTGACAGTGAACCCAGTCCTTCACACGGTGCAATATCCGCTTCCATGAATTGAGGATATTTTCGCCTCGTTATCTGGAGGTAAACGCTTCAGCAAAATTGATCTAGCCCAGGCGTACTTGCAAATGGAGGTAGAAGAAGCTTCGAAACATTACCTTACGATCAACACTCACAAAGGTCTCTATCAATACAACCGGCTGGTGTTTGGAGTAGCCTCGGCTCCGGCTATCTGGCAAAGGGCGATGGATCAGGTCCTGCAAGGGATTCCAGGGACCCAGTGTTATTTGGGCGACATCTTGGTCACGGGCGAAAAAGACGGTAATCACCTCACCAACTTGGAGAAGGTGCTCACCAGATTAAAGGAGTATGGGCTACGAGCTATTCGCCACAAGTGCGAGTTTTTCCAGAAACAGATCTCGTATTGTGGCCACGTCATCGATGAAGAGGGGTTACATAAGTCCCCTGACAAGATTGAGGCAGTAGTCAAGGCTCCAGCACCAGAAAATGTGTCACAACTGAGGTCGTTCCTCAGGCTGGTAAACTATTACCACAAGTTCTTACCAAATTTGTCTACGGTATTACACCCGCTGAACACCCTACTGCAAACAGGGGTACCATGGAAGTGGGATGATGAACGTAGACGAGCTTTCCAGAAGTGTAAAGAATTGATCACATCAAAAGAGGTGTTGGCCCATTTCAACCCAGCACTACCAATTCATTTGGCATGTAATGCATCACCCTACGGTATTGGAGCGGTGCTGTCGCACAAATGCCCAGACGGGTTGCAGAGGCCAGTAGCCTTTGCGTCTCGGTCACTAACCTCAGCCGAGCGCAACTACGCCCAGATTGACAGGGAGGCCCTCAGCCTAGTATGGGGAGTAAAAAAATTCAACCACTATCTGCATGGGCAGAAGATCACCTTGCTGACTGACCACCAGCCACTTGTCTCCATCTTTAATCCTAAGAAGGGCGTGCCAGTAATGACTGCACAGCGGTTACAAAGATGGTCCCTGTTTCTAGGGGCGAATCAATATGAAATAGAATATAAAGGCACGAAACAGCATGGGAACGCTGATGGGCTATCGCGCCTGCCGCTGCCTACTGTGGAGGAAGCACCAGCAGTGGACCCTATCGAGATATTTTATTTGTCGATAATTGAACGATTGCCAGTAACAAACGCGGATATAGAGAAGGAGACCCGCGATGATCCGACGCTGTCACGGGTATATGAACTGACGGTGAGGGGGTGGCCATCACACGGCGACTCATTGTTGCCAGCATTCTCATCCAGAAGAGAACAGCTGTCAGTATGCCAGGGGACAGTGATGTGTGGATCCAGAGTGGTGATTCCACCCAAGTTAAGGGAGAGAGTACTAAATGAGCTACATGAAGGTCATCTGGGGGGAGTGAAAATGAAAAGCCTTGCTAGGGCTTATGTGTGGTGGCCGGGAATCGATCAACAAATCGAAGACCTAACTAAGAGCTGCTTAGGATGCCAGAAGGTCCAAAATGCACCACCACATGCCCCTCTACACCCATGGGAGTGGCCCTCCTCTCCATGGCAATGGGTGCATATTGATTTTGCTGGTCCATTCATGGACTCAATGTTCTTAATAGCAGTGGATGCTCATTCAAAGTGGCCTGAGGTGATAAAAATGTCTTCAACCACTACAGAGAAAACGATTGCAGTCCTACGGACCATATTTGCCAGAAACGGTTTGCCAGAGCAGATTTGCTCTGATAATGGGCCACAGTTTGTGTCCGACGAGTTCCAAAAATTCATGAAAAGGAATGGGGTAAGGCATTACACATCCGCCCCGTATCATCGAGCCACAAATGGATTGGCTGAGAGGTTCGTACAAACCTTTAAGAAGGCGATAAAGGCCATGGGCGACGATGAAATTCCACTACAGCATAAGATGGACAATTTCTTATTAGCCTACCGAAACGCGACACATGCAGTTACCAATCAGACCCCAGCCATGATGTTCTTTAACCGAAGGTTGAGATCTCGTCTGGACTTGCTCAGACCAAATGTGCGAAGAAATGTTGAGGACAAACAATTCCAGCACATCAATGAGAAGCCAACAAGGAGCTTCAATGTAGGGCAACCAGTCTTGTCCCGTGACTATCGAACAGAGAAGTGGCAACCCGGAATGATATGTACAAGGCAGGGGCCATTAATATACACAGTGGATGTCGGGGAGAACATTGTGAGATGCCACGTCGATCAGATCTTAGCGTCACAGGAACGAGTCAACCCCATGTCTCGAGTACCTGGGGATGAACCCGACATACCGGTAGCATCTACTTCAGACCCAGTAGCAGAGGAACCCGATGAACTACCCGATGAAAAGGGGTCAGAATCGTCTCTGCACCAAGAACAAGAACCTCTGGAAAGGCGCTATCCCGAAAGGGTCAGGAAGCCGCCCCAAAGACTGAATCTATAAATGGACTTTTGTTATTTAATGTACATGTAAAAATGTTAATTGTTATTTGAATATTAGGGGGTATTATTAATCTAAAAGGGGAGGAATTGTAGTGTATGTGCCTTTAAGTCAGAACTACTTTTACAGCTCCTGTATACTGTAGTACCGGCAGTGACCACACCGGTATCTAAGCTTTGCGCATGCCTCTGTACCCCCAGTCTAGAGATTACCCTCCTCCAGTAAAGACCTGTTATTTGTTAATGTACAGCATCCATGTGATTATTTATCCATTGAACCACGGATCCAACAGTCTCTTCTTCTCTTTTGTTCTCTCCCAGCCTGGCCTCTTAATCTATTTCATTTCCTGTGCCTCTTTAGTCTTGACAAAGGGTTTGACCCGAAACGTTGACTTTATTTTCTCTCCATGGATTTTGCCTGGCCTGCTGAGTTTTTCCAGCATTCTCTGTAGTTATTTCGGATTTCCAGCATCTGCAGTATTTTGCTATCCCCTCCACTGATGCTCCTCCGGCACCCAATGTCGTCTGCCTAACCCCCCCAAATTCCCCTGGCCCCCCCCCCCGATCAGCCTCCGGTCCCCCGATGAGCTGCTCCGCCCCTCGGATCATACTGCTCCTGCAAACCACCCCCCCCCCCCGCCCACCCACCACCAACCGCCCGTGCTGCTCAGGCCCCTGATTTGCTCCTGGTGCCCCCGTTCAGCCGTTCCGGCCTCTTGGTCAGCCTCTCCGGCCCCCTGATGTGTTGCTCCAGACCCCACCTCCCTATGTTAGTCCTGGCCCCTCGATCAGCTACTCCAGCCCCCTAATCAGCCTTTCCTTCCCCCTCTGATGTGATGCTTCGCACCCCCCCCTCCCCAAACTGCCCCTGGCTCCCCGATAAGCCGCTCTGGCCCCACGATCTGCTCCTGGCCCCTCCCTACCTATGCTGCTCCGGTCCCCCAATCAACCAGCCCCTGGACCCCACCCAATCCCTCCCTCCCTCCTCTCTACAGCCTGTAATGATATCAGCAAATAGTGATGGTATTTGCCTGTTTGATTATGATGCCTTACCAGCTTGTTTGCATGTATTGATTACTTATGCCTGACCAGCAGAGGTCATGTGAGAGACAAGCAGTTGAGTTTGGTTTCAGTTTCGTTCTAGATGGATCACTAGCATGGTGTCTCCTGTAATGCTGTATAAAGAGTTGAACAGACTTTAGATTAAAAGACATTCTCTTTCATAAATGTCTCATCATTGAACCCACAAAGAAATCAATACACAGCCTAGTTCCACAGGCTTACCCGCCCGCAGCCAGTCAGCCTCTCCATCTGGCTGGCTGTGCGGGTAGGAAACAGAGGCTTCAAATGCAAATCAGGCCTTGCCGTTAAATTCATCAGGGCCTGCAGGAAACTCGTTCTCTGGGTTTCTTCCGAGCACCCTCCACTGCCCCACCCCCCCACCTCCCCCCCCCACCCCTCCACCGCTCCCAACCTGCCAAAGTATTAAAATTCAGGCCTTTGTTTCCCTTCATTTTCTGAATTCCATCATATTAAACATTACGTTAACTAAACAGAACAAATCCATTCAGGTTTATAAACAAGCTTATGAGCACATCAGATAAAAACAACTCAGAGTAAGTTTGCTGACTTGTTTGGATTTTCGCACCATTTGTTCCTATGGCAATAAATTTATGGTGCCTAACCGGCAATGTGTTGCTTGTAAACAAGCTGTTTCAATTCACCCAATTATTACCTTCAGATTGTAGATTAGTCAGCGAGGACTGTGCCAGTCAGCAACTCCAAAGTTGAACTGAAAAGATTTCTGTATCCTGACAATCTCCCGTGCCCCCGCCCCCCATTCTAAATATTAATGGATTGGTTTTGCTTATTTGTCAATCATAATCCAGAACAGGGAACAAAAAAACAAATGTTTCCCCTGGCTGGAGAGTCTAGAACTAGGGGGCATAGTCTCAGGATAAGGGGTTGGCCATTTAAGACTGAGATGAGGAGGAATTTCTTCACTCCGAGTGTTGTGAATCTTTGGGCTTCTCTGTCCCAGAGGGCTGTGAATGCTGAGTCTTTGAGTATATTCAAGGCTGAGAGAGATAGATTTTTGGACTCTAGAGGAATCAAGGGATATGGAGATCGGGTGGGAAAGTGGAGTTGATGTCGATGATCAGCCATAATCTTATTGAATGGCGGAGCAGGCTTGAGGGGCTGTATGGCCTACTCCTGCTCCTATTTCTTATGTTCTTAAATCACAGCTACCATGATGGTTAAATGTCTAAGAGAACAACTTTTGGTACAATTGATTAACCCCTACCCCACCTTACCCCCTATTTTACTTCTGAAGGCACCGACTTGTACAGATGTGCAGTTCCACAGGAACCAGGAGCCCTCTGGTACCTCACACAAGTGGCCATTCATTTAATGTGAAGTTAGATGTTAGTGCTGACTGGCTATTTGACAGTTGAGGGTTTCACGGCCAAGCTTGGTTCTGTTCTCGTCCCAACATTCACATCCACATTTACCAGCAGGAATCACTGGAGACAGCGGGAAGCTTGGGTGGTTTCCCTCCTCAGCTCCGGGAGATGGAGATGAATTGTACACCCCAACTGCTAACCCAGGTCAGATCAGCTAACTCAGCTCATACTAGGAATATAGGCCCAGAACTTGGTGTCGGGGGCTTGCCGCGCGTGCAAGCCCCCGATGTGCACTTACCCGGCGCGCCGACATCTGAAACCTGGCCCGCAGTGGATTTCCTGTCAGTGGCCCGGTTCTGATGTCGGCGCGCTGTGCTAACCTGACCCAGCGGCGTAGTTAGTGCGATGTGCCGGCTGGGATCAGGTGAGCACTGTTCAGCCAATCAGGGGAGGGGAAACTTCATTCATAAGTTTGAGAGTAAGAACTGTCAAACTCATGAGAAGTACTGCACCCCAAAACAGTACTTAAACTTTAAATAAAATTTTAAAAAACATCCCAATCATTAAATTAAGTATAAATAAGTTTAAAAAAATAATTTAAACAATAATTTTTTTTTGAAAAAAATAAATTTTTAATAAAAAGGGTCTAAAACTAAACTTACCTTATTGTAGATTCTTTAAAATAATAAACCTGTGGGGAAAAAAATTCTAAATTGCACTAAAACACCACTTACCTGTGAAAATAAATACTTACGTGTGCTTTTTACAAGCGTAAAGACCGGAGGCCTTTACACATGCGCAAATCCCCCAAAACAGAGGAAATCCAAGACGCACGCGCTGCCCCCTACAGCGCACGCGCTAGCCTCTTCACCTCTTGGGTTAGAGGAGAGGAAATGCCGGTTTTCAGCGCATGCGCTGTGCATGCTGAAAACCGGCATTTCCTCCGGCCAGACGCGTGAGTACCCCTTCCGTACTCGCGCGTTTGGGGAGGAATCACTGCCCCATTATCTTGGACAGCAGGTGTGTCGTACTCCTGAGTTTCCACAACACCCTGGTGGTCCACCTCCGGGTTCTTGAGCGTGCTCAGTAGCACACTTTGAAGCAACAGGGGAAAAGGTGAAGTAAGATACAGGGAAAACAAAGGAAAAGAACACATTTTAAAGAGGTATAAAACAAAGGTACAAGGATTACTTGGTCATTTCAGGTCTACATTGGACCCCTTACAATCTATAAAACCGCAGAACATCACATGAAATGCTGGTAGTCTCACCAAGATGTTGTGTTCTTATCAAGGGTTTTGGGGAGCGGGCAGGAAAGTGGGGTTGAGGCCAAGACCAGATCAGCCATGATCTCATTGAATGGCGGAGCAGGCTCGAGGAGTGAAATGGCCGACTCCTGCTCCTATTTCTTATGTTCTTATGTTCTTAAGATTTGCTGCACTGAGCCAGGGCAGGGTTGAGAGAGGGAGGTAGGCAGATGGGTAATGATGATTGGTTAACACAGGCCACAGATGTCACCGCCAGATGTTCACTCCCCATCCACCAAGCGCAATCAGCTACCATCAGGAAGGAATGCCATTGAGTATTTT
This sequence comes from Somniosus microcephalus, assembly GCF_052327205.1. NCBI lineage: Eukaryota > Metazoa > Chordata > Chondrichthyes > Squaliformes > Somniosidae > Somniosus > Somniosus microcephalus. The sequence goes on from NC_141004.1 coordinate 62,816,899, forward strand.
GGCATCATTAAAGTAGTGAAGATACATTGGCATGAGAAACACGGGGAATTCTCCACTGCATAGAAACTGTAAACTCTCTGAGGCCAACAATAACTATTGCTTTTATTCAAAAATACATTAAATTGTCCAGGCTTATGCCACGGACAGTTCCCTTGTATATTCTGTATTTCAAATAATATCCACAAATTATTATTTGGAAGGTGGATCGCAAGACACTGTGTATCCTTCTGCTGCACTCCATATGGACTATTACATTAAAAAGAATGGTAAGTGTAGCCTGCAATCTCTGTAAGATGCCGCTTTGGTAGCAGATTTGATAGAGTGACAGCTGGGTGAGTTAGCGAGGCGATGGATGAGATACAATGTTAATCAGAGAAATTTTAGAAACTGCCCACAACATAAATCTATCTGCGTATAATGTGAAAGCACCCATTATCCAAACTGGGAACACTGAAGTGGTGTGGCGTTGTTGCAACAATATAATCAGTTCATTCATACATGATCAGCCTAAACGACCCAGCAACTGACTGCTTGCAAAATGCAGGCGGCCATCGCTACTTACCAAACCAAAAAACAAATGTTAAGTGTGATAATCATGACAAATGGACCCTGCCTACTTTACTGCAGCTGAACCATTGGCGTGGTTTTACAGGTCTAATTGAATGGTATACCAAAATAGATTTTATACATTTTATTCATAGAAGGAGGCCATTCCGCCCATTGTGCCTATGCCGGCTCTTTGAAAGAGCTCTCCAATTAGTCCCACTCCTTGCTCCTTCCCCATAGCCCTGTAAGTTCTTCCCCTTCCAGGTGAAAAACTGGGTGGCGCCCATTTTGGGGTGCTAACATCGCTAATTTTAGCGCCCTGAAAAAGTAAGCGCCCCTCCGCCGGAAATTGAGTAGTAGCGGCCTAAGCAGGAGGTGGATAACTACTGGAAGCACTCCACCTCCTCTTGGGGCGCTACTACTGAAGATCGCGGCACGATGTGCAACAGCGCCACACACGTTGGCACGTAGCGCGCGTCATTGCAGGCCTCACTCCCCTGATTAAAGGGGAGGGGCCTAGCGCTGTGTGCACCGGGGCCCTGCTAGACCACCGGGGAGCAGGGTGCCTTGACAACAGCGATCGCGGCCGGCACCCCGAAAAAAAGAGGGGAAGGGGGAAGGTGCTGGCAGTCGGCCCAACAAAAATGGCCACCCGACACCTGCCCCTTTAACTGGCACCACCGCCGCTGCGGAAACACCCCCTGACCCTGTCGGACATATTGTCCGGCGATAGGTCAGGGGGCGCAAGGGAAGTTTGCAGCCGGGGCGCAAGCGGGGTGCTGCGCACGGCGATGATGTCATCACCGGCGGCGCAGCACCACGGGGCACTACCAGCTACCGTCACTGCTAACCTCCCGCTGAATTTTGCAGGAGGCATTAGCGCCACCACGCCCAGGCGCTAGGGGATTTGGGCCCCATTAGCGCCCACCGGGGGCATTAACGAGAGGCGTTAACCAACTCAATTTTTTCCCCCCAAGTATTTATCCAATTGCCTTTTGAAAGTTACGATTGAATTTGCTTCCACCACAGTTTCAGGCTGTGTATTCCGGATCGTAACAACTCGCTGCGTAAAAATATCTCTCACCTCCCACTGGTTCTTCTGCCAATTGCCTTAAATCTGTGTACTTTGGTTACCGACCCTCCTGCCAGTGGAAACAGTTGCTCCCTATCCACTCTCATAATAATAACCCTCATGATTGTGAACACCTCCATTAAATCTCCCCTGAATCTTCTCCACTCCATGGTGAACAATCCCAGATTCTCGAGTCTCTCCACATCCCTGGCAATGTGCCCCCTAATTTGTTTTTGGATGCGCGGTCCCTTTAACGGGCTGCGTGGCCCATTCATGGGCAAACTTTCACATTTGAAAAGCTGTTCCTGGGCTACACGGGACTGGCAGACAGCTGGCTGGCCAGCACAAACGTTGATCCCTGGAACCATTCTGGTAAAACTCCTTTGCATCCCCTCCAAGGCCTTGACACCCTTCCTAAAGTGTGGCGCCCAGAATTAGACACAATACACCAGCTGAGGCCGAACCAGTGACTTACCAAATGTTTATCTTCCTCAGTGAATGTCCTGTGGCGCTGCTCCTGGTAGGTCAGAGGTCATACCTGCTTTATGAAGACCAGAGCATGAGACCATGCAAAAAAACTACGGGGCCAAAACTCCACGACCCTGCTCCACCGCCGTGACAATGGCAGAGCAGGACTTCGCCGCTGGGAAGTGAGGTGCCCAACCCCATTGGAATTCCCGGTGACAAGGCAGCCTGTGGTCACACACGCCCAGTAATTGTTTGGCCAAGGAAAGAAGGTTACGGCCAAAAAATGGGCCCTTTCCCTGAAAGGCGAATTTCCTTTGAACAGCTGATCGATGTGGGCCGCACTTCCAGCTCCTCGAAAGCTCTGCTGGCCTGCAACTCACAGGCATACGGTGCTTTGGGGCTGCCAGAGGTGGGACTGGCACCAATTCCAGCTGGTGCCATCATCCCACCAGTCAGGTCATCCCCCTGTGGCATCAAGTTGAAAGGGAATGGACGCAGGAACCACCTGTGTCTCTCCTCCCTCACCCCCGCCAGCAAACCCTAGTAGATGGCATAACAACAACAACAACTTGTATTTATATCATGCCTTTAACATAGTAAAACATAGTATTTTAAGACAAAAAATTTGACACTGATCCACATAAGGATAAATTAGGGCAGGTGACCAAAAGCTTGGTCAAAGAGGTAAGTTTTAAGGAGCGTCTTAAAGGAGGAAAGAAAGGTAGCGAGGCGGAGAGGTTTAGGCAGGGAATTCCAGAGCTTCGGGCCTAGGCAACAGAAGGCACGGCCACCAAAGGTTGAGCGATTATAATCAGGGATGCTCAAGAGGGCAGAATTAGAGGAGCGCAAATATCTCGCGGAGGGGGGGAGGTTGTGGGGCTGAAGGAGATTACAGAGCTGGGAAAGGGGCGAGACCATGGAGGGATTTGAAAACAAGGATGAGAATTTTGAAATCGAGGCGCTGCTTAACCGGGAGCCAATGTAGGTCAGTGAGCACAGGGGTGATGGGTGAACGGGACTCGATGCAAGTTAGGACACGGGCAGCCGAGTTTTGGATGACCTCAAGTTTACGTAGGGTGAAAAGTGGGAGACCAGCTGGGAGTGCTGGAACTCACTCCAATTTCTGACCCCACGTGCCCATATAATGCCCCCGGTTCGCCCTGATCCCTGAGGAAATCAAGGGCCAAAGTATTATTCTTCTGTGAAAATGTAGGTGAGTATCCCTTTAAGACTACAGAGTCTAATTGCTGTTAAGTAAACACTAGGAGAGTTCAGACAGAGTTCAATTAGGAATATGCTGAGATTCTGGCAAAAGAGTGCATTTGTTGCCAAGAAGATTCTCATCCCTTTACAGAAGGTGGACTGAAATAACATAATCAGTTTTCACAGGCCAATCAAATCAGCTACGCAATCTGTTAGGAAAAATAATGCAGGAATGCAGGACATTCTGAGGGGAGGAGGGTGAACAGCCAGAGGCCGAGGTCCGTATCGGTATCAACGGCCAGGATTTTCCCTACTTCGACGGGTCCGAGGCGGGCGACGTCAGTGGAGGATCTCAGCTCCACTGTTGGCTCCATCCTGACCTCCGACATGATTTTCCCCTGATTGGGCTTGTTAAGCAGAGTTTCCCGGCCAATTGAAGGAAGCGGGTCTGATGACGTCACTTATGACGGGTCATCGGCTGGTTTCCTTAAAAAGACCATGCACAGATTTATTTTGAGAGTTGTGCTGTCAGTGTTCTACAGCATTGAGGTGCCGCAAACACTGACAATCACTGCACAGAGGTGCATGGCTGCACCCAGGCTCTCCCATGACTCGCTCCATATGCTTATAGAGGGAGTCACAGCACGCAGGGAGGTTCTCTTCCCTTCCCAAGGGCGGAAGAGACCTCCCCAGGACATCAACACAGCCTGGATGTTCATCGCACATCAGGACACAAGCAGGAATGTCGTCAGGAGGTCCTGGGTGCAGTGATGCAATCCTTTCAATGATCTCAGTAGCTCACGAAACGTTACTGCAAAGCCACACTCAACCTCATCCCACTGTGCCACTCATCACATCCCCATCACTCTGCCTTCCCTACTCTCCTCCTGCACATCCTCACTCACTTACCTTGCACCCCCACCCATCCCTCTCTATCTACATTATCATTTCCCCATCTCAGTAGCCACCCCCCACCCTCACCCTCATCCTAGTCCAATCATACCCACTAACAACACACAAGAGTAGGCACTTGGGTGTTTTAGCCAATGTTCATGTGAAGTTTCTGTTAATGTGCTGTCACGGTGGCATAGTGGTTAGCACTGTTGCCTCACAGCGCCAGGGACCCGGGTTCGAATCCAGCCTCGGGCGACTGTCTGTGTGGAGTTTGCACATTCTCCCCGTGTTTGCGTGGGTTTACTCCGGGTGCTCCGGTTTCCTCCCACAGTCCAAAGATTTGCGGGTTAGGTTGATTGGCTATGATAAATTGACCCTTAGTGTTAGGGGGATTAAATACGTGGGGTTACGGGGATAGGGTGGGATATGTGTTGGTGTAGGGGTTACAGGGATCGGGTGGGATATGTGTCGGTGCAGGCTCGATGGGCCGAAATGGCCTCTATCTGCACCGTGTGGTTTCTGTAAAAAAAAAAAAAAAACATTGAATGTTCATGTGAACACTTTGCTTTGTTGGACAGATTTGTGTGCACCTTTGGAAGTGGCTTAGTGAGTTGCAGTGAATGGTGAGATATAACAGTACCCCCCGCAATGCTGATGAGTGTGAAAGGAATGGCTTGGGCATTGTAGGGATGCTTTATGTTACTGGTGTGTGGTAGTGCCAACCTGGCACATCATGTGTAAATGTGGCCATAGTGAGGCCATCCCTGGCCTCCAGGGTAGCAATGTGCTCGGGTGCTGATGCCCTGTGTCCTGTGCAGCATCAGTTGATTGCGGAGAAGATTGGTGTTGTTGTTGGTGCGCCTGGTGCTGCTGGTGTTGGGGATGATCGTGGTGAGATTCTGAGGACCAAGGTGAGAGAGTATAAAGGGCACCCGTGCTGATGGAATAGTTGGCAGGTGAAGTAGAGATGACAGATGCGATCTGTCAACGATGGGAGAGGTAACGAGGTCAGACTGCATGGAGACTTGTGTAAATACTTGAAGCATCCTGAATCTGTAGTGGAAATACAGTTGGCATGGGCTCAACGGGTCGAATGGCCTCCTTTTGTGCTGTAACCATTCTATGATTCTATGGGGCAAAATTGGGTCATGCCCCGTTTGGGGCAGTAACTTTGCCGGGGAGCTACTTTTAGCGTCCCGAAAAAGTTAGCACCCCCGCACCCGAAATTCACTGGTAGCACCCCAAGGAGGAGGCGGGGCGCTACTGGAAGCACCCCGCCTCTCTCTTGAGACACTGCGAGTGAATAGTGTGGCGTTACGTGCTGCCGCGCCACGCATGTCGGCACATAGCGCCGTGGTAGTGCAGGCCTTCCTCTCCTTATTAGAACGCATCTTCACAGGAGGCCGGGGACAGCAACGGGGGCAGGTACTGGCAGCAACAAAATGGCCACCCGGCACCTCCCCTTTAATTTGCGCTGCCCCGGCCGCACATATGCCCCCCTGACCCTGTCGGACATAGCATCCTGCGGTAAGTCAGAAGACGCTAATAAAGATCGCAGCTGGTGCACGAGCGGGGCACTGTGCACGGCGATGACTTAATCACCGGAGGCGCAGCGCTGCAGGGTGCTAACGGTTACCACCGCCACTAACCTCCCGCTGGATTTCACGGGAGGCCTTAGCAGCGCCGTGCCCGGGCGCTAGTTGCTTTGCATCCCGTTAGCGCACGGGAGGCTCAAATCAACCGAATTTCCCCCCTATTATTCTGTAATAAAGATACAACTTACTAACACTATAAGAATGACCTCACCTTCTGATGTTAAGCTGGTTAAGACTTTAAAATTACAAACAGCTTCTTCCTGTTGCTGAGAGAGAGAATAAGAGAAAGACAATGGGCCGGATTTTGTAGGTTGTCAATGGGCACGATCGGTGGTGGGTCGAGTAGAAAAGTGTTTTTTTTCCCCAGCGGGTTGGGACCCCGCAGTGAACCCGCCACCACGCGCCTTTCCCCGATGTCGGGTCTGTCAGCGCTGAGCAGACCCGACACGCAGTGGCGGGTTCAGAGTGAGGGGCCCAATTCAGGTAATTAGTGGCTTGTTTAGAGCCACTTAAGAATGAATTTCAGCTCACCTTCTGCATTTGACAGCTCGCCCACGGGGTCCTCGCTGGTCGTGGACCTCGTCTGTCAAGCTGAGACGGGAGTTCAATCGCCATTGAATCAGCTGTTGAGTTGACAGTTTCAAATGTACAGTAAAAGCTCCCACCTTACAGAGATATTGTCCCTCAGCCACAAATTCTTCCTCACTTGCAGTTAAGAACATAAGAACAAAAGAAATAGGATCAGGAGTAGGCCTTACGGCCCCTCAAGCCTGCTCCACCATTCAATAAGATCATGGCTGATCATTGACCTCAACTCCACTTTCCCACCCACAACAGATTCACCATGCTGCAAGTCTTTACACAAGTCTCCATTCAACCTGACCTCATTACCTCTCTCACCATTAACAGATCACTTCTGTCATCTCTACCTCACCTGCAATCTATTCCATCAGCATGGGTGCCCTTTATACTCTCTCACCTTGGTCCTCAGATACCCACCACAATCAGCCCCAACACCAGCAGCACCAACACAACCAACCTTCTCCTCAATCACCTGATGCTGCACAGGACAGAGGGCATCAGCACCCGACCACATTGCTGCCCGGGAGGCCAAGGATAAAACACCCAAGTGCCTACCCTTGTGTGTTGTTAGTTGGTATGATTGCACTAGGATGAGGGTGAGTGTGAGGGGTGGCTAGTGAGATGGGGATGTGATAATGTAGATAGAGAGGGATGGATGGAGGTGCAAGGTAAGTTGGTGTGAGTAAGGATGTGCAGGAGTAGGGTAGGGAAGGCAGAGTGATGGAGATGTGATGAGAGGCACAGCGGGATGAGGTTGAGTGTGACTTTCTACTAACGTATCGTGATCTACTGAGATCATTGAAACATTTGCGGCACTGCACCCAGGTCCTCCTGACCACATCTCTGCTTGTGTCCTCCTCTGCAATGTGCAACCAGGCTGTGTTGATCTCCTGGGGAGGTCTCTTCCGCCCATTGGAAGGAAAGAGGACCTCCCTGCATGCTGCGACTCCCTCCATAAGCATATGGAGGGAGTCATGGGAGAGCCTGGGTGCAGCCCTGTACCTTTGTGCAGTGCTTGTCAGTGTTTGCAGCACCTCAATGCTGTAGAACACTGACAGCACAAATGTCAAAATAAAGTTGGCCATGGTCCCTTTAAGGAAACCGGCTGATGACGCGTCATCATATGATGTCATCAGACCCGCTTCCTCTAATTGGCTGACAAATGCGCTGGGTGGGCTTAACAAGCCCAATCAGAGGAAACTAATTTCACAGAGTGGGATTGAACCAGCAGCAGGGTCGGGACCCATCACCGACGTCGCCTGCCATGGACCCGCCCAGGTTAGTAAAATCACGGCCAGAGAGACAGACAGACATAGAGCCAGGGAGCCACGCTCAACATCTTAAAGTATGTGAGATGAGGAGTTTGGCCCACTGAGCTGGCAAACTTACTTCCCTGAAGTAGATTTCTACCCTAAGGCTCCCCAGAATCTGCCTTAACTAAGCCCCTAGCTGTACAAATGGAATGGAATCCTAGTGCAAGTCAAGATTTTATGGGGCACCTCTCCATTTTTGTGCTCCATGGGCTCACTGATGAGACAGTGAACAAGAAGAGCCAAGAATGTCCCCTCCTGCCTCTTTAACATCTTTAACCTGGTCCCATGCTTGCTGTAGGTCCAGGCCTAATTACATTAACTTGGGGAACCACCAGGCAGCGAAGTGGATGTGGAGACCTGACGTAACACAACTCCACTCCTATTTCTTCTTCGTTGCACCTGGGAACCGAATGCTACCCAGTTTTCAGCCTCAAAATGGAAAATCCACCCTTATACGTGGCCCGTGGGCCTCCATGATATGCACCCAGGCAAACTTCAAAGACAAAAGTTTGGAACCTTCTGATGGAGGCTGACACTCCAGTGCAATAATGAACGCTTGCTGCATTGTCAGAGATCTTGGCCTTTGGATGAGATGTAAAACGGAGATCCCATGGACAACAAAGCTCCCATGCCACAACTTGAAGTCGAGCAGGGAGTTCCACTGTCCTCCCTCAACCAACACCACCACAAAAAAGAACAGGTTGACTGGCTCTTTGACTCACCGCTGTTTGTGGAGTGTTACGAGCACAGAATGTTCATTGTAACAGTCACCGCACTCCAAAAAGTAAACCAAAGTGTGAAGTTTTGAAGATGTGATAAGGGATTATATAAATGCAAGCCTTTTCTCTGTTTCCTATTTACTAGTCTCCAGTTATTTCCCTATTTTATACACTCTAGTTGCTTTCAATTCAACTAATTTTGGCCAAGCTCATCCCAAAATCAATGTTTTCATCCACTTCTAGTTGTGCCCAGCCCCAGTAACCATTATATAAGACTTGCCATTATATAGCACCTTTCACAATCTCAGGATGTCCCAAAGTGCTTTACAGCCAATGACGTACCTTTGAAGTGTAGTCACTGTTGTAATGTAGGAAACGCAGCAGCCAATGTGCACACAGCAAGGTCCCACAAATAGCAATGTGATAATGAGCAGATAATCTGTTTTAGTGTGATGTAGGTTGAGGGATAAATATCGGCCAGGACATCAAGCAGAACTCCCCTGCTCTTCTTTGTATAGCAGCATGGAATCTTTTACACCCACCTTGAGAGGGCAGATGGGGCCTCGGTTTAACATCTTATCTAAAAGACAGCACCTCCAACAGTGCAGCACCTCCTCAGTGCTACATTGAGTTTTGTGCTCAGGTCTGAAGGGAAATCTATTTTAAACATCCCTGACAACAAGAAGAACTTTAGTACAAAAGAGAACTTTTAACGATGGCTGTACCACTTTAAAATGCAAGTTGAGAACAAAGAATATGGAGGAACATTTTTAACAGATATTACTCGTGCAAAAAAAGTAGTTGTAGCCAAGGATAAACCTGGGGTTGTTGTGGAACCAGTGGAACCGACCAGCACTGTCTTGAGATAAGACCCTCATTAAACTGCAACAAGTGACACGCATGATGAAGTAACCTCACTAAACTCTGAACCAATTATGAACAACAAGGAGGAAAGCCATGCTTGAATGAGCCAATCATTAGGGTATACACGTGAATGCGACAAGAATCGAAGCTCAAAAAAATATAGGAACTGACGCAATACCTAGTTTTTTTTTTACTGCAGTCAGCGAGGACAGACGTGTCCTGGCCTAAAGAAGAGAAGACGTCTAAAGAATTCAACGGATTTCGGGTGGTCGTCGGTTTGGCCAACCGGGCACTTGAAGACTCCAGGACAGGTCTAGTTGTGCTTCTTATTTAATCCGCGTGTTAGTGGTTAAATAAAAGATCCCTGTGAGAGAGATAGTTTATGCATGCATTTCTGTTAAAGTGGATTCAGGTCTGCGAACCTGACTTTAACACCTAACATGGGAGGTGTGAAAGTCATAAATAATTCTTACATGTCTCAGGGATTTGTTCAGAAATGGACACAGACTTTTCTGACAACAGACTGAAGCAGACTTTTGATGTTTCAGCTCCAAAGCAGCATGCTTCTCCACCACTTCCCAAAAGCCTGGGAGATCTAGCTGAGAAGTGCTGCATTACAGCAGAAATAGCTGAAAAGGCAATGAGGGATCCTGGTTATTCTTCAAAGGTCTAACTGTTTCTATAAAAGCAGAGCTATCAGCATGACATACAGGAGCTATTACCTCGCTTTCAAAGTCACCCAGCCAGGTAATGGAAGTACTGAAATCCCAACATATGAGAACCAAATAGATATGTAGGCATAATAGGATTATGTCTGACTGCGTTCCAGGGAGAAAAGGTTCTAAGACGGGTCTGACATTTATGTGTACTGTTTGAAGTAGCTTCAGGCAACAGATTAAATTTTTACAGTTTGATAACCTTCCTCAACATAGGGCAGGCAACGGAAAACAAGCTTGTTTAACTCTTGATGTAACAAAACATAACTATTCTGAAACCCAACAAAAACCTCTGGGATTCATTCAGAGTCAAAGGCCGTAATTTTGCCAGCGCTCAGAGGGTGGGTTCGGAGGCGGGTCTGCTGTCAAAATCAAAAAGAATGACAGCGGGTCGGGATCCCGCTGTCAACCCGCCTCCATGTCAATTTCCCAAGTGTCGGGTCTGTCTGCACTTTACAGGCCCGACATCAAGCGGCGAGTGAGCCAATTCAGATACTTAAGAGCTTGTTAAAAGTTACTTAAACACCATTTTACCATGTACTTACCATTTTACCAGTTTTTTCACGAGGATCCCTGCACTCGGGGATCACGTCAGGCAAGTAGGTCGGGCTGTCAATGACTCTCCATTCCTCTGAATAGTTGACAATTGCAAAAGTGGTATAAAAGGTACCATTTCACAGCTGTTCACTTTCCAATCTGAGAAGCTGGAGCCTTCAGGATTTGGCATACACTTTTCAGCTTTATGCAGTTTGGAAGTGCTTGGAGTAAACTCTCTATCCTCTGTCACCTCCTTGGAGCAAGCTCTCTCACCATTGACAGATCGCTTCTGTCATCTCAACTTCAGCTGCCATCTATTCCAGCAGCATCAGTACCTTTAAAAAAAATCTCACCTTGATCCTCAGAATCCCACCACGATCAGCCCCAGCACCATCACCTGGCACACCAACATCACCAACAACAACACCAACCTGCTCCGCAATCACTTGATGCTGCACAGGACACAGGGTATCAGCACCCACCAACATTGTTGCCAGGGAGGCCAGGGATGGCCTCACCATGACCAAATTTACTTCACTTGATACTGTACACCCTGGCTGCCACATGATGTGCCAAGTTGGCACCACCCCACACCATAAAGCATCCCTACAATGCCCAAGCCATCCCTTTCACACTCATGACCATTGTGGAGGGTACCGTTATGTCTCACCATTCAATGCAACTCACTAAGCCACTTCCAAAGGTGCATGCAAATCTAACCAAGAACGGAAAATGTGGAAAATAAAGATTTCAATGTTTGACAACACATCAACAGAAACTTTACATTGTGTGTTGTTAGTTGGTATGATTGGACAAGGATGAGGGTGAGTGTGTGGGGTGGCTAATGAGTTGGGGATGTGATGAGGTAGATAGAGAGAGAGGGATGGGTGGAAGTGCAAGATAAGTTGGTGTGAGTAAGGATGTGCAGGAGTAGGGTAGGGAAGGCAGAGTGATGGGGATGTGATAAGTGGCACAGCAGGATAAGGTTGAGTGTGGCTTTGCAGTAACGTTTTGTAATCTACTGGGATCATTGAAAAGTTTGCGCCACTGCAGCCTGGTCCTGTTGATGACATCCCTGCTTGTGCCCTCCTGTGCAATGTGCAACCAGGCTGCGTTAGTGTCCTGGGGAATTGGAGGGGAAGAGAACCTCCCTGCATGCTGTGACTCCCTCCAGAGCCTGGGTGCAGTCGTGCACCTCTGTGCAGTGCTTGTCAGTGTTTGCAGCACCTCAATGTTGTAGAACACTGACAGCACAAATGTCAAAATAAAGTTGGCGTCAAATGGCGTCATCAGACCCGCTTCCTTTTAATTGGCCGGGAACCTCGCAGGGTGGGGCTTAACAAGCCCAATCAATGGAAAATTCTTCTCACAGAGCAGGATGGAGCCGAGAGCGGGGTTGCAACCCGCCACCTACCTCGGCCGCACAGAGCCCGCCTCGATGAGCCAAATGGCCTCCTTCTGTGCTGTAACCATTCTATGATTCTATGATCACAACCTCCTCCCTACGACCAGTGAAAAATATGTGTCTTTAATGGCTGCTTCTGAGACTTACCTCTGGGCTTGTGGACTTATAATACTTTATATAACGTGGCATATCAGCTCATAATACAGTATATTATATCAGCTACTAATAGAAACATAGAAACATAGAAGATAGGAGCAGCAGTAGGCCATTCGGCCCTTCGAGCCTGCTCCGCCATTCAATGAGATCATGGCTGATCATCCAAATTCAGCACCCTGTCCCTGCCTTCTCCCCATATCCCTTGATCCCTTTAGCCTTAGGAAATATATCCAACTCCTTCTTGAATATATTTAATGAACTGGCCTCCACTGCCCTCTGTGGCAGAGAATTCCACAGGTTCACCACTCTCTGGGTGAAGAAATTCCTCCTCATTTCATTCCTAAATGGCTTACCCCTTATCCTTAGACTATGACCCCTGGTTCTGGACTCCCCAGCCATCGGAAACATTCTTCCTGCATCTAGTCTGTCCAGGCCTGACAGAATTTTATACGTTTCGATGAGATCCCATCTCAATCTTCTAAACTCCAGTGAGTATAAGCCCAATCGACACAATCTCTCATAAGAACATAAGAACATAAGAACATAAGAAATATGACCTCATACGTCATTCCTGCCATCCCAGGTATCAGCCTGGTGAATCTTCGCTGCACTCCTTCTATGGCAAGAACGTCCTTCCTCAGATAAGGCGACCAAAACTGCACACAATACTCAAGGTGCGGTCTCACCAAGGCCCTGTACAACTGCAGCAAGACATCCTTGTTCCTGTACTCGAACCCTCTTGCTACGAAGGCCAACATACCATTTGCCTTCTTAACCGCCTGTTGCACCTGCATGCTTACCTTCAGCAACTGGTGCACAAGAACACCCAGGTCTCTTTGCACTTCCCCTTCTCCCAATCTATTGCCATTCAAATAATAATCTGCCTTCCTGTTTTTGCCACCAAAGTGGATAACCTCACATTTATCCACATTATAGTGCATTTGCCATGTTTCTGCCCAATCACCCAACCTGTCCAAATCGTACTGGAGTTTCACGACATCCTCCTCACAGCATACCCTCCCACCCAGCTTTGTGTCGTCTGCAAATTTGGAGATATTACATCCAATTCCCTCGTCCAGATCATTAATGTATATTGTGAACAGCTGGGGTCCTAGGACCGATCCTTGCGGTACCCCACTAGTCACTGCCTGCCACTCGGAAAATGACCCGTTTATTCCAACTCTCTGCTTTCTATCTGCCAACCAGTTCTCTATCCAAGTCAATACCTTGCCCCCAATCCCATGTGCCTTAATTTTGCACGCTAATCTCTTATGCGGGACCATATCGAAAGCCTTCTGAAAGTCCAAATACACCACATCCACTGGTTCTCCCTTATCTATTCTACCAGTTACATCCTCAAAAAATTCCAGTAGATTAGTCAAGCACGATTTACCTTTTGTAAATCCATGTTGACTTTGTCCGATCCTGTCGCTGCTTTCCAAGTTTATCAGCTTACAACAGTGAATATCTGATTAAATACAATTACCAAGAATTTCCTGGGAGCTGCTGTAAGAAATAGCTGTTAGATTCAAAGATGGATTTTAATTCTCAGAACAGAGACTGTCAACATGCAGCTGGGAACAGAGAGCAGAAATGCCAGCGAGGTCGAATATCAAGCATCAAAAGGCAAATAGAAATGATAAGGGAATTGTAAAATGCAAAACAACACAGGGTGGTGGGATAATAGACAAAAATGGAGCCGAAAAGTCATAAAATGTCCTTAAAGAAACATAACAAAACATTCCTCAGAAAGATAAGAGGGAGGCCTCGTCAGTCATGCAGAAAGGGACGGCGAGGGATGCCTTCCCGCTTCACAATTGGACAATAGGATGGGGGATCAAATGATTGACAACAGGTGATTACCAGCCCACCGAAATAAGTATAAATATAAACAACGGAGAGAGGAAATCAGGCAGTTAGGGGCGAAGGCTTCCCCGAGGTGGCTACGGCCTAACACCTTGGTCAAGTTTAGCCTCTGAGGTGGCTGACAGCCTCACACCTCCAACAGTTTGAGAGATGACCCAATGGAAGTGACTGTAGTGTATGTGCCTTTAAGTCAGAACTACTTTTACAGCTCCTGTATACTGTAGTACCAGCAGTGAGCACACCGGTATATAAGCTTTGCGCATGCCTCTGTACCCCTAGTCTAGTAACTACCCTCCTCCAGTAAAGACCTGTTATTTGTTAATGTACAGCATCCGTGTGATTATTTATCCACTGAACCACGGATCTAACAGTGGTGACGAGTGTCGATTCGAATCTACCTGCAAAATAAAAAAAATATATACAGTCGAGGCCAGCAACACGGGCATCGACCACGATCAACCGCCCAGCAGTCAGGCAGAGATCCAACTTTGCAGGGGAGGCTGTGGAGAGCCGGGCTTGGTTCCCCAGCCACAACGAGCAGTAAGAGACCGACGACAGGTCCAGTGCAGAGCCTTCCCGAGCAGCGGCGGCTGGAGCCGACCAACGGTGGAGAGAGAGCCGAGCAGCGTCGACGGGGTAAGACAGAGGGTGAAGAGAGCAGGGCGCAGCCGGGGGTTGAACACCGAGCGGCGTCGAGAAAAAAATAAAACAAACCGGAGAGAGAGAGGGTAAGAGACAGCCGGGTTCTTGACTGAGCGGCGTCGAAAAAAAAGAAAAAGAAAAACGCGCAGATCACAGTCAGTGCGCACGGGCTGAACAGGGTCCGCGGGGCGAAGAAAGGGGAGACGCCATTGAGCCGCGGAGAAGAAGGAAGAGCGCGGGAGGTGCCATTGAGCCGCGGAGAAGAAGGGAGAGTGCGGGAGACGCCATTGAGCCGCGGAGAAGAAGGAAGAGCGCGGGAGATGCCATTTTTAGAAGCCGCAGCGGAGAAGAAGGGCGAGCGCGGGAAGGAAGGAAAGTGCGGGAGATGCCATTTTGTGCCAGCAGAGAAGAAGGGGAAGCGCGGGCGGTGCCATTTGTGATAGTTAACGCACACCCAAGGATGCCGAAGAGTGGCAGTATCTCTACGTTCGACAATGAAGTCGAAGATTGGGCGACATATGTGAAACGTATTGAGGTGTACTGCAGGGCGAATGAAGTGCCAGATGCTAATAAAGCACTGGTTCTGTTAAATTCCATGGGTGCAAAAACTTATGGGTTACTGCGAAATCTAATAACCCCAGAGAAGCCGGTAAACAAGAATTTTGAAAGCATAGTAGAAATCCTACAGGACCACTTAAACCCCACATCGCTGCTGATAGCAGAACGATTTAAGTTCCATAAAAGGAACCAACACAAAGACGAAAGCTATGCTGAGTACCTAACGGAACTGCGCAAGCTATCAAAACACTGCCAGTTTGGAGCGGGACTAGCAGACACGTTAAGGGACAAGTTTGTGTGTGGGCTTCAAAGTGAAGGAATCCAGAAACGGCTTCCATCAGAAAAGGACCTTAAGCTGGACAAAGCTTTCAGTATGGCAGTATCACAAGAAGCAGCCGCAAGGGGCGTGCAGAGATACAACGGAGACCGCAAGAATATGGCACCAATGAAATGTCCTATGGAACAGGGAAGTGCTATCACTGCGGCAGAACAACACATGACCAGAAAGATTATTGGTTCAAGGACCAAGTGTGCAGATAGTGTGGGAAAGCAGGACACATAGCAAGAGTCTGCAGGTCTGGGAAGAAAACCAATAGTAAGAAATCTCCACAGGAGAAGTACAAAAAGGTACACCAGGTGATGGACAGTGGTTCAGACGAACAGAAAAGTGACACAGACTCCGGAAGCAAGGAGCTGGGTTGTCTGAAACTACATAAGGTAACCGAAATGGAGCATCACCAGATTATCTGGGTTACACTCAAGATAGACGGAGTCCAAGTGGAAATGGAATTGGACACAGGGTCAGCTCTAACAGTCATAAATCAAAGAGACTACAAGCGGCTATTTTCACACATACCCTTGAAAGCTAGAGATTGTCTTGAAGACGTATACGGGGCAAAAAGTCTACCCCAAAGGAAAAATAAGGGTGAAAGTGACATATAAAGGCCAGGAAATACCTAAAATGGATATATATGTATTACCAAATGGAGGACCACCACTGCTAGGATGTGAATGGATCCGGAAGATACAATTAGATTGGCATTCCATGCAGGCACTGAAGGTTGAGGCCAAAAATGATGACGACGTCACACCTGGACACCTGTCAAAAATGCTAACTGATGCAAAAGAAGTGTTCCAGGAGGGACTAGGAACACTAAAAGGAATAACAGCAATGATTAAAATAGAGGAAAATGCAAGCCCAAAGTTTCTGAAGGCCAGACCAATGCCTTATGCGATCAGACCAGCTGTTGAAGCAGAGCTGGAAGGGTTGGAACATTCAGGAGTACTGTCCAAAGTGGACTGGAGCGAGTGGGCTACACCCATCGTTCCTGTAATGAAGAGGTCGTTGAGTAATACGCCTGGGGAACCAAAGAAGGTCCGCATCTGTGGGGATTTTAAGGTGACAGTGAACCCAGTCCTTCACACGGTGCAATATCCGCTTCCATGAATTGAGGATATTTTCGCCTCGCTATCTGGAGATAAACGCTTCACCAAATTTGATCTTGCCCAGGCGTACTTGCAAATGGAGGTAGAAAAAGCTTCGAAACATTACCTTACGATCAACACTCATAAAGGTCTCTATCAATAGAAGCGGCTGGTGTTTGGAGTAGCCTCGGCTCCGGCTATCTGGCAAAGGGCAATGGATCAGGTCCTGCAAGGGATTCCAGGGACACAGTGTTATTTGGACGACATCTTGGTCACTGGCGAAAATGACGGTGATCACCTCGCCAACTTGGAGAAGGTGCTCACCAGATTAAAGGAGTATGCGCTACGAGCTAATCGCCACAAGTGCGAGTTTTTCCAGAAACAGATCTCGTATTGTGGCCACGTCATCGATGAAGAGGGGTTACATAAGTCCCCTGACAAGATTGAGGCAGTAGTCAAGGCTCCAGCACCGGAAAATGTGTCACATCTGAGGTCGTTCCTCGGGCTGGTAAACTACTACCACAAGTTCTTACCAAATTTGTCTACGGTATTACACCCGCTGAACACCCTACTGCAAACAGGGGTACCATGGAAGTGGGATGACGAACGTAGACGAGCTTTCCAGAAGTGTAAAGAATTGATCACATCAAAAGCGGTGTTGGCCCATTTCAACCCAGCACTACCAATTCGTTTGGCATGTGATGCATCACCCTACGGCATTGGAGCGGTGCTGTCGCACAAATTCCCAGACGGGTTGGAGAGGCCAGTAGCCTTTGCGTCTCGGTCACTAACCTCAGCCGAGCGCATTTATGGCCAGGTTGACAGGGAGGCCCTCAGCCTAGTATGGGGAGTGAAAAAATTCAACCACTATCTGCATGGGCAGAAGTTCACCTTGCTGACTGACCACCAACCACTTGTCTCCATCTTTAATCCTAAGAAGGGCGTTCCAGTGATGACTGCACAGCGGTTACAAAGATGGTCCCTGTTTCTAGGGGTGAATCAATATGAAATAGAATATAAAGGCACGAAACAGATGGGAACGCTGATGAGCTATCGCGCCTGCCACTGCCTACTGTGGAGGAAGCACCAGCAGTGGACCCTATCGAGATATTTTATTCGTCAATAATTGAACGATTGCCAGTAACAAACGCGGATATAGAGAAGGAGACCCGCAATGATCCGACGCTGTCACGGGTATATGAATTGACGCTGAGGGGATGGCCAACACATGGCGACTCACTGTTGCCAGCATTCTCATCCAGAAGAGAACAGCTGTCAGTATGCCAGGGGACAGTGATGTGTGGATCCAGAGTGGTGATTCCACCCAAGTTAAGGGAGAGAGTGCTAAATGAGCTACATGAAGGTCATCTGGGGGGAGTGAAAATGAAAAGCCTAGCTAGGGCTTATGTGTGGTGGCCGGGAATCGATCAACAAATCGAAGACCTAACTAAGAGCTGCTTAGGATGCCAGAAGGTCCAAAATGCACCACCACATGCCCCTCTACACCCATGGGAGTGGCCCTCCTCTCCATGGCAATGGGTGCATATTGATTTTGCTGGTCCATTCATGGACTCAATTTTCTTAATAGCAGTGGATGCTCATTCAAAGTGGCCTGAGGTGATAAAAATGTCTTCAACCACTACAGAGAAAACGATTGCAGTCCTACGGACCATATTTGCCAGAAACGGTTTGCCAGAGCAGATTTGCTCTGATACTGGACCACAGTTTGTGTCCGACGAGTTCCAAAAATTCATGAAAAGGAATGGGGTAAGGCATTACACATCCGCCCCGTATCATCCAGCCACAAATGGATTGGCTGAGAGGTTCGTACAAACCTTTAAGAAGGCGATAAAGGCCATGTGCGACGATGAAATTCCACTACAGCATAAGATGGACAATTTCTTATTAGCCTACCGAAACGCGACACATGCAGTTACCAACCAGACCCCGGCCATGATGTTCTTTAACCGAAGGTTGAGATCTCATCTGGACTTGCTCAGACCAAATGTGCAAAGAAATGTTGAGGACAAACAATTCCAGCACATCAATGAGAAGCCGACAAGGTGCCTCAATGTAGGGCAACCAGTCTTGGCCCATGACTATTGAACAGAGAAGTGGCAACCCGGAACGATATGTACAAGGCAGGGGCCATTAATGTACACAGTGGATGTCGGGGAGAACATTGTGAGACGCCACGTCGATCAGATCTTAGCGTCACAGGAACGCGTCAACCCCATGTCTCGAGTACCTGGGGATGAACCCAACATACCGGTAGCATCTACTTCAGACCCAGTAGCAGTGGAACCCGATGAACTACCCGATGAAAAGAGGTCAGAATCGCCTCTGCACCAAGAACAAGAACCTCTGGAAAGGCGCTATCCCGAAAGGGCCAGGAAGCCGCCCCAAAGACTGAATCTATAAATGGACTTTTGTTGTTTAATGTACATGTTGAAATGTTAATTGTAATTTCAATATTAGGGGTATTACTAATCTAAAAGGGGAGGAATTTTAGTTTATGTGCCTTTAAGTCAGAACTACTTTTACAGCTCCTGTATACTGTAGTACCGGCAGTGACCACACCGGTATATAAGCTTTGCGCATGCCTCTGTACCCCCAGTCTAGAAACTACCCTCCTCCAGTAAAGACCTGTTATTTGTTAATGTATAGCATCCGTGTGATTATTTATCCATTGAACCACGGATCTAACAGTGACCACTGCAGCAGACTGCAGGAATCCACCCAATCCGAGACCACCGTACTGCCTCCCCGTCCGTCCGGTCGTGGCATTCCGATTCGGGAGTCGTAGATCGCTCCTACTGTCACGGGTTGTATGTCTATTATACTCACCTTAAACCGTATGTAATATCTGATTATGCTTTAAAACTGTAGCTCTTTAATAAAAGCCTTACAACTTCTAAAGCCCTGTTGGGTAATCTGTGTGAGCCTGTGATCCTAATCTTACACTGCTCCAGCTCCGCCAGTGGACACACGCTCGTTTAGCACGTAAATGGCGTTTCCTCCCAGCGATTGGACAGCGGCGGAACTGCTTGAGCACCTGAGCCCGGGAAATCCTTTGAAGCAGGGGTTCTCAACCATTTTGTTTCTGAGGCCCCCTCCCGTGTTAAAAAACATGCGTAAAGAGTGAACGTATTATGTAACTTGAGAACGTGTTAATTTCTGCGCTTTCAGCATGTAATAAATATACACAAAGTAGGATGGGCATAAATGCAAGCCTTGCCCGCATCCCAAGAATCAAAATATATATATATATATATATAAATATCCCAGCCCTCACCCGAATGGTGAGTAAAGCATGATGCCCAACCTCAAATGGGCGATCATATCATCAGATACCCCACATGGGTGCGCAAAGCATCAGATACCCCAGGTGGGTGATCAAAGGACCATTTACCCCAACCCCTTCGGAAGAAATATTGCCTGTTCTTCCTGTAGATGCTGACTGACCTGCTGTTTTCCATTATGTGCAGTAATTTGCTTTTTACCTCCCTATAAATGGGACACTTTGATAAGTCACATTGTGAACATGCACCACATTCATTCCCAGTTCTAGAGAGGCGCTGCGCGATGAGTTGCCCGTCTCGTCCTCCGGCCTCACGAGTAATTGGAGCAGATGCCTGCAGATGACTAAATAGCTACCCCAGCACAGCTGGACTCTGGACAGAGGAAGGCAAAACCTGCGGCAGAGGCCCGATCCACAGTGAGGGTGGGAGGAAAGCCGGGGTGCAACTCGTCAGGTTAACCGTCAACATCACCCCCCACCGCCCCCCCGAAAGGAATTGTTACTTACCTAGAAGTCGTGGCCTTACTATCTCCAGGTGAGTTGCTGGGACTATCCCCACGCCCCGTTCTCAGTCTCCTGGTGAGTTGCTGGGACTATCCCCACACGCCACTTTATCTCCAGGTGAGTTGCTGGGACTATCCCCACACCCCATTCTCAGTCTCCAGGTGAGTTGCTGGGACTATCCCCACACCCCGTTCTCAGTCTCCAGGTGAGTTGCTGGGACTATTCCCACACCCCGTTCTCAGTCTCCAGGTGAGTTGCTGGGACTATCCCTGTTAGATCCGTGGTTCAGTGGATAAATAATTACACGGATGCTGTACATAAACAAATAACAGGTCTTTACTGGAGGAGGGTAATCTCTAGACTGGGGTACAGAGGCATGCGCACAGCTTATATACCGGTGTGGTCACTGCCGGTACTACAGTATACAGGAGCTGTAAAAAGTAGTTCTGACTTAAAGCACATACACTACAATTCCTCCCTTTTTAGATTAATAATACCCCCTTACTATTCAAATAACAATTACATTTTTACATGTACATTCAATAACAAAAGTCCATTTATAGATTCAGTCTTTGGGGCGGCTTCCTGACCCTTTCGGGATAGCGCCTTTCCGAAGGTTCTTGTTCTTGGTGCAGAGGCGATTCTGACCCCCTTTCATCGGGTAGTTCATCGGGTTCCACTGCTACTGGGTCTGAAGTAGATGCTACCGGTATGTCGGGTTCATCCCCAGGTACTCGAGACATGGGGTTGACGCATTCCTGTGATGCTAAGATCTGATCGACGTGGCGTCTCACAATGTTCTCCCCGACATCCACTGTGTACATTAATGGCCCCTGCGTTGTACATATCGTTCCGGGTTGCCACTTCTCTGTTCGATAGTCCCGGGCCAAGACTGGTTGCCCTACATTGAAGCTCCTTGTCGGCTTCTCGTTGATGTGCTGGAATTGTTTGTCCTCAACATTTCTTCACGCATTTGGTCTGAGCAAGTCCAGATGAGATCTCAACCTTCGGTTAAAGAACATCATGGCCGGGGTCTGGTTGGTAACTGCATGTGTCGCGTTTCGGTAGGCTAATAAGAAATTGTCCATCTTATGCTGTAGTGGAATTTCCTCGTCGCACATGGCCTTTATCGCCTTCTTAAAGGTTTGTACGAACCTCTCAGCCAATCCATTGGTGGCTGGATGATACGGGGCGGATGTGTAATGCCTTACCCCATTCCTTTTCATGAATTTTTGGAACTCGTCGGACACAAACTGTGGTCCATTATCAGAGCAGATCTGCTCTGGCAAACTGTTTCTGGCAAATATGGTCCATAGGACTGCAATCGTTTTCTCTGTAGTGGTTGAAGACATCTTTATCACCTCAGGCCACTTTGAATGAGCATCCACTGCTATTAAGAACATTGAGTCCATGAATGGACCAGCGAAATCAATATGCACCCATTGCCATGGAGAGGAGGGCCACTCCCATGGGTGTAGAGGGGCATGTGGTGCTGCATTTTGGACCTTCTGGCATCCTAAACAGCTCTTAGTTAGGTCTTCGATTTGTTGATCGATTCCCGGCCACCACACATAAGCCCTAGCTAGGCTTTTCATTTTCACTCCCCCCCAGGTGACCTTCATGTAGCTCATTTAGCACTCTCTCCCTTAACTTCGGTGGAATCACCACTCTGGATCCACACATCACTGCCCCCTGGCATACCTACAGCTGTTCTCTTCTGGATGAGAATGCTGGCAACAGTGAGTCGCCATGTGTTGGTCATCCCCTCACCGTCAATTCATATACCCGTGACAGCGTCGGATCATTGCGGGTCTCCTTCTCTATATCCGCGTTTGTTACTGGCAATCGTTCAATTATCGATGAATAGAATGTCTCGATAGGGTCCACTGCTGGTGCTTCCTCCACAGTAGTCAGTGGCAGGCGCGATAGCCCATCAGCGTTCCCATGCTGTCTCGTGCCTTTATATTCTATTTCATATTGATTCGCCCCTAGAAACAGGGACCATCTTTGTAACCTCTGTGCAGTCATTACTGGCACGCCCTTCTTAGGATTAAAGATGGAGACAAGTGGTTGGTGGTCAGTCAGCAAAGTGAACTTCTGTCCATGCAGATAATGGTTGAATTTTTTTGCTCCCCATACTAGGCTGAGGGCCTCCCTGTCAATCTGGGCGTAGTTGCGCTCGGCTGAGGTTAGTGACCGAGATGCAAAGGCTACTGGCCTCTCCAACCCGTCTGGGATATTGTGCGACAGCACCGCTCCAATGCCGTAGGGTGATGAATCACATGCCAACCGAATCGGTAGTGCTGGGTTGAAATGGGCCAACACCTATTTTGATGTGATCAATTCTTTACACTTCTGGAAAGCTCATCTACGTTCGTCATCCCACTTCCATGGTACCCCTGTTTGCAGTAGGTTGTTCAGCGGGTGTAATACCGTAGACAAATTTGGTAAAAACTTGTGGTAGTAGTTTACCAGCCCGAGGAACGATCTCAGTTGTGACACATTTTCCGGTGCTGGAGCCTTGACTACTGCCTCAATCTTGTCAAGGGACTTATGTAACCCCTCTTCATCGATGACGTGGCCGCAATACAAGATCTGTTTCTGGAAAAACTCGCACTTGTGGCGATTAGCTCGTAGCCCATATTCCTTTAATCTGGTGAGCACCTTCTCCAAGTTAGCGAGGTGATCACCGTCATTTTCGCCAGTGACCAAGATGTCGTCCAAATAACACTGGGTCCCTGGAATCCCTTGCAGGACCTGATCCATTGCCCTTTGCCAGATAGCCAGAGCCGAGGCTACTCCAAACACTAGCCGGTTGTATTGATAGAGACCTTTATGGGTGTTGATCGTAAGGTAATGTTTCGAAGCTTCTTCTACCTCCATTTGCAAGTACGCCTTGGCTAGATCAATTTTGGTGAAGCGTTTACCACCAGATAGCAAGGCGAAAATATCCTCAATTTGTGGAAGCGGATATTGCACCGTGTGAAGGACTGAGTTCACTGTCACCTTAAAATCCCCACAGATGCGGACCTTCTTTGGTTCCCCAGGCGTATTACTCAATGACCTCTTCATTACAGGAATGATGGGTGTAGCCCACTCGCTCCAGTCCACTTTGGACAGTACTCCTGAACATTCCAACCCTTCCAGCTCTGCTTCAACCGCTGGTCTGATCGCATAAGGCACTGGTCTGGCCTTCAGAAACTTTGGGCTTGCATTATCCTCTATTTTAATTGTTGCTGTTATTCCTTTTAGTGTTCCTAATCCCTCCTGGAACACTTCTTTTGCGTCAGTTAGCATTTTTGACAGTCGTCCAGGTGTGACGTCGTCATCCTTTTTGGCCTCCACCTTCAGTGCCTGTATGGAATGCCAACCTAAATGTATCTTCCGGATCCATTCACGTCCTAGCAGTGGTGGTCCTCCATTTGGCAATGCATATATATCCATTTAAGGTATTTCCTGACCTTTATATGTCACTTTCACCCTTATTTTTCCTTTGGGGTAGACTTTTTGCCCCGTATACGTCTTCAAGACAATCTCTGTAGCTTTCAAGGGTATGTGTGAACATAGCCGCTTGTAGTCTCTTTGATTTATGACTGTTAGAGCTGACCCAGTGTCCAATTCCATTTCCACTTGGACTCCGTCTATCTTGAGTGTAACCCAGATAGTCTGGTGATCCTCCATTTCGGTTACATTATGTAGTTTCAGACTCCTTGCTTCCGGAGTCTGTGTCACTTTTCTGTTCATCTGAACCACTGTCCATCACCTGGTGTACCTTTTTGTACTTCTCCTGTGGCGATTTCTTACTGTTGGTTTTCTTCCCAGACCTGCAGACTCTTGCTATGTGTCCTGCTTTCCCACACTGTCTGCACACTTGGTCCTTGAACCAACAATCTTTCTGGTCATGTGTTGTTCTGCCGCAGCGATAGAACTCCCCTGTTCCATAGGTCATTTCGTTGGTGCCATATTCTTGCGGTCTCCGTTGTATCTCTGCAGCGCCCCTTGCGGCTGCTTCGTGTGATACTGCCATACTGAAAGCTTTGTCCAGCGTAAGGTCCTTTTCTGATAGAAGCCGTTTCTGGGTTCCTTCACTTTGAAGCCCACACACAAACTTGTCCCTTAACGTGTCTGCTAGTCCCGCTCCAAACTGGCAGTATTTCGATAGCTTGCGCAGTTCCGTTAGGTACTCAGCATTGCTTTCGTCTTTGTGTTGGTTCCTTTTATGGAACTTAAATCATTCTGCTATCAGCAGCGGTGTGGGGTTTAAGTGGTCCTGTAGGATTTCTACTATGCTTTCAAAATTCTTGTTGACCGGCTTCTCTGGGGTTATTAGATTTCGCAGTAACCCATAAGTTTTTGCACCCATGGAATTTAACAGAACCAGTGCTTTATTAGCATCTGGCACTTCATTCGCCCTGCAGTACACCTCAATATGTTCCACATATGCCGCCCAAGCTTCAACTTCATTGTCGAACGTAGAGATACTGCCACTCTTCGGCATCATTGGTTGTGCATTAACTATCACCAATGGCACCTCCCGCGCTTCCTCTTCTTCTCCGCTGGCACAAAATGGCGTCTCCCGCGCTTTCCTTCCTTCCCGCGCTCGCCCGTGTTCTCCGCTGCGGCTTCGCAAAATGGCGTCTCCCGCGCTCTCCCTTCTTCTCCGCGGCTCAATGGCACCTCCCGCGCTCTCCCTGCTTCTCCGCGGCTCAATGTCGTCTCCCCTTGCTTCGCCCCGCGGACCCTGATCAGCCCGTGATCCCTGGCTGTGCTCTGCACGTTCTTCTCTTGATATTTGTCGATGCCACTCCGTCTAGAGCCCGACTGTTTCTTACCCTCTCTCTCTCCGGTTTGCAATATTTTTCCTCAGCGCCGCTCGGTGATCAACCCCCGGCTGCGCCCTGCTCTCTTCACCCTGTTTCTTACCCCGTCGACACTGCCCGGCTCTCTCTCTCTGCCGTCGGTCGGCTCCAGCCGCCGCTGCTCGGGAAGGGTCTGCTCTGGACCTGTCGTCGGTCTCTTACTGCTCGTTGTGGCTGGGGAACCAAGCCCGACTCTCCACAGCCTCCCCAGCGAAGTTGGATCTCTGCCTGACTGCTGGGCGGTTGCTCGCGGTGAACACCCGTGTTCCTGGACTCGACTATTTTTTTTTTGTATTTTTTTTTTTGTTTTATGTTGCAGGTAGATTCGCATCAACACTCGTTGCCACTGTTAGATCCGTGCTTCAGTGGATAAATAATTACACGGATGCTGTACATAAACAAATAACAGGTCTTTACTGGAGGAGGGTAATCTCTAGACTGGGGTACAGAGGCATGCGCACAGCTTATATACCGGTGTGGTCACTGCCGGTACTACAGTATACAGGAGCTGTAAAAAGTAGTTCTGACTTAAAGCACATACACTACAATCCCCACACGCCATTCTTTGTCTCCAGGTGAGTTGCTGGGACTATCCCCACACGCTGATCTCTGACTCCAGGCATGTCCTTCACCTCCGTGCGCTGCATTATAACAACTCGCCTTTATCAAACATCACACTGCTTCTGATAGCTTCCAATCGCTGTCCACTTTCCAGTGACCTCACTATACCACCTGCGCACTGTGGGGCTGTACTGGTTTGAGAATGGGTGCCACCATAATTCATTAGGGCAAAAAAAATTATTACTTTTGCCTACACATTGGCAAACCCCTTGAAACCTTCTCACGGACACCTGCTTTGGAGCATGTCTGTATTTTGGGGAGGGTTTTTGATTGCGATCCCTTGGTTAAGACTTTTTTCCTTCAAAGTTTTACTTTGTTCAAGTCTGTAGAGTCCAATCACAGGCATGTATCACCCCACCCTCACTCTCCTCGAAGTATTTAGTTAAACATCTGTATCCCACTGTACTTCTGGGTCTCGATCTGTCTCCTACTGTGACTATATGCAATTGGCGTGTTAAGAAAATGATAAGCTGCATGTGTGCAACCTGTTATCTAAAGAAAACACTCGATCTGTAAAAATAAAGCCAATCAGTCGAACTGTTAAATAGAAATACCTTTGGAACGTAATCTGATAAGAAAACGACGCTTAAAAATCTTTAAAAGTAATTAAAAGTTAGTTTGCTGGGAAAAAAAGTGATAATAATTACACTGGCTTTTCTTCCCCCTTATCTACAATGTGAACTAAATGAGCAACAGAGGAAGAAAAACTGAACATCTGAAATAAAAACAGTAAACGCTCAGCATGTGGATCAGTATCCAAGGGAGAAAGATGGCAACCATTTCTGACGGAGGGTCACGCCTGTGATGTTAACCTATCTTTTCTCTTTCAGATGCTACATCAACCTGCTGTGCATTCCCAACGTTTTCCACTCTTGCACTAAAGGCTTATTGAACTCATTGTCCCAGCTCAAGTGAACGGGTCAAGAGGGCAGAT
Organism: Somniosus microcephalus; assembly: GCF_052327205.1. Classification (NCBI taxonomy): domain Eukaryota; kingdom Metazoa; phylum Chordata; class Chondrichthyes; order Squaliformes; family Somniosidae; genus Somniosus; species Somniosus microcephalus. Next base: position 62,843,679 of record NC_141004.1, read on the forward strand.
TGGCACAAAGTTAAAAAAATAAATTAAACCCTTATGTCTGGCTCATTTGTGTAGGGTAATGTTACTTAATACTGATTGCAATATTGTACTCATGGGGATTATTACTGTGTCTACTAGCTCCATATAAATTCATGATCCACAGAATATGGAACACATCTTTAATAGACTGACACATTGTTAAAACTGCAGTTAAGACAATAGAAAGGGATGAATCTCTTTTTTTTCGTAATCCAAACTGGCATTCTAGTTTTTTTGAATTGGGAGTAATGTTTCATTGTTCCCATGGTCTGGCATGAATATTTCAGCATAGTTTTGTCTGTGTGGATAAATATGAATGTGCTTAAAGTTATACAACTAATGGGACCTAAAAGTGTTATATGAGATTCAGCACTCCCACTGGCAAGCAGCACTGACAAGGATCGTATCTTGGGAACTTGATCCATTTAAATAGAAAATCATGACTGCATGCTCACAGTTTCCTGGGATGTGCTCTCCGGGTGCTGCTCCCTGCCCCCCTTCATTATCTGTCACTATGACACTTTACCTGATGTATTTTAAGTACTTTAACAAATAGGATCATTGGAAACTACTAATTATATTGACATGATGAGGCATGTTTGATTCAAAAGTGGCACTAACAGCTTTAAAGGTTCACACTATACAAGCATATTTTAACCATTTAATTGGCAAGTCTTCTTTGACATACGCATAGCAAGGAAATCAGGACCCTAAGAAAAAGGTGACAGCAGCTGTGCCAGTTAGGATTCTCATAGATGTAGAAAAATTCATCTGTGAGGCTATGGGGGGAAAAATTCAGTTGTTTGCGCCTCCCGTTGGCACCTTAACAGGGCGCTAATGGGGTGCAAAGCAACTAGCGCCCGGGCGCGGTGATGTTTGCGCCGCTCGCAAAATTAACTAGACATTTTGCGGCGGCACTAAACACTATCGCCACGATCTCCTGCGCCGGCAGATCGTGTCATCAGTCGAGTGCACAACGCCCCATTAGCGCCCCGGACCAGATAATGAGTGGCACCCCCTGCCTTACCGCCTGCCGCTACCAATGACAGGTTGAGGGGAGCGTTATGCTGTCAAAGGGAGTAGGGGAGCGCTATTTAAAGGCGACTGCTTCCTGCCTTTTTTTGTCGGTGACATTTTTGCACCAGGTATTCTGAGAGAGAGAGAGAGAGACTTCTGGAGAGATTCAACGCTGTGTGAAGGAGTTTTGGGTACTGAGCAGCACTTTGCAGGTTTATTTTGATTTGCCCTTCCTTGCTTCGCCAGCGCTCTGAGGTAGCGCCTCGCTCCTCGGCCTTTGCGCCTTAAGACAGGTGTGAAGCGCCTGATTTAGCGCTCCAATCACCTCCAGGGGCGATAAAAGCCAAGTTTGCTGTCGGAGGCGATAATTAGCGGCAGGCGCTAAACTTTGCGCACAGCCGATAATGGCACCCCAAACGGGGCGATACTGAATTTTTCCCCCTGTAAATCTGGAAATTACAAATTACAAATCTGTGACTTCACCTGAAGGGATTTTAACTTTAATACATAATTAAGGGGTTGACCATTTAAGACTGAGATGAGGAGACATTTCTTCACTCAAAGGGTTGTGAATCTTTGGAATTCTCTACCCCAGAGGAGTATATTCAAGGCTGAGATCAATAGATATTTGGATACTAAAGGAATCAAGGGATATGGGGATAGTGCGGGAAAGTGGAGAGGAGGTAGAAGATCAGCCATGATCTAGTTGAATGGCAGAGCAGGCTCCAAGTGCCAAATGGCCGACTCCAGCTCCTATTTCTTATGTTCTTATGAAGGATTAGAAAAGAAAAGAAAGGGAGGAAGGGCAGAGTATAAATTAGAGGCTATGCCATAGCACTAGGGTGTAAGAAATTAATTAGGGTATAATTGTCAAAAGATTCTGTTATTGATGATGCCGTTTACCAATTTTGTACATGCAATATCCGATTGGTAAAGTTATAAAAATGTTAACACTGGAGTGAAAAAATTTGTTAAGAAATTTGGCCTTTAGCTTCGCTCTTTACATCAGTTGAAAGGTATCGTTAATATTTTATTCTAATTGTATCTGATCTAACAGCATCAGTCTCCAGGAAATGGTATCGGTTCTTAGAACTGACAAATTCTATTACTGGCTGTCTGGCGGGTTGGAGTGTCAGCCCTTGTTTTCTCTTGAACCTATGACACCACTCCCCTGCCTGCCCTCCGCCACGAAGAGATGTGAATCCAGTGTTACCCAATGCTTTTCAACTGCATAACTGAGCTATTTTCTGAGTTCACACTTTTACAGGCATTAAGCCACGTCAGTACCTTCGATTAAATGCCCCTGGGTGATATGAACCTGTACTTCAGCTGTTGCCATTAAAAGAAAGATACCATTAATACATTCCATCCACATGGCCATCTCTCTACCAGGCTGCTACAAAGCAAATGTAAGGTGTTATAAATCTCATCATCATAAGGAAACTACTCATGAAATAGCACTGGACGGACAGCTTTTCAGGGACATTTTGTAAGACAGGAACTAGTGAAGTACAACTAGACCTCCATGTTCTGAAACAAGTTGATTAAAGCCTTGCTTTATACTCAACCCAAGTATGTAGTGAGTTTTATTACGTCATAAGGCTTTCTCATCTAAAGCATGCAATTTTTAATAAACTATTCCCATACATATGCAACATTCATTGGATGCAACTTCAGATTTCAAGCAAATTTTTAGCACTGTACTAATCATTAAAAGCTCTTTCACATTAGTCGCCTTTTAATTTTGATTCTAGAGACCAGTGTCCATGAGCAATTTATGCTGTTAACCCATTTCTATAGACCAGCAGCAGACTCATGCACCCAGATTCACCTCACGGACACTGGAGAGTCCGATGTAAAGGAATGGCCTTAACATAGGGTGAAGTCGTCCTATCACTAGATTACATTACAACAGTGACTACATTTCTAAAGTGCTTAGTTGGCTTTGGGACGTCCTGAGGTCATGAAAGGTTCTATACAAATACAAGTCTGTCTTTCTTTATTACTTTCCTTCTTTCCCTGCCCATTTATAATGACATACTTATTTTAGCCCGGCTTTTCGCAAAGCCTCGTATTTTCTGCATCTCATCGCAGCAGTTGTTTGACACAGATGAGAGCAAGAAATGACAATCATATATTAAAGGGTTGAACTTGAGGACAAAGGACTAACGGGTGATTTGACCCATTCTTGGTGCATGCTGAATGAGTGTTCTAGAGTCCATGTGTGCCTGGAATCTCTGGGGCATTCTCTGGTGGACTGTCGATGAAAATCCTGGAGAAACGGCGTACATGGCAGCTTGACACACGTTCTTACAGCAAGATTAGAGCATAAAAAGTGGAAGTTTACGTCAATTCAAGTGATTTGTAAGATTTTCATCTGCGAGGACTTCAACAGCGCACCCCGGGGAGGAGCGGGGAATCACTGACAGCAACTTCTGGATTTCCGCGTTTAACTGCGCATGTGCGGACGTCAGAAGTTGCTGTCAGTTTCACAGAGTAATGATGGCGAGCACTGACAGTTTCACCATCATTACAACCACAAATTCCAGGCCATTGAGTACAGTATGGAAATTGGGAAAGAATGAAGCCACAGGAAATTTGCTGGAATTCTCCAAATAGTGAAAGTGCAGTAAACGGGCAACTGGAATTTTCATGGGGATGGTCCCGATCTCCTGCCATAACTCCAGCGGGAGGTCAGCAGAAATGGCACGCCTAGGGTTTCCGTTGATCTGCCGAAGTTACCGTGGAAAATTAGGAGAACCCCTCCTCCTTCCTGGAAAATCTTCCCGAGGTATTCTGCAGCATATTTGTTAAACCCCCTACTGTACCTCCTCTGAGTGTGGTCATCTTCTGTTGGCCGCTGATGGGCAACGGGATATGAAGATAAATTCAGCGCTCCCATGCTCCCAGTGAGGAGTTTCTATCGGAGACAGTGCAATTCTCCAAACCTCACTCTGTTTGAGCACAGCTCCCACTGGTCACATGGAATCAATCCTTATACCCTCTGCATCCATCTCCAGGTCTAGTACCAGCATCAGGCATTGCATTAAATGCACCTAACAACTTTCTGGAGAATACCTTAAGAATTATAATTTTTTTTGTTCAACAAATTTGGCCACTTTTTTGCTGCTGGCATATGGAACTCAGTTAATTCAGCTTCTGAAAGGTGTTCAAGTTTAGTTCATTCAATATAGGGAAACAATGTGGTTGGTATCATTGGAGAGAGAGAGGGAGAGAGAGATACAAATTTCACTTAGCAACAGCCAGTGTTCGCAACCAACCAGCCTTGGATATTTTCATAACAGAATGTTAGATTAGAAATGTTATGTTATGATAAGAAAGTCTAGAGACTAGAAGGTTTATGCTTACCACAGCAAGGCCACAGTGTTTTTATGTGCTTCTAATGTTGTTGATGCATGTTGAAGAAAATGTAGACTTGTGCCTCTGGACTATGCAGTAGCTATATTAGGCAATGCCAGCTCCAGTTTGATAAAAGAATAGTGTATAAATATAAGCTTTTTCCTTTGTTCAAGCAGCACAAAAAGACCCATGCCTAGGTTCGCGTGTACTACCTGTGACTATACTCCACTTGGAAATTGCTTTTTATGCTGTAGTTAAAAAATAAAATGATCATTACCAGAAGACTGAATTTGTTACTACTCAAGTGAACAAACAGAACACTATTTTAAGACAACATTTGCCAGGGCTCAGTTTAGGCTGCGCTTGGAGGTTGATTTTACACAGTCCCATTTTCCTTATTTCCCCAATATCCTTTCAAATTCTTTTTCTTGAGTTAATTATCCAGTACCCGTTTGAATGCGGCAACACACGACTTGGGTGACTGGACCCCCATCTCAGAAGAGCACTGCATTGCCGTGATATTTGAATTTCCATGTCCAGCTATTCTTACAGCCTGTCCCAGTGAGATTAGTGCAGTATGGCAACCTTTTAAAGTCCTGCTGGAAGTGTGTGTCCATGGATGTCAAAGGAGGGTCTCGGTGACCAAACAGCTTGCCAACGCTGACTGGCCACTTGGGGGGAGCGCAGGGTTCCAGAGGGTCACATGTGCCCATTAAGCTGTATTGTGATTCACTGGATTCAGATAGGAGGAGAGAGAAATTGGAATGGGGAGAAAAAACTTTGGAGCATTTGATATAATAATATTGTACTATGGCCGGGAAACTCCACGGAGCAGCTCCCACCCGCTACCCAACCCCCCGCACCACCCGCACCCACTATCGTTATTTCACGAGGTGTGGTGGAAATCCGGTTCACCCCCATAAACACGGTTTCTGCTGCACTTCCGGTGAAGTAACGCCGGCGGACGGGAGCAGCTATGAGGAATTTCCCAGTCTACATTTCGGAATTGATTCAATGAAGGAGATTGTCCACTTGCCTGAGAGCCCAATAATCCTGGAGGTGGAAAAATTAGATCAAATTACGTTGACAAACTGAATAAAGGCTGTTTCCAGTGTTTCCAGCCGTATCTGCCCAGCTTTCCTTCAGCGTTTTGGCGAGCTGAATTGATGTCCCTGTGTGGAGTTGATTTATTTTCCTTCAGCAGGCCTTTCTGAATCAATTCTTCCATACAACACGCAGAACCCAGCTCTGAAACATATCCTCATTAACCTGCACCTTTACAGCAACTGGCTGCTCAACTGTATTATGAGCCAAGGATTGTGGGCCCCAACTTTTGATCAAAATGGTGCAGTAACCTTTATAAACAGCTTCATGTTTCCATTGTGCTTCTGGTCCTGTTCTTCTTTGAAGTAGAACCACGGGATCTTTTACATCCACCTGAGAGGACGGTTTAACGTCTCATCCAAAAGACGGCTCCTCCGACAGTGCGGCACTCCCTCAGTACTGCACTGGAAGTGTCAGCCTAGATGTTGTGCTCCAGTCACTGGAGTGGGACCTGAACCCATGGCAGGAATTTTCTTTACCTGGGCGGGTCAGGTGCGGGCAGTCGCCGTGGCGGGTCGCAACCCCGTTGTTGCTCCAGGAATCGACTTTTCGCTAATGGGGCCTATTAAGGCAGCCCTGCACGTTACCCGGCCCTCTTAAATGGTGCGGGTCTGATGACGTCATCCATGGCGTGTTTTCAGCCAGGATATTTAAAGGAGCCCTGGCCACATTGCATTTGAAGTTTCATCTAGGAGTGTGCAGGCAGCACACTGGACAAATTGACTGCTGCAAACAGTTCCACAGGTGTCTGCACAGAGGCAGAGGGCTGCACCCAGGTTCTCTGATGACTCCATCCATATGCTTATGGAGGGAGTCAGAGCACACAGGGAGGTCCTCTTCCCTTTGAAGGGGCGGAAGAGGCCTCCCCAGGAGACAAACAGAGCCTGGCTCCAAATTGTAGAGGAGGTCAACAACATGGATGTTGTCAGGAGGACCTGGGTGCAGTGCCAGAAATGTTTCAAAGATCTCATTCGGTCAGTAAAGGTGCGTACAAAGCCACACTCAACTTCATCCTGCTGTGTCTCTCATCACATCCCCATCTCTCTGCCTTCCCTACCCTACTCCTGCACATCTTTACTCACACCAACATACCTTGCACGTCCACCCATCCCTCTCTCTCTATCTACATTATCAGATCCCCATCTTACTAGCAACCCCTCACACTCACGCTCACCCTAATGCAATCATACCAACTAACACCACACAAGGAGGCCACTGGGCATTGCCACCCCACTCCATCATAGTCACCCTCTAAAGATCTAACCCACCCATTCCTTACACTCATTCCATCAGTCTCACTCAACCTTCTCTTCTTTCCCTCCTTGCAGGAAGAGAGCGCAAAATAAGAGGGAGAGGGAGAGAACCGGAGGTGGCCCTCCATCATTTGCAAATCTTACAACAGCAGAGGAGGCTGCTTTAGAAATATCTGGAGTCGCTGAGCAGCATGAGGTGGGAGATGGAGCGAGGGGGACATCTCAGCAACCTGGTGACAGAATTACATCTCATACAGCAACATGGCATACAGCAGTCACTCATATGAGGACCGATGCAGCCACTGAATGGTCATCATGTGCATAATGGTATTCATGTAACATTTCTAACTCATCTCTTTACTCTCTCACAGGTCCATTAAGAGCCCCCCTTCCCCCCTCCCACTGTCCAGGAGGAAGAGGAAGACGACTCCTCAGAGGAGCCTCCAGCCTCTGAGGGTGCACCATCACCAGACATAAGCGCACCCAGCACAGATACGCACACCTCGGTGGGTCCCACGCGAGATAGAGTAGTGTTGTCACCTGGTGTCTCACAAGTCACAAGTGAGTAAGAGCAGATGGTGGAGACAGGGACAGCAGTGGAGATTTTTCACTGGAGGGCACAGAACGCTCCCAGCTCTGCTCAGCTGCATGCAGACGCTGAGTCTAGGGGGCCATCCAGAAAGAGGGCATTCCTGGAGGTGCAGCAAGAAGTGCAGAAGGCTTTGACAGGTTTTGCGACCGCAATGTCAGCAAATGTGCAGAGAATGGAGGAGTCCATCTCCAACATGAGCACCACCATGTCGCAGGCGATGGCGACTGTAGGCTCTTCCATGGAAAGGATGGCCACCTACATAGAGCAGCTAATGTGCCACTCACAGGAGCACATGCTATCTATAGAGAAAAGATGGCAGATGCTCATAGACCTCCTCTCTAGGAGGGATGTCAGCGTAGATGTGGGTTCTCATGGCTCCACTAATGTGCAGCAAGGTGCTCTCCAGCTCCTTGCTAGCAGGAAAGTGTGGGTGGCCCATGAGAGGGATGATGGTGAGAGGGGAGAGGGAAGTGTGGGCTCCTCTCAAAGTGCTCACGCTTCTCCCCCATTGCCACCCCCTCGGTCAGAGCCCTAGATGGCTCCTCAGACAGCGAGGGCTGAGTCTGCCCCTGCACAGTCGCAGGAGGAGCAGACGTTGGCGGGGCCATCACAGGCTCTAAAACACAGAGGACGTCCGCCAAGAGTATCTATGTAGTCGCAGCAGGGAAGTGAGCAGGCTGCCTCTACCTCTGCTGAAGCCACAGGGGTAGTACCTCGTAGAAGCACGTGTAAGAGAAAGATGACACACAAGTAGATTCACAATGGTAGCCAATGTTTATGTAAAGTTTCTGTTAATGTGCTGTCAAACATAAAAATCTTTGATGTAATAAAACTCACTACGCACTTGGTTCGAGTATAAAGCAAGGCTTTAATCAACTTGTTTCAAAACATGGAGGTCTAGTTGTACTTCACTAGTTCCTGTCTTACAAAATGTCCCTGGATAGCTGGGCCCACGCCCGAATATTTATACTCCTTGGACGGCGCCACCAGCTGGCCGTCCAGCGTTATTTCATGAGTAGTTTCTTGATGATGAGATTTATAACATTCTTCCTGCCTAAAAGATTTGGAAGTCCGACGACTTCCTCTTAGCGGATTAGGCGGACCACGAATAGCCGCAGTCTTTTAGATCTTTGTTTATGGCTAGAAGGCACATCTCCCCGGACCATGTCTTGGTCCCTGGGCCGCTTGATCCGTACTGGTAGATCGACAGGGCCCGTGTCGCCCTAGGGACATTTTGTAAGACAGGAACTAGTGAAGTACAACTAGACCTCCATGTTCTGAAACAAGTTGATTAAATTGACGTAATAAAACTCACTACGCACTTGGTTTGAGTATAAAGCAAGGCTTTAATCAACCTGTTTCAGAACATGGAGGTCTAGTTGTACTTCACTCGTTCCTGTCTTACAAAATGTCCCCGGGCAAGCTGGGCCCACACCCGAGTATTTATACTCCTTGGACGACGCCACCAGCTGGCCGTCCAGCGTTATTTCGTGAGTAGTTTCTTTATGATGATGAGATTTATAACAATTTTTATTTTCACCACTTTCCAGCCTTTGACAAATTTGTGTGCACCTTTGGAAGTGGCTCAGTGAGTTGCAGTGAATGATGAGACATAATGTTACTTCCAGCAGTGGTGGTCAGTGTGAAAGGAATGGTTTGGTCATTGTAGGGATGCTTTATGGTGTTGCTATGGGGTGGTGCCAACCTGGTATAACATGTGACAGCCATATGGGTGTACTGCGTAAAGTTAAGTAAATCTGGCCATGATGAGGCCATCCCTGTGCTCGGGTGCTGCCGGGATCTGGCATGTCGGTTCCTCCAGCTCCTCCTCATCTTCCAGCTGATGCTCCTCCTCCTCTGAAGAGGCTGTGTGCTCAGAGCCTTGCTCCTCATGCAACGCTAATCCTCGCTACTGCGCTATGTTGTGCAGGGCGCAGCAGACCACGATGATTTTGGAGACCCTGGGTGGTCGGTACTGAAGGGCTCCTCCAGATCTGTCAAGGCATCTGAAGAGCATTTTCAGCATGCTTATTTTCTACTCTATGACACACCTGGTGGAAATATGGCTTTCATTATATCTATCTTCGGCCTCAGTACTTGGCCTCCTCAAGAGTGTCATGAGCCACATCTTCAGTGGATAGCCCTTGTCTCCAAGCAGCCAGCCAGAAAGTCTGTTTAGAGGAGCAAAGATCTGAGGGAGGGTGGACTGGCGAAGGACAAAAGAGTCATGGCAGCTGTCAGGGAATTTGGTGCACACATGCATGATGATCTTCCCATGGCTGCAGACGAGCTGCACATTGAGGGAGTGGAAGCCTTTGTGGTTCGCAAACACTCCTGGGTGATGATGGGGTGCCCTGATGGCCACATGTGTGGTGTCAATGATGCCCTGCACACGTGGGAAGCCAGCCAGAGTGGCAAAGCCAAGCGCCTGCTCAGTAACACTGGCGCATCAGTGGCAAAGTTGATATAATTGGCTGACTTGTCAAAGAGGGCACTGGTGACCTCTGTGATGCATCCATGGGCGGCTGACTGCGAGATGCCGTAAATGTCTGCTGCAGATCCCTGGAAGGAGCCTGAGGCAAAGAGGTTGAGGGTGCCAGTGACTTTGACAGCCACTGGTAAGGCATGTCCACCCGCGCCTCTGGACTGTAGGTCTTGCTCCAGTAAGCTGCAAATGTCTGCGACGACCTGGCACAATAGCCTGAGCATCCTTTGCCACTGCTGCTCAGTCATGTTGAGGAAGCTCATCCTCTGCCTGTATACGCTGTGTTGGGGGTATCGCCTCCGGTGTGGTGCAGCCTTGCGCTGAAGCCCTCTGTCCTGTGCAGCATCAAGTGGTTGATGAGAAGGTTGATGGAATTGTTGCTGGTGCTGCTGGTGTTAGGGCTCATCGTGGTCTGATTCTGAGGACCAAGGTGAGACAGTATAAACCCATGCAGATGGAATAGATGGCAGGTCAAGTAGAGATGACAGAAGCTTTTTCTTACTTAGGCAATCCCTCGGAACCGAGGATGACTTGCTGCCACACTAAAAATTAGTTCTCAGGTGACTGATGAGTCCAATGCAGGACCTACAGTCTCTGTCACAGGTGGGGCAGACGGTGGTTGAAGGGGCGGGTGGGTGGGGTGCTTGGGTTGACGTGCGCTCATTCCGCTGTTTGCGCTTGCTCCCGGTGAAGAGACTCGAGGTGTTCGGCACCTTCCCGGATGCTTCTCCTCCACTTTGTGCGGTCTTGGGCCAGGGATTCCCAGGTGTCAGTGGGGATGTTGCACTTTTTCAAGGAGGCTTTGAAGCGTTTCGTCTGCCCACCTGGGCCTCTCTTGCCATGTCGGTGCTCCGAGCAGAGTGCTTGTTTTGGGAGTCTCGTATTGGGCATGCGGACGATGTGGCCCGTCCATTGGAGCTGATCAAGCGTGGTCAAAGCTTCGATGCTGGGGATGTCGGCCTGTGCGAGAACACTGACGTTGGTGCGCCTATCCTGCCAATGGATTGGCAGGATCTTACGGAGACAGCATTGGTGGTACCTCTCCCGTGCTTTGAGGTGCCTGCTGTATATGGTCCATGTCTCTGAAACATACAGAAGGGCGGGTATCACTACAGCTCTGTAGACCATGAGCTTGGTGCCGGGTTTGAGGTCCTGATCTTCAAAAACTCTCTTCCTCAGGCGACCGAAGGCTGCACTGCCCACACTGAAGGCAGTGTTGGACTTCAACATCGACGTCTGCCCTTGTTGACAGTAGGCTGCCGAGGTATGGAAAGTGGTCCACGTTGTCCAAGGCCTTGTCGTGGATTTTGATAATTGCGGGGCAGTACTGTGTGGCGGGGGCAGGTTGGTCGAGGACCTTTGTCTTATGGATGTTTAGTGTGTAAGGTTCGCAATATTCTACAGATTCCCCCAAACCAAGAAGATTACTGTTTAAAAGAATATTGGGCCAGAAAGGGGCTTACAATCAAAACCCCAGGATTTTTGGCTATTTTTTAAAAGGCATGTCCAGGCCTGTGGAAGGCTGCAACAAAGGAGTTGGGATGGGCCCCTGTAAAACAAACAGTTTGAGTATTGGCATAGGCCAGATTGTCTGGGAATGTTCTGGACCGTCTCTGTCATTCCACATAAATGACAATAGGCCTACGGAAGGACAGTTACAGAGCCATCAAGAATATGAATAATACCGTACATGCCACTGATCAACAAAAGGGACCCTGACCCCAGCAGGAGAAAACAATCGAACAACAGTTTAACCACTCAGAGAAACATCCAAAACCACTTCACTCACTTAAACCGATTTCGAAGCAATCCAGAAACTAGTTAAAAAATCAATTAAAGATAGATAGGACCAAGTCGAAACTTGATAAAGAATTTAAAACTATCAAAGTTAACGAGCCCACCAAAATTAACAATGGGCCAGAGAAGATTTGGCGGGCAGATAAGCAAAGCCTCAAATGGTATAACTGAGGTCTGCTTTTACACAGAAACAGTCAGAGAGTCAGTGAAGGTTATTCGGATGGTGTGTGAACTTGAAGGTACAGTTCATACAGAAAGAGGCACAGCTCATTCGAAAGACATCAGCCTCGGGACAATCAATTGAAGGCAGGACAACAGAAGGAGAACGGAAAGGAATCACAGCAACCAAGGACCCCAAGAAACAAACAACCAACAATATTACCAACAACTAGGTAATATTGGGCCACCGCTACCAACAAGAAACCAACCTGGAAGAAACCGAAGATTCGCAAGTTTGTTTCCACTCTACAAGCTATCCTGACTTACCCCTGGGTAAGATTTGATGAAAAAGACTCTAAACCCTATAACTAACCAAAGGAAATTGGGTACTTACCTGATAGATCCAAATAGGCACCCGACCACATCAGCGGACACGCGAAGACTGAAAAAGCAACGCAGGTGAAGTCTTCCACCACATCCGGGGTACGGCAGGCCCCAACCACCACACCTAAAGAGAACCCCGAAATCGCAAACATCTACAACTGTCAAGGAAGTCGTTTGGTGAGCATTTCCTGGTCCTCTGGATTCCAACCTAGTTAGTGTAGTGGGATTGGGAGGGGTGAAGTATTTTGTCTATTGTTATTCTCCCTCGTATATTCCGAAGTGTTCCCCCCTTTTAGAGTGATAAGATTATTGTGTTGTGTATATTTTCTTGTCTCAAATAAAAACCAAAGTTCTTGTATCAAATTCAGTTGTTTGCTGCAATTTCAATACAACCCCAAATAAGTCCAGGTCTAGAACCAAGGAAGTGGGAGCGATTCAAACTGCTCAGGAGTCAGAGGCAAAGCTGACCACACACACCACCCCTTACAAGTGTAAGGCCCATGGTCTCGTACGCTTCGGTGAAGGTGTTGATGGTGGTTTGGAGTTCGGCCTCAGAGTGTGCGCAGACGCAAGCATCGTCTGCATACTGTAATTCGATGACAGAGGATGGGACGACCTTGGATCTGGACTGGAGGCGACGGAGGTTGAACAGTTTCTTGTTTGTTCTGTAGATTAGCTCCACTCCAGCAGGAAGTTTACTGAGGGTGAGATGGAGCATTGTAGCCAGGAAGATCGAGAAGAGCGTTGGTGCGACGACACAGCCTTGCTTGACCCCGGTCCATACGTGAATTGGGTCTGTGGTGGATCCGTTGGTCAGGATCATGTCTTGCATGTCGTTGTGAAGCAGGTGGAGGATGGTGACAAACTTTTGAGGGCAGCCGAATTTGAGGAGGACACTCCATAATCCCTCATGGTTGACAGTGTCGAAGGCAGTTGTGAGGTCAAAGAATGCCATGTACAGTGGTTGGTGCTGTTCCATGCATTTCTCTTGAGTTTGACTCGCGATGAAGATCATGTCCATTGTGCCCCTTAGTGGGCGGAATCCGCATTGCGACTCTGGGAGGAGCTCTTCAGCCACTAGGAGAAGGCAATTGAGGAGGATTCTTGCGATGACTTTCCCTGTGGCAGACAGCAGGGAGACTCCTCTGTAATTACCACAATCGGACTTGTCACCTTTCTTGAAGATGGTCACGATTACAGCGTCTCTGAGATCCCCTGGCATGCTCTCCTCCTTCCAAATAAGAGAAATGAGTTCATATATTCGCGCCAATAGTACTTCACCATGTTTTAGCACCTCGGTGGGGATTCCATCTGCTCCTGAGGCCCTGTTGTTCTTCAGTTGTCGGATGGTCTTTTCATTCTCATGCCGGGCTGGGGTTGTGCTGAGGTGGTGGCGGGTAGCATGCTGCGGGATGGAGTTGAGGACACTCGCGTCGAAGACAGAGTCTTGGTTAAGGAAATCTTTGACGTGCTCCTTCCAACGGGCAATCTGTCAATGGTGTGATAGGTTCTACCATGAGGTGACACTGGATGCCAACTTTGCTGGAAGCACTTGCAGCCTCTAGAATGCTAAATCTGTGCTGGGAATGCAGTTAGCAACAGCTTCTGCCTGAGGAAAATGATCAGCTGTGAGGTGGGAGGTTTTACTGTACATTTGATGCTCTGCACTAATCAGCTGGATCAATGGCCACTCAACTCCCGCCTCAGTTTGACAGAAGTGGTTCCCGAACAGCGTGATTCCCGTGGTCATCCAGGGAAATTTGAAATGTAGGGTTAAAAAGGCGCTTCAGGGTCTGACAGGTATCTGTTAATGATTTAAATTAGCTCGCCCACCTCTGCCGTTCGGGTCGCTGCCGCGCCAGCAAACGTGCCCAAGGGAAAGATGCGTGGGGCTGGGACGACGGCGGGTTCCCAACCCGCTCCAACATAGTTCAAATTTTCCACCTGACCCAACTCTGACCATGACCCCAGAAAATTCCGGCCCACAACTTTCTGACTCAGAGTTGAGAGTTCTACCAATTGAGTTCTCCCCGATGTCCTGGCTGATGTTTATCCCTCAATCAACATCACTAAACCAGATTATCTGGTCATTATCACATTGCTGTTTGTGGGACCTCGCTGTTCATAATTTGGCTGTTGCGTTTCCTATGTTTCAACAGTGACTACACTTCCAAAGTATTTCATTGGATGTAAAGCGCTTTTGGACGTCCTGAGGATGTGAAAGGCACTACATAAATGCAAGTCCTTCTTTCGTTATTTTTACTATGGTGGTGTAGTCAGTTTCTTGTCACAATTTGGAACCCATCAGTGTGTTTAAGAGTCTCCAAACCAGGCTATTGAGAAATCCATCCAGGTAGACGTTCTGGGACTGAATGTTCTCACTTATTACACCAATAAACTGGCCCAACCTAGGAGGGAGTGGAGGAAGAAAACTGGGCAAGAAGCCATTCTACCGACTCTTTGCCGCCCAAGTCAGCTTCTGAGATTGCTGGAAGTGGTGAGGCATGTCTAATATTTGGACGGACATTTTATAAAAGGACGCAAAACGATGAGATGATGTCACGCGAGGTATAAGGAACACTGGTGGGTTCCTGTCCAATGCTTATATGGGCCAATGGGTTTCAGAGGTGGGGAGGGTTAATGGTAAGTTTTGAGCTGGCTTGATCGCCTTTTCTTGCTCCAGCCTTTCTATAGGAACAGGAGTAAGCCATTCAGCCCCTTTGAACCTGTCCCCTTATTACATTGCGAAACAAGGCAGTTGGTAACAGGTTTTTTGAATATAATGTAAGAAACAGCCAGCAGCTGAAAATAGATTTTTGGGAATAATTCAGGTTTTTATGCACTCAAGGCTATGTAAAGGAGAAAGAACCTGAGTACGGCCCGCTATGTGGCTGTGGTTGTCAGGCCTGAATGACACTGTGAGAGGTTCCCTGCCGCACTCCAAAAGAATAAGTTTTCAAAATTATTGGTTCCCAATTTTTCAACCATTGAAATCACCCCCTGTACCACAGGTTTTGCGATTATATAGTCGTCATATGCCTGCTGTGTCTCCCTAGCAACCCTGATAGAATGGAGTACCGAAGCACTTTGTAAAAGGCTGTGCGTGGTAAGAATCCCTCAATCTTGCTGTCGTGTGCAACCTGAGATGTCAAGGATTATCATTTTCAATTTGTCTTCAATTTCATCCATTAGGTTGAGAGAGGGAAGAAAAAAAAAGCAACATTCAAACAAAATTAAATAGAATGCCATTTGCCATTCCAAAACAGCCGACGCCCAGCGCATAGAGTGAATGTGAAAAATTACATCCTCTTAAAAGGTCAGCAACATCTAAACCCGAGGGCTGCGGTTTGGCATTTTGGACAGTTGCCAACCTGAGACAATGGATTCTCGCTTTGGTTCAAAGGTCATGTCTACACGGGATTTGTCTTAGCAGTGTTGTGCTAAAAGGGTATCATCACCCTAGCAACGAGGGACATGGGTGTAAGCAATTACTGTACCAAGTACAAAACACGAAAAAGTTCAAACTGATTTTTTTCTCAAAATGTATGGAATATTCTTTAGCTCAGTCTACTTTTGATTCATTAAAGCAGTCATCATTACAAATGGAGAGTAATACCAGAGTTTTACTTGATTACTTTTGCGATTTTTCCAGGGCATTTTCTCCGGAAATGGCTTGGCGGAGTCCATGACAGGATCGGCTGTACATGATCTGAGGAAGAAATGGGTTTGATGGGTTGAATGGCCTTTTCTTGTTCTGTGCTTTCTTAAAGAAAAAAAGACATTTCTTTCTTACCGTCACCTCTGGGAACACCTATTCCCAGGGATCTCAGGACATCCCAAAGCACTTTATGACCGATTAAGTGCTTTCAAAGTGTAGTCACTGTTGTAAAGTAGGAAATGTGGCAGCCAATTTGTGCACAGCAAGGCCCCATAAACAGGTCTCTCCCCTGTTTGTTTCTCTCCCCCCACCTGAGGTTTCTTTCCCTCACCCCGTGGATTTCTCCCCCCTTTCTTGGGTTTCTCTCTCTCCCCCACCCTTGTTTCTCTCTCTCTCCGTAATCAGGGCTCACAGAGCTCCCCAGGCGATTCTCGTTGGCCCCAAAGCCGCCATCCTCACAACCGATAGGGAAGCGGTGTTTCCGAATAGTGGGGAGACCAGCAGGGCCCAGGCAACGAGGTTTGGCTGCAAGCCACGACAGCCAGGGCCGTTTCTCCCGGGTCGTCAGTGGCAGAGCTCGGGAGACCAATCGCCCATTCCGGGAGACTCCCGAGCAAAGCGGGAGGGTTGGCAACCCTGGCCAGAAAATGCCAGCGCTCCTGGGCTTGGCAGGCGCAGGACACTTGGGTTGCGCTGTCCCTCTCCAATCTCAGGACTGGGAGAGGGGGATCAGCAACATCGCCCCCAAATCATCATCGTTTGAGGAGGCGTGAAAGAAATGTGCTGTCGAAAGGTGATAAGGTCCTCCAAAGGTTCATTAGCTCTAAAACACATTGGGATATCCCAGGGTCGTGAAAGGCACTTTATAAATGCAAGTTCCTTCCTTCTTTCTAAAGGTTACACACTTGAAAATAAAGTAACTATCAGAAATATCGGGAGTGGAGCAGTAGAAATAGTAGCGCTTTTTGAACAAAGCTGCTTCATGTGCTATGCTTGCAAATCCCAACCTATTTCCTCTTAATAGCTGGTTGTTGCTGATAAGATCAACCACTGCTTAAAATCATGGAGCTGACAGGAGTTTTACAATCTCGTTGCCAATGCTGTCCCAATTGAAGTTAGCACAGCAAAACCGAATGCAATTTTCAGGAAAGTGTACACTGTGTGGTAGAATAATGGTCTAATTGTAAGCTGTAACGTAGCAAGGGATCTCGAGGGTCTGGTCATCAAGGTTGCTTTTAAACATCATTTAGAACTTGTGCAGGGAGGAACTACAAGGTTTGTACTTCCCTCCGTGCTCCATTGTTACCACTGAAACGGTGTGTGTTAAATTCATAAAATAAAAACAGAAAATGCTGGAAATGCTCAGCAGGCCAGGCAGCATCTGTAGAGAGAAACGTTTCAGGTCGATTGAAATTCCTGCCTCCAGTATATTAAACAGTTGTTGACCTAATTAAAGTAAAGCAGACAAGCACTTACCGTGAATGTAGCCCGGGTGGCCCTTGAGATGGAGCACGGGGTGTCCACCGGCACGCTCGAGGCCTTCCCCGACCGGTGGGGGACTGGAGTGCATCATCACCACCGGCACCCAAATTTTAATTTAATTTGTTAAGTTTCCTTTAATGTTTTTTAAGTTACAGTTGATTTGTTTATTGTTTCACCGAAAGAGCTACTGTGAATGTATTAAGCAGAGTGCTACAAACAGTGCCCAGAGGACATTCAAGCCTTAGATTGATTAATAAGCTAAGTGTCACCGTGAGCAGTTAATATTAACGATTAGCTTAGGCTTTTTGTGTAAATATCATGTGTGGTAGTTAATAATCGGGTGATCAGTCAGCCTGCAATGCTGTAACCCAATAGATCGCACATGGATGATTGAAGAGAAATCAGGTGTTATAGATGCAATGGGGTGGGACACGGAGCAAACAGCCGCTGGCCCCAAAGGGAGTCTATTCATGAGACCAAAGTACTAAGATGACTAATCATGGAGAAAGAATGGCCAGCAGGAAGCTTGTGGTGTAGGGTGTAATTTGACACTGGTATGCTGATGAGGATGATGAGTTTCCAGAGCGGAGGAGTTTCCGCATTGGTGATATTTTGGGGCATTGAGCCCAAGAGTGGTTAGAGCGACTCTTTTTGGGGGGGTTAAAAAAAAATGTGAGTTTTAGTATCCTGGCCATATGATGCACTGCTGTGGAATTGATGTCAGTGATGATGAATCTATGTGGATACTGCGAGAATGTTTCCCTTGGCTGGGGAGTCTAGAACCAGGGGCCACAGCCTTAGGATAAAGGGTAGGCCATTCAGGACTGAGATGAGGAGAAATTTCTTCACACAGAGGGTGGCGAATCTTTGGAATTCTCTACCCCAGAGGGCTGTGGAGGCTCAGTCACTGGGTATATTCAAAACAGAAGTCGATAGATTTCTGATTAGTAAAGGCATCAAGGGATATGGCGATAGGGCCAGTGAACGGAGCTGAGGCAGAAGATCAGCCATGATCTCATTGAATGGCGGAGCAGGCTCGAAGGGCCGAATGGCCGACTCCTGCTCCTATTTCTTACGGTCTTATGTTCTTATGAGGCATCAGTCACGGTGGAGCGCATCTATCGGAAAGGACTCTACCCAACCTGTGGAGTGCTTTCACTGGAAAGACTTGTCAATATTGCTCTGGGCAGCTCACCCAAGCAAAACATCAGACGAGTTCTTGCCAACGGTTTGTAAGTGGCACCAGTTGGAAACATTCTTCCTTGGAGTTAATGTTTTGTGGCAAAAACAAACCTAGCATGCCTTGAACACAAATTTTCTGTATTTTTATATGACCTAAGCCGAACAAATTACTGTGAATTTAAAATGGAATTGTAGCTGTATTTTTAAAAGGGACCCTTGTCTTTATGGGGAGAAAGACAATATAGCGATGTCCTCACTGACTTCATTTATCTGTATTCATTATATCAATTGCTTGAGAAGTGACCTCATATCTTTGAAATAGCAGGGTGAATTATGCAATCGGGCATGGCAATAGATCGAACGAGCAAGGATCGTGGAGTTGGCTAGGCAAGTCATAAGTCTATTGCTTGTATGGTTCACAGAGCATCACATTCAGTGGTCTGGATGCCTTTTCATCCAGAGAGCTACTACATTTTTCATGTGACATCAACACAAAATATACCCGTGACTTGGTAGTGCCATTTATCTAGCTTTTCACCAGGAAAGCACTGATGATTGAGTGCCCATTGAAAAGTGGCACTGCAGTGAAGGCATCTTCTTCCATTTTGGATTTTGCTGTATTATTATTCATTATTAGCTTTATAACTTTTGATCAAGTTTCTTTACATTTCTTCATAGCATTCATCGGTTTTACACGTGCTGTACTTTTTACATTTTTAGCATCAATTTTCAGCCCTTTATTTCCACCTGTGGCTTTTTTTAGCTGTAATTTCAGTTGCCACAACCATAGCTGTGAAGGTGTACAGCCTGCTATGTATATCTCCCTAGTTGCTGGTTATGGGAGAGCAAGAGGAGCATGTGTAGCAACATGAGAAAGAAAGAAAGACTTGCATTTATATAGCACCTTTCACAACCACTGGATGTCCCAAAGTGCTTTACAGTCAATGAAGTACTTTTTGAAGTGCAGTCACTGTAGTAATGTAGGAAACGCGGCAGCCAATTTGCGCACAGCAAGCTCCCACAAACTGCAATGTGATAATAACCAGATAATCTGTTTTAGTGACCTTGATTGTGATAACTCCCCTGCTCTTCTTTGAAATAGTGCTGTGGGATCTTTTACGTCCACCTGAGAGAGCAGACTGGGGCTCGGTTTAATGTCTCATCCAAAAGACGGCACCTCCAACAGTGCAGCACTCCCTCAGCACTGGACTGGAGTGTCAGCCTAGATTTTCTCGGGAGTGGGACTTGAATCCACGACCTGCTGGCTTGGAGGCGAGCGCGCTATCCACTGAGCCACAGCTGACACTGTTAGGTGTATTTACACCTGAGGCAGTCTTGCTGAACCCACCCATACCCAACCACCTATGTGTACAAACCAAGGCAACATATCTAGGCATGACTGGAGGTATCTCCCCTGCTGTCTACAATTCACTAGGGAAACAGTCACTGAAATATAGGCCCTGATATTAATGGGGAGGCAGGGAGATGTAAAATCTGTTACATCTCTAATTTTTTCCAGTTCTGACGAAAGGTCATTGACCTGTAGGGGGGCATCTTTTACCTGGTTTACGGTAATTTCCCTTCCTTTACCTGGTCAAGCAGCTTTTTGCTGCTGCACTCTGACCAATCCCAAACAGCGGTTTCGAATCGCTAAACCCACCCTTCCAGTTCTGACTGGAGGAACTTATAATTAATGATATATTAAAAACGGACAAATGATCTGGATGTAAGAAAGTCAAACTTTATTAACTAAATAAAGTAGACCACACAATCAATGTAAAATTGCTTAACAGGGGAAGGCAGACGGCAAAAACGAGGGATAAATGGCTACAATGTAAGTCTTACAATCTTAGCAATTTCCCTTAAATTACCACCCCTCTAGCTCCTTACTAGATTACCTTGCTGAGGAGTCAGAAACCTGCTCACCTGTGGTCCAAAGAGAGAGAAGAGCTCACCTGCAGTCCAAGGAAAATAAGAGAGATATATGCTTCTGAGAAGCTATCTTTATATCCTGGGAGCTCATGCTGTTTTGGCGCTGAAAAGGTCTGTGTGCAAATTCGCGCCGAAAAGTTCGAATACACAAGAGAAAGGCCATGAACTTCTTCCATTCATACATGAGACATCACATAGTAGAGTCAATTTCAGTGAATGGATGTGTGTAATCAACCCAATTGTGCTTGCTGTCCGATGATTGGCTGATTCAAACAGGCTATTTCCCAGTGGCCAAACTGCTCCCATTGTCTGGCATGGGTTTGGATGGATTACCCATTCTTTTAAACTGTTCCCCTCTTGCCTGTGAATGGCTTTGAATGGAGTTGAATTACTGTGTAAACAGCTTGGGAGGCTATAGTAAACAAAGCCATTTCCTGTGGACAGCTTTAAGTGGTTTGATCAGTTTCTGTAAACACATCGATTGTATTGGCAGGGCGGGGGAACTCCCCCCCCTGACCGGACCCGCCCATGCTACAGGGTGACTGACAGCCCGGCTCCATTCAAATGCTAACAGAAACCCCCCTTTGATTGGCAGGTCTTTCTCACAGACACACTTACAAGCTGCTATTGTCTCCTGCCATGCGGTCCGACAGCCATTTTAAGCCCTGGAATATTAAAACAGTCCAAAACTCCATCTTTTAATAAAATGATTTTCCTCTCAAAGTGTGCGATTTTCACACAGTTCTTTGATTCCAGTGTCCAAGTGCCACTCTGCCTACGAGCTTTTCAATGTAGCCTTTTTGCAGTTCTGGGTATGTTTTAAAGCATTGTCCAACCCAGAGACAATTTAAATCACACAATTCTTCATATTAATGTTTCCCGATCTTCAGGGCTGAGGGGATTTTTGTGAACCCCTACATTCCCCCCTTGGATACTTCCAGCTTGCTTGTAGTATCCTCTTGAAGAAGTGAGCAAAATTTTCTGACCCCCGACAAACAACCATCCCCTGTATTTACCTATAGCTACCTGTCACTGATCCCCCGACCTGTCTATTCCCCTTAAATCTGAGAAAAACCATGCTATGGTAGGCATCTACAGATACATCAACTTCAAAATGTTACAACAAGGGGTCTCCTACCCCTGCACCACTTGTTACATTATAACATATTACAAAATGTTGCAATCTTGGTTATACAATGTAATCGAAATGATTCCAAGCACGGAGAGGGTCCTATGCCTCTGCACCACTTGGAACTGTAAAACAAGATACAAAAATCTCCATTAAACATTTGAAACAAAATGCTGAAACATTTGAAACAAAATGCTGAAATAAACCCCGGCCATCACTTGCCAATGATGGGTCGCGAAATTCGAGTGGGTATTGCTCCTCCCACCCAGGCAGTAAATGTTCCTTCCACGCCCCCCCCCCACCCCCCACCCCCTTAATGGTCTTAAACTTTTAAAACATACAGAATGGATTTTACAGAAGTCTGCTCCGCCAGCCCCGAGCCGTTCCCTTGTCCCTTTGTGGAGGCGGGGTACCCCTCATGTTTCACAGACCGAGACCGGGGAGTATGGGATCGTGACTCCCAGTCCCTCCCTCTCCCGTCTTCCCTCGACTGGCTGCAGAAAATGATGGGTGCCTGTGTGGCGGCTCTCACTGGCCCCACACTCAAACTTGGATCCCAGATCCGGCCACCCACTCATCCTCCCCAGCCACACTTACACTCTAAATTTGCCCGTGGGCCCCCGGGTGAGTTCCTCCCTTCCCCGAACGCACCCACGCGACTCTTGGGTCTCCCTCTCCCCTTTACAATCTTTCTCGGGCCATCACCACCCACTTCCGGGGAACACATCCCTATCTGACAAGGCGCCCGCGCTTCCCCACCATGACTCCTCAATAGCGAGGTCTCCCGCAAGTGAACTTCGGTCAGGATATTGCTGGGTTGGGGGCCATCTTTTCCACGTAGGATGAGTAGGCAGGTTCCTCCGGACCCTGTTCGGTTTCTCCCAAAGGTCGCTGTGGGGTCTCCTCCTGGATTTGTCCAGTGGCGAGGTGATCCCCAACATTCTGTAAATCTTCACTCGATGCCCAGCTCAGGCTGGGCGAACAGGGCTGCTCCTTTGTCCACTCTCCTGTAAAAAACTTTAAAGGACATGCAGCCAGGTCTCTCACTGACCTGCTGCCTTAGGTGGAGACATGGTCGGGTCCCTCGACCTCGGACCAAAATACAAACATTTGGCACACTTATAAACTTAAACTTTAAACTTCTAGTTACATTCTAAACTTAAAATTTAAACACCTTAACAACAAGCTATAAACATTGGTTACTTAACACAAAGCTATAATACAAATGCCGCCCATCTCCAGACGGCCAGGCTAATCTCTGGTGTCACTGTTGCAGATTACTGCTGCCTGCAGCGAAGCTGGACTGATTCCAGCTTCTTGTCCCTGGCAGCTTATGGCTGCTGATTGGGGACCTCTGCCCTTTGGCTTCTCCCTGGTTCGGGAGACCACCCTACTCCATTGTAAAGTGGGTGACCATGCTTTCTTGGGCTGGGGCACCCGAAGAAACCTTCTGAGGGGCGTCTGTGTGGGGAAAACTTTGGCTGACGGACCCTGAGCCTGGGTCACAGCCCTAGCTGGCTGGGAACCTTCTCCCCCTGGTGCAAACAGCCCGGACTGTATAATATACCTGGCAGCCTGCCGGTACTCCAGGTTTGTCTCCTTTTCCCTACCCACTCCTGTACTGGGGGCAGGTATGCCCTCACCACCCGCTGCTGATGGCTGAAAATCTTCCTCCCCAGGTCCAAAACCTGGTACCAGCCCCTTCCCTATGTCCCCTGCAAGAGGAATTGCTATCCCTGCCTTCCCAGGGTCCCACACCATAGGGGGAACCACTCTAGAAGTGGGCTGGGAAGCTGGTCCCTTTAAACAGGTGACTGTGCCTGCGCGAACCTCCTCCCCGGAGTCCCCCAGCAGAGGCTGTGAAGCCTCTGTCTTCAAACAGGCGACTGCGCCTGCGCAAACCTCCTCCCCGGAGTCCCATGGCAGAGGCTGTGAAACCTCTGTCTTCAAACAGGCGACTGCGCCTGCACAAACCTCCTCCCCGGAGTCCCATGGCAGAGGCTGTGAAGCCTCTGTCTTCAAACAGGCGACTGCACCTGCACAGGGAAACCGAAGAGGAGCAGCTGTGGTCCCGCAGGCAACTGCGCCTGCGCAAACAGTCTCTTCACAAGTCTGGGGAACCACTACACTATCACAGGCAACCGCAACTGTGCGTTCAATTTATTTGAAAAGGGTAGGAAGAACCGCTGGGTCTTCCAAGCAGGCTACTGTGCCTGCGCATATAGACTGAGAAGCAGGGACCTTTAAACGGCTGACTGCGCCTGCGCGCGTGGCCTCACAGTGAACAGGAGCCACTGGGGGTTCTATGTCCGCGACTGCACGAACCCGGTGTTAGGAAACCTCTCCCCTCAGGCGCGCGACTGCGCCTGTGCGGGAAAACTGAAGAAGAGCCGCCATTGTCCCGCAGGCAACTGCGCCTGCGCGAACAATCTCTTCAAAGGGCTGGGGCATGGGCTGAGGAACTGCGCCTGTGCGAACAGGCCGTTCAAAAGACTGGGGAATTCCTGTCTCCAGACCGGCAACTGCGCATGCGCGGGCAGTCGTTTCAAAGGGCTGCTCCTCCCTGGAGCCCCCCAGGTGATTTTCTGTGAATGGACTCGCAGCAGCCTGCAGATTTCTACTCTCAGGCTGCTGTTTCTCTGTTTCTGAACTAGGTAACTGGTTCAAATTTAAACTTTGGCTAAAACTTAGGTCCCACTGGGGTGGGGAAGTGTCCCAATTGGTGGGCCGGACAACTTTTCCCTTGAAACAAGCCACAGTGCCTGTCTTTACAGTCCGTGAACTAGAATTTGTATGGTGAGATTCATACAATTTTCCCTGTGTCCCATCCCTGTCTGTAATTGCTGCCACTGGCCCGGACCCATATGGGTCCCAGAAAGTGCCTGCATGTGCACCCTCCTTGGCCAGCAAATTGGCCAGTCATTGTGGGGAGGCAGAGGTGGCGAGGGGTCTGCAGCACCACTGATGGCTGCTACCTTTCCCTGATTGGCCCTGAGGAAAGATTTTATCGACTCCATGATGGACTCGACTGTATCAGGAGGAGTTTCTGTCTCTGCCTTCTGAGTTGGGGCTGCGGGGGTCCTGGCTTTATCGTCTCTCCCAGGCTTTTTACAATCCCTGCGCCAGTGGCCATCCTCCCCGCACCTGTAACAAGTGACCTTGTTCTGGGAGGGACGGCTCCCCTCCTGGCGCCACTCTTTCTTGTATTGAGCCCTAGATTTAACCTCGTGGACCTTACCCTTTTGCTGGGGGGTCACACTATTCCTACCGTTCCTAGGTGCTACCGTGAGCTGCCGGATTACAGTCTCTTCGGTTGCTAGGGGATCTCGGGGGTCAAACCATGTATCAGCCTTTGCTCTTATCTGGGGCAGGCAATTGGACACCAGGAAACGAAGCCATTGGGTCCGCTGCTGCTGGTTCAGTTGTGCCCTATTTTGTCCCCCTGTACACGCGCTGTTGTAGACTGGCCACAGCCTGTCTGCAAATGCCTGTGGGGTCTCTCCTTCCTTCTGAAGTGTTTTCCCTATGCGATCGAATGGATTGCCGTCGTTCGCACCCATGGCTTTCAGTATTTCCTCCTTTAGGTCCTCAAAGCCCTTCTGCCCTCTCTTAGCCTCATCTGACAGGGTCTGATAGAGCTTACTATCTACAGAGAAAAGCAACATTTTGGCTTTCTCTTCCTCATCACAGCCGTTAACACAGGCTGCCTGTTCTATCCCCTGGAAGTGCACTGAGGGGTCTCCCTTTTCAGAGAGCAGGGGAATATGTTTCACCAGGCCTCTGAGCTGTGGGGTATCATAAGGGACCAGATAGGTATTCTGAACAGCCCCTGGGTCATTATTATTCACGGGCTGACCGTACCTCCGTTGTCGGAGGGGGTACACTGGTCCTGGTCCCCGCCTGCCTAGCGGGACCTGCTGGCGTTCTCCTACCACCCCATTGTCCACCCCTCCTTGCTGCCAGAGCTCCTCAAAACCCGGAGCTGTGGGCTGCTGTCTTGGGATCTCTAATTCCCTAGCCAACCTTTCCCTCGGTGTTGCCTGTGGGGCTGTTTTGCTTAGGTTGCCAGTAAAATCCAGCTGACCTGCCTTCAGGCTGATCAGACAAATCATCCCCTTTGCTCCTTTTAAAGCCATGTTAAGGCTTTCTATCTCTGCCCTACAGGGGCCATGATCTGCGTCCTAAAACCTTTGGTCGCAGGCCAGCTTATAAGCTGCCTTTACCTCCCTAACCTTCCCCTCCTGCTCTGTTACTTCTGAGGTGAGGCAGGCATTCTCTTCCTGCAGTCTCATCTTGTTACTCCTTGCTTCTGTAAATTGGCACTTTAGGAACTCTATCTTGTGCCTCGCGTGGCTTTTGCCCTCGCTAGCCTCTTGGGTGAGGTGTGCGTTTTCCTCCTGTAGCCTCATCTCACTGTCCCTAGCCTCTGTGACTTCCTGCACAAGGCGCTCTATCTCTGCCTGGCATTTCGTGACCACTAGTGTGAGGCGTGCATTTTCTTCCCGCACCCTCATCCCACTATCTCTGGCCTCATTCGCCTCTCTTATGAGGCGTTCTACCTCCGCCTGGCATTTTTCAAACCCTGACTCCCGATTCTTGGCCTCTTTAACCTCCTCCCGCACCCTCATCTCACCCTTCTTAACCCAGCCACCTATACCATAATAGGTCAGCTTACACGCTGCCGCTAACTTCTGCAGGGCTACCCACAGACTAAAAGCAAGAAAAGCAAGAGCTGATGCTTTCTCCAGATCCAGACCACTTATCATATCAAGAACTGCCTCCAGTCCTGCCGCGGTCGTCAATTTGTAGGGGGGCATCTTTTACCTGGTTTACGGTAATGTACCTTCCTTTACCTGGTCAAGCAGCTTTTTGCTGCTGCACTCTGACCAATCCCAAACAGCGGTTTCGAATCGCTAAACCCACCCTTCCAGTTCTGACTGGAGGAACTTATAATTAATGATATATTAAAAATGGACAAATGATCTGGATGTAAGAAAGTCAAACTTTATTAACTAAATAAAGTAGACCACACGATCAATGTAAAATTGCTTAACAGGGGAAGGCAGACGGCAAAAACGAGGGATAAATGGCTACAATGTAAGTCTTACAATCTTAGCAATTTCCCTTCAATTACCACCCCTCTAACTCCTTACTAGATTACCTTACTGAGGAGTCAGAAACCTGCTCACCTGTGGTCCAAAGAGAGAGAAGAGCTCACCTGCAGTCCAAGGAAAATAAGAGAGATATATGCTTCTGAGAAGCTATCTTTATATCCTGGGAGCTCATGCTGTTTTGGCGCTGAAAAGGTCTGTGTGCAAATTCGCGCCGAAAAGTTCGAATACACAAGAGAAAGGCCATGAACTTCCTCCATTCATACATGAGACATCACGTAGTAGAGTCAATTTCAGTGAATGGATGTGTGTAATCAACCCAATTGTGCTTGCTGTCCGATGATTGGCTGATTCAAACAGGCTATTTCCCAGTGGCCAAACTGCTCCCATTGTCTGGCATGGGTTTGGATGGATTACCCATTCTTTTAAACTGTTCCCCCCTTGTCTGTGAATGGCTTTGAATGGAGTTGAATTACTGTGTAAACAGCTTGGGAGGCTATAATAAACAAAGCCATTTTCTGTGGACAGCTTTAAGTGGTTTGATCAGTTTCTGTAAACACATCGATTGTATTGGCAGGGCGGGGGAGCTCCCCCCCCCTGACCGGACCCGCCCATGCTACAGGGTGACTGACAGCCCGGCTCCATTCAAATGCTAACAGAAACCCCCCTTTGATTGGCAGGACTTTCTCACAGACACACTTACAAGCTGCTATTGTCTCCTGCCATGCGGTCCGACAGCCATTTTAAGCCCTGGAATATTAAAACAGTCCAAAACTCCATCTTTTAATAAAATGATTTTCCTCTCAAAGTGTGCGATTTTCACACAGTTCTTTGATTCCAGTGTCCAAGTGCCGCTCTGCCTACGAGCTTTTCAATGCAGCCTTTTTGCAGTTCTGGGTATGTTTTAAAGCATTGTCCAACCCAGAGACAATTTAAATCACACAATTCTTCGTATTAATGTTTCCCGATCTTCAGGGCTGAAACATTAACTTCGTTTCTCTCTCCACAGATGCTGCCTGACCTGCTGAGTATTTCCAGCATTTTCTGTTATTATTTCAGATGTGCAACATCCGCAGTATTTTGCTTTTGTATTAGAAGCATGTGTGTGTGTGCTGGCAACAAAGTGGGTGTGCACATGCACGTATCAAAGAGCAGAAAGATTACCTGAATACTTCAGATGTCGTCTTACTGAAGCTGCATCAAATCGACAGCTGAAAGCTTGTGCCAAGCCACCTATGTCTAAATACTTATGAGTCCGCACATTCTGCGCAGGCTTACCGTGCTAACTTTAGAGTCCTGAAAACTTTCCTCTCACTTCCTTCCCAGGTCTATGGATGTGGGAGATTGCATTCACGTGCCCTGCCATCTCCACCCAGGTATTGAACCCGATAGGAACATGCCCCAAAGAGGGCTATTCTGCAATTCTGCCATTCTTGAAGCAGCACATGTTGCATTGTTAAATGGGGTAGTGTCTTCTGCCCTCCATTGTGATTCTGATTTTCCCAGGTGTTCAATGCAGCTCCCTTTTAAGAGCTACTAGCTCGCCTGAAATAGGATCATGTAGGGATTTGAACATTGATTTAAAGTGGACCTCTCATGGTGATACTCATGGTCAGTTAGGTGACATGTTCTAAGGAACGGAGATATACCATTTAATGCATGATGCATTAGTCTACTATTAAGATGGAGTAGTGTCCCTTTAAAGTTCCTTTTTTAAGGCTACAGGTCTAATTGTAGTAAGTAGGAATATGTCATATAATATATAAAAGGAGATATCCTTGTAAATTGCTGAGATCAATTCAACGGTAACAAACCACTTGTAAGTTTCAGGCTGCCAGCTGTAATAACCGAAGATGAAATGCCTAGCTTTCTTTCTCTCTCTTTTTTCAAGATTGTTTTACATTCCAGGCACTACATTCTGTTACAAATGCAAAGTAGCCTTAAAAATTCTATAAGGACAGGACTGTTATACCATGTGATGAGCAATATATCATTCCGCAGCTACAGTGCAGTTATGCCCCGTTTACCACCACAAAATCTAATTGTTATTAAGGTAACCCAGCCTTAGGTTAATCAGTATTTAATTCCTTCATGCAGGAACTATGTAAGGGTTTAATTCTGAATTTAATTGTTCTTGAGAGTTCAAGTTAGAACTCTTGGACCTTTGTTTAGTCACAGGCGACATGAAATCGAATTCTAATGTTAATAATGTGGTTGCTGTTACTGGGAGAGCCTGTCTCTACATTCCAAATGACTGACTTTCCCAATTACATTTTTAAAAATTGTTGGAAGAAATTTACATATGAGTCAAGCAACTGCAAAGCAATTTGCCTAAAATTAAGGGTGACAGAAGTGTGCAACAGGAAATGTGACATGGCAGACAGCAAATGCACACACACCATGTTTATTGCATTACATTTCCCACATTACAACAGTGACTCCACTTCAAAAGTACTTCATTGACTGTAAAGCACTTTGAGACGTCCGGTGGTTGTGAAAGGCGCTATAGAAATGAAAATCTTTCTTTTCTTTTATTAAAAATATATGCAAACATACAATTGCAGATCTCCTGCGGTGTTGCTCATGGTGAGTTAGAGGTTATACTGTTGTAAGGGGTTGCTGGGATGTAAGAGTGAGGGAAGTATCTGAAAGGATTTGAAAACATGTTGGTATGTGATCTGCTTAACTATTGAAGTATTTTTCATTGGTTCCTGGAAAATGAACAAACTTAAAATTCAGAACTTTTATTCACAACCTCCTTCCCAAAACTGAACAACGATGCAGTCCTTTCAGAATTTGGTGCTCTGCTATATTTGCTGAATAAACAATCCCTTCCATATAGTAACTTGATTTCCTCTGACAATTATCTCAGATAAAATAGCAAAATTGATGCTTCATGTTATATTTTGATAGTTTTATACAGAAGACAATGGGGGTGAAATTGGGTGCCTTTGCGCCTCCCGTTAGCGTCCCTGGGTGGCACTAATGGGGTGCGACTGGCTTTGCGACCGGGCGCGGCGCTGACATCGACTCTCGCCATATTCGACGGGAGTTTTGTGGCGGCGCTAAGGCGTTGCATCCCAATCTCTTTTGCCCGGAGATCGTGATGTCATCGCCCGGTAGCGCCCCGGACCCGAAATTGACTTCCGCCCCCTGCAGCAGCACCGGTCGAAAACACCGACAGCTGCAGGAGGCGAGCATCGGGCGGCTGGCCGCTTCGGGGGCGATGATAAAAGGCGAGGTAGCCGAGGTAAGTGGGAAAAAAAACTTACCTTTCCTGTTCTAGTTTTTTTTGTGGGTTCCTGCCCACGATCGATCAGCCCTGCACACTGCTTGAGTGCCGGGCTGATCGCGCAGGATCACAGCTGCTTTGGTGGTCCAGGTAGGAACTTTTTAAATTGCAGAGCCTGCAACGATGGCCCTTAAAAAAGGTGGTAGAGAGAAAACGGGGAATTATAGACCGGTAAGCCTGACATCGGTAGTGGGGAAAATGCTAGAGTCCATTATAAATGATGTAATAGCAGAGCACTTGGAAAACAGTGACAGGATCGGACAAAGTCAACATGGGTAAATGTTTACAAAAGGTAAATCATGCTTGACTAATCTCCTGGAATTTTTTGAGGATGTAACTGGTAGAATAGATAAGGGAGAACCAGTGGATGTGGTGTATTTGGACTTTCAGAAGGCTTTCGATAAGGTTCCGCATAAGAGATTAGCATGCAAAGTTAAAGCACATGGGATTGGGGGTAAGGTATTGACTTGGATAGAGAACTGGTTGACAGACAGGAAGCAAAGAGTTGGAATAAATGGGTATTTTTCTGAGTGGCAGGCAGTGACTAGTGGGGCACTGCAGGGATTGGTGCTAGGACCCCAGCTATTCACAATATATATTAATGATCTAGATGAGGGAACTAGATGTAATATCTCCAAGTTTGCAGATGACACAAAGCTGGGTGGGCGTGTGTGCTGTGAGGAGGATGCAGAGAAACTCCAGGATGATTTGGACAGGTTGGGTGATTGGGCAGATGCATGGCAGATGCAGTATAATGTGGATAAATGTGAGGTTATCCACTTCGGTGGCAAAAACAAGAAGACAGATTATTATCTGAATGGCAATAGATTGGGACAAGGGGAAGTGCAACGAGACCTGGGTGTCCTTGTGCACCAGTCGCTGAAGGTAAGCATGCAGGTGCAGCAGGCGGTTAAGAAGACAAATGGTATGTTGGCCTTCATAGCGAGAGGATTCGAGTACAGGAGCAAGCATGTCTTGCTGCAGTTGTACAGGGCCTTGGTGAGGCCACACCTTGAGTATTGTGTGCAGTTTTGGTCACTTTATCTGAGGAAGGATGTTCTTGCCATGGAGAGAGTGCAGCGAAGATTCACCAGACTGATACCTGGGATGGCAGGAATGACGTATGAGGAGAGATTGGATCGATTAGGCTTATATTCGCTAGAGTTTAGAAGAATGAGAGGGGATCTCATTGAAACTTATAAAATTCTAACAGGACTAGACAGACTAGATGCAGGAAGGATGTTCCCGATGGCAGGGGAGTCCAGAACCAGGGGTTACAGTCTAAGCATAAGGGATAAGCCATCTAGGACTGAGATGAGGAGGAATTTCTTCACCCAGAGAGTGGTGAACCTGTGGAATTCTCTACCACAGAAGGCAGTTGAAGCCAATTCATTAAATATATTCAAGAAGGAGTTAGATATATTTCTTAAGGCTAAAGGGATCAAGGGATATGGGGAGAAAGCAGAGACAGGGTACTGAATTTGGATGACCAGCCATGATCTCATTATATGGCGGAACAGGCTTGAGGGGCTGAATGGCCTACTCCTGCTCCTATCTTCCATGTTTCCCTTTAAGGAAGGGAAGGAGCCTTTGAACGCGGCAGCGCTGCACGGCCCAGTGTGCAGCACCGCTGAAGTCTCCGCCCAGCTCTCCGACATTAGCGCCCTAAGAAGGAAGTGGCGCGTTGAGCATGCCACTTCCCTCTTGGGGCGCAAAAACTCAATTTCGCGGTCGCAGGCGCCTAAGTTAGCGCCCAGGCGATGTTAGCGCCCCGAAATGGTCGATACTGAATTTGATTCTAACATATTATGTGAAAGAAATACAGAAAGAAAGAAAGGCAGGCACTTGCTATGTGTAGGTATCGTGACATTTTAAGGTATTATATGATAATTTGGAAGAACATAATTCACACTTTGGGGATAGATTTATAGAAAGAGAGAATTACTAAAATCTCTCATTATGCAAATGAATTTAGACGATCAGTACTGGTGAACTTTGAAAGACTAGCTCAGAATTCTCAAAGCATATATTAAATTTAAAATAAAAGACTGAGACACATACATAATGGCTATAAGGGATGTGCGTGTAAAGGTAGGAAAGGAGACCTTAAGCAATTTAAAACACTCGGCTGCACCTCCTGCTTTAATAGGTTCCTGTCACCTACTCCAGCATGAAATGCAGTGCAGCATTCATTACAGGTACATTAATGTGACATATCCGGGCACCATTAGTAACATTATCTTCTTGAAAATCTTTGAAAGGCGACGTCAGCCTAAAATAGATGAGCAGGTGAAGCACAAAGTAAATTTCTACTATTTTCCTTCAACTCTCTTGAAATGTTTTTCTTGGCAGTCGTCTGACTTTGTACCGAGTTTTTATTTTCCTTTTATTTCTCTTTCTTTGTTAATTCAAAGCGAGAGATGCAAAACTATATACAAGATGCCCTCTTCTGCATCAGTAACTGCACTACAGCCTGCTTCATTTCAACCCTGCCCAAGACTGCAATCGCTTCCTCAGGTAAGAAATTTTTAGGTTCAGAAATAAATGCTTAGGTTTAAACAACTCGTTCTTCCTCCAGAGATAAACTCGCGCTGCTCACCATATCCCTCAATCCAGGAAACATGTCGAATTGTCCCTCGATTGTCAACTTATACTGTCAGCCTCTGTGTCCTTCCCCAGTAATCTGTTCTGCAACTCTAATTATCCTTTGAGTAATACATTTCTCCAAATGTCCCCGCTTATTCCTAATTTCATGTTTAATGTGTGACCCCTGGTATTTTAAACATGGTGAACAATTTGCCTGGATCTATTTTGCCAATTCCCTTCGCGGTCTTGAAAATTTTAATTACTCGCCATTAATGTGGATGACTTTAATGGAAAGTAATCTAAGAGATCTGTGCTTCATACGAGACGTTAGATTGAGGCCCGTTTACCTGTTTTGATTTTATTCATTCTCGGGATGTGGGTGTCGATGGCAAGGCTGACATTTATTGCCCATCCCTAGTTGCCCTGAGAAAATGGTGGTGGTGGGCCTTCTTCTTGAACCGAACGGTTTGATCCAACTGATGGGCTTGTGAGGCCACTTCAGAGGGCAATTAAGAGTCACCCACGTTGGTGTGGGACTGGAGTCACATACAGGGCAAACCGGGTAAGGACGGCAGGTTTCCTTCCCTAAAGTACATTAATGAACCAGTTGGGTTTTAAACCACAATTCCACAGCTTCATGGTCACTTTCCCAAACCCGGGACCTCTATCACCTAGAAGGACAAGGGCAGCAGGCGCATGGGAACATCACCACCTCCAAGTTCCCCTCTGGATTACACACCATTCTGACTTGGAAACATATCGCCGATCCTTCATCGTTGCTGGGTCAAAATCCTGGAACTCCCTCCCTAACAGCACTGTGGGACTACATAGAAACATAGAAACATAGAAGATAGGAGCAGGAGTAGGCCATTCGGCCCCTTGAGCCTGCTCCGCCATTCAATGAGATCATGGCTGATCGTCCAAATTCAGTACCCTGTTCCTGCCTTCTCTCCATATCCCTAGATCCCTTTAGCCTTAAGAAATATATCCAACTCCTTCTTGAATATATTTAATGAATTGGCCTCTACTGCCTTCTGTGGTAGAGAATTCCACAGGTTCACCACTCTCTGGGTGAAGAAATTACTCCTCATCTCTGTCCTAAATGGCCTACCCCTTATCCTTAGACTGTGACCCCTGGTTTTGGACTCCCCGACCATTGGGAACATCCTTCCAGCATCTAGTCTGTCTAGTCCTGTTAGAATTTTATAAGTTTCGATGAGATCCCCTCTCATTCTTCTAAACTCCAGCGAGTACAAGCCCAATCGACCCAATCTCTCCTCATACGTCATTCCTGCCATCCCAGGTATCAGCCTGGTGAATCTTCGCTGCACTCCTTCCATGGCAAGAACATCCTTCCTCAGATAAGGCGACCAAAACCGCACACAATACTCCAGATGTGGTCTCACCAAGGCCCTGTACCACATGGACTGCAGCGGTTCAAGAAGGCGGCTCACCACCACCTTCTCAAGGGCAACTAGGGATGGGCAATAAATGCTGGCCTTGCCTTGCGACGCCCACATCCCGGAACGAATTAAAAAAAACTTTTACAAATAGCTTTTTATTTCCAGATTTTTCAATGATGCTAAAGTTCCCATGGCACTATTTGAAGAGTAAGGAGTTCTCCTGGTGCCCTGGCCAATATTCATCCAACGAAAAACACTTTGACTGGTCATTCATTTTGTTGCTGTATGTGGAATCTTGCTGCGCACACAGAGCAACAGTCTTCGCAGCTGTCTGAAGCTCCCACCCAGGCCTCTTGCCGGTTTCTCAATGGAAAAACCGCACATGCGTGGGAGTTTGAATGGGCCACGCAGCCCCTTAAAGGGACCACGGAGCCCCTTAAAGGGACCGCGCACCCAAAAAATAATTACAGAGAACATTGCTTCTGAATACAGCACACTGAGCACAACACTAACTATAGTGAAAAAACTACAGACTGCAGGCTCCTTCCAGTACCTGTGATGAGATATTCATTTACGCTTCATGCTCAGCCCACTGGTGGGTCCAGAGAAGTGGCTGTCTTCTTGGTCTGGATAGGTTTGCAAGTTTCCAACTCATGTAATGTGCCATTGAAACAAAGACTAATATTATACTGTAACAAAATGGTGACTCAGTTGGAGTTCAGTGTGGTGAACTTGGTATTGCACTCTCATATTGTGTGGCAAGTTGCAATGATTTCTGTGTCATTCAAGAGAATCAAATTTGGGTTTGTTAATTGTCTACTTATAAACTAGTGAATATTAAGAACATAAGAACATAACAATGAGGAGCAGGAGTAAGCCAAACGGCCCCTCGAGCATGCTCTGTCATTCAATAAGATCATGGATGGTCTTCGACCCTAACTCCACTTTCCTGCCCGATCCCCATGTGCCTTAATTCCTTTGGAGTCCAAAAATCTATCTATCTCAGCCTTGAATATACTCAACGACCAAGTACCCACAGCACTTTAGAGCAGAGAATTCCAAAGATTCACAACCGTCTGAGTGAAGAAATTCTTCCTCATCTCAGTCTTAAAAGGCCGGCCCTTATCCTGAGATTATGCCCCTAGTTCTAGACACGCCAGCCAGGGGAAACAACCTCTCATTTTTTGGGTGCGCGGTCCCTTTAAGGGGCTCCGTGGTCCCTTTAAGGGGCTGCGTGGCCCATTCAAACTCCCTCAGACTCTTGTATATTTCAATTAGATCATCTCTCATTCTTCTAAATATCAGAGAATATAGGCCCAATCTACTCAATCCCTCCTCATAGGACAACCCTCTCATCCCAGGGATCAATCTAGTGAACCTTTGCGGATTCTATCGTAAGGGAGGGGATTCTATCGTAAGGGGAACAGATAGACATTTCTGTGGCCGCAGACGTGACTCCAGGATGGTATGTTGCCTCCCTGGTGCCAAGGTCAAGGATGTCACTGAATGGCTGCAGGGCATTCTGAAGGGGGAGGGCGAACAGTCAGAGGTCGTGGTTCACATTGGCACCAACGACATGGGTAGAAAGAGGGATGAGGTCCTGCAACAAGAATTTAGGGAGCTAGGTAGCAGATTAAAAAGCAGGATCTCAAAGGTTGTAATCTTTGGATTACTCCCGGTGCCACGTGCTAGTGAGTATAGGAATAGGAGGATAGAACAGATGAATATGTGGCTAAAGAGTTGGTGCAAGAGGGAGGGCTTTAGTTTCCTGGATCACTGGGTCTGCTTCTGGGGAAGGTGGGACCTGTACAAGTCGGATGGGTTGCACCTGAACCGGAATGGGACCAACATCCTTGCGGGGAGGTTTGCTAGTACTGTTGGGGGGGGTTTAAACTAACTTGGCAGGGGGGTGGGATACGGAGTGGAGCTATAGTAGTGGGTGATGCACAGCCAAATATAGAGGAAAAAAACAAGTCAGCCTGGAAGGCAGAGCAAATATGTAACGGCACAAGGGAGTATGGCAAGGCTGGATGGCATTTATTTTAATGCAAGGAGTCTTGCGAGTAAGGCAGATGAATTGAAGGTGTTGATGAACACATGGGAGTATGATATTGTTGCTATCACAGAGACATGGCTGAGGGAGGGGCAGGACTGGCAGCTCAATATTCTGGGGTATAGAATTTTCTGGCGAGATGGAGGGGGGTGTAAAAGAGGAGGGGGTGTCGCAATATTAATCAATGAGTCAATTACTGCTGTAAGGAGGAATGATATCTTAGCAGGTTCCTCTAATGAGACCATTTGGGTAGAACTTAAAAACAAAAAGAGGGCAAGCACTTTGCTGGGAGTATAATAAAGGCCTCCCAAACAGTGAGGGGGAGTTAGAGGAACAGATATCTAGGCAAATCTCAGAGAACTGTAGAAATAATAGGGTAATAATAGTAGGGGATTTCAACTTCTCCAGTATTAACTGGGGTAGTCAGAGTGTGAAAGGCTTAGAGGGTGCGGAATTCTTAAAGTGCATCCAGGAGAGCTTTTTGAGCCAGCGTGTAGAAAGTCCTACAAGAGAGGGGTCGGTTCTGGACCTAATTCTAGGGAATGTATCCGGGTAAGTGGTAGAAGTGTCAGTAGGAGAGCATTTTGGTAACAGTGACCATAATTCGTTGAGATTTAATGTAGTCATGGAAAAGGACAAAGGTGGACCGGAAATAAAGGTTCTAAATTGGGGGGAGGCCGATTTTAATATGATAAGGCAAGATCTGGCCAAAGTGGACTGGGATCAGCTACTTACAGGAAAATCCACATCAGAGCAGTGGGAGTCTTTCAGAAAGGAAATAGAGAGAGTACAATGCCAACATGTTCCCATAAAGGTCAAGGGTGGGACCAACAAGCCCAGGGAACCCTGGATGTCAAGGGATATACAAGAATGGATTAGGAAAAAAAGAGAGGCTTTTGGCAGATACAAAGGACTAAAAACAGTGGAAGCCCTAGAGGAGTATAGAAAGTGCAGGGGGGTACTTAAAAAAGAAATTAGGAGAGCGAAGAGGGGGCATGAAAAAACACTGGCGGGCAAAATAAAGGAAAATCCCAAGGTGTTGTATAAGTATATTAAGGGCAAGAGGATAACCAGGGAACGAGTAGGGCCCATTAAGGACCAAAGTGGTAATCTGTGTGTAGAGCAGGAAGATGTAGGCAAGGTTTTAAATGAATATTTTGCATCTGTGTTCACTATGGAGAAGGACAATATAGGCATAGAACTCAGGAAGGGGGATTGTGATATACTTGAACAAATTAGTATTGAGAGGGAGGAGGTACTAGCAGTTTTAGCGGGTTTAAAAGTGGATAAATCCCCAGGTCCAGACGAGATGTATCCCAGGCACTGTGTGAGGGGCTCTGACACAAATTTTCAGAACTTCTCTGGCCACAGGGGAGGTGCCAGAGGACTGGAGGACAGCTAATGTAGTACCATTATTCCAGAAGGGTAGTAGGGATAAACCAGGGAATTACAGGCCAGTGAGACTAACATCAGTGGCAGGGAAATTATTGGAAAAAATTCTGAGGGACAGAATTAGTCTCCACTTGGAGAGGCAAGGATTAATTAAGGATAGTCAGCATGGCTTTGTCAGGAGGAGATCTTGTCTAACCAATTTGATTGAATTTTTCA
The DNA here is from genome assembly GCF_052327205.1 of Somniosus microcephalus. Taxonomy (NCBI): domain Eukaryota; kingdom Metazoa; phylum Chordata; class Chondrichthyes; order Squaliformes; family Somniosidae; genus Somniosus; species Somniosus microcephalus. The sequence continues at coordinate 62,881,284 of NC_141004.1, forward strand.
AGGGGGTGACTAGGTGTGTGGATGAGGGTAGTACAGTTGATGTAGTCTACATGGACTTCAGTAAGGCTTTTGACAAAGTCCCACATGGGAGACTGGTCAAGAAGGTAAGAGCCCACGGGATCCAGGGCAATTTGGCACATTGGATCCAAAATTGGCTTAGTGGCAGGAGGCAGAGGGTGATGGTCGAAGGTTGTTTTTGTGACGAGAAGCCTCTGTCCGGTGGTGTACTGCGGGAATCGGTGCTGGGTTCTTTGCTGTTTGTTGTGTACATTAATGATTTAGATATGAATGTTGGAGGTATGATCAGTAAGTTCACAGATGACATGAAAATTGGTGGAGTGGTAAATAGCGAGGAGGGAAGCCTCAGGCTACAGGACGATATAGACGGGTTGGTTAGATGGGCAGAACAGTGGCAAATGGAATTTAACCCTGAAAAGTGTGAGGTGATGCATTTTGGGAGGACTAACAAGGCAAGGGAATACACAATGAATGGTAGGACCCTAGGAAGGACAGAGGATCAGAGGGACCTTGGTGTGCATGTACATAGATCCCTGAAGGCAACAGGACAGGTAGATAAGGTGGTTAAAAAGGCATATGAGATACTTGCCTTCATTAGCCGAGGCATAGAATATAAGAGCAGTGAGGTTATGATGGAGCTGTACAAAACGCTAGTTAGGCCACAGCTGGAATATTGTGTGCAGTTCTGGTTGCCACACTATAGGAAGGATGTAATTGCATTGGAGAGGGTGTAGAGGAGATTCCTCAGGGTATTACCTGGGCTGGAGTGCTTCAGCTATGAAGAGAGACTGGACAGGCTGAGGTTGTTTTCCTTAGAGCAGAGAAGGCTGAGGGGGGACCTGAATGAGGTGTACAAGATTATGAGGGGCATAGATAGGGTAGATAGAAAGGAACTTTTCCCCTTAGTAGAGGGGTCAATAACCAAGGGGCATAGTTTCAAGGTAAGGGGCAGGAGGTTTAGAGGGAATTTGAGGAAAAACTTTTTCACCCAGAGGGTGGTTGGAATCTGGAACTCACTGCCTGAAAGGATGGTAGAGGCAGGAACCCTCACAACATTCAAGGAGCATTTAGATGAGCACTTGAAATGCCAAAGCATACAAGGCTACGGACCAAGTGCTGGAAAATGGGACTAGAATAGACAGGGCTTGATGGCCGGCGTGGACACGATGGGCCGAAGGGCCTCTTTCTGTGTTGTATAACTCTATGGGGGAAAAATTCATTTGGTTTGCCCCTCCCGTTAGCACCTTAAAAGGGCGCAAAGCAACTAGCGCCCGCGCGCGCCAATGTTTGCGTCACTCACGAAATTAACTAGACATTTTGCGGCGGCACTAAACACTACCGCCACAATCTCCTGCGCCAGCAGATCGTGACGTCAGTCGAGTGTGCAACGCCCCGGTAGCGCCCCGGACCGGATATTGAATGGCGCCCCCTGTCTTACCGCCTGCCGCTAGCAATGACAGGTTGAGGGGAGTGTCTTGCAGTCAGGAAGGGACTGGGGGAGCGCTATTTAAAGGCGACCGCTTCCTGCCTTTTTTTGTAGGCGAAATGTTTGCACCACGCATTCTGAGTGAGAGAGAGAGAGACTGCAGGAGATATTCAAAGCTGTGTTGAGGAGTTTTGGGGACTGAGCAGCACTTTACAGGTTCTTTCTGATTTGATGTTCCTTGCATCGAATTAGAAGAGAATATGGGGGCTGCACTCTGAGCTCTTTCCCTGGGCCTCTCCATTGTTCTTTCCAACAGATTTGATGTACAGGTCTCTCCAGGCTGAAATTCAAGGCTGCAATGAGCAGGGTGTGGCTGGAGAGCAAGATCGACCCTCCCCTTTAAGAACTGGCCGGCGCCATTGTATCTGTGTTCCACTGCTGACTGACATCACATGAGCTTCACCAGTGCTCTGAGGTAGCGCCTCGCTCCTCGGCCTTTGCGCCTTAAGACAGGTGTGTAGCACCTGATTTAGCGCTCCAATCACCTCCAGGGGCAATAAAAGCCAAGTTTGCAGTCGGAGGCAATAATTAGCGCCAGACGCTAATCTTTGCGCACGGCCGATAATTGCGCCCCAAATGGGGCGATACTGAGTTTCTCCCCCTATGACTCTATGTTGCACCGCCTCTAAGACAAGTATATCGTTCCTTCAATAAGGAGACCAAAACTGTGCACGGTACTCCAGGTGTAGTCTCACCAGAGTCCTGTACAATTGTCACAAGACTTCCTTAATCTTGTACTCCAACCCACTTGCAATAAAGGCCAACTTGCCATTTGCCTTCCTAATTGCTTGCTGTACCTGCATACTAACTCCCTGGGGGCTGGATTTTCCCAGCCCTGGAGAGGCGAGTTTGGAGACGGGACTGCCGGGAAAATGGGAAAAATTGGGAGCGGGTCCCAACCCCGCTCCCAACCCGCCTCCGAACCATCTTCCCAGGAGGCGGGTCCCTGAGTCTCACAGGGAGCCGTCTCCTAGCGGCGGGAAGGGGATTAGAGCCAATTAACTGCCAGGGTCAGCGAGGCGAGCTGTGGGTCTGCTTCAGTGTAAGTGTGCAAATGACAGCTGCAGAGGTAGTGTGATGGGTACAATAGTGCACAGGCAAGTATGACAGGTGAGAGAATGTAGTGAGAAATATTTTTATTCTGCTTATATGTATCTGCAGGTGACAAGATTTGATGTTTCTGTGAAACCTCATCTGATTGGGAGAATTGACAGATGGCTTCTACAATCTCACATGCAGCTGCCATCTCTTTTCTCCTAAGGAGAGAGTCATTAGTGAGCCTGGATGCAAGGGCTCACCTTTGGACAGTGATTGTCAGTGTTTGACAACAGGCTTGCCGGCCAATTAAGGGAAAGCCAGTGTCAGATGGCGTCAGTGCATGACGCTTCATCTGCCGGTTCTGTTAAAGTGACAGGCACCATCATTTTTTGACAGATGAATTGTCAGTGTTTGACAGCATGGAGGTGCTACTTTTAGCGCCCCGGCGAAGTTAGCACCCCAATTGGGTGTGCGGGCTCAACGAGGCCAATCAGGGGGAAATAGCGTCAGGTCGTCAGATGCTGCTGGGGGCGGAACTGAAATCCGAAAACCAACAGTCCCGCCTCGAACTCGCCTCCTCAGGTAAGATGGCGGCCATATGTTTCTTGTTTCTTGGGGAGTCAGCAAGGTTTCTTTGGAGTTGAATTAGCTTGACGATAACATGACTCAGGATAGGAAGCTACAGCTGAGTTGTTCCTCCATGGCGGGCTCAGTATTTTGAGTACAGAGCTAGTCGGACCCTCAGTAATCCAAGGTGCTGTTGATGAATGGCAGCAATCCTGGAGGTCATTACGGGGCAATGAGAAATAAACTTGTCCCTGGAGTTCAGCTTCTTCCCAATAAGAGGAAGAAGAGAAAAGGTAAGTGAATGATTACAAAAAGGAGGGTTAAAGGAGTTAGAATAGAGTACCTTAGTTAAAAGCAGTACTTTTAAAATGTCATGGACAGGTACAGAAGATAATCCAAAAAGCTAATGGAATGCTGGCCTTTATATCTAGAGGACTAGAATACAAGAGGGTAGAAGTCATGCTACAACTGTACTAAGGCCTGGTTAGACCACACCTGGAGTACTGTGAGCAATTCTGGGCACCACACCTTAGGAATAATATATTGGCCTTGGAGGGAGATTTACTAGCATGATACCTGGACTGCAAGGGTTAACTTACGAGGCGAGATTACACAAACTAGGGTTATATTCTCTGGAATTTAGAAGATTAAAGGTGATATGATCAAAGTTTTCAAGATAGTAAGGGAAACTGATAGGGTAGATAGAGAGAAACTATTTCCGCTGGTTGGGGAGTCGAGGACTAGGGGGCACAGTCTAAAAATTAGAGCCAAGCCTTTCAGGCGTGAAGTTAGGAAACACTTCTACACACAAAGGGTGGTAGAAGTTTGGAAAGCTCTTCTGCAAACGGTAGTTGCTGCTAGATCAATTGTTAATTTTAAATCTGAAATTGATAGCTTTTCGTTAACCAAAGGTATTAAGGGATATGGGTCAAAGGCGGGTGTATGGAGTTAGGTCACAGATCAGCCATGATCTCATTGAATGGCAGAACAGGCTCGAGCGGATGAATATTCTACTCCTGTTCCTATGTTCCTAAAGTCAATGAAGGACAGAGGGAGAATAGGGGATGAGAAAGAATAGCAGGAATAAACAGAGTAATCAGAAATGAAGTTTTGGCATTTTTCTTCTTGTGTGTTTTCAAGTGTTTGTTTTAGTCCTCTCGGGGCAATATTACAGCAATAAAGCTCATTCTGATTTCTGAGTGGTTTTATTACTGTGCTCATAGAGGGATGGAGTTGGGGTGGTCCAATTCTCAGTGTATGAACTGAAAATTTACGTAACTGGTCAGCCCAGGGAAACAGAAGATTCCTTGAGCCAGCAGTCTTGGTGTTCAGGTATGTTCCCTTCCCTAATCACCTGGTCATAGATTTGCACCATAATGACAATATTTGCTGCTGGGAATCAATGTCTATGCTCCTGGTTTGCCATTCTTTGCATTCTTTACCTTTGTTCATCTATTCTCCAATTCGTTCTCTTCACTGAAGTGATTTAACTGTAAATTGTGACCACCGCTTAAAGTAAAGGAACAAACTGGGAAGGACAATTAGATCCTGAAATAAGTAGAAGCATAAGGATGATTAATATGTGTCTGGTTTTTCTTTAACGCCACCTCCTCCATGTCCAGTAACTTGACCCAAAACTAATGGAACACAATGAAAAGTTCAAAGTTCTACTCACCACCTTACCACAGACCCATTACTCATCAGCTTTACTGGTGTCGAGCTTTGTGAGTGTTGCTGCAGCTGCAGCCATGCAGGAAAGTGGAGAGTATTCCATTGCACTCCTAATTTGTGCCTTATAGGTGGTGGGGAGGCTTTGGGGAGTCAGGAGGTGAGCCACTCACTGTAGAATACCTAGCCTCTGACCTACTCGAGTAGTCACAGCATTTATGTGGCTGGTCCAGTTGAGTTTCTGGTCAATGATGACCCCCAGGCTGTTGATGGTGGGGACTCGGTGAAGGTAGTGCCATTGAATGTCAAGGGGAGTTGGTAAGGCTCTCTGTTACAAAAGCAAAATACTGTGGATGCTGGAAATCGGAAACAAAAACAGAAAATGCTGGAAATACTCAGCAGGTCAGGCAGCATCTGTGGAGAGAGAAACAGAGTTAACGTTTCAGGTTGATGACCCTTCGTCAGAACTGGAAAAAGCTGGAGAAGGAACAGGTTTTTAAGTAAGTGTAGGGGCAGGGAAAGGGGGGAGGGGATGAAAGAACAAAAGGGAAGGTCTGTGATAGGGTGGAAAGCAGGAGAGATTAAAAGACAAAAGGGATGATGGTGCAAGGCAAAAGGAGATGGTAATGGGACAAGTTAAGAAACAAAAGGTGGCTCTAGATGAAGTGTGAATGGCGATGGCAGAATGATCGACAGCTGTCATGTGAGAGAGAGGGGGAAAAAATGGGAGAAAAAGACTAAAAAAGGCTCTCTTGTTGGAGATAGTCATTGCCTTGCACTTGTGTGGTGCAAATGTTACTTGCCACTTATCAGCTTAATTATCTGATAAACTCTGAATGGAGGTGAACACTGTGCAATTATCAGTGGACAGTTCCATTTCTGACCTTATAATGGAGGGAAAGTCATTGCTGAAGCAACTGAAGATAGTTGGGCCTAGGACAATGCCTTGAGGCTAAGGTGATTGGCCACCAACAACCACAACCATCTTCCTTTGTGCCAGCTATGACTCTAGCCACTGGGGAGTTCTCCCTCAATCCTCATTAACTTCAGTTTTACTAAGGTTTCTGTAAAGTCTGTGGGTTGTATTGCAAATAATACACAGACTCCAAGATTAACAAATAAAACAGGTCTTTACTATTCAGAGGTTCGGGCGAATCTGCCCTAGTTAACGTATCACAACCCTTATATACTGGTGTGGTCACTATCGGTATTACAGTATACATGAGCCAACAAATAGTGCCACACCTAAAGTAGTGCTCTTAAAGGCGAACGGTTACATTCTATAGTTCCCTTAAAGGTAAACGGGTACATACACTACAATCCTCCCTTTTTAGCTTTTTACTTACAGAATCCCGTTAAACATACAATCTTCAACTTTATATAAACAGTTTGCAGATATACTCTCGATGGAGTCAACGTCATATAACAATTTACAGATATACTCTCGATGGAGTCAACGTCATATAACAGTTTACAAACATACTCTCAGTGGAAACAGTTTACAGGTTCAGTCTCTGTGGGAACAGTTCATAAATTCAGTCTCTGGTATTAATTCGTCCCAGACAGCATCTTTTTGGTGTAGCCGGTTCACCTGGTAAACGTGACTCCTCCATAGCCTTTTTAACAGCTTGTACTTTCGTCCTGTTGAACCAGCAGTGCGGACTTATACAACCCACTGGCTGTCTTGATAATGTCCCCGGATTTTTTTTTTTACAAATTTAGCACCTTTCGTAGTGTTTGGACTGAGGTAGTAGAAGTAATAATATTTTAAACAGTTATTATCTCCGGCTTCTTCTTTTTCTTTTCTGCCTTTTTGAAACTCTCGAAGCTCCTTTCTCGGCGGCCAGCTGTAGCGCCACCAACTCTCTATGTTCCTTAGACCTTAAGTGCTTCATCCGCATTTCAGCACTTTGGGAGTTTTCATCACACTTTGGGCAGACCACCTCCTCGTAATATTCAGTGTCACTCAACAGGTCCTGGTCACATTCGGGGTCATCCTGAGTTAGTCCATCGAGAGGCCCTTCTACTTCTTCCTTACCCAACTGGACGCTAGCCGACTGCTGTTCCTTCTCTATCTCTCTTTCTTTAAAAGACTTCCTCATGCGTTCATATTCATTCCACTCCTCCAGGGTTGTCTGCCATTCCTTCACTACTGACCTCAATACCTCCCCTTCCATCGAGGATTGAGTTATCAGGTGATTTAATCCTTCTATCGCAGCAGCTGTTTCCACATCCAGACATCTCTCCTGAAGAGACTTCTTCATGTGTTCAGCTTCCTCCAGCTTTTTCTGCTCCAAACCCCTCTCCTTTGACGATTTAAGCTCATGTTCAGGGCCCATTCTTACGATCTCTGTGTTTCTTACAGTTCCCTTTTCTTCCACTGAAAAGATTCCCAGTTGAATCTGTTCTTCAAGTCGTTGGACCTCGGCCATTGCCGCTTCATATTTATTTTGTGTTTCCTTTAATAATTTAACGAGTTCTTGGACATCCTGTATTCCCTGTTCTGTTATGTCTTCCACCACTAATTTTTCCTCGATGGATTGAATCCCTAACGATGAGTCAGCCTTGGCCTGGAGCTCATCAAACATCTCCTGCAGTCTTTGTAATTCTTGCTCCTGTTCAGACTTTTGTTGTTCATATGCTTCCAGTAAAACTAGCTTTTCGGAGGTTGCCAAGTTAACCCCTTCCAGGATTGTAGTCTGAGCCTGTTCATACTGTTCTTTCAACTCGTTATACTCTGCTTGCAACAAGTCGTAGAGATGAACTGGAATACCATCCTGACTTCCTGAAGATTCCTCTTCCTTTGGATCGTTCTGTGCATATTCTAGTTCCTGAACAGCCTCAGGGAGATGTGATTGGTACTTGGCCACGATGGCTCTATGGTCGCTCTCTGCTTGAGCTAGCTGTCTCTGTTGTCTTTCCAGGGTCTCCCATTCGGTGTCCCAGAACTTTTTCATCTTTTCCATCTCTTGTACGAGACGGGCACTCAACTGTTCTAATTGTCGTTGTACTTTGACATAAGTTTGGGACCGAGCTCGGTGTTCTTCCGTCGTGGATGAATCCTTAGCTTGAGCAGGCTCAGAATTCTCTGTCAACCTGGGGTTCTGCTCTACAGCTTGATTTTGCTTGGTAACATGGGCCTGCCTGCCTGTCTTCGTTTCCTTTCCCCTCATCAGCAATTCCCTTTTTGCCTTGTCTTCCATGTTTACATTGGTCGTCACGTCATCCATTTCAGAATCTGAGCTGACAGCTTGTACCGAGTCCTCCTTCCCTATGGCTTTTAGGTAGTGCCATTCTATGTTTATTTTCTGCATCCACTCCCGCCCTAGGAGTGGTGGTCCTCCCTCAGGTAATACGTACAGATTCATCCGTGGGTGTTCCTTGCCCCTATCTCTCACTTTGACTCGTATTTTTCCCATGGGGTATACATGATGCCCCGTGTATGTCTGTAATACGAATTTAGTATTTCTTAAGGGTATGTGAGAGAATAGCCGGTGGTAGTCCTTTTGGTTGATGACTGATACAGCTGATCCCGTGTCCAGCTCCATTCGTACTTGGACTCCAGCTATTTTTAGTGTGACCCAGATCGTCTGTAGATCAGTTACTTTACCCACATTGTGGATTCTCAGACTATCCAGCTCCTGGCTGTTTGGGTCTGAGTCTGAATTTTGTTCGTCTGAACTCTTTTCAGCCACCTGATGTACCTTGTTGTACTTTTCTTGTGGTGGTGGCTTCCTTTGCTTGTTGGTCTTCTTTCCGGACCTGCATACCTTCGCGATGTGACCCAGTTTGCCACATTTCCTGCACTCTTGGTTCTTAAACCAGCACTGATTCTGGTCGTGCGTTGTCTTTCCACAACGGTAGCATTTGGAAGTGCTTGCAGTAATTTGGTCCACCCCGAGTGCCGCCGCCTTTAGCTGCATTTCCGCCGTTCCTTTCGCTGCAGCTTCGTGCGATGAAGCTATGAGGACAGCCCTGTCCAGTGTGAGGTCGTTTTCTTCCAGAAGTCGCTTCTGCGTTCCTTCTTTGGCCAAGCCGCATACGAACTTGTCCCGCAGCGCCTCTGTCAAATTCCCTCCAAACTGGCAGTATTTCGCTAGCTTACGCAGTTCGACTAAGTATTCCGCATTGCTTTCATCTTGCCTCTGGGTTCTGGCGTAAAATTTAAATCGTTCAGCCAGCATCAACGGTGTGGGGTTCAAGTGATCCTTCAGCACTGCTACGATCTCTTCGAAGGTCTGGTCCACTGGTTTAACTGGTGCTATTAGATGTTTCAAGAGCCCGTATGTTTTTGCTCCCATCGAATTTAACAAAGTTATTGCCTTGTCGTCATCCTCAATTTCGTTGGCTTTGCAATATATTTCTATGCGTTCCACATACGTGGCCCAGTCCTCTATCTCAACATCAAAATCATTAATATTTCCTCGCTTAGGCATCTTCTTCTCTTCTCGAGCACAACACAAGTATTTCTTTACTTATTATTATTTTTCCTCTCTTCTTGAGAACAACACCAGTATTTCTGTAAATTCTTATTATTTTTCTAAGATGGCGGTTTCCCGCTTCTGTCTTCTTCCCCGGCGGTTTTCCCGCGAAAAATGGCGGCTTTCCCGTGCTTCTCGCTCTCCCCGCCCACTTCAATGGCGGTTTTCCCGCGCTTGGCGGTCTTCACCCGACCCCTGACGCTGTCTTTCAGCCCGAGTGCGGCCCTTATCTCCGCCGCGATCGATGGCCCGCGCTGTTCACCGCGGCTCTCGCGCCTTCAGTGTCGGCCGACTCTGCCCTACCAGCCCGAGTGCGGCCCTTATCAGGGATTGCGATCGATGGCCCGGCTGCGCCCCTCACTTCAAAGCGGCCCGGCCCTTATCAGTGGATGCGATCGATGGCCCGCGCTGCGCCTCTCGCCCGAAGCGGCTCTTGCTCGCTCCCTCTCGGGCTCTGGCTCACCCGCTCGTGCGGCTCTTGCTCCCTCCCTCTCGGGCTCTCGCTCAGCGGATTCAAACGCCTCTCCCCGACCTCCCGCAGTCCGGCCCTTTCCTCCCCGGCTGCGGCTGATTCTTCGCGGGTTATTTAGTTATTTATTTATTTATCTCCACCGCGCCTTGTGATCCCGGTCGCTGTCCGGCCTTTTTCACCCCCTCGACCGTGGTGGTCACTGCCCTTATCCTCCGGATATTTTCCACACTTTCCCCTACTCACAGTCGTTGCGGTCGCCGGTTGCTTTCTTTTGTTAGTTGATCGACGCACTCCGCACTGTGGTAAAAGGGTAGTTGTGCCTGTTGCTGATGAACTTTCGTTGCTAGTCTGCTTCCTGTCTGTTGCTGCAGCCTCGTGTGCTCTTCCAGCAGCACGACGAAGGCGGTTGCCTCACTTCGACGCTCCTTAGTTGCTTAGGAACTACTGTTGCCGCAGGGTACGATCGGCCTCATCGCCATTGTAAAGTCTGTGGGTTGTATTGCAAATAATACACAGACTCCAAGATTAACAAATAAAACAGGTCTTTACTATTCAGAGGTTCGGGCGAATCTGCCCTAGTTAACGTATCACAACCCTTATATACTGGTGTGGTCACTATTGGTATTACAGTATACATGAGCCAACAAATAGTGCCACACCTAAAGTAGTGCTCTTAAAGGCGAACGGTTACATTCTATAGTTCCCTTAAAGGTAAACGGGTACATACACTACAGTTTCTAGGTGCCACACTCAATCAAATGTTTCCTTGGTGTCAAGAGCAGTCACTCTGATCTCACCTCTGGACTTCAGTTCTTGTGTCCATGTTTGGATCAAGGCTGTAATGAGGTCTGGAGCCAAATGGTTCTGGTGGAACCCAAACTGAGCAGGTTATTGGTAAGTAAGTGCCTTCCATCACTTTCCTGTCCTCCAGCCTAAAGGAGCCCACTCCACCCTGTCCTCCAGCCTAAGAGAGAGGTGTATAAAGCCTGGAGTTGTGCTTGCCTTCCAAGATGACCCTGGAACAATAGACAGTTTTAACTAGTGAAAAAACTCTAACATCTCAAGTCTCTCTTCATAACTTTTAACACCTCATCCTTGCTGACATTTGTTTCCCCTCTCTCTCACATGGCAGCTGTCTTTCATTCTGCCAGTGCCATTCACACTTCATCTAGAGCCATCTTTTGTTTCTTAACTTGTCCCATTATCATTTCCTTTTGCCTTGCACCATCATCCCTTTTGTTTCTTAATTTACATTAAATTACATTGCACCTTTTCCATTGCTTTTATATCCTTCCTATAATGGCACGCCCAAAATAGCACACAATTCTTCAATTGCAGCCTAACTAAAGTCATGTATAGGTTCAACAATACCTCCTTGATTTGTATTCTGTTTCTAGATACAAAACAAAGGATTTTGTTTACTTTTTAAGGCTTTATCTACTTGTGCTCCCACCTTTAATGACTTATGGATCTGTACACCAAAGTCCCTCTGCTCCTTTACTCCAGTTTTAGGTGTTCGCGGGTCCCCGGCTGTGGCCTCCTACCGCTCACTTCTGCTCCTGCCCGCTGACCAGGCAGCCAATCTGGCTGGCTGTCGAGCGGGAGTCTGCTGTGACTTATTTAAATAAGGCCCTGCCATTAATATTGGCAGGACCTCCACAGCCCCAGTTGTGCCAGGTTCTTCGCCCGTTCCTGGGCTCCCCGCACCCTTCCCACCTCCCCGTTAATATCGGGGCCATTATATAACCTCATTTCTATCTTTTTGGAAGTTGAGAAAAAGAGTTCTATAGTAAGACTCATTTTCCACATCAATCTTTCTGGTTGACAAATATTAACCAACTCCAAGCTTCGATCTCTACAATGTTCCTATATTCCATAGCAATCCCAACCTAAATTCAGAATGGCAAGGAATCCCCACACATCTGTTTCTACCTGTATCAGGTTTCTGCAGCTGAAGAACATCTAAGCTATCACTGCACCATAGTGACTGACGGGTATCTTGTTATGCTTGGGTCAACAGAGTTGCTGGGAGTGAGAGAAAGAGGAAATTGAAGAGAAACAGATGAGAAGTAGGAAAAGATGGTATGTGAAAGAGAGAATAAGAATGGAAAGAGGAAGTAGAAAATGAGGGAAAACAGAGTTAACAGCTCCTCCCAAACCCGCGACCTCCACCACCTAGAAGGACAAGGGCAGCAGGCGCATGGGAACACCACCACCTCCAAGTTCCCCTCCAAGTAACACACCATCCCGACTTGGACATGTATCAACGTTCTTTCATCGTCGCTGGGTCAAAATTCTGGAACTCCCTCCTTAACAGAATTGTGAGAGTACCTTCACCATATGAACTGCAGCGGTTCAAGAAGAAGGCTCACCACCACCTCTCAAGGCCAACTGGGGATGGGCAATGAATACTGGCCTTGCCAGCAACGCCTACATCCCGAGAATTAATTAAAAAACCAAGCAATCCTGACCTGGAGACACTATCCAGTTATTATAAAATTGTTGGCAGATTTATGCTGTAGACTTTTATTCACTGGCTCCTGGTTTTAAGGCTGCCTGACTCAGTTTGAATACAATCCGTCACTGTCAAGGACAAGTTAGCTTGTCATGTGTATATGCATACACCAGTAGCAGTAATGAAATGTCTTATAATAGATGGCACTTACGGAAAGCACTCACCAGTACCGCGTGGGAGCTAGCACAAGGAGCTACACTTCATTGAAAAGGTTAACAGCCGTCAGAGACATGGCTCTCATCCTAGCTTTTGTGACTGGAAAGATCTACCATCAGAAGCATGTGTGCTAATTTACCTGTCATTGAAGCAACTGCGAGTGAAGGAAGCCAGAATCCCGCACAGGGATAATGAGGGACAACAAAGCAAATGTCGCCATTAATGAAACCTTCTCTCTTCCGTTACTTGCTGGAATATTTATCTTAACTCGGTCATTAAGTTCCTTGAGATGTCACTTCCTTCATCTTTTTGGTTGCACTTTCTGTTTGCTGAGGCCTGATATATCTCCAGAGAGGTTTAAGGTCCCCTAAAGCGGCATGAGACTGGGGGAGGAGGGGAGCTACTAATCCTTTTCCTTGAGAGGGTAATGGGCTAGCGAGGTTCATGTCAGGGCACAATCTTACTTTATCCACAGATACATCAGCTGCTTCTATTGAACGTCAAACTAGCAACCCAACAACATCCACCCAACCAGACCCTTGGGAAGCTTAAATTCAGACACCCCCAGTCTTCCGTCTTCTTTTTTCAGATACTGAACCACCTGCAGTGTATTTAAGAGAAGTCGGACATAGATCATTTAGGAACGTGAACAGAGATTCAACGAACACAAAAACTGGATCACCAAGAAATATGTCTTTACAGACCAGGCAATCAACAGTTACAATGGATTGGCAGGAGAGGTGGTTGAGGCTCGGACACTGGACTCAATTAAGAAATAGTTAAATGTTGTAATTTAAGACAGCAGGGTTGGTATTCAGGGAAAATAAGATTAAATGGGCTAAACAGCCTGTTATGGTTCAGGATTTTTCCCAACATCTTTGTCCTGTGGTCAGTCTTAAAGTCAGTTTCCCGTAAACAGATTGGGGTAGATTTTGACTTTTTGGCAACTGACCAGTGGAGCGCACTGGCCAGTCATCCATACCCGCACCCATCCAATACCTGTTACTGTACCTGTACCTGTACCCATACCGTACCGTACCATACCTGTATCTGTCCCATACCCATTACCGTGCCTGTACCTGTACCCATACCATACCCATACCCGTCCCATACCCATTACCGTGCCTGTACCTATACCCATACCATACCCATACCTGTCCCATACCCATTACCGTGCTTGTACCTGTACCCATACCATACCCATACCCATTACTGTGCCTGTACCTGTACCCATACCCATCCCATACCCATTACCGTGCCTGTACCTGTACCCATACCATACCCATACCCGTCCCATACCCATTACCGTGCCTGTACCTATACCCATACCATACCCATACCTGTCCCATACCCATTACCGTGCTTGTACCTGTACCCATACCATACCCATACCCATTACTGTGCCTGTACCTGTACCCATACCCATCCCATACCCATTACCGTGCCTGTACCTGTACCCATACCATACCCATACCTGTCCCATACCCATTACCGTACCTGTACCTGTACCCATACCATACCCATACCTGTCCCATACCCATTACCGTGCCTGTACCTATACCCATACCATACCCATACCTGTCCCATACCCATTACCGTGCTTGTACCTGTACCCATACCACACCCATACCCATTACTGTGCCTGTACCTGTACCCATACCCATCCCATACCCATTACCGTGCCTGTACCTGTACCCATACCATTCCCATACCTGTCCCATACCCATTACCGTACCTGTACCTGTACCCATACCATACCCATACCCATCCCATACCCATTACCGTGCCTGTACCTGTACCCATACCATACCCATACCTGTCCCATACCCATTACCGTACCTGTACCTGTACCCATACCATACCCATACCCGTCCCATACCCATTACCGTGCCTGTACCTGTACCCATTACCATACCTGTATCTGTCCCATACCCATTACTGTGCCTGTACCTGTACCCATAACATACCAGTAACGTACCCGTATCATAACCATACCCGCACCCACAGCAAAGAGGTGGCCATGATTCTAAGGCACCACCCTCATTAACATTGGGCCGGCAAGCTGCTGGGCATCAAGCGGGCTTCCCAATGGAGCTTGCCAGATTGAAGCCTCCAGTATTGGGCCGAACCCACCCGCCAGCAAGGTAAGTATGTGGGGACTCATGGTTATGGAGGATAGGGGTTTGGGTGAGACAGCGACCCAGCTTATATTTGTGGGGCTCGTAGGACCACTGCTGCTCTTCTGGTAGGGTTGCCAACTCTTCAGGAATTAAAGATTAATCTCCTGGACACTGTTGAAAGCAACCCAGGAGAAAAAGCATAGGGGCATAAAAAGAAATGGTGTGTTTTTTGAACATTTTTGTTTATTAGTATTTGGAGATGGGGAAAAGAAGTCTGTTTGACTGACAATCAAGAATCAGCCAATCAGGTAACACTGGCCGCGATTTTATTGGCACTGAGAGGACGGATTTGGAGGCAGGTCAAGGGTCAACATCATTTTTACTGACGGCGGGTTTCGATTCCGCCGTCAACCCACCTCCAAACAATTTTCCCAAGTGTCAGGTCCCCGATTTGCGCATGGACCTGACACCTAGTGGCGGGAAGAGGATTAAAGCCACTTACCTTCCTATTAACAGGTACTTGATACTTGTTAACAGGCTCTTTTTCAATTTTGCAGCTTCTGCCTCGGGGTTCCCAATGTCTGGACACCACGCCAGGTAAGTGTGGTGTATTGTGAATCTTTCTGCATTGATAACAGCTGCAGAAGTGGGGTGAAGGATCCAATGCTGCACTGGTGAGTTTCAGAGGTAAGGAGATGTTGGGAAAATCATTTTTAATGCTTTTACACTTTTCTGTAGGTAAAAAGTTTTGAAATCGATGTCTGGTCCCACCTCATTGGGAGAACCTCTCTCACAAGTGACAGATCGCTTCTGTCACCTCATCTGCAGCTGCCATCTGTTCCAGCCTATGGCGGGAGTCATTGGAGAGCCTGGGTGCAAGAGCTCACCTTTGTACAGTGATTGTCAGTGTTTGCAGCACCTCAATGCTGTCAAACACTGAGAAATGAGCTGTCAAAGAAAAATTGTGTGTGGTCCCTTTAAGAAAACCAGCAGATGACGCGTCATCAAATGACATCATCTGACTGGCTTCCTCTTAAATGGCCGGCAAGCCCGCAGGGCGAACTTAACAAGATCAATCGACGTAAAATCACGTCCGTGGGCCGGATGTAGTTGGGGGCGGGACTGGAAGCCGGAAACCACCTGACCCGCTCCCAACCCACATCTATTTACAAAATCGCGGCCATAGAGCCTGTTCACCTTCCAGCTGGTGTGGGAAAGCAGTGCAGCACGAGGATGAAGGGTCTCTGACCTGAAACGTTAACTCTGTTTCTCTCTCCACAGATGCTGCCTGACCTGCTGAGTATTTCCAGCATTTTCTGTTTTTACTTTAAATCTATGTTATTAAAAGGTTATTGACCCTTCTGCTGATGGAAATAGGTATTTCCTATCCACTCTACCTCGGCCCCTCATAATTTTATACACCTCAATTAGACCTCCCCTCAGCCTCCTCTGTTCCAAAGAAAACAACCCCAGCCTATCCAATCTAGCCTAGCAATGTGGTTGACTCTTAACTGCCCTCTGAAATGGCCTAGTAAGCCTCACCATCACCTTCTCAAGGGCAATTAGGGATGGGCAATAAATGCTGACCATGCCAGAGATGCCCACATCCCACGAATGAATAAAATAAAAATGCATGGGCTGGGGTAAATCTGAAATCTCAACTCACAGCAGACAGGCCTAAAATCTGCCGACAAAGCGCATTGCTGTTTTGAAGACAGGTTTAAAAGATATTGCACGTATAAATGAATGAGCAGTTACAATAGTGTTGCAGCTATAATTACACTAGTGAAACGAAGGAAATGCAGCGATTGAGAGTGGTGTGAAGGGTTAATTCGATCGATGCAATGCAGCAGTGCTAATATTCTATTCAATTTCCTCTCGGCTCGACTGAGGACCAAGGATTATGGACAATTCAATAGAATCTACTTCAAACTCATTACAATACAGTAGTTAATGAGGAGCTTTCAACCAAATTTTGAATCTGAGGCAAGTTTCTCCAACAAATAAACCCTTAACCCCTGGAGGCTTCCTTGCTATCGTAGCGGGTAAGCAACAATTTCTATGGCAACGGCAACAACTTCAAGGTAAGTGCTTCTAAGAGAAAAAAAAACCTTAAAATTACTTCTTATTTGGCAGGCTGGTGGCAGATGATCTGATTCTACCTTGTCCTATTGGAGAGCTTCAGTTTTGCACATCTGGGAGCTTGTCAGCAGGACAGGAGTTCAGCCTTGCGCCCCAACATTAACAGCTGTCTTATAAAAATAGCAACTCTTCAGAAAAGGTCACACAGCAGCAATCTATCCACGCCACCACAATAGTACGGCTGAGAACAAGACCCGCTGGACACACGTTTAGATGTCTCACCCTTCAGGTGGATGGTTTGGGAATGATTTTTGTGTCAAAGACGACCTGATCTCATGTTGGTGTTTCGAAACTGAGCTGTCGATTAAGGGGGGATAACTAGTCTTTAAGGATAGGTTGTCATCAGTTGTGAAACCGCCTTTCTTACTGCCAAGAAGCTGTATCTCACAAATGAACAGTCAGAGCAGAAAAATAGAAGAAAGTTAAGACATCTGAAATGGAAGAAGAAACAAAACATGAAGGAGGAACAACTTGTGGAACGGAGTATATTAGACAGATAAAAAGTAAAGCTTGAGTTTAAACAAAAGAGAGACCAAAAGAGAACAGGAGGGGAAAAAAAGAGACAACAGGATGAACAGAGGGCAAGTTTATATTTCACTACTGACGGGGAGCCTCGGCCACTTGAAAGAAGAAAAGAAAGAACTTGCATTTATATAGCGCCTTCCATGGTTTCAGGACATCCCAAAGTGCTTTACAGCCACAGTACTTTTGAAGTGCAGTCACTGTTGTAATGTAGGAAATTTGTGCACAGCAAGCTCCCACAAGCAGCAATGAGATTATGACCAGATAATCTGATTCAGTGATTTTGGTTGAGGGATAAAGAGAACTCCCCTTCGAAATAATGTTATGGGATCTTTTAAGTCCACCTGAGAGCGCAGGCCAGGCCTCGGCTTAACGTCGCATCCAAAACACAGCGCCTCCGACAATGCAGCACTCCCTCGGTACGGCGCTGGATTATCAGCCGAGATTAACATACAGGGGTATTCAGTATTTAGGAAGGATCGACAAAAAAGAAAGGGAGGAGGGGTAGCATTGCTAGTAAAAGAGGGGATAAATGCAATTGAAAAGAAGGATATTAACTCAGTTAATACAGAATCTATATGGGTGGAGCTAAGAAATAGCGAGGGGCGAAAAACATTAATAGGAGTGGTATATAGGCCTCCAAATAGTGAAATAGAGGTTAGGGAGGGCATCACGAGGGAAATTAGAGAAGCGTGCAATAAGAGCACAGCTGTCATCATAGGTGACTTTAACTTACATATAGATTGGACTAGCCTAATCAGTAAAAATAATGAGGAGGAGGAATTCCTTGAGTGTTTAAGGGATGGTTATCTGGATCAATATGTCGAGGAACCAACTCGGGAACAGGCTATATTGGACTGGGTACTGTGCAATGAGAAGGGACTAATCAGTAATCTTGTTGTACGGGGACCCTTGGGTCAGAGCGATCATAACATGATCGATTTCTCACTCGAAATGGAGAGCGAAGAAATTGACTCAGAGACTAAGGTCCTGAATTTAAACAAGGGGAATTATGATGCCATGAGACGGGAACTGAGTAGGTCTGATTGGACAACGTTCCTGGGAGGACTGGAGGTAGATAAACAATGGCAAACATTTAAAGATAGAATGACAAAATTGCAAAAATTGTTTATACCAATCTGGCATAAAAGGAAATCTAAAAAGGTGACTCAACCGTGGATAACAGGGGAAATTAGAGACAGCATAAAATCCAAAGATAGGGCGTATAAAATAGCCAAAAAAAGCGCCAGAGCGGAAGATTGGGAACAGTTTAAGATAGAGCAAAGGAGGGCAAAGGGCATGATCAAGAGGGGCAAAATAGCTTACGAAAACAAGCTGGCGGAAAATATAAAAACTAACTCCAAAAGCTTTTATAAATATATCAAAAGGAAAAGACTGGTGAAAACCAAAGTTGGTCCATTGCAGTCAGATACGGGGGAATATATAATGGGAAATAAGGAAATGGCAGATCAACTAAATGCATACTTTGGGTCAGTCTTTACGAAGGAAGACACAAAAAACCTCCCTGGGATATCGGGAAAAATAGGGACATTGGCAAAGGAGGAACTGACGCAAATCAATATCTCTAAGGATATGGTGTTAAGGAAGCTAAAGGGATTGAAGGTGGACAAATCCCCAGGGCCTGATAACATGCATCCTAGGGTACTGAAGGAGGTGGCCCTAGAGATAGCGGATGCACTAAGGATGATTTTTCAGAATTCATTAGACTCGGGAACAGTGCCGATGGATTGGAGGGTAGCTAACGTTACCCCACTATTCAAAAAGGGGGGTAGGGAAAAAGCAGGTAATTACAGACCTGTAAGCCTTACATCAGTTGTGGGCAAAATGCTGGAGTCCATCATTAAGGATGAAATAGCGGAGCACTTAGCAAATGGGGACAGGATAGGACAGAGTCAACATGGATTTACAAAGGGTAAATCGTGCTTGACTAATCTATTGGAATTTTTTGAGGGAGTAACTGGTAGAATAGATGGGGGAGAGCCAGTAGATGTGGTGTACCTGGACTTCCAAAAGGCCTTCGATAAGGTCCCACATAAAAGATTAGCATGGAAAATTGAGGCTCATGGGATAAAGGGGAAAGTTTTGGCGTGGATAGGGAACTGGCTGTCAGATAGAAAACAGAGAGTTGGAATAAACGGCTCATTTTCTGAATGGCAGGCAGTAACAAGTGGGGTACCACAGGGATCTGTCCTGGGCCCCCAGCTGTTCACAATTTACATTAATGACCTGGATCAGGGAGTCGGATGCAGCATTTCCAAATTTGCAGACGACACTAAACTAGGAGGGGGGGTGGGCTCAGAGGAAGAGACCAGGAAGCTCCAGAGCGATTTGGACAGACTGGGCGATTGGGCGGATAAATGGCAGATGCACTATAATGTGGACAAGTGCGAAGTTATCCACCTTGGGTGCAGGAACGGGAGGGCAAATTATTATTTAAATGGCAATAGATTGGGAGAGGGGGAAGTACAGAGAGACCTGGGTGTTCTTGTACACCAGTCACTGAAGGCGAGCATGCAGGTGCAACAGGCGGTCAAGAAGGCAAACGGTATGCTGGCCTTCATAGCAAAAGGGTTAGAATACAGGAACAGGGATACCTTGCTGCAGCTGTACAGGGCACTGGTGAGACCACACCTCGAGTACTGTGTACAGTTTTGGTCGCCTCATCTGAGGAAGGATGTTCTTGCCATGGAGGGGGTGCAGCGGCGATTCACCAGGCTGATACCAGGAATGGCGGGAATGACCTATGAGGAGAGACTATGTAGTTTAGGGATGTACACACTGGAGTTTAGAAGATTGAGAGGGGACCTCATAGAAGTGTATAAAATTCTGACAGGTCTAGACAGACTGGATGCAGAAGGAATGTTTCCCTTGGCGGGTGAGAACAGAACTAGAGGACATAATTTAAGGATAAGGGCTAAACCATTTAGGACAGAGATGAGGGGGAATTTCTTCACTCAGAGAGTGGTGAACCTGTGGAACTCATTGCCACAGAGGGCAGTGTACGCCAGCTCATTAAATATATTTAAGAGGGAATTAGATATATTTCTACGGGCAAAAGGGGTTAAGGGTTACGGAGAGAAGGCGGGGACGGGATACTGAATTAAAGGATCAGCCATGATCTCATCGAATGGCGGAGCAGGCACGAAGGGCCGAATGGCCTACTCCTGCTCCTATCTTCTATGTATCTATGTATCTATGTATTATGTGCTCAAGTCTCTGGAGTGGGACTGTGAACCCACAACCTTCGGACTCGGAGGTGAGAGGTCTCCCCACTGAGCCACAGCTAACACTTGCAATGCAAATCGTGAATACAGATGTACTGCCATGATTTCCAACTATTTATTTATTTGTTTAAATTGATTGGTTGAAAAATTATGAGCAGCATGCTCCCGATTTGCTGATTTATGTGCCTCAGCGAGCCGGGCTCTTTGCTGGTACAGCGTGTTACATTTGTGAGTCTATTTCACACTAGGGGAAAAAAAAAACTAGGGGCCTTAAGTATAAGATAGGCACCAATAAATCAAACAGGGAATTCAGGAGAAGCTTCTTTACCCAGCAAGTGGAGAGAATGTTGAACTCGCTACCACAAGGAGTAGTTGAGGTGAATAGCATCGATGCTTTTAAGGGGCAGATAGATAATTACATGAAGGGGAAAGGAATAGAAGGATACGTTGATAAGGTGAGATGAAGTAAATAGAGTGGGAGGAGGCTCGTGTGGGGCGTAAATGCCAGCACTGACCGGTTGGGCCGAATGACCTGTTTCAGTGCTATATATTCTATGTAATTCTGCGTAATGCTGGAGTATAAAAGGGGCGATCAGGAGAGATGTAAAACGGGCGGCCGATTTGCTATCGCCTGTTTTACACTATTGTGGAGAAGACCAAAACTAGGGGTCATAAATATAAGATAGTCACTAATAAATCCAACAAGGTATTCAGGAGTAACTTCTCTACCCAGTGAGTGATGTGAATGTGGAACTCGCTATCACATGGAATAATTGAGGCGAATAGCAAAGGTTCATTTTAGGGGAAGCTAGATAAGCACATGAGGGATAAAGGAATAGAAGGATATGTTGATAGGATTAGATAAAGAGAGGTGGGAGGAGGCTCGTGTGGAGCAGAAACACCGGCATAGACCTGTTGGGCCGAATGGCCTGTTTCTGTGCTGTAAATTGCACGTATTTCAATGTAATTCTTACTGTAGATTTATTAGCTCCCTTCTCTTAGACAACTTCTTTGGGGATTTCCAACTATCTGTGCCTTCGAGAGCATCTTCACAGGTATTTATATCTAGGCCAGCTTTCAATAACATGCCAAAGATAGAACAACCTTTCCATTAATTCATTTAGCTATTGGAATTATCTTGTGCCTCCATTGAATCTCTCCAATCTTAAATAAGCAGGACAGCGTCACATCAGACTTTGTTTTAAAATAATTTATTTATAAAAAGATGAACAAGTGAATAAACACGAAAATAATACACACACATTACAGTCGAAATCCTGATATGCGGCTCCTCAAACAGAAAACAATAAAAGGTCAAAATCTAAATGTTAAACTATTCTTTGGGTCGCTTCACATCGAGCCTCTGACTGCTGTGAGAGTGCTTGACGTTGACATTTCATTCCCCACATGGGCAGTCTAATGAGACAACTTCGGGCCCAAAAGAAAGCTCACACATTGGACATAATTTTCACTCTGAGATTTGCATTGAGTCTTATTCAAGGAATAAATGTATGGCGCACTTCAGCACAGATCTAGAGAGAAAAATTCAGTTGGTTAGCGCCTCTCGTTAGCACCTTCGAGGGGCACTAACGGAGCGCTAGGCATCTAGCACCTGAGCGTGGCGATTTTAGCACCGCTTGTGAAATTGACCAGTCATTTTGCGGCGGCGCTAAACACTACCGCCACGATCTCCTGCGCCTGCAGATCGTGACGTCAGTCGAGCGTGCAACGCCCCGGACCGGATATTGAGTCGCACCCCCTGCCTTAACGCCTGCCGCTAGGAATGACAGGTAGAGGGGGACGTTTTCAAGTCGGGAAGGGGCTGGGGGAGCGCTATTTAAAGGCGGGCGCTTCCTGCCTTTTCTTGTCGGCAAAGTTTTTGGTACACGCAGGTTGAGAGGGAGACGTCTGGAGAGATTTAACGCTGTCCTAAGGAGTTTTGGTCCTCAGCACCACTTTTGAGGTTCCTAAGCGGCGAGCTCTTTCTTTGGGCCTATCCATTAGTGCTTCCAACACAATTACTGTAGAGGTCTCTCCAGGCCGAGATTCATAGATACATAGATACATAGAAGATAGGAGCAGGAGTAGGCCATTCGGCCCTTCGTGCCTGCTCCGCCATTCGATGAGATCATGGCTGATCCTTTAATTCAGTATCCCGTCCCCGCCTTCTCTCCGTAACCCTTAACCCCTTTTGCCCGTAGAAATATATCTAATTCCCTCTTAAATATATTTAATGAGCTGGCGTACACTGCCCTCTGTGGCAATGAGTTCCACAGGTTCACCACTCTCTGAGTGAAGAAATTCCCCCTCATCTCTGTCCTAAATGGTTTAGCCCTTATCCTTAAATTATGTCCTCTAGTTCTGTTCTCACCCGCCAAGGGAAACATTCCTTCTGCATCCAGTCTGTCTAGACCTGTCAGAATTTTATACACTTCTATGAGGTCCCCTCTCAATCTTCTAAACTCCAGTGTGTACATCCCTAAACTACATAGTCTCTCCTCATAGGTCATTCCCGCCATTCCTGGTATCAGCCTGGTGAATCGCCGCTGCACCCCCTCCATGGCAAGAACATCCTTCCTCAGATGAGGCGACCAAAACTGTACACAGTACTCGAGGTGTGGTCTCACCAGTGCCCTGTACAGCTGCAGCAAGGTATCCCTGTTCCTGTATTCTAACCCTTTTGCTATGAAGGCCAGCATACCGTTTGCCTTCTTGACCGCCTGTTGCACCTGCATGCTCGCCTTCAGTGACTGGTGTACAAGAACACCCAGGTCTCTCTGTACTTCCCCCTCTCCCAATCTATTGCCATTTAAATAATAATTTGCCCTCCCGTTCCTGCACCCAAGGTGGATAACTTCGCACTTGTCCACATTATAGTGCATCTGCCATTTATCCGCCCAATCGCCCAGTCTGTCCAAATCGCTCTGGAGCTTCCTGGTCTCTTCCTCTGAGCCCACCCCCCCTCCTAGTTTAGTGTCGTCTGCAAATTTGGAAATGCTGCATCCGACTCCCTGATCCAGGTCATTAATGTAAATTGTGAACAGCTGGGGGCCCAGGACAGATCCCTGTGGTACCCCACTTGTTACTGCCTGCCATTCAGAAAATGAGCCGTTTATTCCAACTCTCTGTTTTCTATCTGACAGCCAGTTCCCTATCCACGCCAAAACTTTCCCCTTTATCCCATGAGCCTCAATTTTCCATGCTAATCTTTTATGTGGGACCTTATCGAAGGCCTTTTGGAAGTCCAGGTACACCACATCTACTGGCTCTCCCCCATCTATTCTACCAGTTACTCCCTCAAAAAATTCCAATAGATTAGTCAAGCACGATTTACCCTTTGTAAATCCATGTTGACTCTGTCCTATCCTGTCCCCATTTGCTAAGTGCTCCGCTATTTCATCCTTAATGATGGACTCCAGCATTTTGCCCACAACTGATGTAAGGCTTACAGGTCTGTAATTACCTGCTTTTTCCCTACCCCCCTTTTTGAATAGTGGGGTAACGTTAGCTACCCTCCAATCCATCGGCACTGTTCCCGAGTCTAATGAATTCTGAAAAATCATCCTTAGTGCATCCGCTATCTCTAGGGCCACCTCCTTCAGTACCCTAGGATGCATGTTATCAGGCCCTGGGGATTTGTCCACCTTCAATCCCTTTAGCTTCCTTAACACCATATCCTTAGAGATATTGATTTGCGTCAGTTCCTCCTTTGCCAATGTCCCTATTTTTCCCGATATCCCAGGGAGGTTTTTTGTGTCTTCCTTCGTAAAGACTGACCCAAAGTATGCATTTAGTTGATCTGCCATTTCCTTATTTCCCATTATATATTCCCCCGTATCTGACTGCAATGGACCAACTTTGGTTTTCACCAGTCTTTTCCTTTTGATATATTTATAAAAGCTTTTGGAGTTAGTTTTTATATTTTCCGCCAGCTTGTTTTCGTAAGCTATTTTGCCCCTCTTGATCATGCCCTTTGCCCTCCTTTGCTCTATCTTAAACTGTTCCCAATCTTCCGCTCTGGCGCTTTTTTTGGCTATTTTATACGCCCTATCTTTGGATTTTATGCTGTCTCTAATTTCCCCTGTTATCCACGGTTGAGTCACCTTTTGAGATTTCCTTTTATGCCAGATTGGTATAAACAATTTTTGCAATTTTGTCATTCTATCTTTAAATGTTTGCCATTGTTTATCTACCTCCAGTCCTCCCAGGAACGTTGTCCAATCAGACCTACTCAGTTCCCGTCTCATGGCAT
Source organism: Somniosus microcephalus (assembly GCF_052327205.1). NCBI lineage: Eukaryota > Metazoa > Chordata > Chondrichthyes > Squaliformes > Somniosidae > Somniosus > Somniosus microcephalus. The sequence continues at coordinate 62,905,966 of NC_141004.1, forward strand.
CATAATTCCCCTTGTTTAAATTCAGGACCTTAGTCTCTGAGTCAATTTCTTCGCTCTCCATTTCGAGTGAGAAATCGATCATGTTATGATCGCTCTGACCCAAGGGTCCCCGTACAACAAGATTACTGATTAGTCCCTTCTCATTGCACAGTACCCAGTCCAATATAGCCTGTTCCCGAGTTGGTTCCTCGACATATTGATCCAGATAACCATCCCTTAAACACTCAAGGAATTCCTCCTCCTCATTATTTTTACTGATTAGGCTAGTCCAATCTATATGTAAGTTAAAGTCACCTATGATGACAGCTGTGCTCTTATTGCACGCTTCTCTAATTTCCCTCGTGATGCCCTCCCTAACCTCTATTTTACTATTTGGAGGCCTATATACCACTCCTATTAATGTTTTTCGCCCCTCGCTATTTCTTAGCTCCACCCATATAGATTCTGTATTAACTGAGTTAATATCCTTCTTTTCAATTGCATTTATCCCCTCTTTTACTAGCAATGCTACCCCTCCTCCCTTTCTTTTTTGTCGATCCTTCCTAAATACTGAATACCCCTGTATGTTAAGCTCCCAGCCCTGCTCACCCTGCAACCATTCAAGGCTGCAAGGAGCAGGGTTTTGGCTGGCCAGCAAGCTGGCCCCTCCCCTTTAAGAACTGGATGGCGCCAGTCTGTCTGGCTTCCATGGTAACTGACATTGCCTGAGCTTCAGTAGCGTTCTGAGGTAGCGCCTCGCTCCCTGACGGTTGCGCCTTAAGAGAGGTGTGTAGCGCCTGATTTAGCGCTCAAATCACCTCCAGGAGCGATAGAGGTGAATTTTGCAGTCGGAGGCGATAATTAGCGCCGGGCACTAAACTTTGCGCCCGGCCGATATTAGTGTCCCAAAATGGGCGATACCCAATTTCTCCTCCCTAGAGTCTTCAGCTTCTCACAGAAGTGTGCAGGGACAATGTATCAGATGAACAGTAATTACAACGGAATCTTGCAATATCCAACAGGTAGAATTGCAAAAGGATTACTGGTGATCAGCATTACTGTATAAAGCTGGCGTACTATTTGCACGTGTGTGCATTGGGTCAGTTATACTACCACTTTTGCTTACAGATGCACCTTGATTCAGATGGACATTGATGGAAACCCATGGTTAGGGGATGATCAGGGAGTGCGATTTTCTGCAACAAATAGTTTATCAATCCTCAGATTGACTCAGAAACTGGCATTTTCACTGTTACTGAGGCATTACGTACAAGAAGAGAGGCAGCAAGCTGTGCTAGACACAAATTGATTTCAGTGGAAAGAAAATTTGGAGAGATGTAAAAAGGGCGGCCAATTTGCTGTCACCTGTTTTGTGGGGAAGACCAAAACTAGGGGTCATAAATATAAGATAGTCACTAATGAATCCAGTAAGGAATTCAGGAGAAACTTCTCTACCCAGAGAGTGGTGAGAATGTGGAACTCGCCACCACATGAAGTGATTGAGGCAAATAGCATAGATGCCTTTAAGGGGAAGCTAATTAAGTATATGGGAGGGAAAGGAATAGAAGGATATGCTGATAGGCTGAGATGAAGGGAGGTGAGAGCAGGCTCATGTGGAGCATAAACACCGGCATGGGCCAGTTGGGCTGAAGGGCCTGTTCCTGTGCTGTAAATTCTGTGTAATTCTATGTAAAATCTATCACACAAAGTCAAAATGACCCTTCAGTAAGTGTAGGCATTTGTGGAATGTCACAGTGAGCCAAATTACCTCCCCTGCTGGTGGTATAATTTGCCAATCAGGTTTCTGATCCGACTCCTGACCACACTAAAAACAAGAGTTTGAAGCCAGCTCCAGGAGGCCATCTCACAGTGTAACTCAAGTCCAATCCAGCACAAGGTTTTAAAAAGTCCCTGACCGTCCAACGTGCTATTTCATAACTTTTTATACGTAACTTTGAATCTCCTTATCATTGGCAATGAGATGGCACTCCCACTGATTGCCTCCTTACATTAAAATTAAGCCAATATTGGGAAACCGGTAAGCAGAACTCTAAGGTTAAGTGCGGATATTATAATATAACCGGCCTCTTTGCCACTGCCTCCTGCTACAGTTAGAAAGCGAGATGAAGAGCTTGTATTTATACAGCACCTCAGCAGGTCCTCAGGACATCCCAAAACAATTCCAGTGAATTATTTCTGCCGTGTAGTCACTGCTGTTATGTGGGCGAACATGGCAACCAATTTGCAGACAGGAAGATACAGCAACACAAACAGCAATGAAATGAATGACCAATTAATCTATTTTGGTGTTGTTTTGAGAGAGAAATGTTGGCCAGGGCACTGGGAGAACTCGCTGCTCTTCTTCCAATAGCATCATGGCATCTTCACACCATTAATCTGCCAACCTGTCCAACCTTGCAACACATCGCCTTCCCACGCCAAGTGTAAAGTGAACAGCCTCTTTGTTATTCAATTGGATGATTCTTGACTGTCAGTGAAACAGCCAATTTTCCCATCTCCAATATTTTTACAACTAAGTGCTCAAAGAAAATTAAAACAACATACAATTTATGGTTTTTTTCCTCCTGGGTTGCTCACAGCAGTGTCCTGTGGCTTAATCTTTCATTTCTAGGGGGAAAAATTCGGCTGCTTTGCGCCTCCCGTTAGCGCCTGAGGGGAGGCAGTAACAGGGCGCTAAGGGGTTAGCGACCAGGCGCGGTGAATTCAGCGATGCCTGCGAACCTTTCCCCCAGGTGTGTACGTCATCATGGAGCCGACCCGACCGGCAGCAGCGGGGGACCCAATTGAGATGATTATCAGCTACTTTACAGGCACTTAAGAGCCTTTTTTCACTTATTTTTTAAATTTCCCTGCATGGCCACGGATTCACGCAGCTCGGGAAGCACATCTGTCAACCTGAGGCGGGAGTTCTGTGGCCATTGCTCCAGCTGATTACTTGACAGCATCAAATGTGCAGTAAAAGCTCCCACCTGACAGATCATCACTTTCCTCAGGCAGACGCTGTTGCTCAGTCCATTTCCAGCACAGATTCCGCAGGCTGCAAGTATTTCCAGCAAAGTCTCCATCCAATGTCACCTCATTGGAAGAACCTCTCTCACCACTGACAGATCGCTCTGTCATCTGTACTTCACCTGCCATCTATTCCATCAGCATGGGTACTGTTTAAACTGTCTTACCTTGGTCCTCAGAACCACTTCCTGCTCCCTCGACCCTATTCCCACTAAACCTATGACCACCCAACTTCCTTTCTGGCTCCCATGTTAGCTGACATTGTTAATGGTTGTCTCTCCTCAATAACTGTCCCCCTCTCCTTCAAATCAGCCATCATCACCCTTCTCCTCAAAAAACAACCCTTGACTCCTCCATCCTTGCAAACTACCACCCCCCTCGCCAACCTCCCTTTCCTCCCCAAAGTCCTTGAACGTGTTGTCACCTCCCAAATCCGTGCCCATCTTTCCTAAAACTCCACGTTTGAATCCCTCCAATCCGGTTTCCGCCCTTGCCACAGTACCGAAACGGCTCTCATCAAAATCACAAATGACATCCTTTGTGACTGTGACAAAGGTAAACTATCCCTCCTCGTTCTTCTTGACCTGTCTGCAACCTTTGACGTGGTTGACTACTCCATCCTCCTCCAACGCCTCTCCACCATCGCCTAGCTGGGTGGGACTGCACTCGCCTGGTTCCATTCTTATCTATCTAAACGTAGCCAGAAAATCACCTGCAATGGCTTCACTTCCTGCTTCCATATCGTTACCTCTGGTGACCCCAAGGATCTATCCTTGGCCCCCTCCTATTTCTCATCTACATGCTGCCGCTTGGCGACATCATCCAAAAACACGGCGTCAGTTTCCATGCTGTAAATTTCTATGATTATATGATTCTTTACGCTGATGACACCCAGCTCTACCACAGCACCGCTTCTCTCAACCCCTCCACGGTCTCTAAATTGTCAGATTGCTTGTCCGACATCCAGCATTGGATGAGCAGAAATTTTCTCCAATTAAATATTGGGAAGATCGAGCCATTGTTTTCGGTCCCCGTCACAAACTCCGTTCCCCAGCAACTGGCTCCATCTCTCACTCTAACATCTGTCTGAGGCTGAACGACATTGTTAGCAACCTTGGTGTCATATTTGACCCTGAAATGAGCTTCCGACCACATATCCACAGCATAACTAAGACCGCCTATTTCCACCTCCATAACATCGCCCGTCTCCTCCCCTTGCCTCAGCTCATCCGCTGCTGAAACCTTCATCCATGCCTTTGTTACCTCTAGACTTGACTATTCCAATGCAATACTGGCTGGCCTCCCACATGCTACCCTACATAAACTTGAAGTCATCCAAAACTCGGCTGCCCGTGTCCTAATTTGCACCAAGTCCCATTCACCCATTACCCCTGTGCTCACTAACCTATACTGGCTTCCGGTTAAGCAACGCCTTGATTTCAAAATTCACATCCTTGTTTTCAAATCCCTCCATGGCCTCGCCCCTCCCTATCTCTGTAATCTCCTTCAGCCCCACAACCCCCCGAGATATCTGTGCTCCTCAAATTCTGCCCTCTTGAGCATCCCTGATTATAATCGCTCAACTATCGGTGGCCGTGCCTTCTGTTGCCTAGGCTCTAAGCTCTGGAACTCCCTCCCTAAACCTCTCCGCCTCTCTCTCCTCCTTTAAGACGCTCCTTAAAACCTACCTCTTTGACCAAGCTTTTGGTCACCTGCCCTAATTTCTTATGTGGCTCGGTGTCAATTTTTTGTCTTATAATACTCCTGTGAAGCACCTTGGGAAGTTTTACTATGTTAAAGGCACTGTATAAATATAAGTTGATGTTGTTGTTGTTGTTTATACTGTCTCATCTTGGTCCTCAGAATCTGACCACGATGAGCCCCAACACCAGCAGCACCAGGCACACCAGCAGAACCAACAGCACCAACCTTCTCTGTAATCAACTGATGCGGCACAGGACACAAGGCATCAGCACCCGAGCACATTGCTGTCCGGGAGGCCAGCGATGGCCTCATCATGGCCAGATTTACTTAACTTTACGCTGCCACATGATGTCCCAGGTGGGCACCACCCCACACCAACATCATTAGGCATCCCTACAATGACCAAGCCATTCCTTTCACACTCATTACCATTGTGGGGGGTATCGTTATGTCTCGCCATTCACTGCAACTCACTAAGCCACTTCCAAAGGTACACACAGATCTGTCCAAAACCAGAACGTGTTGGAAATAAAGGGGGGAAAATTTGGTTGCTTTGCGCCGAGCGGGCGCTAATAGTGCGTAAAGCAACTACCGCCCGGACTCTTTTGCCAGCACCCCGCTCCCTGGTGGTCCAGCAGGGCCCCAGTGTACGCTGCGCTAGGCCCCTCCCCTTTAATCAGGGGAGGGAAGCCTGCAGTACGTTGCTGCAGCAAGTAGCGCCGCGATATTCACTGGTAGCGTCCCACGAGGGAGGGGGAGTGCTTCCAGTAGTGCCCCGCCTCCTGCTTGGGGCACTACTAGTGAATTGTGGGTGTGGGGGCACTAACATTTTTGGGGCACTAAACGTAACACCCCGGCGAAGTTATCGCCCCAAAGGGAGCGCGAGCCGATTTTCCCCAGAAAGGTTTTTATGTTTTCATAAACATTAGATAAAACACCCAAGTGCCTACCCTTGTGTGTTGTTAGTTGGTATGATTACACTAGGATGAGGGTGAGTGTGAGTGGTGGCTAGTGAGATGGGGAAGTAATAATGTAGATAGAGAGGGATGGGTGGAGGTGCAAGGTAAGTTGGTGTGAGTAAGGATGTGCAGGAGTAGGGTAGGGAAGGCAGAGTGATGGGGATCTGATGAGAGGCACAGCAGGACGAGGCCGAGTGTGGCTTTGTACTAACGTTTCGTGATCTAACATTAGTTAGTCAGGTCCTCCTGAACACATCCCTGCTTGTGAGCTCCTCTGCAATCTGCAACCAGACTGTCTTGGTCTCCTGAGGCGGTCTCTTCCACCCAACGCATTACCGGCACTCGGCTACCGACCATAGAGCACATATACCAGAAACGCTGTTTACGGAGGTCACGGTCCATCATCAAAGACCCTACCCACCCCAGCCACAGTCTGTTCGCCCTCCTGCCATCTGGGAGACGCTACAGATGCATTCGCACCCGAACGACCAGATTTAGGAACAGCTTCTTTCCCAGGGCTGTCATCCTACTGAACTCCACAAATAAACTCTAAAGCCTGCACATCTGCCAATGCACTTTATTATGGTTATGTTTATGTTAATGTATTACAAGCCAAATGTATGTTGAATGTTTAAATGTCTTAATCTAAATGTACACTCTCGGGAGCCGCAAGCCTACATTTCGTTGTACTGCACTTGTGTACTAACAATGACAATAAAGTTGATTATGATTATGGTTATTATGATTATGAAGAGGACCTCCCTGCATGCTCTGACTCCCTCCATAAGCATATGTCGGAGGGAGTCAGAGGATTATATCATCGGAGAACCTGGGTGCAGCCCTCCGCCTCTTGCAATCATTGTCAGTGTTTGCAGCACTCCAATGCTGTAGTGCATTGACAGCACTATGTTAGATAAAACTTCAAATCTAATCTGGCCATGGTCCCTTTAAAGATCCTGGCTGAAAACGTGTCATGAATGACATCACCAGGCCCGCTCTATCTAATTGGGCTGGGTAACACACTGGGCGGGCTTAATAGGCCCCATTAAGGTAAGTTCACTTTCAACAGTGGGATGTAGCCAGGAGCGGGGTCGCGACCCGCCACGGACGCCACCCACACCGGGCCCGCCCAGGTAGGCAAAATTCTGGCCCTTATCTTTGAAAGACAATTAGTTTGAGGTTTTTGCAATGCTTTAAAAGGTTGCTCTATATCTCTGACTTAGAGCAGCAAAGAACCATTACATGCCATGCCATCTACTTTTGTTTTGATTTTAACCCTGCAATTGGGGTTCTTTGAATATTAAAACAAGCCAGCCAGCTACTCCATTAAAAATAAAAGACAAAAAATGTAATGTATGTGTCGTAAGCATTTGTGTTTTCACATGGCAGGCTTTGTAGGGTATCAAGGACAAATAAACTCAAATGATGCATCACAGATTCAAATACACAGCAGGGTAGCTTGATGATCAAAGTGTCTCTCCACCAATTTTGTCCTTTGATGTACAACAAAATAAAGTTCTCAAAAGCAACTCAGCTGAAAAACTAAACTTTTTCAATGAAAAGGTCTAAACTGGCCCTGGTCCACAGGCCACAAATTAATCCACAGAATACCACCAAAACCAGTCGTTCTATGCTTAGTTCAAAAAGTGACAGTAGTCTAACTTGTTCCATGATTCTAATTCACCTAATATCCAAAGCCCCAAAATTCTCCGGCCTAGAAATTCAGTCTGGACACTTTTGGGGCGCTAAAGTCGGGCGTTCGCTAAAGTTAGCGCCCGCCGGAAAGTGTAGGCCACTTCGCCGAAATTCAGTAGATTTGGCCAAGAGTTTGGGCGAGCGCTGAAACTGGCATTGCAATGCTATCTTCAGGCGCTAAGCAGGAGATGCGGCCTGATAACGCCGAGGCCGGGCGCAGCGCATGTGCGGGCATGTTTTGATTGACAGCAGACACCCTGACGCCGGCCAGCTCTTAAAGGGGGAAGGGTCGACTTTGTCTGCTGCCACGCCCTGCATAGTGGCGCCCTGCAGCTAGGCCTCAACACTGCTGGTGGGCCAAAATAGCGCCTGAAGCCATGGAGAGGGCCCGTGAACGAGCGCAGTGCTTCTCAGAGCATGCTCTGAGGGTGCTGGTTGATGGTGTGGAAAACAAAAGAGAGATCTTGTGCCCGGACAGTGGCAAGAAGGCTCCCAGGAGGCAGTACAGGAAAGCCTGGAAGAAAATCGCCCGCAGGGTGTCATCCACCTGCGATGTCCCCAGGAGTGCGGACCAATGCCGGAAGAAGTACAACGACCTCACTCGGTTGGTGAAGGTGAGTACCCTTTCCAGTGTCCTCCTCATCCTTGCATGTGCACCTCACATTATGGGCAAAGGGACCTCAGAGGCCTAATGGGCAGCCCTCCTCCCGCAGCTATGGCACTGGCATGATCATCAATAGCACTTTCTGCACTTAACACACTGGCCAAGCTATTCCACCATGGGAGGCAGTGCACACAGCAACAGGGCACCACACTGGCCAAGCTATTCCACCATGGGAGGCAGTGCACACAGCAACAGGGCACCACACTGGCCAAGCTATTCCACTATGGGAGGCAGTGCACACAGCAACAGGGCACCACACTGGCCAAGCTATTCCACCATGGGAGGCAGTGCACACAGCAACAGGGCACCACACTGGCCAAGCTATTCCACCATGGGAGGCAGTGCACACAGCAACAGGGCACCACACTGGCCTTACAGGCCGTCCTTTCTCTTGCAGGCCAAGCTGGCGCGGAATTTGAGGAGCCAGTCTGTCACTGGTGGAGGCCGTCCCGAGTACCAGGCGCTCAGTGAGCTGGAGGAGAGCGTGGCTCGACTCATGCGTGGCCGGGTGACTGGCCCTGTTGCCATCGGAGATGCGGACCCTGTACTGGGACCCACTGGTAAGGACATGACCGGTTGGACCTCTCTCGTTGCCCTTGCGCTTCAGATCTACATCCTTTCCCACTGTCCGACAAATGCGCATAATGCCACCACTCAGGCCTCCCTCGCTGACGCCCTGTCCTCACTCTAAAGCTACTCTTGTGCCTTCCTGCTTTCAGCTGGTGAGGAGGAGGTGGTCCCTCAAGCTCAGAGTGCCAGGCCCTTGGAGGAGGAGGACGACGAGGACCAGGAGGAAGGCGGCACATCGGGGGAACCCTCATCCGCGCCAGGGGATGGCAATGGAGGGGAGACGTCTGGCCTGCAGGAGAGCCAGGGGGAAGTGTTGCAGGGGAGGGCAGTTCCTGGGCCCAGTGGTGTTGATGCACGCGGGAAGGGTCGGGCAGCACGGCGGCCTTCTCCCCAGAGGCTCATAGTGTGGTCGCTTTCGGCGAATCACAGGCCAGGGGGGTCGAACAACTCGCGGCAGCGCACGACAGGGGTGTCCAGCAACTCGCGGCAGCGCAGGACGCGAGTCGCGAGTACATGAGTGGTGCCGTCCAGACACTGGCAGAGCTGATGCGGGCACATACCAGGGCAGTTCGGGCACTCACTTCTGCCACACTCGCTGTGGCGCGGAAGCATCGCCAGGGCACCCGCCGCCCTGCTGCAGCACAGCGGTCTGGCCTCCACCAGCTTGCTGCGCTTGCTGCGCTTGCTGCACTGCCAGCCCGGCCGAGTGCCAGTGTCTCTGGCAAACAGCGCGCGCCTGCCATCAGCCAGCTTGCCCCCATTGGTGCAGCCGACGCTGCCACTCCCCCAGCCAAGGTGCGACGAGCTGCTGCTGAGACTGATGCTGGCCAGCCACAGCTGCAGCAGTCACCAGCCGGCCCCTCCCGGGCCGGGCCTCGTCTAGGCCGACCCCCAAGGGCATCTGCCGACACGCATTGTCGCCCTCATGAGCCTTCCCCCAGCCTTGCCACAGCCACAGGGCCCAGGTTGAGGCAGAGCAGTGTTAAGTATGTGTATTGTATTGAACAATTAACACAAAAACTTAAACGTATAACTCAAACAGGTCTTTACTGGTTGGAGGTAGGGACTGCACGTAGGTCTTTACTTCATGCCCACAGGCGGGAACTGAGGGGAGATCAGTACCCACAGTACTATTTATACCCCTATGGCCAGGAGTGGTACTGCGTATCACTACGCCCAACAAGTAGTGCAGTCCTGTCCATAGGTTCAAAGTAGCACACATATTACATACACAACATTCCTCCCTTCCTAGCTTTACAGTCATCTCCCCATTTAACATAACGTAATAACATATATACATATATAACTTCAGGTTTACATAACAGAATAACATAGATACATAGATAACTTCATGTCAAAACAGATCACAGATTCAGTCTCTGCGGAAAACAGTTCACAGATTCAATCTCTGTGGTGGAGTCGGTTCACGTTGCTGGAGTGACTCATTCAATAGTCCTTCCATGGATTTAACAGTTTGAACTTCCGAACTGAATTGGCTCCGTTCGGAGGGACCACGTGTGTGATCTGGTAGAGGTAATAATGGTTCAGATGGGTCATCTTCTGTTTCGACTTTTCCTTTTCTGCTTCTTGGAGACTCTCTGGGCTCCACTGTCAGCTGCCAGCTGCATGCGCAGTTCCTCCTTCTCTCCCTCCTTTTTCCGTAGTAGAGCCACCTTCTCCCGATGTTCCGTAGACTTTCGGTGCTCCTCCATGATTTCTGTATGGTGGGAGTCGAAGTTACAAGTTGGGCAGGACAGGACATAGTAATATTCGGTGTCGTCCTGATCTAGGCCAGCGAGAGGGTCTTCTATTTCCTCCATACCCAGCTGGGCGTTAGCCAGCTTTTGTTCCAAGTCCAGACATCTTTCCTGAAGAGACTTCTTCATGCGTACCTCTTCATCCAGCTTTTTCTGGGCTTTCAGCAAGTCGTTTACTAATGACCTCATTTGAGATTTTACTACTTCAACTTCTTTTGGAGATTGATTGATCGGACTATTCAATCCCTCTACCGGAGCAGCTGTTTCAGCGGTCTGTTGTTCTACGTTGACGTGAGTCAGCGTACTTTTGGCATCCAAGGGCTGCTCTGTTGCAGTCATCTCAGTCTGTGTTGCCACCTCAGCTCTTCCAATAACCTTTGAGAGCTCCGAACCCCTTTCGTTTGAATATTGAAGTTCGTGTTCAAGTTTTTCCCATTTCAGAGTCCTGTCCTTCAGCATATGCAGGAGTTGGCTGACCGTTAACTCCTCTGACATCAGACGTTTTGTGTGCTCCTGCTCCATTTTCTCCATCAGCTGCTTCTGTTGTCTTTCCAGATTCTCCAACTCTATATCAAAGAACTCTTTCGTTGCATTCAACTCTTGCTCAAAACGGCGAAGCATTTGTTCTAATTGCTGTTGTAGTTTGAAATGGAGTTGAGTTCGAGCCCGGTGTCCCTCAGAAATGGGCACATCAGTAGACTTGCCAGACTCAGAATCCACAGTTAAACTATGTTGTTGTTGCTCAGTGGAATTCTGTGCTGAAACTTTGTCTTTTGCACCTGAGTTGGGCTTACCATCATCCGTTCCAGAGTCTGGGCCGACTATCTTCACCGAGTTCTCACTCATTATTGTTTGTAGGAAATGCCAGTCCATATTCATTTTCCTAATCCACTCCCGTCCTAGTAGTGGAGAACCTCCTTCAGATATCACATATAAGTCCATTATTTGACTGTCTTCGCCCTTGTGGACCACTGCAACCTCTATTTTCCCGATGGGGTACACTCTTTGCCCCGTGTATGTTTTCAATATAATCCCCGTATCCTGTAGGGGAATATGTTGGAATAACTTTCCGTAATCTTTCTTATTTATGACCGTCAATGCCGATCCAGTGTCCAATTCCAGTTTTACTTGGACTCCTTCTATCTGAAGAGTGACCCAAATTGTCTGGAGGTCTGCACCCTTACCAGCGTTGAGTACTCTTAAGCTAGCCAGTTCATTACAGCTTAAGCTAGCCAGTTCATTACTGCTAGCGTCTGAATCGGACTCCTGTTCGGTCACCTTGTGTACCTTTGTGTATTTTCCTTGCGGTGACTTCTTGTTGCTGGTCTTCTTCCCTGACCTGCATACTCTAGCTATATGTCCAAGCCTACCACAAGTTCTACATTCTTGGTTTTTAAACCAACACTGGTTCTGATCATGCGTTGTCTTTCCACAACGATAACATTTGCCAGAACTCACACCCAATTTGTGTGCACTGAGCTCCGGTGACCGTAGCTGCATTACTGCCGTGCCTCTCGCTGCGGCTTCGTGTGCTGCTGCCATAGTGACCGCCTTCTCAAGCGTCAGCTCATTCTCCTCGAGCAGTCGCTTTTGTGTATCCTGTTTAAATAAACCACACACAAATTTGTCTCGTAGTGCATCTGTCAGTCCCGTTCCAAACTGGCAATATTTCGCTAATTTACGCAATTCCAGCAAATATTCAGCATTGCTTTCATGCTGTAGCTGCCTTCTGTCGTAAAATTTAAATCGTTCCGCTAGCATCAGCGGCGTGGGGTTTAGATGATCTTTCAGGACAGTAACAATCTCATCGAACGTCTTATCCGCCGGTTCATCTGGTGATAACAGGTGTTTCAATTGCCCGTATGTCTTCGTACCCATTAAATTTAATAATGTTAGAGCTTTATCTTGGTCACGAATTTTATTGGCCTTACAATAATTTTTTACTCTTTCAACATATATGGCCCAATCTTCGAGGTCACTATCAAAGGTGCTAATATTCCCGTGTTTAGGCATTGTAGATTTGGAATTTCTCAGATTTTATTTTGTTTACTTGTTATCAAAGATGGCGGCTTCCCGCTCTTGCCGTCGTCCTCCGCCCACAAAATGGCGGTTTTCCCGCGCGCTTGGCGGTCTTCACCCGTCCCCCGACGCCGTCTCCCTTCAGCCCCCGAGTGCGGCCCTTATCTTCGCCGCGATCGCCCGAGTGCGGCCCTTATCAGCGGATGCGATCGCTGGATCGCGAAGTGGCTCACGACCGAAGCGGCTCTTGCTCGCTCCCTCCCGGGCTCTGGCTTACCCGCTCGCGCGTTTCACCGCGGCTCTTATCAGGGATTGCGATCGCCCTTATCTTCTCCAACTTCCCCAGCCCTGTCTTTGCAGCCAACGCTGCACGGCTTACCCCACCACCTAGGTTGAACAAGGAAACTGCAGAAAGACTTCTGTCAGTCGCTGGAAGCTGTCAGGATGGTTGCTGCACTCCAGTGCTCAGTCGCTGATGGAGGCTTCAGAGTCCTAAAGCCTGTCGCTTCTAGTGGGGTGGTGATGTTTGAAACCTCTCTTCAACTGCCGCAGGGTAAGAACCTGACTCGTCGCCAGTGTTAAGTATGTGTATTGTATTGAACAATTAACACAAAAACTTAAACGTATAACTCAAACAGGTCTTTACTGGTTGGAGGTAGGGACTGCACGTAGGTCTTTACTTCATGCCCACAGGCGGGAACTGAGGGGAGATCAGTACCCACAGTACTATTTATACCCCTATGGCCAGGAGTGGTACTGCGTATCACTACGCCCAACAAGTAGTGCAGTCCTGTCCATAGGTTCAAAGTAGCACACATATTACATACACAACAAGCAGCAGGTCGGGCAGGGGCCGGAGAAGCCTGTCTAAGGACTCGCCCTCTCGGCACACCCAGTAGAGTGTGGTGATAGCGGTTTTTTTTATATGGGGGGGCTTGTGTTCTGGGGGGGGATTATTTTGGTAAGGCCGAAGATCAAGGCATTTTTTGTTTTTATGGGGGTGTTTGTGTTGTGGGGGGGGGGCTTATTTTTGTAAGGCCGATGATGAAGGCCATTTGGATGGGCAAGTTTTGTTAGTCCTCCCCAGGTTTTGGGAGTGACAGATGTTTTTGACTGTTTTTTGGGGGTCTTGTCTGTTTTTCTGTTTCATGTGGGAAGGGCCCTGAGTTTGTGAAATAAAGCTTTTTATTTATTCAGCATGTCCAGGTGTCATGTTTCAAGTGGTTGTTGCGTTAACCGGCTGAGGGCTTGCGGAGCGGCTGCCTTCAGGTGCGTTCATTGCCACAGGCCATTCCCTGACAGGGGGCCTAGAAGTGTCATTCAATAAGCCGCCGGCGGACGGCCCTTGGACCTTGTGGCTCCCTCCTGGGCTGGTACTCCTCCTCCTCCTCCTCCTCCTCCTCATGGTCCTCCTGCTCGTCCTCCTGAGGTGGTGGTGCAATGTCAGGTGGCAGTGCCTGAGTCCTGCGGATAGCCAGGTTGTGCAGCATGCAGCACACGACGACGAACTGGGAGACTCTATCCAGCGAATACTGTAGAGATCCGCCGGAACGATCCAGGCAGCGGAACCGTTGCTTGAGGATGCCTATCGTTTGCTCTATGATGTTCCTTGTGGCTTGATGGCTTTCGTTGTATGCCTCCTCCGCTGGGGTCCTGGGCGCGCGGAGCGGGGTCATGAGCCATGTACACAAAGGGTAGCCCTTGTCCCCGATAAGCCATCCCCTTGGTGGAGGCTGTGCCTCGAACATGTCAGCCACAGTAGTCTGGCGCAGGATAAATGCATCGTGGCTGCTTCCTGGAAAGCGGGCATTGACAGCTAGGATGCGCTGCCTGTGGTCACACACCAGCTGTACATTGAGGGAATGGTAGCCCTTCCGGTTGCGGTAATCCTCGGCATTGTCGATAGGTGCCCGCATAGCCACATGCGTGCAGTCAATGGCGCCCTGCACCATGGGGAAGCCCGCGATCCTGCCAAATCCGACTGCACGCTGCTCCTGCCTCTGTAGGGTCATGGGGAAGGAGATGAATTGGTGTCTCCTCGCGAAAAGTGCATCGGTGACCTGCCGGATGCAGCGATGCGCGGCGAACTGGGAGATGTTCGCTATGTCCCCTGCAGCGGCTTGGAAGGAGACGCTTGCATAAAAGTTCAGAGCCACCGTGACCTTCACTTCCACCGAGAGAGATGTCCTGCACATCAGCTGTGGACACAGATCTCTGTGAAGCAGCTGGCAGATCTCTGCAACCACCTCCCTTCTGAAGCACAGCCTCTTAACACAATGCGCCGCAGTCATGGTGAGATAGGACACCTGCTGCCGGTATTGCCTGAGTGGGTAAGGCCTACGTTGCCGACGCCTGATGGCCCCTCTGCGTCTAGGCATGGCTGGCCCTCTCTCACAGCGTCTGCGAGCCCTTCGCACATAATGCTGCAACTGAGGGTTGGACCCCCATACAGCCCCCATAATAAAGTTGCAAACAGTGAAATCACAATGATTCAAATGTCAAAGCTCTGGCCAGAAGCCAAAAATACCTCTCCTATGTTGTCCCAAATCAGTAAGCTCTGTCCCTTGGTCTCTGTCCAGAAATCCAAAGCAGTAAAGTCATTGCAGCAAAATGGCTGGGCTTTATAGGTCAGTGTAAGTGCCCTTTAATTAGCGCTCCCCGAGGCCCACAGGGCCTCTGTTGCATTCCACTTCACAGCTCTTAACAGCGCCACGCCCACATTGGGCGGGCGCCACTGAATTTCCGGTTTGGGGCGCACAAACAGCGTTGCACGACGAAATGACGTCATAAGCTGTGCGCGCAGCTGAGCGGGCGCAAACACTTTGCGCCGGTGCTAAATGTCAACTGAATTTGGGCGTAGGCGCAGATCGGTCTGCGCCCAGGCGCTAAGTGCCTAGCGCTGGAAATATACCCCTCTTATGGCGTTAACGGCTGGCGAACGCAACTGAATTTCTAGGCCATCAACTTTTGTACACACACTCCCCCCATTTGCTATTAACATTTTATTTACTGGGCCTTCCACAATGATTTCCCTCCCCTTTACAATTCCCCCCTCCCAACCCTATTGCTCCTCCGTAAAGTGGCCCCAGTGGCTGCAGCAAGGCTGGTGGAAGGCTGCTGAATCTTGGATCCAGAGACTGCAGATGGCCTTGAAGGATGGCCTCGACCAGCTCTGGGCCTGGAGGGCCCAGCTGCAGACTGCACCAACTCAGAATGGGCGGCAGCAGTCTGGGCTGGCTGGGTTACAGACTGCGACAAGTGCAATGGTGGAGTGGCAGTGGTGGGAGCAGGAATGCTGTCACCCTGAGAGAGGACAGCACCTTCCTGCTCGACCAACACACTGCCACTCCCCCGGGGCAGAACCTCAGCATCCAGAGCAATCTGCTCAAGCACAGATTGCTGGCCTGCTGCGGCAACGTGAGATCCCCGGTGGACAGTGGGCGACCCAGCGACATTGGCAGCAGTCAGCGCTTGCGTGGCATCAATCTGAGACTGCATGAGAGCAGCCTGAGATTGGATGGCACCAACCAATGACTCGATTCCAGCACTAAGCCGTTGCGTTGCCTCAGCCTGTGCTGCAATGGCTGCTGCCACCTCACCCATGACACGCGGCATGAGGCCTGGGTCCCTACGGTCTCTCTGCGAGTCAACCATCCTCTGCAAACTGCCAAGGATGGGCTTGAAGATTTGCGCAGAGATGAGTGCAAAGCTGGAGGCGGACACCTCCACGCTCCTAGCCAGTGCATCCATGCTCTCGGGCACCCTTGCCATTGCACCCATGAGCTCAGTGTGCATGCCCATCACCTGTCTGGTCATTGCCTCCACACCGAGGTCCTCATCCTGTGCAACAAAACTCATGTGTGCACTAACCCTCCGGGGAGATGGCCCCCGACCTTCCCTTTCCCCGTGGTGTTGCTGTTGTTGTGTCTGTGGATAATAAGACACAGACTGCAGAAGAAACGGTACAACAGGTGTTTAATGAATGAGGGTTACTCTAGAACTAACTGTACAGATCACCAGTCAGGGTTTATATACAGGTGTGGTCACTGCCGGTACTACAGTATACAGGAGCTGTAAAAAGTAGTTCTCCCCCTTAAAGGTACATACATTACAGCTGTAGCCCACTGGGTCCCGGGGCTTCACCCACATCACAGCCATTTCCTCTGCTCGCCCCCCCCCTCCCGAGCGACCGCGTGGCCCCATCATTGGATGTGTCACCCTCGGGAGACACCGGCAGTGAGGCTTCGGCTTGGTGTTCCTCCTCCTCTCCCGCGTCGCTGCCACTGGGAGACTGAGGCACAGGCTGGTCAGATGGTGGCTGATTATCTGAAAGCATTAAAGCACAAGAGTGGGTTTAATGTCTGGGGAGGGGGGCAGGAAGGGAGCTAGGAATGGAGACAGTATACTTAGATGGAAAGTGGGAAGGGCTTGGGTTATGAGGGGAAGTGGTATGAGGGATGAGGGAGAGGTGATGAACATACCGTTGTTGTCCCCAAGGGGGTCAACCTCTCCAACTGCCACAGCGCCCATGACCTGGGCCGCGATGATGCTGCGCACTCGCTCCTCCAGCTGTGTAAGGGGGTGCAGCTCCGCCTGGCCTCCTCCCGTGCGTTGCTGTTCCCGCCTGTTATGAGCAAGCTTGGACTGCAAGAAAAAGGACAACGTCTGAGTGAGTGTGCAGCCATGTGTTTGGCCATGTGTGCCTACCATAGTTGAATAGCTGTTAATGTATGTAAGGCGTGAGATGTGGATGTGACTTTTAGTAGATGGTCATAGTTGGTGGGTGAGTGTTGGGGGTTTGGTGGTTTATACCATCTGTGCACAGAGTGAGGTTGAGATGGTGGGATGTAGAGGTTTTTGAAGCATGTTCTCATCCTGACCATCCGAGTGAGGTCGTTGAATTTCTTGCGGCACTGGGTGTGGCTTCTGGCTGAGACGTACTGGGCCACCTCCCTCCACATCCCTCTGAACTCCTGCGGCAATGGCCTCCTGCCAGTGTCTGGGATCAGCACTGCCAGTTGGCGTTCCACAGCCGCAACCAGAGCCTCCAATGCCTGGTCGCTGAACCGGCGAGCTCTCTCCCTGGGCCTCTGAGCAGCCATGAGATTTGTGGTTGATGGATTGCAGCTCCTTGCAGGCCCAAGTCACAAGCAGCAATGATCAGGGTGAGGCTGTGCAGCATGATTGAACCTCCCTTTTAAGAACTGGAAGGCGCCAGTCTGTCTGAGGACTTGTAATTGACAGTGCCTGAGCTTGAGTAGCGCTCTGAGGTAGCGCCCCGCTCCCTGACGTTAACGTCCTAAGGGGAGTGTGTAGCGTTTGATTTAACTCCTCTTGGGGCACTAAAACTGAATTTTGCGGTGGCCGGCTCTAATTAGCGGCAGGCGTGAAAGATTGCGCCCGGGTGATGTTAGTGCCCCAAAATGGTCAATACTGAATTTTTCCCCCAATATCCTTTAACACCCTTGAGAGTAGCAATCAATGTAACTGTTGCACTGAATGGCTATGTAACTGGCTCTTTCTAGTAACCAGGAAGACAATTCTGTGGCATTGCTCAGTCAGCAATGTCCAATTACGAAGGCAGATATATATACATTTCCCACTATAGACTAAGGCACAGACTGACAACCAGCAACAATTCTATGTCATTGTTGGACTCCTAGATGTATTTGGAATGGTAGCATGTGTACATAAATCATCAGGGACATTACTGTGTCAGTGTATAGGTTGTCAGCAAAGCCAACCATGAAATCATGCAGTTAATGTCTCTGTCTCAACTCATGCTTCATTCATTTTGTATCAGTTCAGGTTGCTCAGCCTTTGTACAAGATGACAGGGTGACTCTCTATATAATGCATCAACCCAAGGTTAGCACAAATTAGGTGTCTGGACCACAATTGAGTGAATGCTCAGTATGGTTTCTGTTTAAATTACTTGAGAAGAGCTCTCATGCAATTATAATGGTGTGCAGAAGTTTCAGATTGTGATGCACACACTCCACAACCCAGGAATCTGGAGTGGTGTAGGCAGCCACACATCAGAAGACAGGATGAGACTGCAGTCGGCGGAGGCCATGAACAGAGTGGTGCAGATACTTTGGCAGTCGGCAGGCATTGCAACTTTAGCTTCAGATATTCTCTCAGATACAGTGGTGTTAGTCACTCGTCTGACTGCCTTACAATTAAGGACATGCTTATAGTGCCCAATATCTAACTACATAATAGCGTAATCCAGGGGTCTAACAATTGTCTTCCTTTATGATCTCATTTAGATATTCATGACTTTGCATATTTGATTCTTCAATCTCTTCGAAGCTGAATCAAGAAATCACTTGGTACAATGAGGCTGAATACAAATCAGTAAGTTACTTTATTGCAGAGTGAGTGAGCATACAGACCAATAGTTACGATCAGAATCACTTAGTTCAATCAGTACAACTTGTCTTTGCGTAATAATTCAAAATAAGGAAATCTCCACACTTCCCCATATCTTGTTTGAGTCCTAGCTACTCTCCTGCATTCTCACCTTCTCCCCAGCTGTGCCTGACTCACCTTGCAGCCTTTTCTGGACATGCCTGCCTGCCTGTGTCTCTGTGTATTTTTATCAGCCCCCGCCAGAGCCAAAAGAATGAGTCTGTGGTACTTATCGTTTGCTGAGACAGGCTAATGATCGGCTTATTTGTTTACTGTCTTTTGGGAAAACAACTTATATTAGCATAATAACCACCTTTCATCCAGGTACTTCTTTTCTAAAGATGAGTGACTACACTTTGCTGTATAAAATTAAAGGGGCAAAAATTGGGTGGCACCCATTTTGGGGCACTAACGTCGCCTTAGCACCCCGAAAAAATTAGCGGCCCCCATGCTGTAAATTCAGTAGTAGCGCCCCAAGCAGGAGGTGGGGCACTACTGGAAAGCACTCCACCTCCTTCTTGGAGCACCACGTCATTGCAGACCTCCGCCCCTGATTAAAGGGGAGGGGCCTAGCGCTGCGCACACCAGGGCCCTGCTAGACCACCGGGGAGCCGTGAAAACAGCCTGGCACTCAAGAGGAGTGCCAGATTGAGCGATCGCAGCCGGCACCCCGCATACAAAAGCGAAAGGGGGCAGGTGCTGGCAGTCGGCCAAAATAAAAAAGGCCGCCCGACACCTGCCCTTTAACTTGCGTCACCGCTGCCAAATCGGCCTCTGATCGTGTCACAATAGGTCAGGGGGCGCAAGGGAAGTTTGCGGTAGGGCGCAAGTGGGGCACTGCGCACGATGATGGCATCATCGCTGGTGGCGCAGCGCCGCAGAGGCGCTACCAGCTACCGCTGCCACTAACCTCCTACTGATTTTCATGGAAGGCGATAGCGGTGCCGCGCCCGGGCGCTAGGGGACTTGCCCCCCAGCGGCGCTAACGAGAGGCGCAAATCAACCCAATTTTGCCCCCAAACACATTAAAAATAACTTTTAAGAGGTATTCAAAACGAGACGAGATGGTGATAGGACTAGTAAAGAGATCAAAGACGGCTCAGGTTAGGTGTGAAATGTACTGGCAGAATGAGAGACAGCTGCCATGTAAAAAAGAGGAGGGGGGGGAGGGAAAACCCAAAACAAAGGGGTGGGGAAAAACATTAAGTAAAAATGTAATAGGGGCCAAGGTTATGATCTGAAATTGTTGAACTCGATATTGAGTCCGGAAGGCTGCAAAGTGCCTAATCGGAAGATGAGGTGCTGTTCCTCGAATTTCTCTCTACGGATGTTGCCTGGCCTGCTGAGTTTTTCCAGCATTATCTGTTGTTATTTGAGAGAGCTGGTGGTGAGTTAGAAGTGGGTGTCATCAGCGACGTGCGGAACGTGATGTTGTGTTTTCAGATGACATCGCCGAGGGGCAGCATGTAGATGAGCAATAGGAGGGTGGCCAAGGATAGATCCTTGGGGACACCAGAGGTAATGGTGCGGGAGATTAACATTTAAGTCTTGAACCAGCAATGAAAGCAAGCACGTAACACAACCAAGATAAATTTGGACAAGTTGCCTTGAAACATCCCCTTTATTATAGCCATAAAATAAATTTATATTTGATTAAGTTTGTTTTTAAATCCACTTGAGACAGATATGTAAGTAGATAGGTGTAAATTAGCAAAGGAAACCATATACAATATTTTGTACAAGTGTGTTTATTTCACAAGAATATATTCAAGAAGGAGTTAGATATATTTCTTAAGGCTAAAGGGATCAAGGGATATGGGGAGAAGGCAGGGACAGGGTACTGAGTGTGGATAATCAGCCATGATCTCATTAAATGGTGGAGCAGGCTCGAGGGGCCGAATGGCCTACTCCTGCTCCTATCTTCTATGTTTCTATGTATCAAGGGACAATGGAAATGTTTGTACAGTGACCATTTGTTCCAATCAGAAAGCTATGACTCAGCAGACTGAAGTGCTGGAAGCTCAAAAGGCGTGAGACCAACTTCTTAAAAAAATTAGTTCAGCAAAGCAATTTGGCAACCAGAAGTAAGGGTGACACAAGAACATAAGTACATAAGAAATAGGAGCAGGAGTAGGCCATTCAATACGATCATGGCTGATCTTCTATCTCAACTCTTCCTTCCCGCACTATCCCCATATCCCTCGGTTCCCATAGTATCCAAAAATCTATCGATCTCTGTCTTGATTAGACTCAAAGACTGAGCATCCACAACTGTCAAAAAAAACACTTTCCCACCTGACCCGCCACCGATCCCACCCACTGATACCACGGAAAATTCCGGCCTATATGTTTCAATCTCATTCCTCTAACCTCTAGAGAATATAAGCCTACAAAGAAAGAAAGATTTGCATTTTTATAACTCCTTTCCCGACCTCAGAATATCCCAAAGCGCATTACAGCCAATGAAGTACTTTTGAGGTGTAGTCACTGCTGTAATGTAGGAAACATAGCAGAGCCTGATCTCCAATCGTCTAGGATCCCCTTGCCATTGGACCAAGACCTCGCTCTGTCAAGCCCGTGTGGTAGCTGGTGTGCAACGGCCACCCCACGTTAAAAGAATTCACGCACAGGCATCTTCCACCCTTTAAAATGAAGTTTGGGACCTGGAACGTCAGGACCCTCATGGACAACCCCAACAGCGAGAGACCGGAACGCCATACTGCTATTGTTGCCCGGGAGCTCAGACGTTTCGACATAGACATCGCCGCCCTAAGTGAGGCCCAGTGGGCAGAGGAAGGCCAGCTCAAGGAGCAAGGCGGTAGCTACACCTTCTTCTGGAAAGGCAAACCTGAAGAAGAGCGCCGCCTCCATGGGGTCGGCTTCGCCATAAAAAATAAGCTAGTTAAACGTCTCAGAGACTCCCCTTGTGGAATAAAGGAACGCTTCATGACTCTACAGCTCACCCTAGCCCGGAACCAGTGCGCTACGGTCATCAGTGCGTATGCCCCAAAACTGGAAGCCACAGACAAGACCAAAGAGGAATTCTACTCCAGCCTCGAACAATCCCTGTCCCGAGTCCCAACAAGCGACAAGCTGATCCTCCTTGGCGACTTCAACGGCAGAGTTGGAAAGGACACAGACCTCTGGGGAGGTGTGATCGGCAGAGAGCGGGTAGGGAAAGCCAACTCCAATGGTACCCTCCTCCTGCCGAAATGCTTAGAACATTGTAGTGTATGTACTTTGCAGAAGGAACTATA
This sequence comes from Somniosus microcephalus, assembly GCF_052327205.1. NCBI lineage: Eukaryota > Metazoa > Chordata > Chondrichthyes > Squaliformes > Somniosidae > Somniosus > Somniosus microcephalus. The sequence continues at coordinate 62,928,013 of NC_141004.1, forward strand.
TTCTGCAGCCCCTGTATACTGCAGTACCAGTAGTGACCACCCCGTATATAAGCCTGTGTAGTAAATTTTGCATAGTAGTTCCAGTTTGTCTCCACTCAGTAAAGACCTGTTATAACCAACTCCTGCAGTCCGTGTCTCAATTACACACGGACATAATACTGGCGACGAGCAGATCCGAACTTACCTACTGTAGTGTATGTAACCGTTCTACCTTTAAGAGAACTATTTTATGTAACCGTCCACCTTTAAGAGAACTATTTTAGGTGTGGCACTACTTTATCCTGGCTGCTGTATACTGTAATACCGACGGTGACCACACCGGTATATAAGTGCTGTGGCAGAATTTATTGGGCAGATTCGCCCTGACCTTCGAATAGTAAAGTCCTGTTTAAGTTACTCTGGTAGTCTGTGTATTACTTCGCTATACAACCCACAGACTTTACAGTGGCGACGAGTTCGATCTTACCCTGCGTGCAGCAATACGTCCGAAGCAGTTAACGAAGCGTCGAGAAGAGGCAACCGCCCTCGTCGTTTTGCTGAGAGAAAACTCGAGGCTGCAGAGCAAGAAGGAAGGAAGACTTCAAACAAGACGCCTTCCATCAGCAACAGGCACTGATTGTCCCTTCTGCCACGGTGGGGAGTGAGCCGATTAGCACGAGAAGCAAGTCAGCCACGGTGACTGTGAGTAAAGGGAAAATAGAAACAAATAAACGGAGGATAAGGGCGGTGCACTCGACCACGGTCGAGGGGGAAAGGAGCCGGACAGAAGTCGGGCCCAGAGGCGCTGAGACTGGGGCAGCGTGGAGCAGAAGCCGCGGTACAAGCGGGCTGGGGAGCGTCGTGAGACGACTAGACCGCGACGGCGAAAAAGGCCGGACAAATACCGCGACCACGAGGCGCTGTGACCGGGATCGTAAGGCGCAGGAAGATATAAACATAAATAAGCCACGGAGAACTCAGCCACAGCCGGGGAGGAAAGCACCGGACTGCGAGAAGCTGGGAGGCGCGATTGGGGTGAAAAAGGCCGGGCACCTACCGAGGCCGCGAGGCGCTGCGACCGGGATCATAAGGCGCGGAGGCAATAAATAAGTAAATAACTAAATAACCCGCGAAGAATCAGCCGCAGCCGGGGAGGAAAGGACCGGACTGCGGGAGGTCTGGGAGAGGCGTTTAAAGCCGCTGAGGGAGAGCCGCGCGAGCGGGAGAGACAGAGCCCGAGAGAGAGCGAGCAAGAGCCGAGCGAGCGGGAGAGACAGAGCCCGAGAGAGAGCGAGCGAGAGCCGCGCGAGCGGGAGAGACAGAGCCCGAGAGAGAGACCGAGCGAGGTTCCGGCCAGCGGCTTGCAGCAGCTGCCGTGAAGGACCAGGAGCTGGATCTGTCCGACGCCAACTGGTTGTCCCCAGCGCCGGTTGCCCCTGCCGAAAAGAAGAAGGGGGGGGGGGACAAGGAACGCGATCGGCTTTTCTAGCGCGCGCTTCAGAATAAACTGAAGCCGGCGCACAGGCTACAAACCCCGTAAACCAGCGGTCGTCGCCCGAGGGGAAAGCTTACCCCTCCCACCAGAGGAAGAAGTCAGGAGCGGGAAACCGCCATTTTGCCAGTAGGGGGGAAGAAGACAAGCGCGGGAAACCGCCATTTTGCCAGTAGGCGGGGAAGAAGACAAGCGCGGGAACCCGCCATTTTGGAAAAAAAAAGAAAAAGTTAAAAAGTTAAAGAGAAATCCTGTTGTTTCGCAGAAAGATAGTGAGAGATAGTGAAGATGCCTAAGCATGGTAACATCAACAACTTCGATGCCGAGGTGGTAGATTGGGCCACGTACGTAGAACGTATCGAGATATATTGTGAGGCCAATAAAATAAAAGATGATGATAAAGCTATAACCTTGCTAAACTCGATGGGCGCGAAGACATACGGGTTATTGAAGCATCTTCTATCACCAGCTAAACCGACGGATCAGACCTTCGCTAATATTGTTGCTGTTCTGAAGGATCACTTGAACCCCACACCGCTGATGTTGGCGGAACGATTCAAATTTTATGCGAGAACGCAACGGAAAGAGGAAAGCAACGCGGAATACTTGGCCGAACTGCGTAGATTAGCAAAATACTGCCAGTTTGGAGGAAATCTGACAGAGGCATTGCGAGACAAGTTCGTGTGCGGGTTGTCGAAGGAAGGAACGCAAAAGCGACTGCTCGAAGAGAACGACCTTACACTTGATAGGGCTGTCCTTATTGCAGCATCACACGAAGCCGCAGCGAAAGGAACTGCGGAAATGCAGCTAAAGGCAGCGGTACTCAGTGTGGATCAAATTACTTCGGGTACAACGAAAAGTTATCGTTGTGGGAAGACAACACATGACCAGAACCAATGCTGGTTTAAAAACCAGGAATGTCGAAAATGTGGCAAACTGGGGCACATAGCTAAAGTATGCCGGTCAGGAAAGAAGACCAACAACCAAAAAAAGCCATCACCGGAAAAGTACAACAAAGTACACAAGGTGGCTGAGAAGAGTTCAGACGAACAGAATTCGGATTCAGACCCAAACGGCCAGGAACTGGGTAGTCTGAGAATTCACAATGTGAGTAAGGAAGCTGACCTACAAACTATCTGGGTCATGCTAAAAATAGCCGGAGTCCAAGTAAAAATGGAGTTGGACACTGGATCAGCCCTATCAGTCATAAATCGAAGGGATTACAACCGGCTATTCTCACATATACCCTTGAGAGATACCAAGTTCGTATTGCAGACATACATGGGGCATAAAGTATACCCCATGGGAAAGATAAGAGTCAAGGTGAGAGACAGGGGCAAAGAACACCCCGGAATGGACTTATACGTACTACCTGAGGGAGGACCACCACTTCTAGGACGGGAGTGGATCAAGAAAATAGACATGGAATGGCACTACCTAAAAGCAATAACGAGTGAGGACTCGGTGCAGACAATCAGCTCAGACTCTGAAACGGATGACGATAAGACCAGCCCAAGTATGAAAGACAAGGCTAAAATGGACTTGCTGACTGAGGTTGGAAAAACGAAGGCGTGCATAAAGGCTTATGCGCCAGAGGAGAACAAAGTTTCAGAACAGAATTCCACTGAACAACAACAACATAGTTTGACAGAGAATTCTGAGTCTGTCCAGTTTACAGACATATACATTACTGAGGAACACCGAGCTCAAACTCAACTTTATTTCAAATTACAACAGCAATTAGAACAATTGAGTCGCCGTCTTGAGCAAGAGACAACAGCAATGAAAAAGTTCTTGGACACAGAGTGGGAGAATCTGGAAAGACAACAGAAGCAGCTGGGGGAGAAAATGGAGCAGGAGCACACAAACCGTCTGCGCGAGGAGGCCAAACGAATCAAAGCTGATTCGGCCTCTGAAGGTGCGTGCTCTAATCTGGTGGAGCAAGATGTTCAGCAACTGAAGGCGCTGGTTAGCAGGTTGCAGGCAGAAAAAGCTGAGTTGGTCGACATGACTTCCGAGCTCCTACTGAAGTTGGGTGCAGCATCACCGGACGATTCATTAGTGGAAATTCGAATGATGGGGGCTGCGGATGATGGCGAAGTAGAAGCAGCAAAGGAGCCCCAGGACAAGGTTCTAAACAGCCCTGCAGCTAATGGAAAAGGGATGAGGACAGAAGAGTTAACAGTCAGCCAACTCCTCCAGGGCAAGGTTATAAACAGCCCTGTAGTTAATGGAAAAGGGATGATGGCAGAAGAGTTAACAGTCAGCCAACTCATTCATATGCTGAGGGATAAAACTCTAAAATGGGAAAAACTTAAATACGAGCCTCAATCTTCAAAGGGAAGGGAGCTCTCAAAAGTCATTGGAAGAGCTGAGGTGGCAACCCAGACTGAGAAGTCTGCAGCAGAACAGCCCTTGGATGCCAAAAGTACGCTGACGCACGGCAATGCAGAACAACAGAATACTGAAACAGCTACTTCAGTAGAGGGATTGAATAGTCCGATCAATCAATCTCCGAATGAAGTTGAAGTATTGAAATCACAAATTATGTCATTAGTAAAAGACTTGCAGGAAGCCCAGGAAAAGCGGGATGAAGCTGAACACATGAAGAAGTCTCTTCAGGAAAGATGTCAGGATTTGGAACAAAAGTTGGCTAACATCCAGCTGGGTAGGGAGGAAATAGAAGACCCTCCCGTTGGCTTAGCTCAGGACGACACCGAATATGACCATGACCTGTTGAGCGACACCGAATATTACGAGGACCTGTTCTGCCCAGCTTGTGATGAAAACTCCCAAAGTGCAGAAAACTTGATGAATCACAAAAAGTCTAAGGAACATCGGGAGATGGTGGCGCTACTACGGGAGGAACTGTGCAGGCAGCTGGCAGCTGACAGTGGAGCCCAGAGAGTCTCCAAGAAGCAGAAAAGGAAAAGACGAAGCAGAAAATAATGACCATCTGAACCATTATCACCTCTACCAGACCACGCACGTGCTCCCTCCGAATGGAGCCAAATCAGTTGGAAGTAGAAAAACTTCCCAAGGAATCCAGTGGTTTTTAAAAGTCAGCAATGCTGGTTCAGGAGTGACGGAAGTTCAAGCTGTTAAGTTTAGGGAAGGACTATTGGGTGAGTCACTCCAGCAACGTGAACCGACTACACCACCGGGAACTGCTACACCACGGAGGCGTTGTCCGGACTGAGTTAAGAAGCACAGGAGACGCCTCCACAGAGACTAAATCTGTGAACTGTTTTCCACAGAGACTGAAATTGTGAATTGTTTTCCACAGAGACTATATCTGTGAATTGTTTTACATGAAGTTGAATACATGTATGTTTAATGGAGAACAAGTATGTTGTAAGCTAAAAAAGGAGGATTGTAGTGTATGTAACCGTTCTACCTTTAAGAGAACTATTTTATGTAACCGTCCACCTTTAAGAGAACTATTTTAGGTGTGGCACTACTTTATCCTGGCTGCTGTATACTGTAATACCGACGGTGACCACACCGGTATATAAGTGCTGTGGCAGAATTTATTGGGCAGATTCGCCCTGACCTTTGAATAGTAAAGTCCTGTTTAAGTTACTCTGGTAGTCTGTGTATTACTTCGCTATACAACCCACAGACTTTACACCTACAGTCTGCACCACCTCATGGGGATCCATCCCTGAAGCGAAGTTGTCAGAGGTCGAGGCCAGAAGGAAGAAAGAAAATAAATAAATAAATAAAACAAACAGAAGAAACAGGTGTCGACCGTGGGCAACCGCCTCTGATTCATCAGAGTTGAAGATTTGCAGGAGAGGCTGTCGAGAGCGGGGCTTGGTTATCCTGTCGATGGTGTTCCAGCTAATCGGGCTGGTGGCAGGTAGTACACTGATCCTTCCTGGGCTGCGGCGGGCTAGAGCTCGGTCGGGTGGCTTTTCAATGGGGCCGAGCAGCGTTGTCGGGAGGAGGAGAGAGAGAGAGAGGGTGGAGCACACAGGGCGCGGCCGGTGCTACAAAGCCGGGCAGCGTACAGACCCGGGAAGAGGGAGGAAAGTGTCCCATAGGGTTGCTCCGACGATGGAAAAATAAAGAAATTAGAAGCGCAGAAAGCCGCGAGGAGCTGCAGTTTGCCACGGGAACCGCGGAGAGCGGCGTTAGCAGCAGCGCGGGGGGGAAGTGCGCAAAGACCATAGGGCGTCGCCATCAAGGCATAAAACGCCAGCGACAGCGCTAGCAGCAGCGGAGAAGACGGAAAGCGCGGGAGGCGCCATTTTGTTAAATCGGGGAAGAAGGCAAAGCGCAGGAGGCGCCATCTTAGATTTCCAAGATGCCGAAGACTGGCAATATCACTGCCTTCGATAATGCAATAGAAGATTGGACCACGTATGTGGAAAGAGTCGAAGTATATTGCGAGGCAAACGAAGTAGCCGATGAGAAAAAGGCATCGGTACAGGGTACTACTAAACTTAATGGGCGCAAGAACGTACGGCCTATTGCGGAACCTGATTACTCCAGCCAAACCGATGGCAAAGAGTTTTAACGAAATTGTTCAGATCCTACAGGAACACTTAAATCCTACACCGCTGCTGATAGCAGAAAGATTTAAATTCCACAGGAAAAGTCAGCATAAAGATGAGAGCAATGCTGATTACCTTACAGAACTACGCAAGCTATCAAAGCACTGCCAGTTTGGAGCAGGACTGACAGATACTCTACGGGACAAATTTGTCTGTGGACTCCTGAGTGAAGGAACCCAGAAGAGGTTACTCTCAGAGAAAGAGCTGATGCTAGATAAGGCTTTCAGCGTGGCAGTATCGTACGAAGCAGCAGCAAGGGGAGCTGCAGAAATACAGCAAAAGCCACAGGAATACGGCACCCATGAAATGACACGGGGATTTGGAAAATGTTATCGATGCGGCAGAACAACCCATGACCAGAAGGACTGCTGGTCCAAGGACAAAATATGCAGGCAATGCGGAAAGATGGGACATATTGCACGAGTTTGCAGGTCTGGGAAGAAGACTAATGACAACAAAAAGGCTACTAAGGAACAGTACAGGAAAGTACAAAAGATGACGGACAGTAGTTCCGAAGATCAGATGAGCGATAGTGAATCCGGGAACAAGAGACTAAGCTGTCTCAAACTCCACAACGTAATCGCAAAAGAGGATCACCGAACCATTTGGGTCACCCTCACGATAGCAGGGTCCCAAGTCAAAATGGAATTGGATACAGGATCAGCCCTGACCGTCATGAATCGACGAGACTACGAGCGGCTATTCTCACACATACCCTTGAAAGAGACATCCATTGTCTTGAAGACGTATATGGGGCAAAAAGTATACCCCAGAGGGAAAATAAGGGTGCCTGTCGAATACAACGGCAAGGAAATACAGAAATTGTATCTGTACATACTGCAAGATGGTGGACCACCGTTATTGGGACGTGAATGGATCAGAAAGATAAGTTTAGACTGGCACTCCATTCAGGCACTGACGGTGGCTGGTAAAAAGGATGACAACGAGACACCTGGTCGATTGTCAAAAATCTTAGCTAACGCCAAAGAGGTATTTCAACAAGAACTGGGAACTCTTAAAGGCGTAACCGCCTCGATAAAAATAGAAGAGAATGCAATTCCCAAGTTTTTCAAAGCAAGACCGGTACCATATGCAATTCGCCCAGCCGTCGAGGCAGAGCTGGAGAATCTGGAGAATGCAGGTGTGTTATCTAAGGTAGACTGGAGCAAGTGGGCGACACCCATCGTTCCTGTCATGAAGAAAATGTTAAACAATAAGTCTGAGGAGCCAAGGAAGGTTCGCATCTGTGGGGACTTCAAGGTGACGGTGAACCTAGTCCTTCACACACTACAATATCCTCTCCCGAGGACAGAAGATATTTTCGCCTCACTATCTGGAGGGAAGCGTTTTACAAAAATTGACCTAGCACAAGCTTATTTGCAGATGGAGGTTGAAGAATCCTCTAGGAAGTATCTCACGATAAACACTCACAAAGGTCTTTACCAGTATAATCGACTGCTATTCGGAGTAGCATCAGCTCCGGCGATATGGCAAAGAGCAATGGAACAAGTCCTGCAAGGGATTCCGGGGACTCAGTGTTACTTGGACGACATCCTAGTGACAGGTGAAGATGACAGTGAACACCTTGCCAACCTAGAGCAGGTGCTCAATAGACTAAGAGAACATGGGCTATGAGCCAATCGCCCCAAGTGCGAGTTTTTTAAGAAACAGATATCGTATTGTGGCCACGTGATTGATGAAGAGGGGTTACATAAGTCCCCTGACAAAATTGAAGTGGTAGCTAAGGCTCCAGTGCCTGAAAATGTGCCGCAACTGAGGTCATTCCTCGGATTGGTGAATTACTACCATAAGTTTTTGCTGAATTTGTCCACAATTCTGCACCCACTGAACGCCCTACTACAAACTGGAGTAGCATGGAAATGGAGCGATGAATGTAAGCGGGCCTTTCAGAAGAGTAAAGACCTAATCACTTCAAGAGAAGTATTGGCTCACTACAACCCATCACTACCAATAAGACTGGCGTGTGATGCGTCTCCCTACGGCATTGGAGCGGTACTGTCACATAAATCCCTTGATGGTTCAGAGAGGCCGATAGATTTTGCGTCACGCTCGTTAACTTCAGCCGAGCGTAACTACACCCAGATTGACAGAGAGGCCCTCAGCCTGGTGTGGGGGGTGAAGAAGTTCAATCACTACCTGCACGGTCAGAAATTTACTCTGCTAACTGATCATCAACCTCTTGTCTCCATTTTCAACCCTCAGAAGGGCGTCCCGATAATGACAGCACAACGGCTACAGAGGTGGTCCCTTTTCCTAGGGGCACACCAATATGACATCGAGTACAAAGGAACTAAACAGCATGGGAATGCTGATGGATTGTCGTGCCTACCGTTGCCGACGGTGGAAGAAGCACCTGCAGTGGATCCAGTGGAGATATTCCACGCGACCATAGTTGAATGTCTACCTGTGACGAATGCAAACATAGAAAAGGAAACACGAAATGACCCGACACTCTCCTGGGTCTATGATTTAACGGTGAAGGGATGGCTAGCACATGGCGAACCACTGTTGCCAGCATTCTCGCCGAGAAGAGAACAGCTGTCAGTGTGCAGAGGAACCTTGATGTATGGGTCCAGAGTAGTAATTCCACCCAAATTGAAGGATAGAGTGCTCAATGAGCTTCATGAGGGTCATCTGGGAGGGGTAAAAATGAAGAACTTAGCCAGAGCATTTGTGTGGTGGCCGGGAATCGATAGAGAAATCGAAGAGATGACCAAGAGCTGTACAGGATGCCAGAAGGTCCAAAACGCCCCACCACAAGCCCCTCTACATCCATGGGAGTGGCCCTCATCTCCATGGCAAAGGGTGCACATTGATTTTGCTGGTCCATTTATGGACTCGATGTTTTAATTGCGGTGGATGCACATTCAAAGTGGCCAGAGGTAATAAAAATGTCCTCAACCACCACAGAAAAAACTATCACAGTCTTACGAACCATATTCACCAGAAATGGGCTGCCTGAACAGATTTGCTCCGACAATGGACCACAGTTTGTGTCTGAAGAGTTCCGGAGGTTCTTAAAGAACAATGGTGTTAAGCATTACACATCCGCCCCATATCATCCAGCCACCAATGGATTGGCTGAGAGGTTCGTTCAAACATTCAAGAAGGCTATCAAGGCAATGTGTAATGAAGACATACCCCTACAACACAAGGTGGATAACTTCTTGTTTGCCTACTGGAATGTGACACATGCGGTTACCAACCAAACTCCAGCCATGATGTTCTTCAATCGAAGACTAAGATGCCGCTTGGATTTGGTCAAGTCAAACATCAGAAGAGATGTGGAGAACAGGCAGTTTCAGAATATGAATGAAAGGCCGACCAGGAGTTTTAAGATAGGTCAACCAGTTTTGGCCTGGGACTACCGCACAGAGAAATGGCAGCCAGGAACGATCTGCACACGGCAAGGACCTCTAATGTATACCATGGACGTTGGAGAGAGCATTGTAAGACGCCATGCTGACCAGATTCTAGAGTCACTGGAAAATGTCAATTCCACACCACGATCCGATACACCTGGTGATGAAACCGAAGTACCAATTGCATCTACCTCAGAATCGGGAATATTGGAAGCAGACGAACCCAACAACGACGTTGATTCCGAATCAACTCTGCCAGAAGAACCTGATACCACAAAGAGGCATTATCCAGACAGAATCAGGAAGCCTCCTCAAAGACTGAATTTATAATTGCTTAACTTCAGCTAATGTGTATGACAACTGTAATTGTAAATATGTTATTCAATTATTAATCGAATGTTATGTACTGTTTAGCTAAAAGGGGAGGAATTGTAGTGTATGTACTTTGCAGAAGGAACTCTATTCTGCAGCCCCTGTATACTGCAGTACCAGTAGTGACCACCCCTGTATATAAGCCTGTGTAGTAACTTTGTATAGTAGTTCCCGTTTATTTCCACTCAGTAAAGACCTGTTATAACCAACTCCTGCAGTCCGTGTCTCAATTACACACGGACATAACAAACATGGCCTTGTCATAACCAACACCTTGTTCCGTCAGAGAGACAAGTACAAGGCTTCATGGCAACACCCTCGCTCCAAGCACTGGCATCTGCTGGACTACGTCATCGTCCGAGCGAGGGTCCACAAGGATGTTCGCATCACCCACGCCATGACAGGGGCCGATGACTGCTGGACAGACCACCGCCTAATCCACTCTATCATCTCCATCAAAGTAGCCCCAAAATAGCGGCGGCAACAGAAGCAATGCCACAGGAAAATCAACGCTGGAGCGCTCAAAGACCCTGCTAAGAAAGCCCTATTCAGCCTGCGCCTCATAACCAACCTGACGACTCCCAGTGATGCAGAAACACAGGGTGTCCACAGCACCTGGTCCGCACTCAAAGCCTCCATAATCAGCACCTGTGAAGAGACGCTCGGTCACTCAACCAGGAAACACCAAGACTGGTTCGACGAGAACGACCAGGAGATCCAGGAGATAATAAGCCACAGGCGCAAGGTGTTGTGGAGTATTTTAAACCAACACTCGACACAAGGTTTTAGAGCGATAGTCAAGTTGTCTTTATTGCACCGGTGGGGAAAAAGTCTGCTCTGTCTTAGCCAGACCTTTCCAAATTGTTACAGAAAACACTACGGCCTAGAAATTCAGTTGGGCACGCCAGCCGTTAGCGCCTTAGGAGGAGTAGATCTCGAGCACTAGGCGCTTAGCGCCCGGGCGCAGCGCGATCTGCGCCTCGCCCCAACTTCAGTAGACATTTAGCGCCGGCGCAAAGTCTTAGCGCGCGCCCTGCTGCGCGCGCAGATCATGACGTCATTTCCTAGTGCAACGCCCTTTGTGCGCCCCGAACCGGAACTTCACTCACGCCGGCCCATTGTGCGCCGGGCGGCCCTAACAACTGTGAAGTGGAACGGTACACAGCCGAGGCGGGCCGCGGGGAGCGCTAATTAAAGGGCACTTACCCTGCACTATAAAGGCCAGCCATTTTGCAGCATTCACTCTTGTGCAACGGTTTTTTGGAGAGAGACCAAGGAGGAGAGCTTACTGGTTTGGACCAACACTAGGACAGGTATTTTTGGCTCAGGCCAGAGCTTAGCAATTATCTTTGCCTTCATTGAGAGCTCAGTGTTTGCCAGCATATAATGGGGGCTGCATTGGGTGCCAACGCTGACTTTCAGCCTTATGCCAGAAGGGCTTACAGACGCCGTGAGAGAGTGGCAGCCCTGGCTAGACGCAGAGGGGGCAACAGGCGTCGCCAACTGAGGCCTTACCCACCCAGGGTATACCGCCAGCAGTCCTCCTATCTGACCATGTCTGCCGCGATGTGTGTTAGGAGGCTGCGATTCAGAAGGGAGGTGGTAGCAGACATCTGCCAGCTGCTTCACAGAGATCTGCAGCCACAGCTGATGCGCAGGACGGCTCTGTCGGTGGCAGTGAAGGTGACGGTGGCTCTCAACTTCTATGCCACCGGCTCCTTCCAATCCGCTGCTGGGGACATCGCTAACATCTCCCAGTTCGCCGTGCATTGCTGCATCCGCCAGGTGACCGATGCCCTTTTCAGAAGGAGACATCAATTCATCTCCTTCCCCATGACCCTGGACAAGCAGCAGCAGCGTGCAGTGGGATTTGCAAGAATAGCGGGCTTCCCCATGGTGCAGGGCGCCATTGACTGCACGCATGTGGCTTTGCGGGCACCTCTGGAGCATGCCGAGGATTACCGCAACCGGAAGGGCTACCATTCCCTCAACGTACAGCTGGTGTGTGACCACAGGCAACGCATCCTAGCTGTCAATGCCCGCTTTCCAGGCAGCAGCCACGATGCCTTTATCCTGCGACAGACAACTGTGGCTGACATGTTCCAGGCACAGCCTCACCCAAGAGGATGGCTTATCGGAGACAAAGGCTATCCTTTGTATACCTGGCTCATGACCCCGCTCCGCGCGCCCACGACCCCTGCTGAAGAGGCATACAACGAGAGCCATCAAGCGACTAGGAACATCATAGAACAAACAATCGGCGTCCTCAAGCAACGGTTCCGCTGTCTCGATCGCTCCGGGGGAGCCCTCCAGTATTCGCAGGAGCGAGTCTCCCAATTCGTCGTCGTTTGCTGCATGCTGCACAACCTGGCTATCCGCAGGACTCAGGCACTGCCACCTCACGTTGGACCACCACCTCAGGAGGAGGAGCAGGAGGAGCATGAGGAGGAGGAGGACGAGGAGTACCAGCCCAGGAGGGAGGCATAAGGTCCAAGGGCCGCCCGTCGGCGGCTTATTGAACGTCACTTCTAGGCCCCCTGTCAGGGAATGGCTTGTGCCAATGAAAGAACATGATTGCAGCCGCTCCGCAAGCCCTCAGCCGGTTAAGGCAACAAACACTTCAAAGATCAAACATGGACAATGTTAATAAATAAAATGCTTTATTGTACAAACTCAGGGCCCTTCCCACATGAAAACCAAAAACAGACGAAACCCCCAAAAAACACTCAAACACATTACTCGCTCCCACAACCTGGAGAGGATTAACAAAACAGTGCAACTCAAATGGCTGTCATCCTCGGCCTTCGTAAAAAACAAACATCACATCCTCGGCCTTCAAAAAACAAACATCACATCCTCGGCCTTCAAAAAACAAACATCACATCCTCGGCCTTCAAAAAACAAACATCCAATTCTCGGCCTCAAAAAACAAACATCCAATTCTCAGCCTCAAAAAACAAACACAACTGGCCACACATTCGACTTTTTGGCCCGCTAGGGCGATGCCTTGGCCATCTTTGTGTGGCCCCTGCCCGCCCTGCTGCTCCTCCTCAAAGTAAGGCCATTGGCTGCTGCAAGGCTGGGGGCAGGCTCCTGAGGGGCACATGTCGTGACGGCAGATGCCCTTGGGGGTCGGCCTAGTCGAGGTCTGGCCGTCGAGCGGGCGGCTGTTGAATGCTGCAGCTGTGGCTGGCCAGCATCAGTCGCTGCAGCAGCTCCTGGCAGCTCCACTGGGGGAGTGGCAGTGGCGGCTGGAGGAATGGGGGCAAGCTGGCGGCTGGCAGGCGCTCGCTGGTCGCCTGAGACACTGGCACTCGCCCGGGCCAGCACTGCAGCATGCGCACCAATCTGCCGAGGGACAGACCGCAGTGCTGCTGCAGCACGCCGGGTGCCCTGGCGATGCCTGGCTGACACAGCGAGTGTGGCAGCAGTGAGTGCCCGTGTTGGCCTGTTCAGTGACCTCATCAGAGCACCCAGTGACTGCACGGCACCACTGATCAGCTGCCCACTCGCTGCCTGAGCTGCCCCGAATGCCGCCCGACTCGCTGCCTGCTCTGCCCCGAATTCCGCCAAACTGATGGCCTGTGAGGCCCCGACGTCGGTCACACTCCAAGAGAGGGACTCGATGGCCTCAGGCAACTGTGCCACTACCCCCATGAGCTCCGTGTGCCGGCGCTCCGAGTCCGCGGACAAGTCCTCGAGGCGTTCCATCTCCTCGGCGAAGACCATCTCCGGACTGGAGGCCGGACTCTCCCTCTGGGGAGAAGGCCGCCGAACTGGCCGACCCTTCCTGCGTTGCTGGACGCCGCTGGGCCCAGCAATTGGACTCCCCTCCGACCCTTCCCCCCTCTGGGGAGAAGGCCGCCGAGCTGGCCGACCCTTCCTGCGTTGCTGGACACCGCTGGGCTCAGCAATTGGACTCCCCGCCGACCCTTCCCCCCTCTGGGGAGAAGGCCGCTGAGCTTCCACCCCCCTCCCGTGTTTCTGCAGGCCGCAGGTCCCATAAGCTCCCCTCCCCTCCGACACTTCCGCCACGCTCCCCTCCAGGGAAGACGTGTCCCCTACATTCGCATGGGTTGCCGCGGCTGAGGGTTCCCCTGATGGGCCGCCTTCCTCTTGCTCCTCCTCCTCCTCCTCTTCTGAGGGGCTGTCACTGGCAAGTTCAGGGACCTCCTCCTCACCATCTGAAAGCAGGAAGGCACAAGAGTAGCTTTAGAGTGAGGAGAGGGCGTCAGCGAGGGATGCATGAGTGGTGGCATTCAGCGCATTGGTCGGACAGTGGCAAAGGATGTAGATCTGATGCGCAAGTGGGGCGAGAGAGGTCCAAAAGGTGATGTCCTTACCATTGGTGCCCAGAACAGGGTCGGCATCTCCACATGCAACGGGGCCAATCACCCGGCCACCCATGATGCGCTCCACGTGATATTGCAGCTCGGTGAGCGGCTGGATCTGGGGTCGGCCTCCCCCGGTCGCAGTCCGGCTCTTCTTATTATTGGCCAGCTTGGCCTGCAAGAGAAAGGACGGCCCCTAAGTACAGTGTGTCGCCCTGATCTTGTGTGCACTGCCTCCCATGGTGGAATAGCCTGGCCAGTGTGTCGCCCTGATCTTGTGTGCACTGCCTCCCATGGTGGAATAGCCTGGCCAGTGTGTAGCCCTGATCTTGTGTGCACTGCCTCCCATGGTGGAATAGCTTGGCCAGTGTGTTAAGTGCAGAATGTGCAATTGATGTTCATGCCTGTCCCATAGCTGCTGCATGAGGGCTGGCCATTAGGGCTTTCAGGTCCCTTTGCCCATAATGTGAGGTGCACATGCAAGGATGAGGAGGACACTGGAAAGGGTACTCACCCTGACAATCCGAGTGAGGTCATTAAACTTTTTGCGGCATTGGACACCGCTCCTGGGGACCTCGCTGTTGGCTGACACCTTGCTGGCGACATGCCTCCAGGCTCTCCGGTAGACGCGGACCGGCGCCTTCCTGCCATTGTCCGGGTACAAAATATGGCGCCTCTTCTCCACAGCACCAACCAGCACACTCAGATCAAGCTCTGAGAAGCGCTGCGCTCGTTCACGGGCCTTCTGCATGGCTTCAGGCGCTATTTGGGTCCAGCAGCAGTGTTCAGGCCTAGCTGGAGGGCTCCACTATCCAGGGCATGGCAGCAGACCAAGTCGACCCTTCCCCCTTAAGAGCTGGCCGGCGCCAGGGTGTCTGCTGTCAATCACGAGATGGCCGCACCTGCGCTGCGTCCGGCCTCGGCGCTCTCACTCAGCACCTCCGGCTTAGCGCCTAAAGAGAGGCGTGCAGCGCCAGTTTTAGCGCTCGAGCAAACTCTTAGGGCGAAGCTAATGAATATCGGAGAAGTGGCCTCGATTTTGCACCGGGCGCAAACTTTAGCGGCCGCCCGACTTTACCGC
The DNA here is from genome assembly GCF_052327205.1 of Somniosus microcephalus. NCBI lineage: Eukaryota > Metazoa > Chordata > Chondrichthyes > Squaliformes > Somniosidae > Somniosus > Somniosus microcephalus. The sequence continues at coordinate 62,943,210 of NC_141004.1, forward strand.
CCCAAAAGTGGCTACAATGAATTTCTAGGCCTACATTTTTATACATTACAATAAGCATGGCCACCTCATGTTAAATTCATTCCTGCCACCTGATTGGATCTTGGCTTGCATGCACCTTCACGGATTGGTTACGAATCTTAATATAAACATGTATAAGCTGCCTCTTCAATCAACCACTCAAACTGCTGAATGCTAATTATAAGCTACCTTGGAATGTAACCTAGGTAATAAAGTTCTTATGGGCAGTTGAAATGCTGAACATGCTATCTCCATTTAATTGTTTTATATCTCTCCAAAGGTCAGCTATCTTCGACCGCATCTTTATGGATGTGGTCTTTCGTGGTAGTCCCTGTCTTCCTTATACTATTCAGTGAAACTGCCAGCGATGTCAGTTTAACTCGTTCCCCACTGCACAAGGCATTCCTGATCTGGAAACAGCAACAGAACTTGAGAGCAAGAAAGCAGCTCTACAGACGCCTGAAGGCCGAGGTCCAACAAAAAACCTGCGACCTAAAGAACAGATGGTGGGTGGAGAAAGCGCAGGAGATCCAGCAGCTAGCCGACAACCACGATGTGTGTGGATTCTTTAGCGCAGGCAAGACCACCTACGGCCCAAGCACCCAAGGTCCTACCCCACTGTGGGCCAAGAACGGAGAGGTACTCATCAAGGACAGAGAGGTAGTTAGTGCCTGCTGGAAGGAGCACTTCAAAGATCTCCTTAACCGAGACTCTGTCTTCGACGCGAGCGTCCTCACCTCCATCCCGCAGCATGCTACCCGTCACCACCTCAGCACAACCCCAGCCCGGCCTGAGGTTGAAAAGGCCATCTGACAACTGAAGAACAACAAGGCCTCAGGAGCAGATGGAATCCCTGCCAAGGCGTGAAAACATGGCAGAGAAGCACTATTGGTGTGAAAACATGAACTAATTTCTCTTATTTGGAAGGAGAAGAGCATGCCAGGGGATCTCAGAGATGCTGTAATCATGACCATCTTGAAGAAAGGTGACAAGTCCAATTGCAGTATTTACAGAGGAGTCTCCCTGCTGTCTGCCACAGGGAAAGTCATCACAAGAATCCTCCTCAATCGCCTTCTCCCAGTGGCTGAAGAGTTCCTCCCAGAGTCGCAATGCGGATTCCGCCCACTAAGGGGCACAATGGACATGATCTTCATCGCGTGTCAACTACAAGAAAAATGCAGGGAACAGCACCAACCGTTGTACATGGCCTTCTTTGACCTCACAAAGGCCTTCGGCACCGTCAACCATGAGGGATTATGGAGTGTCCTCCTCAAATTCGGCTGCCCTCAAAAGTTTGTCACCATCCTCCGCCTGCCTCACGATGACATGCAAGCCGTGATCCTGACCAACGGTTCCACCACAGACCCCAAGCTGGGGTCAAGCAAGGCTGTGTCATCACACCAACGCTCTTCTCGATCTTCCTGGCTGCAATGCTCCATCTCATCCTCAGTAAGCTCCCCACTGGAGTGGAGCTAATCTACAGAACAAACGGGAAACTGTTCAACCTCCATCGCCTCCAGTCCAGATCCAAGGTCATCCCATCCTCTGTCATCGAATTACAGTATGCAGATGACGCTTGCGTCTGCACTCACTCTGAGGCCAAACACCAAACCATTGTCAACACCTTCACCAAAGCATACAAAAGCATGGGCCTTACACTAAACATCCGTAAGACAAAGGTCCTCTACCAACCTGCCCCTGCCACACAGTACTGCTCCCTGATTATCATAATCCATGACGAGGCCTTGGACAACGTGGACCACTTTCCATACCTCGGGAGCCTACTGTCAACAAGGGCAGACATCGATGATGAAGTCCAACACTGCCTTCAGTGTGCCAGTGCAGCCTTCAGTCGCCTGAGGAAGAGAGTGTTTGAAGACCAGGACCTCAAGCCCAGCACCAAGCTCATGGTCTACAGAGCTGTAGTGATACCCACCCTCCTGTATGCTTCAGAGACATGGACCATGTACAGCAGGCACCTCAAAGCACTGGAGAGGTACCACCAACACTGCCTCCGCAAGATCCTGCAAATCCATTGGCAGGATAGGCGCACCAACATCAGTGTTCTCGCTCAGGCCAACATCCCCAGCATCGAATCTTTCACCATGCTCGATCAGCTCTGATGGACGGGCCACATTGCCCGCATGCCCGATACGAGAATCCCAAAACAAGCGCTCTACTCAGAGCTCCGATATGGCAAGAGAGCCCCAGGTGGGCAGAGGAAATGCTTCAAGGACACCCTCAAAGCCTCCTTGAAAAAGTGCAACATCCCCACCGACACCTGGGAATCCCTGGCCCAAGACAGCACAAAGTGGAGGAGAAGCATTCGGGAAGGCGCCGAACACCTCGAGTCTCTTCGCCGGGAGCAAGCGGAAGCCAAGCGCAAACAGCGGAAGGAGCGCACGTCAACCCAAGCACCCCACCCACCCACCCCTTCAACCACCATCTGCCCCACCTGTGATAGAGACTGTAGGTCCCGCATTGGACTCATCGGTCACCTGAGAACTTATTTTTAGTGTGGAAGCAAATCATCCTCGGTTCCGAGGGACTGCCTAAGAAGAAGTAGGAAACAAGGCAGCCAATTTCTGCACAGCAAGTCCCACAAACTGCAATGTGATAATGACCAGATAATCTGTTTTTTTTAGCAATGTTGATTGAAGAATAAATATTTGCCAGGACACTGGGGATAACTCCCCTGCTTTTCTTCAAAATATTGCCATGGGATCTTTTACGTCTACCTGAGAGGGCAGACGGAACCTTGGTTTGGCGTCTCATCCGAATGACGGCACCTCTGACAGTGCAGCACTCCCTCAGTACTGCACTGGGAGTATCAACCTAGATTTTTATGCCCATGTCTTTGAATTTGGGACTATGAACCCAAAAATTAAACATACCAGGTTATTTAACGATCAGGAAGGACAGGCAGGAAGGAAGGGGAGGTGGGGTGGCTATGTTAATAAAGGAAGGAATCACTGTAATACAGAGAAATGATATTGGGTCAAAAGATCAGGATAATGAAACAGTTTGGGTGGAGGGAAGGAATAATAAGGGGAAAAAAACACTAGTGGGCGTAGTCTATAGGCCTCCGAACAGTGGCAACTCTGTTGGACAGAGTATCAATCAGGAAATAGTTGAGGCTTGTAATAAGGGAACATCTATAATTATGGGGGATTTTAACTATCATATTAATTGGACAAATCAAGTTGGTCAGGGCTGCCTTGAGGATGAGTTCATTGAATGTATTAGGGATGGGTTTCTTGAGCAGTATGTAACTGAACCGACCAAGGGGCAAGCAACCTTAGATCTGGTCCTGTGTAACGAGACAGGATTAATTAAAAATGTCCTAGTAAAGGATCCCCTTGGAATGAGTGACCATAACATGGTTGAATTCCATATTCAATTAGAGGGTGAGAAGGTTGGATCTCAAACAAGCGTGCTAAGCTTGAATAAAGGAGACTATGAAGGTATGAGAGCGGAATTGAGTAGAGTGGATTGGGAAAATAGATTAAAGGGTAAGACGATACATGATCAGTGGTGTACATTTAAGGAGTTATTTTACAACTTCCAAAAAATATATATTCCACTGAGAAGAAAAGGGTGTAAAAGAAAAGACAGCCATCCGTGGTTAAGTAAAGAAATTAAGGATAGTATTTGACTAAAAACAAGGGCATATAAGGTAGCCAAATCTAGTGGGAGGATAGAGGATTGGGAAAACTTTAAAAGACAGCAAAAAATAACAAAAAGATTGATTAAGAAAGGGAAGATAGATTATGAAAGTAAATTAGCAAAAAATATAAAAACAGATACTAAGAGTTTTTATAGTTATATAAAAAGAAAAAGGGTGGCTAAAGTAAGTGTTGGTCCCTTAGGGGATGAGACCGGGAAATTAATGGTGGGAAATATGGAGATGGCAAAAACACTGAATGAATATTTTATATCAGTCTTTACAGTAGAAGACACTAAGAATATCCCAACACTGGACAAACAGGGGGCTAAAGGGGGGGAGGAGCTAAACACGATCAAAATCACTAAGGAAGTGGTACTCGGTAAAATAATGGGACTCAAGGCGGATAAATCACCTGGACCTGATGGCTTACACCCTAGGGTCTTGAGGGAAGTGGCGGTAGGGATTGTGGATGCATTGGTAATAATTTTCCAAAACTCCCTGGACTCGGCAAAGGTCCCAGCAGACTGGAAAACTGCTAATGTAACACCCTTATTTAAAAAGGGCAGTAGACAGAAGGCTGGAAACTAAAGACCGGTTAGCCTAACATCTGTGGTAAGTAAAATTTTGGAGTCCATTATTAAGGAGACAGTAACAGGACATTTGGATAATCATAATTTAATAGGACAAAGTCAGCATGGTTTTATGAAGGGGAAGTCATGTTTGACAAATTTGCTGGAGTTCTTTGAGGAAGTAACATATAGGGTGGATAAAGGGGAACCAGTGGACGTAGTGTATTTAGACTTCCAAAAGGCATTTGACAAGGTGCCACACAAAAGATTATTGCTTAAGATAAAAAATCACGGGATTGGGGGTAATATTCTGGCATGGATAGAGGATTGGCTATCTAACAGAAGGCAGAGAGTTGGGATAAATGGTTCATTCTCAGACTGGCAATCAGTAACTAGTGGTGTTCCGCAGGGGTCAGTGCTGGGTCCCCAACTCTTTACAATCTATATTAACCATTTGGAGGAGGGGACCGAGTGTAACATATCAAAGTTTGCAGATGATACTAAGATGGGAGGGAAAGTAGTGAGTGAGGAGGACATAAAAAACCTGCAAGGGGACATAGACAGGCTAAGTGAGTGGGCAGAGATTTGGCAGATGGAATACAATACTGGAAAGTGTGAGGTTATGCACTTTGGCAGGAAAAATGGTAGAGCAAGTTATTATCTTAATGGCAAGAAACTGGAAAGTACTGAAGTACAAAGGGATCTGGGGGTCCTGGTGCACGAAATGCAAAAGGTTAGTATGCAGGTGCAGCAAGTGATTAAGAAGGTCAATGGAATGTTGGCTTTCATTGCTAGGGGGATAGAATATAAAAATAGGGAGGTATTGCTTCAGTTGTACAAGGTATTGGTGAGACCGCACCTGGAATACTGCGTGCAGTTTTGGTGTCCATACTTAAGAAAGGACATACTTGCTCTCGAGTCAGTACAAAGAAGGTTCACTCGGTTAATCCCGGGGATGAGGGGGTGGACATATGAGGAGAGGTTGAGTAGATTGGGACTCTACTCATTGGAGTTCAGAAGAATGAGAGGCGATCTTATTGAAACATATAAGATTGTGAAGGGGTTGGATTGGTAGGATGCGGGGAAGATGTTCCCGATGATGAGTGAAACTAGAACTAGGGGGCATAGTCTTAGAATAAGGGGCTGCTCTTTCAAAACTGAGATGAGGAGGAACTACTTCACTCAGAGGGTGGTAGGTCCATGGAATATGCTGCCCCAAAAAGCTGTAGAAGGTCCATCATTACATAAATTTAAAACAGAAATAGACAGTTTCCTAGAAGTAAAGGGAATTAAGGGTTACGGGGAGCGGGCAGGAATTTGGACATGAGTCTAGGTTCGGATCGGTCATGGCCCTGTGGGTAGCGCAGCGGGCCCAGGGGCCGTGTAGCCTGATCCTGCTCCTATTTCGTGTGTCTAATTCTGTTAGATTCAGGAGATGGTTCTGTGATAGTGGATTGGCGGTTAGGATCAGATCAGCCATGATCTTATTGAATGGCGGAGCAGGCTCGAGGGGCCGATTGGCCTACTCCTGCTCCTATTTCTTATGTTCTTATGTTCTTCTGACTCAGAGGCAAGAGTGCTACGCACTGAGCCAAGCCAACATTGGTCTACTCAATCTCTCCTCATAGGACAATCTCCTCATCCCCAGAATCAATCTGGTAAACCTACATTGCACTCCCTCTAAGGCAAATATATCCTTCCTTAGGTAAGGAGACCAAAACTGTACACAATACTCCAGGTGTGGCCTCACCAGGGCCCTATATAATTACAGGAAGACTTCTTTATTCTTAGGGGGTGATTTTGCCAAAGGGGAACTTTTGGAGGCGGGACTCCCACTTGTCGGGTTTCAGTCCCGCCTCCATCAACTTCTGACAAACCCACGCTATTTTGCCTTGATTGACCTTGTTAAGCCCGCCCAGCGGGCTTAGCAGGCCAATTCAGGGAAAGCCGGTTGCAGAGAATGTATGATGTTTCATCTGTGATGAATTGTCATCATTTGACAGCTCTGTGAAGCTGTCAAACAGTGATATTCTCTGTAGTTTGATAAGAATGCAACGGCCATCTCCAACACGAAGGTCCGAGACTCTTCTCATACACACCGACTGAAGCCTGCAGGAAGAAACAAATGTAAGTACAGCTTGACAAACACTTTGCACTTACCTCAGATACTCCCCTCTCCCCTCTTGCACCCATCACTCACCTTCACACCACACTTTTGCACCCCCCCCGACCCCCGCAGACCCAGTACTCGCCTCGCTGAGCTGGCGGGTTTTGGAGCCTTCGGGAAGCCCCCACTTGTGAGAGCAAAAAAGGGGATAATCCCAAAAAGGGGTTAATAGGCTTTAATCCCTTCCCGCCTCCAAGGAGACGGGACCCGGCGCGGGACGGCTACCCACCTCCTGGCAAGATAGCATGGAGGCGGGTTGGGGGCGGGTTGGGCACCCGCCCCCAAATTTTGCCATTTTCACAGCAGTTCTGCCTCCATACCCGCCTCCCCAGGGCTGGCAAGATCGCCCCCTTATACCCTAATTCCATTGTAATAAAGGCTCACATACATTTACTTTCCTAATTGCTGTACCTGCATGTTAACTTTCTGTGATACGTGTTCAAGGACACCTAGGTCCCTCTGAATACCGACATTCCCCAGTCTCTCACCATTTAAAAAATATTCTGTTTTTCTATTTTTCCTACCAACGTGGATAACTTCACACTTCTCCACATTATATCCATCTGCCACGTCCTTGCCCAATCACTTAACCTACCTAAATCCTTTTGCAGCCTCCTTGCGTCCTCCTCACTGCATACTTTCCCACAAATCTTTGTATCGTCGGCAAACTTGGATACATTACACTCGGTCCCTTCATCTAAGTCATTGATGTAGATTGTGAATAGCTGAGGCCCAAGCACTGATCCTTGCGGCACCCCACTAGTTACAGCCTGCCAACCTGAAAATGACCCGTTTATTCCTACTCTCTGTTTTCTGTCCGTTAACCAATCCTCAATCCATGCTAGTATATTACCCCCAATCCCATGAGCCCTAATTTGGGTAATAACCTCTTGAGTGAGACCTTATCGAATGATTTTTGAAAATCCAAATACACCACATCCACTTCTTGCTTGTGAAAACCGTCGATTCCAGACTTGATTCTCCAAAACTGCTTTATACTTGTAAAAAAAAAATGGTGTATATTTTACAGTGGTATAAATCCACACCATGCAAAATTAACTTAAAATGCATAAAGCAACTTTTCAAACACTTTTTTCTAACATCACCACCTTAACTCTCCCATTCCTTGGGGCACAATCTTAAATTGAAATGAACACTCAACAACCATTCACGCTTTCAAGCACCTTAAAAATATCGATTCTTGTAATGGGCTATGAACACTGAAAATGCCAATTTTTATGATAATCACAAGTTGCACACCATGGAACCATTCACATAATTCACATTACTAGCTGTCTGTAGCGGCCGTCCACACAAACCCAGTTCATAATTTGACAACTTAATCGAACACTCAGTCGATCAATAACTCCCAATCAGTTGAAAACCAAAATCAGAAAACAGCAGCAGCTTCTGCTAAACAGGTTATCAGTCGCTAACGTCACCATTAACTTTCAAGATCATGCAGCCAGCAACAAAACTTTCACACACATTTTCGGAGACTGAAAACAAAATCTCGCGGCCTGTTCCTTTTCAAATAAAAATAGAAAATGCTGGAAACACTTATTCCAATTCCATCTCACAGCAACTTTAACTGTTGCTGTGAGTTTTTAACTTCTTTCTCTTTTTCCTTTTGTGGCCCCTCAAGAGTCCAACCCTGGGTTTTTTATGGAATTCTTTTACAACATTTGTCTGCTATGAAAGGCCCGATAGTAACTCTGCTGATATTAACTTTGCGTCCTCCTCCAGAATTTCTTTTTTTTTAATCCTCAGAGGCAGTAACAGCCATTGACTGCATCGCACCCGTCTCCTTCCAACCAGACTTTACCCAGTTCCAAACTATCTCATTCTCCAATGAGAATTTTCCAACATGTGATGATACCTTGGCCACATCATTTGTGGTTCTCCCTGCACAGACGTCAGCAGCAACAACAGCTTCTGCCCTATCTCTACAGAGAATTCTTTATCCTCTACCGGACCATCCACATGGTCTCTCACTGTTTTAAACCGCTCCTCTCCCTCCATCAGAGACAAGAGCTCCTCAATTCACTTAATCACAGACAGATATTTCTGTACTTCCTCTTTTTCACACAATAATTCTGCCACCCACTTTTCATTTCATTCCACACAAAGGGAAGCTGAATATATTAATGCCTTGCTGCTTTTAATTTCATCCTTTTCTCATTCACCAACCCTTCTATCTGCGTCATTGCCATTGCATACGGCTCGTCTGTTTCAGTCATTACAGTGTGACCAACATCTCACTACTGGCTGCGTAAGTTAGCTTCTTTTGAAGAGCTTCCTTGACAGTCGCCATGGTTACTAGTACCACTGGAGGGCTAACCCCAGGCACCCGCCGGAATGGTTTCCTGCCTTTATAGACTGGGTTTAGCTCCTTGTCCGTCATAGGCACTCAATCTCTCTCATGTCAGATTATTGCTTGTCAAGCCCCTTCGTGGTTGCCACTTTGTAAGGTTCTTGAACTTGGCTGCAAATAATCTTCATTGAATCTGACCGAGTCTTGACACACTCGTCTTAAGCAATAGTCATATAGAGAAATAAATGATATTACCTGCTTTCGCGATTCTTTCATTCTTGTCTATCTCTACGAATGGTGAAGGAAAGTTTAAGATCTTTATCGGCCTCTAGTCACGCACAGCCATCTCTTAAAGGGAGTGTTTTTCAGTTTCCTAGCTAATATGTTGATCATTGTCTTGTTTGTTTGTGGTATAGGCTACCATCTTATCTGGGAGACCACTGACCCATATTCAGCATTCCTTGCTAACTAAAGACCTCTCCTTGCTGGCAAAGCTGGCTCTTGCTAAATATTATCTATACCCTGAAGAATTCTGGGAATGAGCAACTTTGACCATTTTATTAGTTCTAGCTACAGTACAAGTCGACAAGCTATTTGTAAGTGAAAAGAAAGCAAAGAACAAATCCTAATCCTATGTATATAAGAATAGGGTATTTTACAACCCTCTAGAAAGAATGTCAAGGATTTGGAGAAATGTACCAGGGATGGGGGAATTCAGTTATGTGGAGAGACTACAGAAGCTGGGATTGTTTTCCTTAAAGCAGAGAAGGTTAAGGAGAGATTTAATAGAGGTGTTCAAAATGATGAGGGGTTTGATAGAGTTAGATAGGGAGAAACTGCTTCCACTGACAGGAGGATCAGTAACCAGAGGACACAGATTTAAGATCATTGGCAAAAATGCCAGGGAGGAGGTGGGGAGAATTTATTTTACTCAACGAGTTGTTATGATCTGAAATGCACTGCCTGCAAGGGTAGTGGAAGTAGATTTAATAATATCTTTCAAAAGAGAGTTGGATATATACTTGAAAAGGAAAAAAATTGCAGGGCTATGGGGAAAGAGCAGGGGAGTGGGACTAATTTGGAGAGCTCTTTCAGAGGGCTAGCATAGGCACGATGGGCCAAATGGCCTCCTTCTGTGCTATCTCATTCTATGATTTGCAGAGATATTCCATTAAATATTGCTGACTTTTCCACTTGTCAGAGGGTTGAAGCTTATGGAAAAAATTCACAGGATATCTTTGTGAAATGGAAGTTTATCAATTATTTCTGATGTGTGAAGAGGAACTAAAACAGAAAATGCTAAATACAAAAAAGGAACTATTGATTCTTCCTCCATTTTAGCTGCTCGTTGTCATCCATCTATATGTTTTAGCACATCTAGGATTATTTTTCCCATTCGTGTTTTAAAAGACAAATCATTTATTTCTACTTTACAGTTCCAGGGAGTTTGGGACTGAGGCTGATAGCAAGCAAGAGATTTATCTTATCTGCAAAATTCACTATGCTCCAGGGGACGGGAGCGCAGGCAGGTGCTGGCAGGCGCCAGCAACAAAAATGGCCGCCCCGCACCTCACCTTTAAATTGCGCCTCCCCGGCTGCAGGTACGCCCCCCTGACCCTGTCAGACATAGCGTCCGGCGGTAAATCAGGGGGCGCTCCCGAAGATCGCAGCCGGGGCGTGAGTAGGACGCTGCATACACCAATGACATCATCGCCAGCAACGCAGCGCTACCGGTTACCACCACCACTAACCTCCCGCTGAATTTTGCGGGAGGCGTGGGCAGTGCCGCGCCCGGGCGCTAGTTGGTTTGCGCCCCACTTAGCGCCCTCTTAAGGCGCTAACGGGTGGCGCTACCAACTGAATTTTTCCCCCTCTGTTTCCAAGGCAGCATGAAAGGAACAGAGAATTAAATTGACAAGCGACTGGAAGCTGAGGATCACACTTTTTTCTTTGATGGGGTCCCTGCTAATTTAACTCCATCACATGATAGAGAAGGAGAGGGAACAACAGGGTGTCCTATTTCCAGTAATGAAGAAAATAGAAACTGATCAATGTCAAATATTACAGTACATTTTATTTTTGCAGGCTTTCTCCTGCAGTCACCTCCACCCCGAAGGTTTATTCTGTAATGTGCCACTGCCCAGCAATCCCTCTACGTGCAAGGAAGTTAAGCTCAAATTTTCATTACACCGACAAGCAGTGGTGTAATACAGACTAGAAAATGGTAAATTAGAAGCCTTGGGGACTCTCTAAAAAGATCACATCTCAAACCCTGAGCTGTACATCTTATCCTTGCTCTGTTGATTGGACTCAACATGAGGCTTACAGCAATGGAAGGGCATTCAGCTTAATTCCTCTATTCCACCACTGATTTGAAAATTTTAACACCAGCGGATGGCAATAAAGCCAACAAGAGAGAACGAGATGTTAGAAAGGCTGGGTGTTAATAAAAAAAATTCTATCTAATTACAAATGCAATATAAAAATTAGTTAATACTGCAAGTCTCCCATATTAAAAGGAGTTTCTTATTAACTGGGGAAATAAAACCAGCACTTTTACTATTTTATTCTTCCAAGGCCACCATGACTTTGTGATGTATGAAGATAGCTATTTTCTTTCTCGTGGTTTGACAAAGATGTTTAACTTCCTTCTTCAACTGTAGGGTGCTTTGCCTCCCACCCATATCTTGGGTTTGAGTCATGCAAGACTACCAACCGGTTCCTTGTTAGGTTGTAAGATGAAGCATTTCATCGCAAGAAGTAGTCCCATTTTATAAAGGGAGAATAACTGCCTTAGTCAGCCATGACTCAGTGGGGAGCACTCAAGCCTTTGAGTCAGAAGGTTGTGGGTTCATAGTCCCACTCCAGGGACTTCAGCACAAAATCTAGGCTGACACTCGCAGTTCTGTACTGAGGGAGTGCTGCACTGTCAGAGGTGCTGTTTTTCAGATAAGATGTTAAACCGAGGCCCTGTCTTTCCTCTTAGGTGAACATAAAAGATCCCATGCCACTATTTAAAAGAAGAGCAAGGGAGATAGCCCTGGTGTCCTGGCCAATATTTATCCCTCAATCAACACCACTAAAACAGATTATTTGGTCATTATCACATTGCTGTTTGTGGGAGCTTGCTGTGCGCAAATTGGCTGCCCCTTTTCCTACATTACAACAGTGACTACACTTCAAAAGTACTTCATTGGTTGTAAAGCGCTTTAGGATGTCCTGAGGGTGTGAAAGGCGCTATATAAATGCAAGTTTTTCTTTCTTTCTTTAAGTAGCCTTTAAAGGCTTGTCCTGTTCACAGAGTTGCATTAATGGTGGTTAATTTACATTGCACAGCTCGGGCTAACTCTCAGCTACAGAGGCTGTGTGATGTCAAACCATTCATGCAGGAAGATGAAGAGAAAAAAATCAGAGATAAACAATTTCTAAGGCGAGTCGTTTTACATCCCCTCCATCCCAGAAGAGGCAGCAGATCCTGTCAGCGCTGTACTGTAACTGGCTGAAAGGAACCGGTGCAGCACGATGCATCCTGCAATCTTCACCATCACCTGCTGAGGTAATGCCGAGGTTATGTATTACTACCTGCCCCACTGACCCAGCGGAGGAGGGCAATCATCAAGTGACAACCAGCTTTATCGTTTTTTTGTGCTTAAATGTGAACCTGTGGTTCAATCAGAATGGATCATGGGTACCAGTGGGACACATGGTTGCACAACTTTTAGAGATTAGAAAAGACAGACTCAGAAAACGCTCTTACTTGTGAAATAAATTGGACACAGAGGCCTAGAAATTCGATGGTGTCGCACCAGTTTTTCAAGCGTAAAAAAGGCACCTAAGCATCCAATATGGTGGACACATTCCACACCTTTGACATAAGAACTTAAGAATTAGGAGCAGGACTAGGCCATATGGCCCTTCGAGCCTGCTCCACCATTCAATAAGATCATGGCTAATCTTCAACCTCAACTCCACTTTCCCGCCCGATCCCCATATCCCTTGATTCCCTTAGAGTCCAAAAATCTATCAACCTCAGCCTTGAATATACTCAACGACTGAGCATTCACAGCCCTCTGGGATAGAGAATTTCAAGGATTCACAACCCTCTGAGTGAAGAAATTTCTCCTCATCTCAGTCCTAAATGGCCGACCCCTTATTCTGAGATGGTGACCCCTGGCTCTAGACTCTCCAACCAGGAGAAACAACCTCTCAGCATCTACCCTGTTAATCCCTCTCAGAATCTTATATGTTGCAATGAGATCACCTCTCATTCTTCTAAACTCCAGGGAGTGTAGGCCTAGTCTACTCAATATCACCTCATAGGTCAACCTTTCCATCCCAGGAATCAATGAACCATTGTTGCACCACCTCCAAGGCAAATATATCCTTCCTTAGGTACGGAGACCAAAACTGTGCACAGTACTCCAGATATGGTCTCACCAAGGCCTTATATGTTGTGTATGTACCTTTAAGAGAAGAACTGATTCTATACTGCAGTACCGGCAGTGACCACCCCTGTATATAAAGCCATAGCAGGCTTCTGTAGGTCAGTCTTAAGTTACCCTCTGTTCAGCTGCAAGCACGAGTAGAGGGAGCAGCCAGACTTTGGAGAGTGGATTAAAGTGGTGGTCCCCTGACCAGGAAGAGGAGGAGAACGTTGGACCACCACCACCAACTCCACCATCATTACATCAACTGAGGTGCCTGGAGAGAGAGGACAGAGGAGGAGAAGGAGAAAGGAGGCCTACATCAACATCAACCAGGGGAGAGGCCTTTCTATCACTGCCTCCCCAATTTGGCCTCCACTTCAGGAGAGGGAGAGAGGGGAGAGAAACCAACTGCTTGAAAGGAGGGAAGAAAACTTCATCCGGAACATCTACAGGTGGGTGTTATTTGGGGCACTCTCCCAAGACTTTGTATTTTAGGTGGGGGGAGAAAAGAAGAAGCAAGGCCGGATCATCAAGGGGTGTAGTGTGTGTGCTCTTGTTAAAAGCTAGGCCACACACACCACTAATTAGCATCCCTTCTATTGCCTGCCCTGGGAGAGCTTGGAGCTGCCCAAGGTGAAGTCCTTAATTTAATTTAATTACCTCGTTAAGACCTGTTGCAGGACTAAGCCTGGGCTTCTCCAGCTTTTCCAGGTGAAGACGTCTTCTCCCCCTGCCAGAAGACCACCATCACCAAAGACTTTTTCCATCGGAGAGTGCAACCCTGCCTACACACACCCACCATCCTGAGTGGCAACACTGCCCTTTGCGGCCTCCCTCCTTCCCACCCCCCCACCTCTCTCTCTCTCTCTTTGTCTCTCTCTGCCTGTCTTTCTAAGGCACCTTAGTTTCATCTATTTTATTAATTGCCAATTGAAGCAGAGGGGCGAGGGCTCCTCTCCCAATTTAAATTAATAAGGAGAGAGGTGTGTCCTCATTTTAATCAGCTCCCTCTGCTCAATAGAGGACAAAAAAATATATATATACACCGAGGCCATTAACACCTTCAGGCCTGTGACTTGGGGTGAGTGTAGCCCTTAAAAAAAAAAAAAAAAAAAGCACCCCAGAATGGCGACTGCATCTTCGCCGGTGGCGGGGCCAGCCGGGACCTATGCGAGAGTGGTAGCCACAGCCACAGCTGCTCCCGCTGTTCCTGCTGCCCCGTCACCTTTTCGATTAATAACAAAAAAGCTTGGGGTGAAGAGCTACACTCACCCCACTATGACCATCGAGGCCTGCGTCAAGGCCATGGCTGGGGTTGTCGGCCCCTCAGCCATCGTCGCGGCCTCGAAAATGTATGGGAAGGCTGTGTTCTTCCTGGGGTCGGAGCGGGCGGTGTCCCTGGCTGTCGCCAAGGGGCTCACCGTGGGCGGGACTTTCCTGCTGGTGGATCCTCTCGAGGCCACCGCGCAGAGGATCATTATTTCCAACGTCCCGCCCTATGTTCCTGGTGAGCTCCTCCTTCCCCATTTGCGACAACTTGGGGAGGTGAGGTCGGGGATCACGCCCATCCCGCTCGGCTTCCGGGAGGCCAGCCTTCGCCACGTCTTCTCCTTCCGGCGCCAGCTGTTTATCCAGCTGGCGCGGGAGGAGGACACTGAAGGGGCGTTCGTCGTCCTCCACGAGGGGACCGCCTACCGCGCCTTTTGGACGTCGGACGGTGTGAGGTGCCATGCCTGCAGGGAGGTGGGGCACATCAGGAGGAACTGCCCTGCCTCCAAGGCCGCCGGACCGTCTCGTGCGGCCGAGGCTGGCGCCGCCGCCGCCGCCCTTCCCCCCGGATCTGCCCGCGCGTCAAGTACGTCTGATGCGCGGTTGACGTCGGGGGCCGATGCCACCAAGGCCTCCGACGGGGGGGAGGGAGCGTGTCCGGCCGGAAAGAAGGCGCGGGGAAAAAAGAAGCACCTTAGGGCAGGTCCGCCCGTGGATGGTGAGCCCTTGCCCCTTGAGCCCCTTACACCCGCGCTCCTCGCGGAGTTGATCAGGGCAGATGTGAGCGGGAGGGGCCCCGTGCCCGAGCCTGTGGCCGCAACCGCCGCAGCGGTAATGCCAATACCTGCGGCCGGGCTCGGGCCCGAGGAACCCGACAAACCTGCTCCGCCGGAGGGAGTCGAGGAGGAGGCCTTTGCAGACATGGAGGTCTCCCTCGCTCCCTCCGTGCTAAAAAGAAGGCGCGACCCCCTGGATGAGGAGGAGGACCGGGAGGAGGAAGGTCCCTCCGAGCAGGGGGAGTCGTCGCCCGCCGCGGGTACTGCGCCCCCCCGCCCCCCCAGCGCTGTCGTCATCACCAGCGATCGGCAGGGGTCGCCTGTCCCTCGGGAGGCTGAGGCAGATGTGTCTGTCCAGCACGTGCCTCCCGGGGATGGGGATGAGACCCTGCCCGTGGGGGGGGTTGCGGAACAACCCGCGGCAGTAATTGAAGTTGACCTTTTATCGGTGTCGTTACCCCTCGCCGGGTCGGGCAGCCTGGGGGCTGGGTCGGGCGAGCTCGAGGATAATGAGCTCGCCCAATGCGACCCGGACGTCTCCCAGGGGATGCTCGTCCTGGTAGAGCTTTTAATTCAAAACCCCCCGTCCGCTGGGTCGGAGGTTGGTGGCGGGGAGGAGGATGGCCCCCTGGCTGCGTCTCTGATGCCGGACGTACTGGAGGAGCTGGAAATTGTTCTCTCCCCGGTTTCTCCGGTCGTTCCGGCGTCTGAGGCGGAGGGGAGCTCTGAACCGCCGCCGTCTTCTGGCCCGGCACCCCTAGAGGAGCCCAGGGAGAAATCCTCTGCCGCCGATCCTGGGGGTGGGATCCGGGCGGAGGCGGGGCTGGCTGGCGCGGCCGAGTCGTTCGCTTCGCACTGCGCGGCGGACGGGTCGGCCGCTGGTGACGACCCCCTGGAGGAGGATGGGGACTCGGTGATGGGCACGGAGGACGATTCGGACTCCAGCGCCGACGTGGCGATGGACGACCTCGTGCCCCTTGCCGAGTCTCCCCTCATTTCCGTAAGGGAACTCCGGGATTTTATGGCCACGTGCCTGGGTCAGCGCAATAAGGTCCGGCTGGCCCTCGACAGGTGGTCGGAGCTGGCGCTGCTCATCGATTCCGTCCGCGCCGCCGTTAAGATCTTGGGCGCGGACGAGGGTGTGAACCCGCTCGAGCTGCGTCGGCTCACAACGTTTCTCACTGGGCTGCTGAGGAAGTGGCGGCGGACCAGCGGCTGCGCTTCCTCGCCCCGTTAGGTGTAGGTAGAGGTTGCACTATGCTTCTGACATGAAGATAACCATAGCCAGCCTCAACATCAACGGCAGCAGGGAGGCGCGCCGCAGATTCAATAACTTCTCGGTCCTTCGGGACGGGAAGTATGCGGTGTGCTTCCTGCAAGAAACCCACACCGTTCCGGGAGACGAAGCCACGTGGCTCCTGGAGTGGCAAGGAGGGGTCAGCATGAGTCACCTCTCCAACAATTCCAGCGGGGTGGCTATCTTGCTGGCCCCGCATTTTCAGCCGGAGATCTTGGGGGTCAAGGAGCACGTGCCGGGCCGCTTGCTCCATGTCACTGTTCGCCTGGGGGGCGTGCCGCTCCATCTAGTGAACGTGTACGCCCCTCAGACCAGTGCGCAGCAAGTGCGCTTCTTCGAAGAAGTGTCCGCTCTCTTGGGCTCCATCGACGTGGGCGAGTGCGTCATCCTCGGGGGGGATTTTAACTGCACCCTCGAGGCGAGGGACCGTTCGGGTCCCCCGCGAAGCCCGGCGGCGATGGAGAAGTTGAGGGACCTGGTTGGGTCCTTCGACTTGGTGGACGTCTGGCGAAATCTCCACCCCGACTCCAGCGCCTTCACTAGCGTGAGGTCTGGGGGAGGAAGGTCCAGAATCGACCGCCTCTACATTTCCCGGGCGTTCGTCTCCTGCGTTCCGGCAGCTTCCATGCGGCCGGTGCCGTGCACGGACCACCACCTGGTGTGGGCGGAGCTCGCTCCGCTGCGCGCGCGGGGGGGGTCCATGTACTGGCATTTTAACAACCTGCTGCTGGAGGACGCACGGTTCCGGGATTCGTTTCGTCGATTCTGGGCCGACTGGAGAAGGAAGCAGGGGGGCTTCCCCTCCTTGAGGCTATGGTGGGATGTGGGCAAGGCTCACATCCGTCTCTTCTGTCAGGAGTACGCGAAGGGGTCGACCAAGAGGCGGGAGGCCCGGGTCGGGCGGTTGGAGAAGGAGGTGCTCGACCTGGAGTCCCGTCTCGGTCAGGTCGTCGAGGACCCGGCCCTGCGGAAGGTGTACGAAGAGAAGAAGGGCGCGCTGAAGGACCTGCAGCTCGTCGGGTCCCGAGGCGCGTACGTGAGGTCGCGGATCCAGCTCCTGCGGGACCTGGACCGCGGCTCCCCCTTCTTCTACTCGCTGGAAAAAAGACGGGGGGTCCGTAAGCAGCTCTTGGGGCTGCTGGCCGACGACGGATCTCTGGTCTCGGATCCGGAGGGAATCAGCGCGGAGACCCGCGCCTATTACGGGGCTCTGTTCTCTCCGGATCCGTCCAGCGAGGATGCGCGCAGAGTTTTGTGGGAGGACCTGACGAAGGTTGGCCCGGAGGGCGCTGAAAAATTGGACGCTCCGCTAAGTCTGGCGGAGCTGACCGGCGCCCTCCGCCAGCTCTCTAGGGGAAAGTCCCCGGGGCTGGACGGGCTGACCGTGGAGTTCCACAGGGCGTTCTGGGACGTCTTGGGGGGCGACTACGCGCGGGTCCTGGGGGAAAGTTTGGCGACCGGGGAGATGCCCCTCTCTTGGCGCAGGGCGGTCATTGTCCTGCTGCCTAAGAAGGGCGATCTCCGCCTCCTTAAGAACTGGCGCCCGGTCTCCCTCCTCAGCACGGACTATAAAATCTTTGCCAGGGCCATGTCTGCTCGCCTTGGCACCGTGCTGGCCCACATGATCCACCCCGACCAGTCCTACACGGTCCCGGGCCGGACCATCCACGATAACATCCATCTGGTCCGGGACCTGGTCCACCACTCCCAGAGGGCTGGTCTGTCGGTCGCCTTCCTTTCCCTGGATCAGGAGAAGGCGTTCGACAGGGTGGATCACGAGTATCTCTTCGGGACTCTGCGCGCATTCGGGTTCGGGACGCATTTCGTCGCCCGGATCCGACTTCTGTACGCCGCCGCGGAGTGTCTGATTAAAGTTAACGGGTCCTTGACGGCGCCCCTTCGCTTCGGGAGGGGGGTGCGTCAGGGATGCCCCATGTCCGGTCAGTTATATGCCATTTGCGTGGAGCCTTTCCTGCGCCTCTTGCGGAAGAGGTTGACGGGACTGGCTCTGCAAGGGCCGGGCGTGGAGGTGGTCCTCTCGGCTTACGCCGATGACGTGCTCCTCACGGTCACGGATCCCGCTGACTTGCGGAGGATGCGGGAATGCCAGCAGATTTACTCGGACGCATCCTCCGCCAAGATCAACTGGGAGAAATGTTCCGGACTCCTGGTGGGTCAGTGGCGGGTGGACTCCCTGCCGGAGGAGTTCAGGCCTTTCGCCTGGAGCACCACGCACCTCCTCTATTTGGGAGTCTACCTTAGCCCTGCCGAGGACGCTTGGCCGGCGAACTGGCAAGAGCTGGAGGCTAAAGTCACCGCTCGCCTAGGACGCTGGACAGGACTGCTCCGAGTGTTGTCCTACAGGGGTCGAGCGCTGGTCATAAACCAGCTGGTGGCCGCCATGTTGTGGTACCGGTTGGTCACTTTGATCCCTCCCCCTGCGTTTGTCGCCAAGATTCAGAAGAAGCTCATCGACTTCTTCTGGGACAAAAGGAAGCACTGGGTCTCTGCCGCGGTTCTGTGTCTCCCGCTTAGGGAGGGCGGTCAGGCGCTGGTGTGCCTTCGCACCCAGGCTGCGACTTTCCGTCTTCAGACGCTGCAGAGATACCTGTACGTCGAGAATCCTCCGAGATGGTGTGCGCTGGCGACGTTTTTCTTCTGCCAGCTGCATGGCCTCAATTACGACACGCAGCTCCTGTTTGCGAAAGTGGGCAGCAGGCGTGCCGGCCTGCGGGAGCTGCCTGTCTTCTACCAGGAACTACTATGGGTTTGGAACTACGTCGCTTCCAGGCGGAGCTCTCCCCCGTCAGGAGCGGCGGCTCTCCTTCGGGAGCCGCTGCTCAGGAATCCGCACCTCCACGAACACGGGTTCGGGCGGCTGGCGGAGGGTAGGGCTGTGGCTGGCAAGGTGACTAGAGTCGGGGACCTGCTCGATGGCGGAGGAGCGGGCTGGATGGCGCCGGAGGAGCTGGCGCGGCGCCTGTCCTGGGCCAACGTCCAGCTCGCGGTCGAAACCATCGAATCGGTAAAAGCGGCACTGGGCCCCGACTCCACTAGGTGTATCGAGGCGGCTCAAGCACGTGGGGCGATCCCGTCCGAGCTTACCCCCGTTCGGACGGAATTCCTCATCGGCGCCCGGCCCCGAAACTCCCCTCGGGAACCGGCGCCTCACAACTTGAGCCGTCTCGAGGAAATACCCTCCGTGCCTTTTCATTCCGCGCGGAGGGGTTTCCTGTACGGGCTGCTCCTGCACACACTCCACTTTGCCATCTTCGTCTACCGTCCGGACACGCCTTGGCGTGGCGTTTTGCCGACCGGCGGTAGCGGAGGTCCCCAATGGAGGGCTCTCTATGCGGGAGTCCTCCCTTGTTCCATCGGGGACTTGGCCTGGAGGGTGTTGCATGGAGCGGTCCCGTGCAATAAGGTTTTAAGTAGGTTCACGGACTCCCAGGCCGCCTGCATTTTTTGCGGCCTGGAGGAGTCCGTGTTTCACGTTTATATGGATTGTGAGAGGTTGCAGCCCCTCTTTCACTACTTGAAGGGGCTGCTCCTCGATTTTTGGTTGCACTTCAGTCCCACGCTCTTGATCTACGGTCACCCGGTGCGGAGGGGAGCGGACAGGTTGGAGGACCTCCTTGTGGGCCTGCTCCTGGGCCTGGCTAAAAGAGCCATCAATTGGTCCAGGCAGCGGGCGGTCGAGGGGGTCGTCCAGCCGGATTGCCTGCATCTCTTCCGCGGCCATGTTCGCGCCCGGGTGGCCCTGGAGATGGAGCACGCGGTGTCCGCCGGTGCGCTTGAGTATTTCCGCGACCGGTGGGCGCCGCGGGGACTGGAGTGCATCATCAACACGGAAAACCAAATTTTAATTTGATTTGTTAAGCTTTAGTTGAACTTTTGTTTATTTACAGTCGAATTGGTTTTTTTTGGGTCCAAATAAAAGAGTACCCTCTGTTCAGCTGCAAGCACGAGCAGAGGGAGCAGCCAGACTTTGGAGAGTGGATTAAAGTGGTGGTCCCCTGACCAGGAAGAGGAGGAGAACGTTGGACCACCACCACCAACTCCACCATCTCCACCATCATTACATCAACTGAGGTGCCTGGAGAGAGAGGACAGAGGAGGAGAAGGAGAAAGGAGGCCTACATCAACATCAACCAGGAGAGAGGCCTTTCTATCACTGCCTCCCCAAATTGGCCTCCACGTCAGGAGAGGGAGAGAGGGGAGAGAAACCAATTGCTTGAAAGGAGGGAAGAAAACTTCATCCGGAACATCTACAGGTGGGTGTTATTTGGGGCACTCTCCCAAGACTTTGTATTTTAGGTGGGGGGAGAAAAGAAGAAGCAAGGCCGGATCATCAAGGGGTGTAGTGTGTGTGTGTGTGTGTGCTCTTGTTAAAAGCTAGGCCACACACACCACTAATTAGCATCCCTTCTATTGCCTGCCCTGGGAGAGCTTGGAGCTGCCCAAGGTGAAGTCCTTAATTTAATTTAATTACATCGTTAAGACCTGTTGCAGGACTAAGCCTGGGCTTCTCCAGCTTTTCCAGGTGAAGACGTCTTCTCCCCCTGCCAGAAGACCACCATCACCAAAGACTTTTTCCATCGGAGAGTGCAACCCTGCCTACACCCACCCACCATCCTGAGTGGCAACACTGCCCTTTGCGGCCTCCCTCCTTCCCACCCCCCCACCTCTCTCTCTCTCTTTGTCTCTCTCTGCCTGTCTTTCTAAGGCACCTTAGTTTCATCTATTTTATTAATTGCCAATTGAGCAGAGGGGCGAGGGCTCCTCTCCCAATTTAAATCAATAAGGAGAGAGGTGTGTCCTCATTTTAATCAGCTCCCTCTGCTCAATAGAGGAAAAATATATATATATATACACCGAGGCCATTAACACCTTCAGGCCTGTGACTTGGGGTGAGTGTAGCCCTTAAAAAAAGCACCCCAGAATGGCGACTGCATCTTCGCCGGTGGCGGGGCCAGCCGGGACCTATGCGAGAGTGGTAGCCACAGCCACAGCTGCTCCCGCTGTTCCTGCTGCCCAGTCACCTTTTCGATTAATAACAAAAAAGCTTGGGGTGAAGAGCTACACTCACCCCACTATGACCATCGAGGCCTGCGTCAAGGCCATGGCTGGGGTTGTCGGCCCCTCAGCCATCGTCGCGGCCTCGAAAATGTATGGGAAGGCTGTGTTCTTCCTGGGGTCGGAGCGGGCGGTGTCCCTGGCTGTCGCCAAGGGGCTCACCGTGGGCGGGACCTTCCTGCCGGTGGATCCTCTCGAGGCCACCGCGCAGAGGATCATTATTTCCAACGTCCCGCCCTATGTTCCTGGTGAGCTCCTCCTTCCCCATTTGCGACAACTTGGGGAGGTGAGGTCGGGGATCACGCCCATCCCGCTCGGCTTCCGGGAGGCCAGCCTTCGCCACGTCTTCTCCTTCCGGCGCCAGCTGTTTATCCAGCTGGCGCGGGAGGAGGACACTGAAGGGGCGTTCGTCGTCCTCCACGAGGGGACCGCCTACCGCGCCTTTTGGACGTCGGACGGTGTGAGGTGCCATGCCTGCAGGGAGGTGGGGCACATCAGGAGGAACTGCCCTGCCTCCAAGGCCGCCGGATCATCTTGTGCGGCCGAGGCTGGCGCCGCCGCCGCCGCCCTTCCCCCCCGGATCTGCCCGCGCGTCAAGTACGTCTGATGCGCGGTTGACGTCGGGGGCCGATGCCACCAAGGCCTCCGGCGGGGGGGAGGGAGCGTGTCCGGCCGGAAAGAAGGCGCGGAGAAAAAAGAAGCACCTTAGGGCAGGTCCCCCCGTGGATGGTGAGCCCTTGCCCCTTGAGCCCCTTACACCCGCGCTCCTCGCGGAGTTGATCAGGGCAGATGTGAGCGGGAGGGGCCCCGTGCCCGAGCCTGTTGCCGCAACCGCCGCAGCGGTAATGCCAATACCTGCGGCCGGGCTCGGGCCCGAGGAACCCGACAAACCTGCTCCGCCGGAGGGAGTCGAGGAGGAGGCCTTTGCAGACATGGAGGTCTCCCTCGCTCCCTCCGTGCTAAAAAGAAGGCGCGACCCCCTGGATGAGGAGGAGGACCGGGAGGAGAAAGGTCCCTCCGAGCAGGGGGAGTCGTCGCCCGCCGCGGGTACTGCGCCCCCCCGCCCCCCCAGCGCTGTCGTCATCACCAGCGATCGGCAGGGGTCGGCTGTCCCTCGGGAGGCTGAGGCAGATGTGTCTGTCCAGCACGTGCCTCCCGGGGATGGGGATGAGACCCTGCCCGTGGGGGGGGTTGCGGAACAACCCGCGGCAGTAATTGAAGTTGACCTTTTATCGGTGTCGTTACCCCTCGCCGGGTCGGGCAGCCTGGGGGCTGGGTCGGGCGAGCTCGAGGATAATGAGCTCGCCCAATGCGACCCGGATGTCTCCCAGGGGATGCTCGTCCTGGTAGAGCTTTTAATTCAAAACCCCCCGTCCGCTGGGTCGGAGGTTGGTGGCGGGGAGGAGGATGGCCCCCTGGCTGCGTCTCTGGTGCCGGACGTACTGGAGGAGCTGGAAATTGTTCTCTCCCCGGTTTCTCCGGTCGTTCCGGCGTCTGAGGCGGAGGGGAGCTCTGATCTGCCGCCGTCTTCTGGCCCGGCACCCCTAGAGGAGCCCAGGGAGAAATCCTCTGCCGCCGATCCTGGGGGTGGGATCCGGGCGGAGGCGGGGCTGGCTGGCGCGGCCGAGTCGTTCGCTTCGCACTGCGCGGCGGACGGGTCGGCCGCTGGTGACGACCCCCTGGAGGAGGATGGGGACTCGGTGATGGGCACGGAGGACGATTCGGACTCCAGCGCCGACGTGGCGATGGATGACCTCGTGCCCCTTGCCGAATCTCCCCTCATTTCCGTAAGGGAACTCCGGGATTTTATGGCCACGTGCCTGGGTCAGCGCAATAAGGTTCGGCTGGCCCTCGACAGGTGGTCGGAGCTGGCGCTGCTCATCGATTCCGTCCGCGCCGCCGTTAAGATCTTGGGCGCGGACGAGGGTGTGAACCCGCTCGAGCTGCGTCGGCTCACAACGTTTCTCACTGGGCTGCTGAGGAAGTGGCGGCGGACCAGCGGCTGCGCTTCCTCGCCCCATTAGGTGTAGGTAGAGGTTGCACTATGCTTCTGACATGAAGATAACCATAGCCAGCCTCAACATCAACGGCAGCAGGGAGGCGCGCTGCAGATTCAATAACTTCTCGGTCCTTCGGGACGGGAAGTATGCGGTGTGCTTCCTGCAAGAAACCCACACCGTTCCGGGAGACGAAGCCACGTGGCTCCTGGAGTGGCAAGGAGGGGTCAGCATGAGTCACCTCTCCAACAATTCCAGCGGGGTGGCTATCTTACTGGCCCCGCATTTTCAGCCGGAGATCTTGGAGGTCAAGGAGCACGTGCCGGGCCGCTTGCTCCATGTCACTGTTCGCCTGGGGGGCGTGCCGCTCCATCTAGTGAACGTGTACGCCCCTCAGACCAGTGCGCAGCAAGTGCGCTTCTTCGAAGAAGTGTCCGCTCTCTTGGGCTCCATCGACGTGGGCGAGTGCGTCATCCTCGGGGGGGATTTTAACTGCACCCTCGAGGCGAGGGACCGTTCGGGTCCCCCGCGAAGCCCAGCGGCGATGGAGAAGTTGAGGGACCTGGTTGGGTCCTTCGACTTGGTGGACATCTGGCGAAATCTCCACCCCGACTCCAGCGCCTTCACTAGCGTGAGGTCTGGGGGAGGAAGGTCCAGAATCGACCGCCTCTACATTTCCCGGGCGTTCGTCTCCTGCGTTCCGGCAGCTTCCATGCGGCCGGTGCCGTGCACGGACCACCACCTGGTGTGGGCGGAGCTCGCTCCGCTGCGTGCGCGGGGGGGGTCCGTGTACTGGCATTTTAACAACCTGCTGCTGGAGGATGCACGGTTCCGGGATTCGTTTCGTCGATTCTGGGCCGACTGGAGAAGGAAGCAGGGGGGCTTCCCCTCCTTGAGGCTATGGTGGGATGTGGGCAAGGCTCACATCCGTCTCTTCTGTCAGGAGTACGCGAAGGGGTCGACCAAGAGGCGGGAGGCCCGGGTCGGGCGGTTGGAGAAGGAGGTGCTCGACCTGGAGTCCCGTCTCGGTCAGGTCGTCGAGGACCCGGCCCTGCGGAAGGTGTACGAAGAGAAGAAGGGCGCGCTGAAGGACCTGCAGCTCGTCGGGTCCCGAGGCGCGTACGTGAGGTCGCGGATCCAGCTCCTGCGGGACCTGGACCGCGGCTCCCCCTTCTTCTACTCGCTGGAAAAAAGACGGGGGGTCCGTAAGCAGCTCTTGGGGCTGCTGGCCGACGACGGATCTCTGGTCTCGGATCTGGAGGGAATCAGCGCGGAGACCCGCGCCTATTACGGGGCTCTGTTCTCTCCGGATCCGTCCAGCGAGGATGCGCGCAGAGTTTTGTGGGAGGACCTGACGAAGGTTGGCCCGGAGGGCGCCGAAAAATTGGACGCTCCGCTAAGTCTGGCGGAGCTGACCGGCGCCCTCCGCCAGCTCTCTAGGGGAAAGTCCCCGGGGCTGGACGGGCTGACCGTGGAGTTCCACAGGGCGTTCTGGGACGTCTTGGGGGGCGACTACGCGCGGGTCCTGGGGGAAAGTTTGGCGACCGGGGAGATGCCCCTCTCTTGGCGCAGGGCGGTCATTGTCCTGCTGCCTAAGAAGGGCGATCTCCGCCTCCTTAAGAACTGGCGCCCGGTCTCCCTCCTCAGCACGGACTATAAAATCTTTGCCAGGGCCATGTCTGCTCGCCTTGGCACCGTGCTGGCCCACATGATCCACCCCGACCAGTCCTACACGGTCCCGGGCCGGACCTTCCACGATAACATCCATCTGGTCTGGGACCTGGTCCACCACTCCCAGAGGGCTGGTCTGTCGGTCGCCTTCCTTTCCCTGGATCAGGAGAAGGCGTTCGACAGGGTGGATCACGAGTATCTCTTCGGGACTCTGCGCGCATTCGGGTTCGGGACGCATTTCGTCGCCCGGATCTGACTTCTGTACGCCGCCGCGGAGTGTCTGATTAAAGTTAACGGGTCCTTGACGGCGCCCTTTCACTTCAGGAGGGGGGTGCACCAGGGATGCCCCATGTCCGGTCAGTTATATGCCATTTGCGTGGAGCCTTTCCTGCGCCTCTTGCGGAAGAGGTTGACGGGACTGGCTCTGCAAGGGCCGGGCGTGGAGGTGGTCCTCTCGGCTTACGCCGATGACGTGCTCCTCATGGTCACGGATCCCGCTGACTTGCGGAGGATGCGAGAATGCCAGCTGATTTACTCGGACGCATCCTCCGCCAAGATCAACTGGGAGAAATGTTCCGGACTCCTGGTGGGTCAGTGGCGGGTGGACTCCCTGCCGGAGGAGTTCAGGCCTTTCGCCTGGAGCACCACGCACCTCCTCTATTTGGGAGTCTACCTTAGCCCTGCCGAGGACGCTTGGCCGGCGAACTGGCAAGAGCTGGAGGCCAAAGTCACCGCTCGCCTAGGACGCTGGACAGGACTGCTCCGAGTGTTGTCCTACAGGGGTCGAGCGCTGGTCATAAACCAGCTGGTGGCCGCCATGTTGTGGTACCGGTTGGTCACTTTGATCCCTCCCCCTGCGTTTGTCGCCAAGATTCAGAAGAAGCTCATCGACTTCTTCTGGGACAAAAGGAAGCACTGGGTCTCTGCCGCGGTTCTGTGTCTCCCGCTTAGGGAGGGCGGTCAGGCGCTGGTGTGCCTTCGCACCCAGGCTGCGACTTTCCGTCTTCAGACGCTGCAGAGATACCTGTACGTCGAGAATCCTCCGAGATGGTGTGCGCTGGCGACGTTTTTCTTCCGCCAGCTGCATGGCCTCAATTACGACACGCAGCTCCTGTTTGCGAAAGTGGGCAGCAGGCGTGCCGGCCTGCGGGAGCTGCCTGTCTTCTACCAGGAACTACTATGGGTTTGGAACTACGTCGCTTCCAGGCGGAGCTCTCCCCCGTCAGGAGCGGCGGCTCTCCTTCGGGAGCTGCTGCTCAGGAATCCGCACCTCCACGAACACGGGTTCGGGCGGCTGGCGGAGGGTAGGGCTGTGGCTGGCAAGGTGACCAGAGTCGGGGACCTGCTCGATGGTGGAGGAGCGGGCTGGATGGCGCCGGAGGAGCTGGCGCGGCGCCTGTCCTGGGCCAACGTCCAGCTCGCGGTCGAAACCATCGAATCGGTAAAAGCGGCACTGGGCCCCGACTCCACTAGGTGTATCGAGGCGGCTCAAGCACGTGGGGCGATCCCGTCCGAGCTTACCCCCGTTCGGACGGAATTCCTCATCGGCGCCCGGCCCCGAAACTCCCCTCGGGAACCGGCGCCTCACAACTTGAGCCGTCTCGAGGAAATACCCTCCGTGCCTTTTCATTCCGCGCGGAGGGGTTTCCTGTACGGGCTGCTCCTGCACACTCTCCACTTTGCCATCTTCGTCTACCGTCCGGACACGCCTTGGCGTGGCGTTTTGCCGACCGGCGGTAGCGGAGGTCCCCAATGGAGGGCTCTCTATGCGGGAGTCCTCCCTTGTTCCATCGGGGACTTGGCCTGGAGGGTGTTGCACGGAGCGGTCCCGTGCAATAAGGTTTTAAGTAGGTTCACGGACTCCCAGGCCGCCTGCATTTTTTGCGGCCTGGAGGAGTCCGTGTTTCACGTTTATATGGATTGTGAGAGGTTGCAGCCCCTCTTTCACTACTTGAAGGGGCTGCTCCTCGATTTTTGGTTGCACTTCAGTCCCACGCTCTTGATCTACGGTCACCCGGTGCGGAGGGGAGCGGACAGGTTGGAGGACCTCCTTGTGGGCCTGCTCCTGGGCCTGGCTAAAAGAGCCATCAATTGGTCCAGGCAGCGGGCGGTCGAGGGGGTCGTCCAGCCGGATTGCCTGCATCTCTTCCGCGGCCATGTTCGCGCCCGGGTGGCCCTGGAGATGGAGCACGCGGTGTCCGCCGGTGCGCTTGAGTATTTCCGCGACCAATGGGCGCCGCGGGGACTGGAGTGCATCATCAACACAGGAAACCAAATTTTAATCTGATTTGTTAAGCTTTGGTTGAACTTTTGTTTATTTACAGTTGAATTGGGGTTTTTTTTGGGTCCAAATAAAAGAGTACCCTCTGTTCAAGTAAATACCTGTTTTATTGTTCTCCTGCAGTCCGTGTATTATTTATACTCAGACATTACACTGGCGACGGGCAGGTTCGAACTCACCTGCAGTACTGCATCACCTCACGGGGATCTTTTCCCTGAAGAGAAGCTTCTTGGAGGTCGAAGTCAGAACGGCGGGCGTCGACTGCAGTCAACCGCCCAGTGATCCATCGGAGAGTTGCAGGGGAGGCTGTGGAGAGCTGGGCCTGGCTCCCCAGTCGAGGTGTTCCAGCAAGTCGTGCTGGTAGCATGTAGTGCGCTGACCCTTCCGGACTGCGGCGGGCTCGGGCTCGATCGAGCGGCTCTGCAAAGGGGCCGTGCAGCGTTGTTGGGAGGGAGAGAGAGAGAGAGGGTGGAGCACACAGGGCGCGGTCAGTGCTCAAGAACAGGGCAGCGTGGAGAGGATAGAACGCGGGGAAGGAAAAGTGATACGCGCTGAAGCCGCGGGTCGCCGCCATTACCCTGTAGAACGATAGGAGCAGCGTGGCAGCAAGGGGAAGAAGGAAAAGCGTGGGAGGCGCCATTTTACTCCATTGGGGAAGAAGAAAAAGCGCGGGAGGCAGCATTTTAAATCACTCAAGATGCCGAAGAGTGGCAGTATCACTGCTTTCGACAACGAGGTAGAAGACTGGACCACGTATGTGGAAAGAATTGAAGTGCACTGCAAGGCAAATGAGGTGGCCGATGGAAAGAAGGCGTTGGTATTATTAAATTTGATGGGCGCGAGAAC
The DNA here is from genome assembly GCF_052327205.1 of Somniosus microcephalus. Classification (NCBI taxonomy): domain Eukaryota; kingdom Metazoa; phylum Chordata; class Chondrichthyes; order Squaliformes; family Somniosidae; genus Somniosus; species Somniosus microcephalus. The sequence continues at coordinate 62,971,585 of NC_141004.1, forward strand.
GTACAGCCTAATGCGGAATTTAATTACCCCAGCTAAACCAATGGAGAAAAGTTTTGAAGAGATTGTTAATATCTTACAGGAACACCTAAACCCTACACCGCTGCTGATAGCAGAAAGATTCAAGTTCCATAAAAGAAACCAGCACAAAGATGAGAGCAATGCTGACTGTCTTACGGAACTACGCAAGTTATCAAAGCACTGCCAGTTCGGAGCAGGACTGGCAGACACCTTATGGGATAAGTTTGTCTGCGGGCTCCAGAGTGAAGGAACCCAGAAACGACTACTTTCGGAAAAGGACCTGACGCTAGAACAGGCTTTCAGTGTGGCAGTATCCTACGAAGCAGCAGCACGGGGAGCTGCGGAAATACAACAGAAACTACAGGAATACAGCGCTAACGAAATGGCGTATGGAGCAGAAAAGTGCTATCGCTGCGGCAGAACAACCCATGATCAGAAGGACTGCTGGTTTAAGGACAAAGTATGCAGGCAATGTGGGAAAATGGGACACATAGCAAGAGTCTGCAGGTCGGGAAAGAAAACCAACACTACAAGAACTACTAAGGAAAAGTACAAGAAAGTAAAGAAATTGACAGACAGTAGTTCGGAAGATCAGGAGAGTGATAAGGACTCCGGGAGCAGGAGACTAAGTTGGCTAAAGTTACACAACGTGATCGCAAAGGAGGATCACCGAACCATTTGGGTCACCCTCATGATAGCAGGGTCCCCAGTAAAGATGGAATTGGACACAGGATCAGCCCTAACTGTCATGAATCGACGAGACTATGAGCGGCTATTCTCACACATACCCTTGAAGGACACGTCCATTGTATTGAAGACATACACGGGGCAAAAAGTCTACCACAGAGGAAAAATAAAGGTGCCAGTTGAATACAACGGCAAGGAAACACAGAAACTGTATCTATATATACTACCAGATGGAGGACCACCATTATTGGGACGTGAATGGATCCGAAAAATACAATTGGATTGACATTCCATTCAGGCGCTAACTGTGACTGATAAAAAGGATGATGACGTCACACCTGGACGACTGTCAAAAATTCTAACTGACGCAAAAGAGGTGTTCCAACAAGGACTTGGGACTCTAAAAGGAGTAACGGCAACGATAAAAATCGAAGATAACGCAAACCCAAAATTTTTTAAGGCCAGACCGGTACCTTACGCAATCCGCCCAGCCGTTGAAGCAGAGCTGGAGAGTCTGGAGCGTTCGGGTGTGCTGTCCAAGGTGGACTGGAGTGAGTGGGCCAACACCCATTGTTCCTGTAATGAAGAAATCATTGAGCAGCACGCCTGGGGAACCGAAGAAGGTTTGCATCTGTGGGGACTTCAAGGTAACTGTGAACCCAGTCCTGCACACAGTACAATATCCACTTCCACGGATAGAAGATATTTTTGCCTCACTATCTGGAGGGAAACGCTTTACAAAGATTGATCTGGCCCAAGCGTATCTACAAATGGAGGTGGAAGAAGCATCTAGGAAATACCTCACGATAAACACTCACAAAGGCCTTTACCAGTACAATCGACTGGTATTTGGGGTAGCATCAGCCCCGGCTATTTGGCAGAGGGCGATGGAACAAGTCCTGCAAGGGATCCCGGGGACCCAGTGTTATTTGGACGACATCCTGGTTACGAGCGAAAATGACAGTGAACACCTTGCCAACCTGGAGCAGGTGCTCACGAGATTACAGGAATATGGGCTACGAGCCAACCGCCCCAAATGCGAGTTCTTCAGGAGACAAATCTCGTATTGTGGCCACATGATTGATGAGGAAGGGTTGCATAAGTCGCCGGACAAGATTGAGGCTGTAGTCAAGGCTCCAGCCCGGAAAAAGGGCCGCAAACTGTGGTCGTTCCTCGGGTTGGTGAACTACTACCATAAGTTCTTGCCAAATTCATCTACAATTCTGCACCCACTGAACGCCCTGCTGCAAACTGGAGTAACATGGAAATGGAGTGATGAGTGTAAGCGTGCCTTTCAGAAATGTAAATGCCTAATCACTTCAAAAGGAGTATTGGCCCACTACAATCCAACACTACCGATTCGGTTGGCATGTGATGCGTCACCCTACGGCATTGGAGCGGTGCTGTCACACAAATTCCTTGATGGTTCAGAGAGGCCAATAGCCTTTGCGTCACGCTCGTTAACCTCAACCGAGCGTAACTACGCCCAGATTGACAGGGAGGCCCTCAGCCTGGTGTGGGGGGTGAAGAAGTTCAATCACTATCTGCACGGGCAGAAATTCACCCTACTGACTGATCATCAGCCCTGGTCTCCATTTTTAACCCAAAGAAGGGCGTTCCGGTGATGACGGCGTAACGGCTGCAAAGATGGTCACTTTTTCTAGGGGCAGATCAGTACGACATAGAGTACAAGGGTACGAAACAGCATGGAAACGCTGATGGGCTGTCACGCCTACTGTTGCCTACGGTAGAGGAAGCACCTGCAGTGGACCCTGTTGAGATATTCCATGCGACCATAGTCGAATGTCTACATGTTACAAACTCAAGCATAGAGAAGGAAACCCGAAATGACCCGACACACTCTCGGGTCTATGATTTGACGGTGAAGGGATGGCCAGCACATGGCGGCTCACTGTTGCCAGCATTCTCGCCAAGGAGAGAACAGCTGTCAGTGTGCCGGGGGACCTTGATGTGTGGATCCCGAGTGGTAATTCCACCCAAGTTGAGAGATAGAGTGCTCAATGAGCTTCATGAGGGTCATCTGGGAGGGGTAAAAATGAAGAGCCTAGCCAGGGCGTTTGTGTGGTGGCCGGGAATCGATAAAGAAATCGAGGATATGACCAAGAGATGCACAGGATGCCAGAAGGTCAAAAACGCTCCACCACAGGCCCCGCTACATCCATGGGAGTGGCCCTCATCTCCATGGCAACGGGTACACATTGATTTTGCTGGTCCATTTATGGACTCAATGTTCCTAATCGCTGTGGACGCCCATTCGAAATGGCCAGAGGTCATCAAAATGCCCTCCACCACCACGGAGAAAACTATTGCAGACCTACGGACCATCTTCAGCAGGAATGGCTTGCCAGAACAGATTTGCTCCGACAATAGGCCATAGTTTGTGTCCGAGGATTTCCGGAGGTTTCTGAGGAATAATGGGGTGAAACATTACACATCTGCCCCATATCATCCAGCCACAAATGGATTGGCTGAGAGGTTTGTTCAGACGTTTAAAAAGGCCATAAAGGCAATGTATAATGACGACATACCAGTACAACACAAGGTGGATAATTTCTTGTTTGCTTACCGGAATGCGACACATGCAGTCACCAACCAAGCTCCAGCCGTAATGTTCTTCAACCGAAGGCTAAGATGTCGCCTGGATTTGCTCAAACCAAACATAAGACGAGATGTTGAGGATAAGCAATTCCAGCACATAAATGAGAAGCCAACCAGGAGCTTCAAGATAGGGCAACCAGTCTTGGCCCGCGACTACCGAACAGAAAAATGGTAGCCAGGAACGATATGCACACAGCAGGGACCACTAATGTACACAGTGGACGTTGGAGAGAGCATCGTGAGATGCCATGCTGACCAGATTCTAGAGTCACAGGAATAAGCCAAACCCATACCACGAGCAGGTGCACCTGGTAATTAACCCGAAGTACAGATTGCGTCTACCTCAGAAGCAGTGGTATTGGAAGCTGACGAACCAACCAATGACTGAGCCAGAATCAACTCCGCCGCAAGAACAGGATACTCGAGAAAGGCGCTATCAAGTCAGGATCAGGAAGCCTCCTCAAAGACTGAACTTATAAATGATTATTTCAGTTGATGTATATGTGGTAAACCACTGTTATACCTGCCTGTGTGGGTGTTTGTATTCCACTGTGTACATGTCTGTACATGCCTCGGCTGATTCCTCCCACGAGTCCAGGTATAAAGGTGACTGCTCCACAGTCCCTCTGTATTCTGGACTGGTCGACCACTTGAGGCACACCTTCATTCTCTTGTTAATAAAAGCCTGTTAGTTACTCGCTTAACCTCAGTCTTTTGAGTAATTGATAGCGCATTAATTTTATTAACAAGATTTTTTTATAATGGAGAAGATCCGCACACCAGCATGCCTGGACTTAGACCATCAGGAGGCGGACGCATCCACCAAGTTTGCTCACTGGCTTAGGTGCTTTGAAAGATTCCTGATCGCCTCCGCTGCAACGGTCAAATCGGATGAGGACAAACTGGATGTCCTGACCTCCAAAGTGAACCACCGAGCGTACTCGGTCATCCATGACGCGACCTCGTACACGGCTGCTCTCAAGCTCCTCAAGGACCAGTACACGCGCCCAGTGAACGAGGTGTACGCCAGGCACCTCCTGGGGAGTCGTAAACAACAACCTGGGGAATCGACCGAGGAATACCTTCAGGCACTGTCTGTGCTTGGCCGGGCCTGTGGTTGTAAGGATGTAAAGGCCGCCGTGTACACAGAGGAACTTATCCGGGACGCTTTTGTAGCGGGCCACAGATCCAATTACACCCGACAGCGACTGTTGGAGCAGAGTGACCTCGACCTCAACAAGGCCTCTGAACTCGCACTATCATTGGACGCAGCCTACCGGGGCATGGATGCCTACTCCTCTGCACCGTGGACGCCGCGGGGAACGACAGCCTGGGACACGGTAGGACCGTCTCATAGCGCCGTGCCACCCCAGCCACATCCCAGCAACGGCTCAACTACCGCAGCAGTGTCCCAAGGCCAGAAATGCTACTTCTGTGGCCAGGCCAAACACCCCAGAGCGCGCTGCCCGGCGAAAAATGCGATCTGCTCGGGCTGCGGGAAGAAGGGACACTACGCCAGCGTCTGCAGGGCCAAAGCCACCCCGAACCCCAGCAGTGCCACGTGTGGGCCGTGCGGGCCGCCATCTTGGGCCTCCCCAGCCATGTGCGAACCACCGGAACAGCAGCCATTTTGGACGCCTCCAGCCACATGGGGATCATGGACGCCGCCATCTTGGACGCCAGCCGGGTCGCAGTAGGCCCCCAACACCGCCTCATCTGATACCCGCGGCGACACACCGACCCCTACGCTGGCCTCCGTTACGCTGGACCAAGCGAGACCGCACCAACTGGCCCGGTCCACAATGGACATTAAGGTAAATGGTCACGAAACAACCTGCCTTTTTGACTCTGGGAGCACAGAGAGCTTCATCCACCCCGACATGGTGCGGCGTTGCTCTCTCCCAGTCCTGCCTGCGCACCAGCGGATTTCTATGGCCTCCGAGTCCCAGTCGGCGGACATTGGCAGCTACTGCGTGGTGACACTCTTAGTAGACGGGACTGTGTATGATAATTTTAAACTTCTGGTCCTGCCCCACCTCTGCGCTGCCGTTCTACTGGGGTTAGATTTTCAGTGCCACCTTAAAAGTGTTACGATGGCGTACGGTGGACCCCTCCCCCCACTCACAGTCCGCAACCAGCAGCTTCCAAACTGCCCGCAGCGCACCAGGTGCAACCTCTCCACACTCAGAGTCACCCCCCGCCAATGTTTGCTAACCTCACCCCCGACTGTAAGCCCATTGCCACAAAGAGCAGGCGATACAGTGCCGGGGGCAGGGTTTTCATTAAAACTGAAGTGGAGCGGCTCCTGAAGGAGGGGATTATTGAGGGCAGCACCAGCCCCTGGCGAGCCCAGGTTGTGGTCGTTAAGACTGGCGAGAAGCAGTGACTGGTCATCGACTACAGCCAGACAATAAATCGCTACACCCTGCTGGACGCTTACCCACTCCCCCGCATAGCTGATATGGTCAACCAGATCGCGCAGTACCGCGTCTTCTCGACCATTGACCTGAAATCACCGTACATCCAGCTCCCTATCCGCCCTGAGGACCGCCAGTATACTGCCTTTGAGGCAAACGGCCGCCTCTATCACTTCCTTAGGGTTCCCTTTGGTGTCACCAACGGGGTCTCCGTCTTCCAAAGGGAGATGGACCGGATGGTCGATCAAAATGCGTTGCAGGCCACTTTCCCATATCTGGACAATGTGACCATCTGCGGCCATGACTTGCAGGACCATGACGCAAACCTCAAAAAATTCCTCTGCACCGCCCAACTCCTGAACCTGACGTATAACAAGGAGAAGTGCATATTCCGCACAACCCGCCTCGCCATCCTTGGCTGTGTTGTGGAACACGGAGTCATCGGTCCCGACCCCAACCGGATGCGTCCCCTTACGGAACTCCCACTGCCCCACTGCCTCAAGGCCCTGAAGAGGTGCCTAGGGTTTTTCTCCTATTACGCCCAGTGGGTCCCCTACTATGCGGACAAGGCCCGTCCGCTGATCAAGTCCACCTCTTTTCCCTTGACGGCAGAGGCCCGCTTAGCCTTCCACCGTATCAAGGAAGACATTGCCAAAGCCACCATGCACGCAGTGGACGAATCCATCCCCTTCCAGGTGGAAAGCGACGCGTCCGACTTTGCCCTGGCCGCTACCCTTAATCAGGCAGGGAGACCCGTGGCCTTCTTTTCACGAACCCTCCAGGGCCCGGAGACCAGACACTCCGCTGTTGAGATGGAGGCCCAGGCTATTGTGGAGGCTGTGCCTCATTGGAGGCACTACCTGGCCGGAAAACGATTTACCCTGCTCACTGACCAGCGTTCAGTTGCTTTTATGTTTAACAACAAGCAGAGGGGCAAAACCAAAAATGACAAGATCTTGAGGTGGAGAATCGAACTTTCCACCTACAATTACGAGATCTTGTACCGGCCCGGGAAGCTCAATGAACCCCCAGATGCTCTATCGCGTGGCACCTGCGCCAGCGTGCAGATCGATAGACTGCGGGCCCTCCACAATGACCTCTGCCACCCGGGGGTCACCAGATTCTTCCACTTCATCAAGGCCCGCAACCTGCCTTACTCCATTGAGGAGGTCAGGACCATGACCAGGAACTGCCAAGTCTGCGCTGAGTGCAAACCGCACTTTTATAGGCCAGACAGGGCTCACCTGATAAAAGCCACTCGCCCCTTCGAGCGCCTGAGCGTCGATTTTAAAGGGCCTCTCCCCTCCGCCGACCGCAATGTGTACTTCCTCAACATTATTGATGAGTACTCCCGTTTCCCGTTCGCCATCCCCTGCCCGGACATGACCAGTGCCACGGTCATTAAATGTCTAAACGACCTCTTCACCCTGTTCGGTTTCCCCAGCTATATCCATAGCGACCGGGGCTCATCGTTTATGAGCGACGAACTCCGCCAGTACCTGCTCGCTAGGGGTATTGCCACAAGCAGGACCACCAGTTACAACCCCCAGGGGAACGGACAGGTGGAAAGAGAGAATGCGACAGTTTGGAAGGCCGCCCTGCTAGCCTTAAAGTCTAGGGGCCTTCCGACCTCCCGCTGGCAGGATGTGCTCCCCGATGCGCTCCACTCTATTCAGTCACTGCTCTGCACTGCCACTAATGCCACCCCTCATGAGAAAATGTTTGTCTTCCCAAGGAAGTCCACATCGGGGACATCGCTACCGCCATGGCTGACGTCCCCAGGGCTGGTCCTACTGAGAAGACACGTGAGGACCCATAAAATGGACCCCCTGGTCGAGAGGGTCGACCTCCTCCACGCCAACCCCCAGTATGCTTACATTGCGTACCCGGATGGGTGGGAGGACACAGTCTCCATACGAGACCTCGCACCCTCGGGGGCCCCAGTAACCCACTACCCACTACCACCCCCCCCCACGATCCAATATCCAACCCCAGCAGACGGCATTCCTGGGCCCCGTGACCCGCTCGACACCCACGAGGACTACACACCAGTGCCCCAGCCTACGCGGGACTCGACGCCGGAAGCTTCACTACCCCTGCCACCACCACGTCGATCACAGCGGCAGACAAGACCTCCGGAGAGACTCCAATACACAAACTTTTAATACACTTCACCCCGCCGGACTCATTTTTAAACAAGGGGTGAATGTGGTAAACCACTGTTATACCTGCCTGTGTGGGTGTTTGTATTCCACTGTGTACATGTCTGTACATCCCTCGGCTGACTCCTCCCACGAGTCCAGGTATAAAGGTGACTGCTCCACAGTCCCTCTGTATTCTGGACTGGTCGACCACTCGAGGCACACCTTCATTCTCTTGTTAATAAAAGCTTGTTAGTTACTCGCTTAACCTCAGTCTTCTGAGTAATTAATAGTGCATCATGTATATAGTACAGAGAAAATTGTAATTGTAATTAGTTATTATTTAGTTGTTAAATGAATGTTATGTACTGTTTATCTAAAAGGGGAGGAATTGTTGTGTATGTACCTTTAAGAGACGAACTGATTCTATACTGCAGTACCGGCAGTGACCACCCCTGTATATAAAGCCATAGCAGGCTTCTGTACGTCAGTCTTAAGTTACCCTCTGTTCAAGTAAATACCTGTTTTATTGTTCTCCTGCAGTCCGTGTATTATTTATACTCGGACATTACACTATACAGTTGTAGAAAGACTTCCTTATTCTTGTACTCCAACCCCCTTGCAATAAAGGCCAACATAATTGCTTGCTGTATTTCACAGAAATCACAGAAATCACAGAAACCCCACAGTGCAGATAGAGGCCATTTCGGCCCATCGAGCCTGCACCGACACATATCCCACCCGATCCCCGTAACCCCTACGCCAACACATATCCCACCCTATCCCCGTAACCCCACGTATTTAATCCCCCTAACACTAAGGGTCAATTTATCATAGCCAATCAACCTAACCTGCACATCTTTGGACTGTGGGAGGAAACCGGAGCACCCGGAGGAAACCCACGCAAACACAGGGAGAATGTGCAAACTCCACACAGACAGTCACCCGAGGCCAGATTCGAACTCAGGTCCCTGGCGCTGTGAGGCAACAGTGCTAACCACTATGCCACTGTGCTGCCCTTTGCATGTTAACTTTCTGTGTTTCGTGTACAAGGACACCCAAATCTCTCAGAAAACCAACATTTAATACTTTCTCACCATTTAAAAAATATTGGGCTAGAAATTTATTATAGCCCAGGAATGGCCGGTATCATGAGAAAAGTTGGAGGATTAGCGCCAGGCGCTAATGCTTTAGACTGCACGCAAAATTCATGCTCACTTCTCAAAGAAATGATTGGAGTCCTAATTAAAATCTTTAAGCCCAAGCTCATTGACTTTACACTCAAAGGGTGGACCAATGTTAGGTGTAGTCTAATCGCAAGTCACGATTGCCACAGGCCTTTTTCAGTACTTAAAGGGGAGGTTCATTGATGCTGCAGAATCTCATTCTCAGCATTGCTGGCTGTGCAGCTGCCTCAGCAAGCAGCAGCAGGTCAAGGAGAAGAAGCCGGAGGACTGAAGCAGCTGTACTCATGGCAGATCCACTCCCCAGGGAGAGAGCCTGCAGATTCTGCGATCAAACATTGGAGGCGTTGGTGTTCACTGTGGTGAGACAGAGGGCAGTGCTCTACTTGGCAAGTGGTGGGAAGCCCTCGCCGCAAGTCTTCTGCACCATGTGGAGGGAAGTAGTGCAGCATGTCTCTGTAATGATCAGTAACATGTCATTCTAGAATGGTACTAGGTGGAGCTGTATGTTTAGTAGGGGGCTACCCACAAGGCAGTAGTCAAGATGGAGGCCTGTACACTAGTCCACATGGCTGAATAAATGACTAGCACAAGCTAGCTGTTCATAATGAAAACGTCTATTTATTTATGAACATAACATGGTGCCAGGATTGGTAATATCTGCTGAATATTGTGAAACGTGACATGGAGAATTTGAAGCCACCGGAGGGTTTGAAACTCACGGGGAATGTCGACTGCAATTGGCAGACTTTCAAACAACAATTCGAAATCTACATTGCCGCCATCGGGTTTGGTACGATGCCAGACGCAAGGAAAATAGCGTTGCTGCTCACGGTTGCAGGTCTGCAGGTGATAGAGGTATTTAATACATTTGTATTTGATCAAGAGGAGGACAGAGAAAAAATGGACAATGTGCTAAAGAAGTTTGATACACATTGTTCTCCCAAAAAGAACGAGACCTATGAGAGGAACGTGTTCTGTTCACAGACACAGCAGCAAAATGAGCCTTTTGATAGCTTTGTGACCGATCTGAAACTGAAAGCACAGACATGTAATTTCTCTGAACTGAAATCATCCATGATTCGTGACCAGATTGTGTTTGGTATTCATGATAAAAAGGTCAGGGAACGTTTGTTGAGAGAAACCGAACTAACATTGGAGGATGCTGTGAAAATATGCCATGCCAGTGAGCTAGCTCGGCAGCACGCAAAGACTTTCAGTGAAATCAATAATAATGCGACTGTAATGAGTGACTGTGCTGCTGTCGGTGCTGTGTCCTACAAGGGGAAGAAACAGGGGCAGAACAGAAATGCAAAGCAATCGGAGGATGGAATTTTTAATTGTAAACGCTGTGGTTACCAGCACCAGTCAAGACAATGCCCAGCGTTTGGGAAAATGTGCACAAAATGGAATGGAAAGAATCACTTTGCCAAACAATGCTTTTCAAAAGTAAACACAAAGAAAGGGCAACAAGTCAATGTGATTGAGGACACTGATTTAAGTGAGACATTTTTTGTTGGAATGGTGTCATAATAATAATTATACTTTATTATCATTGCACAAGTACATGAACAACGAAATGTGATCTTGCAAGCTCCCATGACTGGGAGAAGCAAAGCCGCTGCATCGGTGCGCGCCGCCATTCCATTTCCACCATTCCTCCTGTCCAACAATCTTCAGCCCAACGCCCGGGCCTGCTCACCAGCCGCTCCTCCTTCCGTGACCTTCTCACCAACCGCCCCTCCTCGGGGCTCCTTCCGTGACCTTCTGCACCTGGTCTTCCCTGATGGTCACTCCTCCAGGTACTAACCAGGCCTCGGCTCTGCTTAGCTTCCAAGCCTTGCCAGTGACCCTGTCCCTAGTCCCAGGAGCAATATCGAAAAGGATACAGAAAATGTGCAGCCCTCAGGAATGGACAATGCTGAACATAAAGTTAATGCAGTAAAAGAGGACAAATGGATAATGCCACTGCAGGTAAATGGAGCATTAGTTACATTGAAACTAGGCACTGGGGCAAAAGCAAATTAATCAGTATGAGTGACATTAAAAATATGAAAGAAAAGCCCAAAATACAGAAAAAGTCAGTATTACTGAAGAACTATAATGGACAGAAAATAGATAGCTTAGGTGTATGCAGACTTAAAGTGACAGTCAAAGACAAAGTGCATCATCTCATGTTTTCTGTTGTGGCTGAAGGACTTGATTCACTACTAGGTGACAAAGCTTATGAGGACTTAGAACTGGTCAAGAGAGTCTACCGTATAAACTGTGCCATAAGCAGACCGGATGACGCAGTGGATTCTGTAGTGAGTAATTTCCAGGATGTGTTCAAAGGATTTGGAGTTCTACCATTCACTTACAAGATCCAGCTAAAGGAGGATGCTCAGCCAGTGGTACATGCTCCACGGAGAGTTCCAGCACCCCTGCGTGACTGGCTCAAGAAAGAACTGGACAGAATGACCACGCTAGGAGTCATCAGGAAAGTCGAAGAGCCAACAGACTGGGTTAACTCCATGGTATGTGTAAAGAAAAAGAACAATGATCTAAGAGTATGCATGGATCCAAAGGACTTAAACGCAAACATAAAACGTGAACACTACCAGATTCCCGAGCGAGAAGAAATCACCAGTGAAATGTCAGGTGCCAGATACTTCACAAAGCTCGATGCCTCACAAGGATTTTGGCAACTAAAACTGGATGAAGAGAGCACCAAATACTGTACCTTCAACACACCATTTGGCAGGTATTGTTTCCTCAGAATGCCTTTCGGGATAACATCTGCATCTGAAATCTTTCATAGAGCGATGGAACACATAATTGAAGGTCTGGAAGGAGTTCGGGTCTATGTTGATGACATCATCATCTGGGGCTCCACACTGAAAAACACAATGAGAGACTGACTAAAGTGCTACAGGGCATACGCCGGAATGGACTGAAGCTCAACAAAGCCAAGTGTCAGTTTGGCATCCAGGAAGTCACTTTCCTAGGAGATAATCTATCTGGTAAAGGAATTGAGCCAGATATGGAAAAAGTAAACGCCATACTCAAAATGCCCCGACCCACTGACAAAAAAAGGAGTGCTACGCATCATGGGGATGATAAACTTCATTGGAAAGTTCATTCCTAACTTGTCAGCCAAGACAGCCTGTCTGCGAGACGTGCTACATAAAACAAATGAGTTCACATGGACAGAAAGGCATGAACAAGAGTGGATGAACCTCAAAACAGTGCTGACAACCACACCTGTACTCACCTTCTTTGACCCAACAAAGAGAATCAAAGTGTCAACGGATGCATCAAAAGATGGCCTAGGCGCGGTCTTGCTACAAGCAGAGGGTGAAGATTGGAAGCCTGTTGCCTATGCCTCCAGGTCTATGACTGATTCTGAGTGTCGATATGCCCAGATTGAAAAGGAATGTCTAGGCTTGGTAGTTGGACTAGAAAAGTTCCATGGCTACATATATGGACTTCCCACCTTCACAGTTGAGACAGACCACTGCCCACTGGTTGCCATCATAAAAAAAAATCTGAATGAGATGTCTCCAAGGATTCAACGACTCATGATGAAGCTGCAAAGATATGACTTTGAACTGATCTACACACCAGGCAAACACATAGTGTTAGCAGATGCACTATCCCGAGCACCCACAATGAGTCATGTGAGCTCTGCTGAGGAAGACGTGGATGTTCATGTGAGTATGGTCACTGCTGCGCTGCCCGTGTCATACACAAAATCAAAGCAAATAGCAGAAGAAACAGTAAAAGATACAGTGTTACAAACAGTAATAGAGAACATTCATCATGGTTGGCGAAAAGGTTCCTGTCCAAAGTACTAGCACATCAGGTCAGAGTTAAGTGTCGCAAGTGGACTATTACTAAAACAGAACAGAATAGTCATTCCACAGGCTCTACATCAAGACATGCTCAAAAGGATTCATGAGGGACACCTCGGAATTGAAAAATGCAAAAGAGAGCAAGAGACACTGTTTATTGGCCTGGCATAAATAAGGACATTGAGAACATGATAGGCATATGTGAGACATGTCAGAAACACCAAAACAAACAAGCAAAGGAACCAATGATAGTAGCTGACTTACCAACAGCACCGTGGCAAAAGGTTGGTATGGACCTCTTTCATTTGAATGGTAAAGACTATCTAATAGTGATTGACTACTATTCTAACTATCCTGAGATGGCGCTGCTCTCAAGCACATCAGCAAGCAGTGTCATAATGCATGTTAAATCCATCTTCGCCAGACATGGAATTCCCAGGATTGCCGTTAGCGACAATGGTCCGTGCTTCAACTGTAAGGAGTGGCAACAGTTTGCAGCACATTATGACTTTCAACACATCACATCCAGTCCTCTGTATGCTCAGTCGAATGGTAAGGCAGAGAAAGGTGTTCAAGTTCTCAAACATCTACTGAAGAAAGCAACAGAAAGCAAGTCTGATCCTTATCTCGCCCTGATGATCTACCGAGCCTCCCTTTAGACTGTGGTTCTTCACCTGCTGAACTACTAATGGGTCGTAAGTTGCACACCACGCTACCCTGCTGTGCAAAAGAAAGCAGAGTAAGGAACTGAGACAGAGACTTCAACTGTTAAAGCTGAAACAGAAATCACACTATGATAAGTCATCCAAAACTCTGAAACCATTGACAAGGGATGATGTTGTCAGGATTGAGGATCCAGATGCATGGAACAGGAAAGCTACAGTTCTTGAGGAAGTAGGACCAAGGTCATACACTGTTAGAACTGAGGAAGGACAGATTCTCAGGAGGAACCGCTGTTCCCTCCTGAAAGCACAAGAAACTATCCAAGAGCAAATCGATGACAATGCCGCAACTGAATCTTGTCACTCACCACCAGAACAATCTAACACAAACACACATACAGGCTCTCATGAAAACACATCAGACTTACCTGTGCTGAGAAGATCCACACGTGAAGTAAAAAAGCCTGATAGACTTAATCTTTGAGTACAAAGAAAACTATAATAAAAGAATGAAAAGCTTAGAGTTCATAAAGTAAAGCTTTGAAAATGTGTTGACTGTTGTGAAGATGTTTATGTCGTTATGATTGATTGATATTGATTTTGTTTAACCTCTAAGGAAGGGGGATGAAATGATCAGTAACATGTCATTCTAGAATGGTACACTAGGTGGAGCTGTATGTTAAGTAGGGGGCTACCCACAAGGCAGTAGTCAAGATGGATGCCTGTACACTAGTCCACATGGCTGAATAAATGACTAGCACAAGCTAGCTGTTCATAATGAAAACATCTATTTATTTATGAACATAACAGTCTCGGGCAGCACTGTGCTCCCCAGGACCCACACACAGTGCAGAAAGAAATTTAACAACCTCACTCAGGTGGTCAGGGTGAGTGAAGGCTTCTACAAATGCTACATTCCACCATCTGAACCATAGTCTTCACACACTGCCCAAAGCACCACACCCCCAGCACTCGCACCAACAATCTCTACCCACCAACACTCACACCCACATCTCACACCTTGCACAAAATTACAGCTATTTAACTATGGGAGGCACATTAACCAAACACATTGCTCCACATTGCCTGTGCTGGAGAATCGAGTGCTGCAGATTATTGGACGCCAGGTGGTGGGCGCCGTGACCACCGGCGATGTTGACCCCTTTGGGGACAACAATGGTTAGTTCATCCCTACTCCTTCCTCTCACATCCCACTTCTCCCTCACCCCACAAATATTCCCCACTTTCTAGCTAATCATGATGTATGCATGCATTTCTCCCTTCTTGCCCCTCACCTTAACCCGACTCTTGTGCCTTTATGCTTTCAGATAATCAGCAAGCACCTGAGCAGCCTATTCCTGAGGGCACTGTAGAGAGCAAGGCTTGAGAAGAGAAGGAGGAAGAACACACCGTGTCAGTGCATGTCTCACCCGCAGGCATCAACTCAGATACTGGCACTACGCATTTTTTAGAGGCTAGTATAGTATCAGGATCCGCACAGTGTGAGATACCGGGGACGAGCGGGCCGCAACAAGTCCAGGGGGAAAGGGTAGCTTGGGGGTCAGCTCCAGGGAGGGCGAGTTCACGTGCGAGTTCTGCTGCACAGGACTCAGAGGAGGACCTCGATGGGGAGGCCTTTAGAAGGAGGGCGATGGGCATGCACACGGAGATGATAGGTGCAATGGCAAGGGTGCCTGAGAGCCTCTTGACAATGATAAGGAGCGTGGAGGAGTCCGCCTCCAACATTGCACAAGGCTCTGTGCACACCATGGAGCCCATAATTTCCTGTGACGAGTGGCACTGGGTGAACCCAACTGCAGGAAGGCAAACTGAGGCAGAGGATAAGTTGCAAAAGCAAAGATAGACTTTACTAGAAACAAACAAAATAACAACAGCACAGATACAGGCTAGCAGGCCGGCAAGAGGATCACAAGGCAGTGTGAAACTCAAGACTGAGCACCGGACATAAAACTAAACACCACTTAAATAGCAGGCATATAACCATGCACAGGTGAGTACGATTAGGAAGAAAGAAGGAAACAATTAAAAGTTCATGGTGCCCTCTGGTGGCGAGGAGAGGCAGAACCTGGGTCATTCCTGACAGGACCCCGCCCCCTAGGAACGGCCCCCGACGTGCCCCCAGAAAGTCCATGGCGACGACAAAGAAAGTCCTGCACCAAATCACGATCCAGGATGTTCCGGTCCGGGACCCAGGAGCGTTCCTCCGGACCATATCCCTCCCAGTCCACCAGGACCTGGAGGCCCCCACGAACCCGGCGAGAGTCCATCAGGCGACGGACCGTGTAGGCAGGCTGGCCGTCGATGATGCGGGGAGCAGGGGGAGGCCTCGTGGCGGGCGCCAGGGAACTGATGAGCCGGGAGACATGGAAGGTGGGATGAATCCGCATGGAGCGAGGCAGCTGGAGATGGTAGGACACCGGGTTGACCTTCCTCAACACCGTGAAGGGACCGATGAAACGGGGCGCCAGCTTGCGGGACTCTACCCGCAGCGGGAGATCCTGAGTAGAAAGCCAGACCCTCTGGCCAGGACGGAATGAAGGAGCCGGTCTGCGCCGCTTGTTGGCCTGGATCCGTCGTTGCCGAGAAGCTCGTTGTAAAGCCAGCCGTGCTCTCCTCCAGGTCCGTCGACAGCGCTGGACAAACTTCTCCGCGGAGGGAAGCCCCACCTCGAGCTCCTGCTCCTGGAACAGTGGAGGCTGAAACCCGAACTGGCACTCGAATGGCGATATTCCTGTGGAGGAGCACCGCAAGGTGTTGTGCGCGTACTCAGCCCAGACGATGTGACGGCTCCAGGTCGCAGGGTTAGCGGACACGAGACACCTCAGGGTCGTCTCCAGGTCTTGATTGATCCGTTCCGTTTGACCGTTAGACTGAGGGTGGAAACCCGAGGAAAGACTGACAGTAGCTTCAATGAGCTTATAGAAAGCTTTCCAAAACCGGGAGGCAAATTGTGGACCACGGTCAGCGACGATGTCAAGAGGCAAACCAAACAACCTGAAAACATGCTGGACCATGAGCTCGGCTGTCTCTTGGGCTGAGGGAAGCTCGGGCAAGGGCAGAAAGCGACAGGCTTTGGAGAAGCGATCCACAATGACCGGAATGACAGTGTTGCCTTGAGATGGTGGAAGGCCTGTGATGAAATCCACAGAGAGGTGTGACCAGGGGCGGGTGGGAATGGGGAGAGGATGCAGCAAACCCTGGGGGCGGGAATCGAGGGTTCTTGTTTCGTGCACAAGTAGCACAAGCTGCCACGAACGCCTTTACGTCCCTCTCCATGGTGGGCCACCAGAACCTTCTGCGAAGAAACTCCAGCATCCTGGATGTGCCTGGATGACCGGTGAGTCGCGACGAATGCCCCCACTGCAGGACTTGAGCGTGCCGTGTTGGTAACAAAAAGGCGACCTGGTGGGCCATTGCCAGGGTTTGCCTCCCTCTGTTGCGCCTTTCTGACCAGCGTCTCGATCCCCCAGCGAACCGGTGCTACAATTCGAGAAGTAGGAAGAATAGGTTCTGGTTGTCTCTCCCGCTCGGGTGGATCAAATTGCCTGGAGAGAGCATCAGGCTTGAGATTCTTGGATCCTGGACGATATGACAGGACAAAGTCGAAATGATTGAAAAACAGTGCCCAGCGAGCTTGACGGGAGTTAAGCCGTTTGGCCTCCTGGATATAGGCCAGATTCTTATGGTCTGTCCAGACAATGAACGAGTGTTTAGACCCCTCCAACCAATGTCTCCACTCCTCCAGTGCCAACTTAACTGCTAGTAGTTCCCTGTTTCCAATATCGTAGTTTCGCTCTGCAGGAGTGAGTCGGTGAGAAAAGAAGGCGCAAGGGTGCAGTTTGTTGTCGTTAGACCGCTGGGACAAAACGGCACCCACTCCTATATCAGAGGCATCCACCTCAACAATGAAGGGGAGTGAGGGATCTGGAATCACGAGGACAGGAGCAGACGTGAAGCACCGCTTGAGATCCTCGAAAGCCTGCGCAGCCTCAGCGGACCAACTGAACCGGGTGGAAGCGGTTTTGGTGAGGGCGTTGAGAGGGGCAGCAATGGTGCCGAAGTTCCTGATGAATCTCCGATAGAAATTAGCAAACCCCAAGAAACGTTGCACCTGTTTGAGAGAGGTGGGTGGAGGCCAATCTCGGACAGCTTGGGTCTTGCCAGGGTCCACTTGGATATTGCCGCTGGAGATGATGAAGCCCAGGAATAAAACCGTGGAAACGTGAAACTCACACTTCTCAGCCTTGACAAACAAGAGGTTGTTAAGCAGACGTTGCAGGACTTGCCTTACATGCTGGACATGATCGTGAAGAGTTTTGGAGAAAATGAGAATGTCATCCAGGTAGACAAAGACAAAGCGATTCAGCATGTCTCGGAGGACGTCGTTGATGAGCGCCTGGAACACAGCAGGGGCGTTGGTCAATCCAAAGGGCATGACCAGGTTCTCATAGTGCCCAGTAGGTGTGTTGAATGCCGTCTTCCACTCGTCCCCTTCGCGGACACGGATGAGGTTGTAGGCGTTGCGGAGATCCAATTTTGTGAAGACTGTGGCTCCCTGTAGTAACTCAAAGGCCAACCAAGGGTAACCCAGAACTAATGGAAACTCGGGAGAGTGGATAAGGGAGAATTGGATGGTCTCGAAATGTTGTCCTTCCACGCCCAAACACAGGGGGCAGTAAGATGGTGAATAGTTCCGGAGCCCAGGGGTCTTCCATCCAGGGCGATAACAGTGAGGGGGTGATCTGGATGGGTCAGGGGAATCTTGAGCTGTTTAGCTAAACCCAGATCCATGAAGTTACCATCGGCCCCAGAATCCACCAGGGCCTTAAGATCATGTTGTTGATTGCCCCAGAAAAGGGAAGATGCCAGCAGGACCCTAGAAACAGTGGAGCCGGGAGGGACGGTTACGCTCATCTCAGGGCCCTCTGTCCTGGACGAGCCCTGGCTTTTCCCACCAACTCTGGACAAGAAGAGCGAAAGTGGCCCGGTTCTCCACAATCGAGGCAAGATCCCTCTCTCATTCGGCGATCACGTTCAGGCTGCGAGAGACGAGTTACTCCCAACTGCATGGGCTCCTCTGGATCAATCAAAGATGGACTCGGGATGGCTCGGAGGCTCTCGGATGGCTTCGAAGCAGGGAAGGCCCTTGTTTCCGGAAGTGGGGTGAAAAAGGAGCGGCGTTCTCTTCGCCTCTCACGGAGACGATTATCCACTCGAATGGATATATCAAAAAGAGACTCCAAATCACTCACCGAATCTCTGGAAGCCAGTTCGTCCTTGATTTCATCCGTGAGACCGTGGCGAAAAGTGGCGAATTCCATAGGCTCTCCGCCGCGAGAGTGCGAAACTCAATGGCGAAGTCCGCAACGCTACGAGCCCCCTGGCGAAGCCGAAGCAGTTTGTTAGATGCCTCTCTCCCACTGACAGGATGATCAAAGACCCTTCTCATTTCCTCAGTGAAAAGTTGGTAGTTTGAACATGCCGAAGCTTGCTGTTCCCAGACGGCCGTAGCCCAGGTAAGTGCTTTGCCGGCGAGTAGCGAAACGATGTAGGCTACTCGGGAACGGTCAGTGGGAAACAATGAACCTTGCAGCTCAAAAGCCAGGGAACACTGGGTTAGAAAGCCTCGACATCCTCCCGGGTTATCGTCATAGCGCTCGGGTGCAGGTAATCGGGGTTCTTTCAGAGGGGGAAGCGAAACCGGAGGAGCGGGTAACGGTGCTGGAGTAGCTTGGGTCGCCTGACTCTGGCTCTGATGGAAAACAATGACGAGGGCCTCCAGCTGTTTCTGGCTTCGGGAGAACAGCGTGGCGAAGCACTGCAGTTCATCCAAGATCAGTTGTAGATGTTCAAAGACTCATTGTGGCCATTGGTCCCTCTCTGCTGGGTCCATGTTTGGCTCAGTCTTGCTGTGACGAGTGGCACTGGGTGAACCCAACTGCAGGAAGGCAAACTGAGGCAGATGATAGGTTGCAAAAACAAAGATAGACTTTACTAGAAACAAACAAAATAACAACAGCACAGATACAGGCTAGCAGGCTGGCAAGAGGATCACAAGGCAGTGTGAAACTCAAGAATGAGCACCGGACATAAAACTAAGCACCACTTAAATAGCAGGCATATAACCATGCACAGGTGAGTACGATTAGGAAGAAAGAAGGAAACAATTAAGAGTTCATGGTGCCCTCTGGTGGCAAGGCGAGGCAGAACCTGGGTCATTCCTGACATTTCCAGTCTGCAAAGGATGGTAGCCTCCCAGAGAGATCATGGCGACCCAGACCTGATGCCGCATGTGATAGGCGAACTGGCAGATTCCATTGCAGCACAGGCGGAAGTGACGCAACGTCTTAGTGCTGTAATGCTTGGTGCTGTCATCCAATCTCAGACTGCTCTCATGCAGTTTCAGCTTGATGCCATGCAAGCTCTTACTGTTGCCATTGTGGCTAGGTCTACCACTGTCCACCGGGGCTTTCACAGTGTCGCAGCACATGCTCCAGCCACTGGGTCAACACTTCATAAGAGCACTAGAGTAGGCAAAGGCACAGTAACAAGAGGCAGGAAGGGATTGCACAAGGGTGAATAGTTAATATTTTTGTTGTAAACATGTGTTCACTGATTTTTGATAAATTTATTAATTCAGTTTGGATTCTTTTGTGGTGTGTCTCATTTCAGCTTTGCGCTGTGATATGGCTTGCAACAGGGATGGAATGATGGGGATGTGGTGAGCAACGGGGATCTGGGGTTTAATTCATTCGAACCGCAATCTGATGAGGCGTTCATGGACTGCCCTTCTAGAAGGCCGATTGAGTGGCTGCCTCCTCCCTCGCTGCTGTTCCTCCTCCTCCTCCTCTTCCTCCTCCTCTTCCTCCTCGTCCTCATCCTCCTCCTTCTCCTCCTCTTCCTCCTTCTCCTCTACCTCCTCGTCCTCGTCCTCGTCCTCCTCCTCCTCTCCCTCTTCCTCCGTCTGAAGTGGTCCCGCAATCCCTGGTGGAAAAGGCTGGGCCCTCATGATGGCCAAGTTGTGGAGCATGCAGCAGACCACCACGAAATAGGACACCCGCTCAGCCGAGTACTGGCGGACTCCTCCCGAGCAGTCAAGGTAGCGGAACTGTTGCTTGAGCTCAATGATGTTCCTGGTGGCAGCATGGCTCTCATTATATGAGTGCTGGGCAGGAGTGTTGGGGTTGTGGAGGGGAGTCATGAGCCAGGTGGAGAGCGGATAGCCCTTGTCTCTGACCAGCCAGCCACAAGCTTGATGTGGTGACTGGAAGAGTGCTGGCACACCGGTCTGGCACAGAATCAAGGCATCATGGCTGCCTCCAGGATAGCGGGCATTCACATTGAGGATTCGCTGTCTGTGGTCGCACACCAACAGCACATTAAGTGAGTGGTAGCCTTTGCGGTTATGGAAGATCTCAGGATTGTTATGCGGTGCCTGCAAAGCCATGTGGATGCAATCAATGGCGCCCTACACCATGGGGAATCCTGCTATCCTGGCAAAGCTACATGCACGTTCATCCTGCTTCTCTCTGGT
Source organism: Somniosus microcephalus (assembly GCF_052327205.1). Taxonomy (NCBI): domain Eukaryota; kingdom Metazoa; phylum Chordata; class Chondrichthyes; order Squaliformes; family Somniosidae; genus Somniosus; species Somniosus microcephalus. Next base: position 62,992,701 of record NC_141004.1, read on the forward strand.
GATGGGGAAGGAAATCTAATCCCTTCTCCTAGTGTAGAGAGCCTCTGTGACCCCTCGGATGCAGCAATGGACGGCGAACTGCGAGATATTAGCTATGTCTCCTTTTTCAGACTGGAAGGATCCACTGGCAAAGAAATTGAGGGTGACGGTGACCTTGACTGCCACTGAGAGATCCGTGGTCGCCCAGATCTGAGGCTCGAGGTCTGGTTGCAGGAGGTGGCAGTGTTCTGTGACCACCTCCTCGGTAAAGCGAAGTCTTCTAATACACTGCTCCTCACTTGGAGGTAGGAGAAGTGCTCCCGGAAGACTCTGGGAGGGTAAGGCCTCCTGTTGAAAGCCCTGATGGCCCTCCTCCTCCCTCTGGGCACATGTTCCAGTCTTTCTCGCTGCCTCTGCTCTCTCTGCCGTAGAACCTGGAGGGCGAGTTCGACTGCCAGTACAGCCCCCATTAATGTAACCAAGTGTAACAGTTTGATTTTTTTAAGAATAAATGTAGCTACTTTTTAGTTGCCACAACACTCCTGATACAAAATAATCATGAAATCATGGAATGACACTGTTGCACTATGTGAAACTGACAAGAAAGCACTGAAACTCCACTAACCTACATCTGCAACTCATTGCTGATGATCCCTTTAAATAATGATCCTGGAGCTGGATTCCTGCTGCTTCAACCCAGCTCTCCCTGTCGCTGTTTACTTCAGGTGCTAAGGCAGATGGCGACAATTAAATTTGCAGATCAGACATTCAGTGAGCGTTGCACACTCACTGACGTCACGATTCACCTGGCGCTGAGGCTCCCGGTGATAACTGTTAGTGGCAGTGCTATGGGGAGTGGCAGGATTTGGCATGCGGCATTGGATTCGCCTCACCCTGGCAATAATGCTCTAGCACCCCATTAGCGCCATCTGCTGGCACTAACGGGAGGCGCTGAGGTGCTGAATTTTTACCCCATTCTTTTTTTTCTATTCTTCCTACCAAAATGAATAACCTCACATTTCCCCACATGACGATTCCATTGCCCCACCTAGTCTGGCAGCACCTGCAAACTTGACCAATTTATGCTGAGTTTCTAAATTCAGGTTATCGGAGTAAATTAGATACCATGCTGATCCTAACATCAGTCCCTGGAGAGGACCACTTAGCACCTCCCCTCACAGATAAATATTGGCCTGGAGGAACTTCCTGCTCTATTTCAAATAGTGCCATGGGATCTTTTACATCTACCTGAGAGGGCTGACGGGGCCTGGGTTTAACGCATTATCCAAAAGATGGCATCTCTGACAGTGCAGCACTCCCTCAGCACTGCACTGGGAGTGTCAGCTTAGATTTTTGTGCTCCAATTTTGTGCTAAAGCAGGATTTCAACTCACAACCTTTTCAGAGGCGAGAGTTCTACCCACTGAGCCACGAGAGGGATATGTTAGCTAACCTTCGAATGTTTAAAGTTTACAAAACTGGCGACATTCAGGGCTGGATTTTAATACCCAAAGATGGGTGGGTTGGGGTCAGGTCAGAAGTTAAAATTTAAAAATCTCAAACCCGACCCTGACCCGCCTCCAAGCTGCCCACTTCTCGAGGCAGGACAGGGGATGGGGCAGCCAACCCACTCCCAGAAAGGTTTAAATATGGCCTGTCGGGTTTCCCAGGCCTCGGGAAACTCGGCAGCTGAAGGGAGGCGAGGACAGCTTCGGGGAGAAGGTGGCGTCACAGCATTGCTTGTGGGCCAGGAGGAGCAGGAGTACATTCTCCCGATCCCCCAATCAACACCCCCACCCCGCCGACATACAAAGGCCCCCGGAGTCAGGGACTGGAACCCCCCCAGGGTCAAAGATCAGACCTACCTGGTCTTGCAGCCTCTCTGGAGTCCTCCCCGCCTGCCTGGAAGCCAAGCCTGTCAATCAGGTGGGAAACCTGTCAAGGACAAAAGACGCACACTGTGGATTTAACACTCCACAGCATGTGGGGAAACCCGGACTTCCCATTGGAAGCTCCGCCTGCCCCGTCGACAGAACCCACCCCTGTTAATATCCAGCCCAATGTTGCCCAACTGGTGCCATATTATTGGGTCCATAAATCCAAAGGAAGGACCTTATAACGCTGCAATGAATTGATTCTCAATAGGTAGTGAGTGGAGTTAAAGGAGAAGGTGAGATAAAAGGTTAATACTCAG